>NC_089503.1:256075516-256701588 GCF_036850995.1 Saccopteryx leptura | reverse complement strand
TCCTGCACCTCTGCTGGGGGACAGAGAGGCTCTCTGGGCTACAGGCATGTTGGGGAGCACGGAAGAGGTCTTAAAAAAAGCAAACAAAACAATCAAAACACTGTAAAATTTCCTTTTCCTTTTGTGTTCCAAGTAGTTCCAGTTCTCTTTGCTTTTCCAATTTTGGGTCAGGGTGGTTCAATTTTCCTCCTCTGTTCCTTGTTTTCCTCTACTGTTTCTGCCCCCCCCCCTTTTACCCTTTCCCTTTTTATAATTTCTTTCCGCTTTTGTTTTCTTACAAATTGAAACAGAGATGGCTGGTTAATTTTTAGCCTCCACTCAGCTATGCCCAATTTACTGCCGTCTTTGAAACCTAACTGGGCGGCACTCTGTGATTAAGCAAGGCAGAAGTGTGTTTACATTATGCCCAACAAACTTGTAATGAGAGGGCTACCAAACCTTTCTCTGTGTGTGTGTGTTTTGCTTTCCACCATTCCAGTATTTTTTCCCCTTGTTTTTTCTTCTTTCTCTCTTTATGCGAATGTAAGAGAATGTGGCTTAACTACAACTCTAGTGAATATTCTTTCCTCGCAAGTGTGTGTGTGCGCGTGCATGCGCGTGTCCTTACTGTTCATTCACAAAAAGAAAAGCAACTTAATTTTCTAGTGTGGTCACCCCCTTGCCTGTTTGGGAAGCTGGAAGGAGTGGTCTGACTTAATCCAAAAATGACATTTTGGGGTACTTTCAGCATTTTGTCAGGAATGTAGCCGCAACTGAGAGTTTATATGTTGGAGAACTTTGGGGAGGAAAGGTGGTATTTGAGGCCTCTCTTCTTACTCATTTTCTCTTGTTCTGAAAGGTGGCTTTGGTAGTTGGTTGGAGGCAGTTGACCCCCTCAATTCTACCTTTCTCTGTGAACCCTTCTAGGCCCTTTTCTGTACCTGTATGACTGTCACGAACTCTTATGAAGAATGCCCAACTGCCAGTCTTCTGCCTTGTTCGTCCTTGTGCTTCCTGAAAAAGAGACTAAAGGAAATTTAAAAAGTTACCCCCTCATTCTTCGTCTACCCAGCAAGTCAGAGGGGTGGGTGTGTGTGTGCCTGGTTGTGTTGGAGGTGGCCTGGGGAAGGCTTGGAGCCTACAGCTTGTGTCTGTCGGGTAGCTCCCCCGTGAGCAGATTCTGTACCGTTCGATTTTAGAAACAGGTTCTCTAAGACAGAAATCAATACCTGTCTTCCTCCCAAGCTGGTTTCCTCCTACCCCATTCTCTGTGTGGGTCCCTGGAACTGAGTTGTTTTCCTGGCCTCTTTTATTTTAGGCCAAATTCTTGACTGCTGCCAGCATGGATGGGGATGAGGTAGGATGACGTTTGTGTGAGGAAGGAGACTGTTCCTGACCAGGCTCCTGTCTCCTGAACTGACCAAGCAGGTGAAAGGAGAAGAGAGGTGCCCCCGCTTGCCCCCAGATGTAATGAGATCATTAGCCCAGGAATATGAATGAATTCATGCCCCATTGCGTGCAGCCATGGCCACCTCGGTCCTGGCTGAGTTCCTGAATAAAAACTGAGTAGAGAGCTAAGAATGTATTTTATAATTTGTCTATAATTCAGGTTCCTGGACTCCAGAGAATTTCAATGAAGGTTTTTCTTGCTGGGATTGTTTTAATTCAAGTGTGCCTTACTGAAAGAGTGGGAGTGAGTTGGTACAGCACAGACCTCCGTTAGGCCTTGGGTAGGTGGTCTTGGGATGGTGGGGAACAGGCACAGCTTCTCCAAGTCACCCCAGTTTGCTAGAAACTGTCTTCGGACTGAACCCCAAAAGGCATTAATCTGACAACACAGCCTTCTCCATGCTCACACAAGCAGGCATGTTCCTTTCTCCCAGTATAAACTGGGGTAGTGGTGGCAAGGGCTCAGACAAGAGTTACGTTGGACTCTAAAAGTGTTCTCTTTCCTTAAAACTGGGCTGATGAACCCGATCTGGGCTAAGCTAATGGTGCTGTGTTTGATGACAAGTCAACTTGACATGGTGGAAAGCGTGTGGGGGGGGGGGGTGGCTTTGCCTCTAGACGCCATTATCATTTGTGGCCTTCTTGAGCCCTTGTTCTGCCCCATGTGAAGCTTCAAGAGATGGCATTGTTGAGAGGGAATAAAGTACGCAAGCGTGATGGCAAGAGCTCTGTTCTCAGAACACAGGCTTCAAAACGCTGTGAGTGTGTTATGGCCTCTACGAGGGCAGCTTTCCTGCGGGGAAGGAAGCTTCCCATTTGTCTCCCCTCTTCAGGAGGGGAGGCTGAGGCAGAGCGGGATCAGAAAGCACTGCCATGGGGAAGAGGAGGTACATTCCTGGTGATGTCCTTCCATCAGAAGGGGGTGTTCCAGGGCAGGTGGCCAGAGGCGAAGGGGCGTGTGGGGCCAGGAGGCCTCTGCCTGTGTGAGGAAGGATGGCTGAGCTGGTCTGGAAGCTCTGGAAGATTATCTCCAAAGCTTCTTCAGGGCTCTGAAGGTCAGCCGGCATCTTCAGATCTTCCTGACCTAGGCCCTAACCTAGGCAAGAAAAAACAATCTGAAAGTAATGAAATGCTTTACTGAATAGAAATGTCAGCTTCTCCCATCAGATCCTTCCAATGGGCCCACGGTGGAGGCCCATGAAGTCCACATATTCGGGTGGTGGCTCCTTTCTTTATCTCGGCTTTTTTACTGCGGAGAAATTCACATGTAGAAGGAACCCACATCGCCAGTGCCAACAGTTGCCGACTTAAGGCCAGTTTCTGTTTATCCATACCCTCCGCTGCCCACCCACGCTGGCTTGTTTTGAAGAAAATCCAGGCATCATGGCTTTTCATCTGTAACTATATCTGTACACGTCTCTAAAGATAAGGATTCTTTTTAAAAAATGATTTTAGAGAGAGGGTGGGGAGAGAGAGAAGGAAACATCAATTTGTTGTTACACTTATTTACGTATTTCCCCACGTATAAGACGCTCCCGTGTATAAGACGCACCTTAATTTTGGGGCCTGAAATTTGGGGGAAAAAAATGTATTATATAAGGTTCTTGAACTCAATTTTTATTCATCATAAAATTCATACAACTCCTCATCACTGTCAAAACTCCCATCCATTAGCTTGCCCTCATCGGTGTCTGATGACAAATCGCTGTCTTCAACAATGAGCGCAAAAACAAGCGCAAAAAAGCGGGAAATGCAAGTAAAAAAACAACAACCACTGTATAAGACGCACCCAGTTTTTAGACCCCAAATTTTTTGGGGAAAGGTGCATCTTATACATGGGGAAATATGGTGTGCAGTCATTACTTGATTCTTGTATGAGCCCTAACTGGGGATGGAACCTGCAACATTGGTATATCAAGATGACGTGCTAACCAACTGGTCATAAGAATTCTTGAAAAACATAACCACAATACCACTTTCACACCTAAAAATAATGGACAATTTTTTTAGTGTGGTCAGATAGTCAGTGTTCACTTTTCCCTAATTATCTCCTAATTTTGTTTGTCTGGATCAAGATCCAAATCAGGTCTATGCATTACAATGGGTTGATCCATCTTCCAAGACTCATAATCTCTAGTTGACCCTCCTCTTCCTCCTTTCTCTTGGTTTCTTTTCTGGCAGTTTTTGGGTTATTGTTGAAGGAAGCAGGTCGTTTGTCCTATAGGGTTTCCCGGTCTGGACTCTGCAGTCTCTGCTCCCTGTATCAGTCAGTGCGCTGCTATGACAGAAGAGTCTGCTTCCCTACTCACCTCCAGGCCTTACCTGTGGAAGGAAATGGATTAGCACCTGAGGATTTGTCTAAGTGAACTCTTTCAAGTGCAAGGTCATCCTTCTCAGGTATGCCATCTCTCTGATTTTCGATTTTCGCTCTCTGCTTCAGGTTTGGGACTTTGCAGTAAACACTGGTTTTAGGGGCTGAGGGAGGGCTCCTGGTCTTTCTTCTTTCTTCCTCGGTAGTGGAGGCCATCGCTTGGCTGTGTCAGCCATGCCAAGATATGGCTGCTGCGAGGGATGCTTCCCCAAGCCTTTGCTAGACACCCAGCCTGTCTGGTGGCTCTAGTGTGAATGCGTGGGCAGGGCCACAGAGCACCAGCTGCCCTCTGGGGGAGGGAGCTAACCCCTGCTGTGTCCACTGTGCCATCTCACCCACTGCCTCCTTTTTCAAGGCCCAGAAATGCCACTGGTCTGCGGCTTTGAGGCAGCGCCATCTGGTGCCAGGGCCAGCAAAAACTGCAGGGCTGCCCAGGAATCTGATTCATAGCCTGAGCAAGAAAAATGCAGTATCGTTCAACCCCTTAGAGCAGTGGTCCCCAACCCCTGGGCCGCGGACTGGTACCGGTCCGCAGAGAAAGAATAAATAACTTAGATTATTTCCATTTTATTTATATTTAAGTCTGAGCGATGTTTTATTTTTAAAAAATGACCAGATTCTCTCTGTTACATCCGTCTAAGACTCACTCTTGATGCTTGTCTCGGTCACGTGATACATTTATCCGTCCCACCCTAAAGGCCGGTCTGTGAAAATATTTTCTGACATTAAACCGGTCCGTGGTCCAAAAAAGGTTGGGGACCACTGCCTTAGAACATCCTGGAAAGGACGTCACTATTGTTCTGCTTTGGTTGTAAAATTCTTCTGTTCACCTATCTCCAAGGAGGTAACATGGCAGGCAAGCAGTAGGCTTTGCTGCCATTACTGTTATGATGTCATGAGCCAAGGCTGTTTTCCTCTTACTTTTACCTATAGGTCTTACTTTTCTGTCTTAAGGGCCAACCCAGGTGTAACATGGCAGCCTTTCAAATGCTTACGGCAGTTCTCATGGTTCTTTCCACCTTCCTCCCCAGGAAGCTGTTCCTTCTTCAGGCTCACCTTGCCATTCTCTAATGCCTCCCACATTTGGCACAGCTTCTTGCACCCTTGCCTTTTTGGTCACCTGGAGGCCTTCTTAAACTGAAGTGTTTTGTATTGAATGCTGAAACTGCAGGTGTGATCAGATCCTGCGGTAGCTGCTACAAGATTTGCAGGGCCATCCAGCCATGTAATTTGCGGAGCCTAGTGCAAAATGAAAATGTGGAGCTCCTAATTCAAAATGATTAGGAATTGCAATACGACAACAGAGCATTATATGGGACCTGTGCAACTGCCCAGGTCACATACCCATGAAGCCGCCCGGGCCACCTTTGCTCTGTTAATGTGACATGGGGTGCCTGGCTCTGAGTGGTGTGGAAGGGTGATGGGGCTCAGGCTGACCTCAGAGGAAGTGTGACCCCAAAGAGGAGATCAGAAATGCCCAGACCCAGTCCTTGAGCTTAGTCTTGTTGTGGAATTCCCTTGACCGTCTGCTCCCCTTTCTCTGTCCATTGCGTGCCCACCACCCAACCAGTTGGAGGTCTCTGCTGGCTGCGATGCCCAGGGAGTCATGGTGGGAGTGCTGAGTTCGGAGCTGTAGCTCAAGGAAGAAAAGAACTACCCTTGTCTGAGCTTGAGCCTGCAGAGTGTGGGCCATGAATAAGCTAGAGGGGGTCTGTAAGCCCAAGCATGGTGACCAGCTGTACTCTACTGCCCACCCAGAGAACACAGGGCCACTCTGTAGCAGGAGGGCTGGGTCCAGACATGCAGAAGGACTTCCTGAGGATTTGATTTACATTTTGGCACTGCCAAAAGATGGTCAAATTTCCTTTATTCATACAAGATGCACTTGGTGAACCTACTATGAGCAGAGCCCTTCTAAAAATGAGAGACTGCTGCATGTGGCCAGTAGGGTTTGGGTGAAGGCCTCATGATGACTTCTAGGAGGTGCCATCCTGCAGGCATGACCATGCATTGATCCATGCAGGAAGGGAGGGAAGACCCGCAGAGCTTCATCAGGTGGCAGCTCCCATGGGCTGTGAAGTGGGAGGCAGGGCCCTTCTGGGCAGCCTTCTAGTGTTGCAAAGACCTGGGGTGCCAAGGAAGGGTAGGCCGGAGGGGCAGAGGGCTGTGCCGTGGTGTCCCTCTGTTCTGGTGTCCCACAGCAGCTGCGGAGAGAAGACACAGCTGAACATCCCTCCTTCTGCCCAGGAATGAAGGTGGCTCCCTCCCCACCCCTTTTTCTCTTTGCCCCATCAGTCCCACCACCCCTCTGTCTCAGGAGCTGCCACGCTTCAGTTATTTTATCCTTCAGTGTCCGATTCAAAAGTCCTTTCAAAGGCCCCAGCCGTGTCAGCGCGGTGCTCACACAAAAGGCCTCTTTGATTTCTTGTTTGTTTTCATTTGCCCGTGGAGGGGGAGGGGGCAGGAGAGAAAGAGCTTCTGAGTTTTAAATTTTTATTTGGGTTGCTTCATTCTCAGAGGGCTTGGATCCCTGGAACTCTCTTCTGAGTTGGAGGCTCAGAGGCAAAGGGTGACCTGATGGGGAGAGGACTGGAGTGGGGAGTGGGTGGGGGCTTCTCCTGCAAGCTCCAGGAGGAGGTATGTGGTGTGTGTGTGTGGGGAGCAGTCAGAACACAGTCATTGATTCACCTTCAGATGTTCCGTGCTGGGCCTGAGGGTGGGAAGGGTCAGGCTGGAGTCCTGCTGCTTGGGTAGGGAAAGGCCTGAAGTGCCTGGCACCAAAGGACATTCCCCTAGCAGAGGCCTGGTCACAGCTCTAGGATTTGAGTAGTCCTGAACCTTGACTTAATCGTTTTCTCTTTATCGTTCCAGATTCTGCCGTTTTCCTGTTGGTTGAATGGGGAGGGGTGGGCGTCCTCCTAGCAGGCACACTCCTGAAATACACACTGGGGCTCCCCACTTTCCATCAGGGAATGAAGAGGAGTGAGAGGTCTCTCTAGCCACTGGGCATCCTGCCACAAGGGTGCCCACAGGCCTGGCAAGACTGCCCTCCCAGTTTTACTCTTTCACCCTGTGCCTCCTGTCTCTCCATGATGACCAGTTTGTGTGACACTTAAGTGAGGGTGCCCCTCCCAGAGGACTCAGCTTGTGCGGGACTTTGCAGGCAGGCCAGCAGCGCTGAGGCCCTGACACAGGGAGCCGAGGCTGAAAGGAGGCCAAGGGCCATCCATGCCTGCTCGTGGTTTGGGACTAGAAACACCCAGACCCGTGCCTGTCCGGTGCATCCTTCAAATGCATGGGGGATGTGCTCGGATACATCTGTAAGAAGTTTGTCATGCCCGTATGGAGGCCTGATTGCAGGGGCTTGGGAAGAGAGCGCTGGAGAGCAAGGCTTGGGCAGGTGGTCACGGGCGTCGACAACAGGGAAGTATGCCCACTGGGTGAGGGGGGCTCTGCCGGGCCTGGTTGGCAGACGGGAGGAGGAGGCTGGGGGGCTGAGAGATAGATAAATATAGCTGATGGCATTTCTGATGATAGGTTTTTCTTGGCACTGAGGGCACCGTGGAAAACAGCGCGGCGTGCGCCTGGCCCTACAGGCCGCCCTTGCCATTTTAAGCATGTTTGAGCCAAAGGGTTGTTGCCATTACAGGAGGGTCCCAGCAAGCGGAGGGGCTGTGGCAGGGGGGTTTGTCCAGACTGGGCCTCACCACCCTGGGTGCCTGGGTTCCTTACTTTGACCATATGGATATCTAATATCTGATTTTCTGGCCCTCTGGGGATTTTTTCTTTAATATGGTGGGGTTGCCCTTAGTGAGTCTGTCTCTCAAGTGACTTGTCCCCCCCACTAGCTGCTGTGGCCTTCTGTTGGTTGGGGGTGTTCTAGTTTCACTTTTGATGTCTTAATGATGGCCTGGCATACTACTGCCCCAGGTCAGAGCCACCATTGCTGTTATTTGGTGATATCCAATAACTAAGGCACACCCATTTGTCCAGGCTCCCAACCACTCTTCATCCCCTGTTGAAGGAGAAGGAAGCACACCCTTGGCCTCAGTCTCCTGCTTTAATTCTAGTTTTTCATTGAAGGCCCAGTATGGCGGAGGCACTATGCTAAGTCCTGTGTCTGTGTTAACCACCCAGATTCTCACTTCCTTTAGATTCTAAAGGAAGAATTAGCCTTTTCAGCCTTCCCGGAGCTGGGTCCCTCCTCGCAATGGTTGAATGATATAGGCAGGGCAGGTTTTATTTATTTATTTATTTATTTATTTTTTGTATTTTTCTGAAACTGGAAATGGGGAGAGACAGTCAGACAGACTCCCGCATGCGCCCGACCGGGATCCACCCGGCACGCCCACCAGGGGCGATGCTCTGCCCACCAGGGGGCGATGCTCTGCCCCTCCGGAGCCTTGCTCTGCCACGACCAGAGTCACTCTAGCGCCTGGGGCAGAGGCCAAGGAGCCATCCCCAGCTCCCGGGCCATCTTTGCTTCAATGGAGCCTTGGCTGCGGGAGGGGAAGAGAGAGACAGAGAGGAAGGAGAGGGGGAGGGGTGGAGAAGCAAATGGGCGCCTCTCCTGTGTGCCCTGGTCGGGAATCGAACCCGGGTCCCCCCACACGCCAGGCCGACGCTCTACCACTGAGCAAACCGGCCAGGGCCGGGCAGGTTTTATTATTCCCACTCCAGAGAAGGGAACCAAAGTACAGAGACGTCAAGGTATTCAGGTCACACCATGAGTTTCGAGCAGAAGGGACCCCAGGTTCCAGGCCTTGCCACTTTTGAACTTCACTGGGATTGCTGGCTATGACAGAGTCTCAAAGGAGAAAGTCGTGTGGGTACCTATGGTCTTCTTTGCTCTCTAGGACTGGTGATGGAAGGGCTGAGGCCAACCTGAGGCTCAAGACAAGGGCTCCCCCAGGTAGCTGAGTAGTTGGGGTGGAGACAAAGAGAAGGCGCCTGGCCTGTCCTTGTCCTTGACAGTGGCCCCCCTCTCCACCACCAGCCCCTGTCTTCTACTTGAGAGGCAGCATAATAGCATAGACAGGGCAGGTCAGCTGAAAGCCTACCCTGCTGTGGCCAGCTCAGCTTTTCGGTCCCCTCCCTGGAGCACGGAGGAGGGCAGGTAGAGTGTGCAGAAGTCCAGGCGTGAGGCCAGGCGGGCTCAGCTGGATCCTGGGATCCCTGATCCTTCCCCTGGCACACCCTTTTCCTGGGAGTCTGCTTGGAGTTACAGTTTGAAATAAAAATGCATGTAATTGTTCTAATTAACCAGCTGATCGATGGAACTTTTGCAGTAATCTGCTCTTCATTGCCTCATATGTTCCTCTATATAGACTCTCACCCTTACCCCTTTCTTAAAGTTTGCAAACTTTGGGGCTGTGTGCATAAGAACTTTCCCAGCATGCCAAGGGGCTGTGGAGAGGCTAGCTCACGGCGAGAGATTTTTCTGTTTTCGTGGCTAATAAGACTGACAGCAGCTCCCACAGCGCAGGGTCTCCCAGCCGTGGCTCTGCTGACTTAGGGACCATGTCATTCTGTGTCATGACTATCCTGTGCATTACAGGATGCTGAGCAACGTCTCTGGACTTGACTCACAAGATGCCATTTGTAACTCTCCAGACATTTTCAACTGTCCCTGGAGATGGAATTGCACCGGCTGAGAACCTCTGGCCTGTAAGAAACAAAGGGACTCAGACATAATGGTGTCCGTGTTCACCTCTTCCCTCATTTACCTTTTTATTAGATTTGTTTTTATTTTATTTATTTAGTTAGTTATTTGTTGAGAGAGAGAGACAAGGAGAGGGACAGGAACATCGAACTGCTCCTGTATGAATTATTTTTATTTTTATTTTTTTAAGTGAGAGGAGAGGAGATAGATAGACAGACTCCTGCATGCACCCCGACCAGGATCCACCTGGCAACCCCCATCTGGAGCCGACACTCAGACCAGTTGAGCCACTGGCTGTAAGAGGGGAAGAGAGAGAGAGAAGACAGAGAAGGAGGGAAAGAAGCAGATGATCGCTTCTCATGTGTGCCCTGACCTGAGATCGAACCCAGGACGTCTACACGCTGGGCTGACATCCTACCCACTGAGCCAACCTGCCAGGGCAATTTTTATTTTTTTTTAGAGAGAGAGAGGGGGAGAGAGAAACATTGACTTGTTGGATTTGTTGTTCTGCTTGTTCATGCTATAAATGGTTGTCTCTTGTATGTGCTCTGATTAGGGATCGAACCCACAACCTTGGCAGGTTGGGATGATGTTCTAACCAACTGAGCTACCCAGCCAGGGCCTCATTTACCTTTTTCCACATGGTGACAGAACATCTAAGCCCTGGCTGTCCCCTTGTATGTCCTGTACTATTTTCCCCTTCCTGGGTCGCAGGACCTTGGGCTGAAGCCACTGTGGGCTCCTCTTACACATCGGGAATTGTGAGCCCCTGCTGAGGCTTCTATTGAACATCCCTCCTGATATCTTGCCCTGTGGTTTCTCTGGGCCAGGACTGCTGATCTGGAGACTAGAACAGGGCATCTGCTACTCGCTGACTCAGGCATGTTTGTTGAGGCAGTGGCCTTATTAAACCCACCCCAGACCCCAAAGAACAGCGGGCATTTGTTTCCACATGGGATGCAGAGACCAGAAGTGTCTCCTGAGCCTCAGCACTTTTCTTTTTAAAATGATGTATTTTTAAAATTATTGTAGTAAAACACACTCTTTGTAAAAAAAAAAAAAAAAAATTAAACAATATAGAAATGTAAGAGACAGACAGGCTTCCCAAACCACTCTTCTGCTCCAGAGAGAAACTTAATTCCCTAATCTGTGTAAGTTCTTCTAATTCTTTCATCAATTCATATATCAAATAACTTAAATATGGAAAGATACCTATTTTAAGAACAGATGGTATATTGGGCTAATTGAATTGGCTCCATCCAGTGCCACTGTGGTCTTAACTTTTCTCCTGCTCATTCCACCTGTGTCCCTGTCACCCCAGGTGCAGAGCTGATGTTACTTGCTGTCCTCTTTTTCCCTGAGATGACAGTATCTGCTTATCCTTCCTGGGAGTAGGGTGATTAGTGGAGTGTGTGTTAGTGTCTGAGTGGCCAGGAGCCTGCTCTTGGGGATTTCTGCTGGCAGTGTAATAGTGTAACTCAGACAGTGGAAGTCAGGGCTCAAGCCTCAGCCTGTGCTGAGACCCCACCAAAGTCCCGGCCACCAAGGAATGGAGGTGGGGAGGTGTTGAGGGCAGAATTGACCACTGAGCTATGGCCTGCTTGGCTTCACTGGGCTGGACCCTGGAACCTCACCTCTGAGGCTGGTTTCCCAGCTACTTCCATAGGGCTGACGCTCTACCCACTGGCCTGGCATCCCAAGATTTTTCTAGGTCCTACAGGTGCCTTCCAGGGGTGGTAGCTGCTTAATCCCTTTCTTAAAATGGGGGTGAAGTATACCCCAGCCTCCCAGGATTTATCCTATCATAGTTCTTTGTGTCAGGCGTAGAGACATGGCAGAGAGAAGAGTGTTCTCTCCAGGCCAGAGGCAGGGACAAGACCAGGAGAGGAGTCTGGAGAGAGCTCTGCATCTGCCTTGGCTGGTCTAGGGGAGGCTACAGATGACAGGCGGGAGTAGGGTGACACCTGGTGACTCTTCTGCACTGGATATAGTGTGCAGAAAAAGCAGGACATCCCTGGAGGTGGCCTGTAGGAGGCCAACTGAGGGCAGTCCTTGGGGAGTGTGCCCTTATTATGCTTGCAGATTATATGCCCATTAGTGCATAATTATTATATAATGGGCATATTGCATAACGGCAGTTATATAACACGTGGCCCAGATTACGGAAGAGGGAGATGTAATAAGTGTATATCCTCTGGCTATAAATATCTACCAGCCCTGCACTGAATCTGTGGTCACACCAGAACCACCTTATAAATACCCAGTCCTGGGCTATAAATTTTTGAGTGATGACGTAGGCAGGCATGGTACCTAGTTAGGGGGTAGTAGAGGGGACCTGCAGCCTCACCCGGCCACATGACATCATTGTTTCCGTAGTAACAAGAATGCTCCCTGGGGGACCAAGTGAGGAGAGGCCTTTAAAGGAAGGAGACAAATGGATAGAAAGCTTCAGTGGGAGGTGCTGAGCTGGGGGCCGAGTGGGGTGGGGATCCCTGGGCAGAGGAGTAGGAGAGTGAGACAGGCCATCTACACTCAAGTGTTCAACCAGAGCCAGGGCAGGAAATTCTATTTCTTTTCATCTCTTCTTTTGAGGGTCTCAGATCCCCTCCCCATACGTAGCAGGTCATGTGAGACTGAGTCCTGTATCAGCGGGAACAGGGGAGCCACATGGCCTCTCTCTGCCCTTTCCTCTTCCAGGTGGCTTCGCCATGGCTCTGGGACCATTTGCCGAAGAAGAGGTGAATGTGGGCAAACCAAAGCTCTGCGCCCCAGTCATGTCCTCCACAGGGCGGGGCTGTTTCCCCTACCAGAGGTTTTAGGCCAATTTCGGCCTTAGTAATATAAGAAATATGTGAGCAATTTGGCGCGTGTCTGAGAGAACCTTGTGGAAGTCATGGCGCCTGGGGAGAAGGAGGAGACAAGGATAATATTTTGGCCACAGGAGCAGCTATGGGGTGGGGTGTAATCTTTGTAGGTGTATGAAAGGTAGTTTCACATAGGGCGGTAAAACTACTCATCCCTGAGTGTAGAGGAGGAAATGAGGTTTGTTGGCAGGTGAAGATAATTGGGAAGAAGGGAGGGTGGGTGACCAACACATCCCGTTTTTGCCCAGAAGTTTCCTGGTTTCAGCACTGAAAGTCTCTCGTCTGGAAACCCATCTGTCTCCCACAAACTACATAGTTGGTCACCCTAGAACAGCAATTTTCAAACAGGAGCTGTTTGCCTCACAGGGAACATTTGGCAATGCTGGTAGACACTTCTGATGGTCGCGACTGGGGAAGGTTGCTACTGGCATCTAGTGAGTGGAGGCCAGTGCACAGGACAGTCTCTCTCCACAAGGAGTCATCTGGCCCCATGTGTCACTAGTGGCGAGGCTGAGAAGCCCTCCTCAGGGGGAGGGGAAGCACACCTGATGTGTCTCCTCAAGACAGCTATACTCCTTCCCCCGCTAGTGGAGTGGTTTCCTGACCCTCTCTGAATTTCTTGCTGCTCTTTTTCCATGCTTAAATTGGTTGCATGTAGGGTTCTGGGTCTGAGGAATCTTTGCTAGGGAGTCATGGGGCTATTGAGAGGGTCTTCCTCCTTCTCAAAGCTCAGAAACCCTTAGAACCTAAGACAGTGCTGAGTGTAAGCCCTGCCAGGCAGCGTAGCACTGGTATGGATTTTTGCCTATAATTTTTTAAAATTTACTTTATTGATTTTTATAAAGAGAGGGAGGGAAGGAGGGAGAGAGAGAGAGAGAGAGAGAGAGAGAGAGAGAGAGAGAGAGACAGGAACATCGATCTGTTCCTGCATATGCCCTGACTGGGGACCAAACCGTCAACCTCTCCTTTGGGATGATGCTCCAACCAACCGAGCTATCTGGCCAGGGTACCTGTTATCTTAAAAAAAAATAATGAAAAAATCATTATACATTGATCCTTTATTGACTACCAGATAGTTACCAAGAGACAAGACCTGCCCATTCCCCCACCTTTCTGTATAGTGAGCAGGCCATTTTGGCAGCTCAGCCTATGGGGACCTCTGAATATACCAGTCCACGAAAGTCCATTATCCAAACCCAGTGCCAGGGCAGGACTCTACCACCCAAAGAGATTTCACTGATGGTACAGATGAAGGAGCTGAATCTATTCTGGCATGTAGAGTTTACAGAAATCTGGTTCTGCCTGACCAGGCGGTGGCGCAGTGGATAGAGCGTCGGACTGGGATGTGGAGGACCCAGGTTCAAGACCTCGAGGTCGCCAGCTTCAGCGCTGGCTCATCTGGTTTGAACAAGGCTCACCAGCTTGGACCCAAGGTCGCTGGCTTGAGCAAGGGGTTACTCGGTCTGCTGAAGGCCTGCGGTCAAGGCACATATGAGAAAGCAATCAATGAACAATTAAGGTGTTGCAACGAAAAACTAATGATTGATGCTTCTCATCTCTTTCTATTCCTGCCTATCTGTCCCTGTCTATCCCTCTAAAAAAAAAAAAAAAAAAGAAATGTGGTTCTAAGCTACCTGATGTCATTTATAGTAGATTACCGAATTTCCCCATGTATAAGACGCTCTCATGTATAAGACACACCTTAATTTTGGGGCCCAAAGTTTGAAAAAAAAATGTATTACATAAAGTTACTGAACTCAAATTTTATTCATCATAAAATTCATACAACTCCTCATCACTGTCAAAACCCCCATCCATTAGCTTGTCCTCATCTGTATCTGATGACAAATCACTGTCTTCAACAATGAGTGCAAAAACAAGCATGAAAAAGCAGGAAATGCAAGTAAAAAAATCTACAACCGCTGTTAAGACGCACTCAGTTTTTAGACTCCAAATTTTTCGGGGAAAGGTGCGTCTTATACATGGGGGGATATGGTATGTTGTGCACGGCATACATGAAATGTAATTGCGAGCCTGTAACGAAACCTTTCCTACTGTGTTTAGTGTCTGTGAAGTTTATTGTATGGCTGCAGATTGCTTGGCACCCTCTGGACCTAACCACATGCGTAGTGTGGCCAACTGGGTCCTCATTTTTGCTGCCTGGGACAGGGCTGCAGACAATGGTCAAGATGGCGGTGTGGTGATCTGGTCTGCACTGGGTAGCTGGCCAGAGCAAGAGGATCAGCTGGGCCTTGGGCTGTCTCTTGTGTGTGTCAAGCCCAACTTTTGAGTTTGGATTTGGGATTGAGGCAGATAATGAGCATGGATGGGAAGGCAGGTCCACGGGTTTGCAGGCAAGGCCCTGCTGCTGCGCCAAGGGGAATTCAGTGAGGAGCTGTGCTGGCTTTGAACACAAAGGCCACTGCTCCGCGAAGTAGTAATCCTCAGGGGATTGCCAACCCGAAAGATAGGGCCAACTCAGAGGCCCCCGCCTCGAGGACAGGCTAGATTTCTCTCAGTTATTTATGGTGTTATGGTTTATAAAGTGGGCCCAGCACACGGATCTCTGGGCACAGTTTCAAAAGCATGCATTTCTCTTAAATTAAACAATGTGTGTGTGCATGCGCGTACATGCACACACGCATGCGCGTGCACACACGCACACAATCTGTTCAAGCCATGCTGCTGCCCAGGAGTGTTCCAAGCCACGTGGGATAGTAACTGAGGATGATGGTCCTGAAGCCACCATCTAATATTAGATTTTGTAACTCAGAGATTCATTAATATAATTACTCAGATGCCAGCCTGACTTGGCAAGGCCTCTTGAATTGTGTTCCCCTCCAACAAAGCGCTCTGGCTGCAGGAATGCCCCCGGTGAGCCAAAGTTGCACTCCCTGGTTTTCGAACAGTGGACAGAGGCATGAGTTGGCTTCCTCGGTGCACCCTTCCTAGGAAAGGGTGGCATTCCCATGGTGGCAAATCCCACCTCTGTGTCTTGAGACAGGCCCCTCTGGAGAGTCTGTGGCAGAAGTGAGCAGTCAGCTGGGTGAGGCCCTGTTTGAACACGAGGTGTCCCCAGGGCTTGGCTGAAGGGGGTGTAATTTTGCTCCCCTATGACACTTCATATTTACTTTTGTAGGCGTCTCTCAGTAGGCTAGCATCTTAGACTTGGACTATATTTTATCTGCCTCTGCATCTGTCTCACCCAGCAAATAGTTTTATACAACCCCATAAACCCATTTTGAATTTTGAACTACCTTCAGATGGGAAGCAGTGGAGGGCCCATCCGTGAGGATGCAAAGGCGTGAAATGCCATAAAAATCAGAAATGGAGCTGAGGAATGAAAGGGAGTGGAGGCAGGTGAGGGTGGCTGGTGTGCTTTCCGAGTGGGAATTGCACAGGGAGAATCCTGACAGATGAGGAGTGGTAGATGCTTCTGGAAGGCTGAGAGGGATGTGGCACACGAGTGAGAAGCTATGAGTTAGTGGGTTGAATGGGACTTGTTTTTGCAAAAATATTTCTCTTTCCCTTTTATGGAAATGAGGGGACAGGAAAATGGGGAAAGAACACCCCTCTTCCTGGCCCCCTCCTCTACTCCCTGGCTCCTCTCGTCTACTCCACAGGCCACAGTTCAGCCTGCTTTCCCTCATCCAGACATTCCCTCTGTCTCTTCGACTGGCTCTGCTTGACAGAAGGGGTGTCCCCACTTCTAGCCTCACAGTACCTGGACCTTCAGCCCATGTCCTCTGCAGACACAGCTCGTGTCCTCTTCAGGGATCTCTCCCCACGTGTGACCCTCCCCTCCCAGCCAGCCTAACAGATGCCCTGAGGCACGGGTTGGTAGGGCGCAGTCTGGGGCAGTCAGGATTGTTTGCCTTTTGCTCTGAGGCTCCCTTGGCCCCCTTCCCTTTCCCCAGAAGCCTTGGCCTTTGGGTCCCTCCTGTGGATGCAGAGGCAGACATGTGGCTGGTCCTTCTTGCCCTCTCTCCTGGGGACCCCTCTGGCCTAAGGCTCCCATGTGGAAGATGGCTGCCGTCCCCCAGCTGGTATATGCACTCCCAGCTTTGCTGGCTGGATTTGGTTCTTAATAATGAATTATTAAAGGAATGTGAACAGTGCATTTCTCACACACTTGCACCCACACAGCCACTTCTCTGAACCAACCTCAAAGCCTGTTCTGCTGATGTTGCCCCTTCACTTTTCTCAGACTTTAGAGTTGGTCTCAGTTTTTTGTTTTTAGATTTTATTTATTGATGTTTAGAGAGAGAGAGAGAGAGAGAGAGAAAAGGGGGTGTAGCGGGAAGCATCAACTCATAGTAGTTGCTTCTCGTATGTGCCTCCACACAGGCAAGCCTGGGGTTTGGAACCGGCGACTGCAGCATTCCAGGTCAGTGCTTTATCTGCTGCACCACCACTGGTCAGGCTGGCTTTAAAGATTTTACTTATTAATTTTTAGAGAAAGGAGAGATAGAAAGGCTGGGGAGAGGAGCAGAAGCAACTTGTACTTGCTTCTCACATGTGCCCTGACTGGGGCAAGCCCGGGGTTTTGAACCAGCAAACTTAGCATTCCATGTTGATTCTTTAACCACTGTCCCACCAAGGTTAGACTGGCCTCAGTTTTTGAGTGAATTCCCAGCTCTCCCCTCTCCACCGTAAGACTCTCCAGCCAGCCACTTCCTCTCTGCTTCTGAACCTTTTCCTCAGGCCCCACGTGCCTGTCCTAGACTTTCTTGGAAAGCCGTTTTCCCCTCCAAAGTCCCTCTTGTGCAGTGGAGGGGCGGCCCTGTGCCCAGCCTCGGGAGTGTGGCCTGTGGGAGTGTGCTGTGCTGCAGCGTGACAGTGGTTGGGGGGGGGGTGTCACTCTCCTTCCTGCTCTGTGTCATTTCGCCTGGAGTACACTTGGGCATGAAAGTTCTGGAGGCTGAACTCTGCCTGGCTCACAGGAATGCGGCTGGACCCGGAGGCTGTGGTTTGCCGTTGCCTTATTATGTTCTTCTGCAATTGGAGAGTCACATGTGTAGTCTCTCCTCTACCCACTGTTTTTTGAAAAGGTATTTTTTCTGACTATAAGACTAGGGCACATTTATATCATCATAAAAACACCAAATAAGCACAAAGTCTAGAAGGGATACATTAGACTTACCAAATTCTACTATTTAACCACTTTAATCTGTTGTTGCATTTTTTATGCCTGTTCATGCACATATTTTATTTTTAATTTAAAAACTATATTTATTAATTTTAGAGAGGGGGAGGGGGAGAGGGAGAGAGTGAAACATTGATTTGTTGTCCACTCATTTATGCAATTATTGGTTGATTCTTGTATGTGCCCTAAACGAGGATTAAACCCGCAATTTTGGCATATTGGTGTGATACTCTAATCAACTGAGCTTACTTGGCCAGGGCCATATTTTACTTTTTAAAAATTGGAGTTTATGATATAAACACTTTAGGGTGCTACTTTTAAAATTTAACACCATTGTGTATTTTACCACGTCACAATTTTTAAAAACTAATTTTTGGTGGTTTAGCATCTTTTCCAATTAGCCACATTAGCCCTAATTCTTGAAATTTCTAATGACTTCTATCCCCCTTTCATTTTGGAAATGATAAATTACTTTTTATTATAAATGTAATAGTGCTTATTTTAAAAAATGCAAACATGCTTTCTAAGCAGCTGCATGCATGAGACTTCAGCATGTCAAGAGTTGATGAAATCCTTCATGTGTGAAGGCTTTTAAGTTGTAAATTCTCCCGGCATAGACATCCTGATGCACTAAACTTTGTAGCTGTATGAACTTCAGACAAGGCTCCCTAGCAGTTGAATTACCAGGCAAAGGATATTGACTCTCCTGAGGACTTTTCATATGTATTGTTAAATTGCTGTCTGGAAATTTGATGCATGCAGACAGCATGTGAGGGTCTATTTTGCCTCAATCCCAGCTGTACCCTGTTCATGCCAGAGCCTCAGAAAGACACTAACATCATTTTCACTCATCATATACCTTTTGGGTACATATCACATCAGGATATGCTTCTTAGGAGCTCACACTCCCATCCATGTCATAGGTGGGTGTCAATTGCATTGGCTCACATGTCTTCTGATTGGCATATGCTATCGTCCTCTATAAGAGCTAATCTTTTTTTTTTTAATGAGATAGGGAGAGAGACAGATAGGGACAGACAGGCAGGAAGGGAGAGAGATGAGAAGCATCAATTCTTCGTTGCAGCTCCTTAGTTGTCCTTTAACTACTTTCTCATATGTGCCTTGACGTGCTGCAACTGTGCCAGTGACCCCTTGCTCAAGCCAGTGACCTTGGGCTCAAGCTAGCGACCTTGGGCTTCCAGCCAGCAATCATGGGGTCATGTCTGTGATCCCATGCTCAAGTCATCAACCCCACACTCAAGCTGGTTAGTCCGTGCTCAAGCTGGCGACCTCAGGGTTTCGAACCTGGGTCCTCTGCGTTCCAGTCTGTGCTCTATCCACTGCACCACCGCCTTGTCAGGCTGTAAGAGCTAATCGTGGACTCACCTCACACACTTGCACTATCAAACCCACATTCGTATGTGAGTCTGATGTTCCTCCTCCCAGGCCTCACTCTGTGAGCGCTGCTAGGAGGGAAGAGGGATCCTCAGGGAGTGTTGGGTCCCTCGACCTGGGCAATTCCTGGCAGTGAGCAGGTGCTAGTCATGGTATCTTAATGGCAGTAGCCTCCAGCTTCACCGCTGAGGTGCCAGCGGACACTGGCTGCCAGCACTCTGTCCAGAGAGCTCCCGAGGAGCAGCTACTGCCGTCCCCTGAGGGCGAGGGCGACCCCTGAGGCTGACCCCTGCGGCCATCTGCTACTGCCTGCCAACCTTCTATTTGCCACCAGGACCCTAGGCCTGCTTGGTGAGGTGCGTGTCCTTCGATGACTGAAGGGGAGACTAAGGGAGAGCAAACCGTCCCTCCCTCCCTTTCTCCTTCTGGGCTTCAGACGGTACACAAGTGCGAGTACACACGCATGCGCACACGTGCACACTGATAGCGTGCTTCAGGGCCAGGACTGTCCCTTCTCCCAAGTCCCTAGGGATGGGTGTGTGAGTGAGTGTACTCTCTTGGCTCCATCCTCACTGGCTCCTGCTGCATACCCTCACATCCACATGTGCACACGTGTGCCCTCGTTCACCTTGAACACAGGCTTTACCTCACTTTCTATATGTCTCTGGTCCATGATGGCTGCAGTGTCTCGGGTCTTTGGTGCCACTTGTCACCTGCCTCATCTACTCTATGCTCCAGCTTGACCAGAACTTAACTGTCCTCGGGCCCTGCAAAGTAGGAACTGCCCCTGAACTCTGAGGCCCGGCAGGAAGCCTGTGAGGTGTGTCAGTGGCAACGGTTGTGCAGGTCTGGAGAAACAACGCAAATCTTTCTTTCCTCCTCTGTGGCAGGGGTGTCAGGCATCCAGCCCCTGAGGGGCTGTTGTGGGTGGGACAGGGTGTTTATGAAGCTTGGTCCATTCTCTTCCCCTGTAGTGTTCAGCATGTGGTACCCTGTGAGTGTGAGTGAGTGTACCAGTGTGGGTTAGATGTGTGTGTGTAAATGTCAGTGCAAATCACACCCTGAGGATATTAGAGGAAACTGAGGCTAATGAAAGACACTCTTGTTGCTCCCCTGTGGATGTGGAAGCCCAGGGAGAGTGTAGTACTCAGGTCACCCAGGGGCGTAACCGTAGCCGCTGGGTCCTAGGCCCCTTGGGCCTTGAGCAGATGTCTGGGTTGACTGTATATGCACTTGCTATGGAGTGTCAGGCCCTTCCTGCCCACTCGGCAGCTGAGTGGCTTCTCTCTGGAGCTTTGTGAACCTGCCTTGCTTTTAATCTACCTGTTAGTAAAAGAGATTACAGTTGCCATAATTACAGGGCACTGCGGCTCCACCTTCAGGAGCAGGGTTGAGTGAGAGGCAAGGGGTGGTGGAGTCCAGCCCCACAGGAAGCTGCTATTAAAAGCCCCATGTTTTGTTATTGTGTGGAGACAACAGCCCTTCCCTGGGGGCTGGGCAGCCCCAGGGGGTGGGGGGAGATGGGCCAGGATTCCACACAGGCTCTGGCATGACCTAAGCGGTCAGCAGGGTTGAGGCAGGGGAGGCCCTGGGCCCCCTGACTCACAGGCCCCATGCTGGTGCTGAAGGGACAGGCCTTCCAAGGCATAGAATGAAGGAGATATGGTGGCACTTGTCAGGATGGGGCACTGGCTATCTTCTGAGGGGGCTCTGCAGCCACCAGCCCCTACTGACTTGTGTGGACAAACAGAAGCATCTGGTCTGTGCCAGCACCAGCCCAGAGCTGTGTGCATGTGTCCTAGGAGAAGAGGACAAGGGTGATTGTACAGCACAAGGATTCTCCGTGGAGGTGATCCTGCCACCAGGGAACTTCCGTTCATGTCTGAAGGCATTTTTGGTTGTCACCACTTGGTTAGGGGGGGATTACTATTTGCATCTAGTGTGCTGAGGCCAGGGATGCTGCTGTTCTACAACAAAGGGGTGGCCCCCCACTGCAGAGGATGATCCTGCCCCAGGGTCAGGGGTGTCACAGTGGGGAACCCTGACCGTAGCAGAGGAAAGGAATGACAAGGGCAGGGCAGGCCCGAGGAGGGCCTGACGGCTCCCTGCTGCTGTGTCTGCAGGTCTCAGCCCAGGGTGCTCAGCAGGTCTGTCGCTCGCTCTCTCGGGAGGGAGAACAACAGGCACCCTGTCTGACAGCCCCAGCGTGCTGAAACTGGGGTGAGTGGCAGGTGAATGCAGGCCATGGGCACTGCAGTCCCTCCCCTCCCTCTTCTGGCGGACCCTTCCCTCACTTGCCCTCGTTCCCCTACCCGCACCTGCCCATGTCCTCATGGCCCACGTGGCATCTGGAGTGAAGGGCTCAGATTATCACCCTCAGCTCCAACCTCATAGGTCCCTTTGGGCAGGTATGAGAAGGGCTTTCACCCTCCCACTCCCATCCTGCAAGGACTCGAGCTTCTCCAGAACACACATCTGGTCCAGCCTCCATCTGAGGCCTGGAGCTGTGCAGGGCAGAGGCCTCACTAGTAAACCTCAGTGTGCTCCTCTTCTGGCTGGGCACAGGAAGCCTTCCTTCCCTATTCATGCCTGTCCACAGAGGGGTGCTGCTATAGGTCAGCAGTGCTGCCCTTTCCCGCTTTTCTTTCCAACTTGGGCCCTATCCCAGGTGGCCTTCAGGAGAGGACAGGATGGCTGACTAGGAGGCATAGTGGACTTTAGGGCTGGATAAGGTGGGTGCAGTCAATCGGTCCTATATCTTAGGGTATGTGTGCTGTTTGTATGCAGGCTTTGTGTGGGGTGGCCTGATACCCTCCCAGCTCTCGGGCTGCTGTGTCTCTGTTTGCAGGAGACAAAGTGCAGCGATTTTCAGCTGTTGTGAATTCCGGGTTTCACACCGAGTCCCTAATAGTGGAGTCACTTTGCTCCCCCCCCCCTTTTTTTTTTGCCGTGACAGCTCCAACCTTATAATTTTACTTTCTCCCGCCTCACATGTGCTCCTTTTCTTCCTTCTCTCCTTCCTGAGGTTTTTGCTGCTCATCACAGGGAACCCCCTTTAGGAGGGATCGCTCCTGACAAGGGGGGAGGGGCCTCCTGTCAAACATTGGGAGTTGATGTTTTGTTTGGTAAAATGTCTGTAAATAGGCTGCGAGGCGGTGATTCTACACGGATCCCTGTGCACAAGGGCGTCTTTTTGTGTCTGTGCACATCTCAGTGCATGAATGTCAGGAGCAAGGAGAAAGGGAAGAGAAGAAGGAGGGAAGAGAGGAGAGGAATGGTTTCTGGGGTCCCTGGGATGGTTCTCTTCCTCCTGGGACATTGTCTTGGCGTAAGTCCCAGGCCTTGATTAGGAGAGGGCTCAAGGCTCAGACCATTTAAGGGCCAAGGTGAACATGAGAAATGAAGCCACTGTGTGTCATAGTGGCTCAGGGTTGACTGTTCAGAGGGCTGTAAAGGGACTCTGGGCCTGTCCTCCCTGCTAAGGCCCTAAACGGGTGGGTTGTGGAGGGAACCCACCCAGCATCGACTGATCGCCTTAGATTCTCAAGAGCAGCATTGGTCTTCCGCCCGTGAATGTGAGCCCATTTTTCCCTGGACATAGGCCGTCTTTTAAGTAGCAGTGTCTGCAGAGCCACTCCCTGTTCTTTTCTTTTTTTAAAGTAAGACTTGTTGCCTTAGATTGGCTCCTCTTTAAGCGTCAGGTGGCTTACCTATCCCAAGATTTGACTTACAGCAAAGTCACTAAAAACCCTGGTGTACTTGACTTTATAAATTTGGCCGCATCCGTTTTCCCCGCCATCAGCCTTCCAAGATCGCGAATGCTCTGCCTTTCAGCCTCTCCTCAGCTGACACCCTCCCTGAATCCATTTTGAGTTGCTCTTCCCCAGCCTGGCCCTGTTAGAAAATGTCGGCTCCGACTGCACCATGCTTGTGAACAAAGGTGCAGAACAATTTTGGCTGCTTCGTCCAGGAAATAAATTCCTCTCCGGTGCCAGAAACCACTGAGTGGTGCCATGTGTTGAGCTCTGGGGCCCAGCATCATGGGCAGGGCTGCTGCTCAGGGCAAGGAGGGTGGAAGTGTAGGCTCAGGAGGCTCAGGATGAGACTCTTGCTTTCCACACATCCCACAGTCCCTGGTCAAGGACCCGAGAACTTGCCACTCGGTGTGCTCTGCCAGGCCTGGCTTTCCATCTGCAATTGCCTGTGTTTTGGTTAGTGTCCAGACCCATGGAAGACAGGCCGCTCTGTCTGTCTGTTGGTGCTCAACACCTTCCTTTGTGCCTTGCCCAGGTGCTCTTGCTCCATCTGCCCTGTACAATTGGTTTCCCTGGGATCTGCCCACTCGTCTTCCTGTGCTCGCACCTGCCATCAGAGATGCTACTTGTCAGTGTCACTGAGCCCCATCTCATTTAAGCTCACAACAGTCTAATGAACTAGGCGCTGTTATAATCTTCAAGTTATACATTAAAGCTTGGTGGACAGAAGAATCCTGCTGGAGGCCATGCACTTGGAGCCGCAGTACAGGGACCTGTCCACTCTGTGCACAGCTGCCTCTCACTGCTGATCCCCTGGCTTATCTCAGAGGGTCTGATTTCTCCAAACTCTTCATTTTAGCTCCTAGGCTGACATCTAGTTCATAGCATACCCTGTGTCCATAAATGAGCTCACCAAACTCCCAGCTCCCCTCTTTTCTCTTCATTCCGTGACTTGTCTTGGTTGGGGGTACTACTAGCTACCCAAGCCCATGAGCCTCACATTCAAACTGATGTGGCCCTGTGGTGGCTCTGAGCATTCCTGCCTTGTCACCATCATTCTTATTTTCTGAATTCACTTTTTTCTCCCTTTTTCTGGATTTGTTTTTTTTTTTTTAATTTTTTTTTTTGCATTTCTCCGAAGCTGGAAACGGGGAGAGACAGTCAGACAGACTCCCGCATGCACCCGACCGGGATCCACCCGGCATGCCCACCAGGGGCGACACTCTGCCCACCAGGGGGCAATGCTCTGCCCCTCCGGGGCGTCGCTCTGTTGCGACCAGAGCCACTCTAGCGCCTGGGGCAGAGGCCAAGGAGACATCCCCAGCGCCCGGGCCATCTTTGCTCCAATGGAGCCTCGGCTGCGGGAGGGGAAGAGAGAGACAGAGAGGAAGGAAAGGGGGAGGGTTGGAGAAGCAGATGGGCGCTTCTCCTGTGTGCCCTGGCCGGGAATTGTACCCGGGACTTCTGCACGCCAGGCCGACGCTCTACCACTGAGCCAACCGGCCAGGGCCTGGATTTATTTTTATTGGGATATAATTCACATAATAAAATTTGCTATTTTAAAGTGTACAATTTGGTGGTATTTAGTGCACTCACAATGCTGCGCAACCATTACCATGATCTAATTCCAGAACACTTTTATCACCCCCAACAAACAAAAACCCCATACCTATAAACAGTTTGTCTCAATTCCTTCTTCCCAGCTCCTGGCAACCACTAATCTGCTTTCTGTCTCTGTGGATTTGCCTGTTCTGGACAGTTCACATCAGTGGAATCATACACAATGTGCCTTTTGTGACTGGCTTCTTTCTCTGAGCATTCTGTTTTCAGGGTCCATCACGTTGTAGCACATATCAGAACTTCATCCCTCTTTACGACTGAGTAATATTCCATTGTGTGGATGGACCCCGTTTTGTTCACCCATCCTTCTGTTGAGGGCATTTGGGTTGTTTCCACTTTTTGGCAGTTGTGAATAGTGTTGCTGTGAAATTTGTGTACAAGTGTTTATGCAGACATATGTTTTTGGTTCTCTTGAGCGTACACCTAGGGAGGGGAATTGCTCTCATCTGAAGTTTTGTCGCCACCTTAAAATGGGCAGCTGGGCCCACCCTCTCCTAGAAGTACTCACCTTCGTAGGCAGGCACCCGGGTCTCTCACAGTCAGGCCTCGGCTGACCACCCAGCATCTGCTCCCATTGTGCTCCGTGTGTGTGCACCCCTGCACTCGGAGCTCTCTGCAGTTCCTGTGTGCTGTGCTGTGCTGTTCTGCGACTCTGGGCTTCTGCTCATATTTCTCTCCAAGCTGCCTTTCTCTTCCCCCCTCTGTCCAGACACCTCTATCTTCCTCATCCCAGCCCAGCTGTTACCCTCCACCCCACTTGGTACAGACTTCTCCCACCTCACTGCTCACCCCCGGAGCCCAGCCCTCCTTCTTTGGGGAGCCTTGCATTTTGTCCATTATGCACCCAACTCCCTACTGCAGGGAGAGTTTCCCAGGGCAGCTTTTCTGGTTCTGTATTTGCGGCATCTAGCAGGTAACAGGTGCTTAACAAATGTGTCAAATTAATGTTAAGGTACTGTATTCGCTTTTCTTAAATGTCACAGATCTGTGTGTACTCACCCTGGTGCCCGTGCAGACATATAAATGAACATACATGATTAGTGTGCTTCCCATCAACCTCTGGGCCCCACGTGTCGGTACCCTCGCCTTTGCTTGCTTTCCATGGCCCCCCAGGAACAATGGGCCGAGGTGTATGTTACAGGACTCCAGGAGCTCCAGAGGTGACTGAGGAAGCCAGTTCCCTTTAACCAAGTAGGTGAACAGCAGGTCACACTGTTCTCCTTCACTGCTCTAAGCATAGAGGGGTTGTTCTCTCTCCCATCTAGGCCAGCCCCTCTGGAGGCCCCAGAGCATCCTCTAGGGCCCAGTCGTTGGCCATGAATGCAGGCTGGCTTTAAGCCCCTTGTGCACTTCTGGGACCTTCCTGTGACCAGGGTGGGGGTGAGCAGAGGAGCTGGGGAGCGGCTGCCCCGGGCTTGGGTGGGTGCTGTGTCTCAGATCCCAGAGCGGAAGGTGGGGCTGAAGCAGTCCCACCAGGTGTTTGGGACAGTGCCCGCTCCCCATCCCCCCCCCCCCCCGTGCCAGCCCCACTCAAGCTCCAAATGAATCACCCAGCTCAGGCTCTGCCAGGTGGCCCAGGGCAAGCAGGCAGCTCAAGTGGGTGCAGTGCCACCCCGGCCATGCCACCACAGACCCAGGGAGGAGCAGGAATGTGCTCACTCGGGATGGGGGATGGAAAGAGATGGAGAGGGGGTGTCCACTGAACCAGTCAGCGGTCAGGTGAGGCCATCCTTCCCCTATTGTCTTTTCCCACTAGATCTCTCCCACAGAATCTCTCCCACACCCATTTTCTCTGAGCCCCAAGCACGGCAGGTTCCCCAGGCGAGCTGGAGGCCCAGTGGCCCCCCTTCTGGCGACAGCCATCTTCTAGGCGCAGCCAGGCCCTCCTCCTCCTCCCTCTTAGCCTTCTCCTCTCCCTGGGCCTCTTTCCCACGTGGCTCATTACAACTCCAGTTGTTCAGGTCTTGACCTCAAGAGCCTTCCCTATTGACCCCTGACCAGCGATACTAATCTGTGTCAACAGGCCCCAGGGGTTAAAGAAACACAACCCAGCTGCTGCTGCCTTAGCAGGTGCCTGGAGGGGGCGGGGTGGCTCCTGGGAGCTCAGGCAGCAGATGCTCCAGCAGCACAGCCCCCTCCCCACAGTGCGAGCCCTCCCGCACCCCTTGTCCTCCCTGGGATTCTCTTTTTCCTCTGCAGACCCCTGCCTGCCCACTGCCCCTTCCTCTCTGCTACCACTTCCCTTCTGTCTTTCTTTGGTTTTCCAGCTGCCTGTAGGGTTTAGGACCGAATGCCGCCTTGTGCCCAGGTTACAGCCCCCCCCCCATGTGCACACCCTCTCTTTTTCACTCTCTTCCTCTCATTTTCAGTCCCAGTCAGGATCCTCCTGCGGCCAGTGGTTCACACACCAGAGCCTGCATGAGAGTCCCCTGGAGGGCTTGTTACAACAGAGATCCCTGGCCCTCCCCAGAGGGTATCTGCACTTCGCGAGTCATTCCCAGGTGCTGCTGAGGAGGCACACTGCTGGCTACCGGGTGGTGAGCTCAGACGGTAGCCCTCCAGGTGTGGCATGAGCTCCCCTGAGCACTGCATTCTGATAGCACAGGGGTGGGTCACCTGGGGACAGCCTGGTCACAAGGCAGGGCTGCCAGGGAGGGCCATACATGGGAGTGTCCTGCCTCCGCTGGCCCTGACCCTGCTGGGGGCCAAGTCAGGGTGTGGGGGCACCCTCTTGACTTAGGAGAGATTATCTGGTACCTCTAGAGAAACAGCCGTGTGTCACATCTGACCCTTTCTTGCCATGAACCCAGAATTCTGCTTATAACATACCCTTAACCCTACCCACCAAGCAACCCAAACTGTAGGCCTTCTCATCCCAGCCACACACACCAGGGGAGGGAGAATGCTGGGCACAGGGACATTAATCACTGTCCCTGCCCTGCTTGGCCCCCAGGAGTCCCATGTTGCCCTCATCCTGCTCACAGGGAGATGGAAACCCTGGCCCAGAGTCCCCCTATTCCCCCTCCATCCCCCTGGAGCTGCTGTTACTACCTCTGGTTGCTCATCCTAAGACACAGGGTCCCATCCTCCTTCTGTGTGGGCCACAGCCACAATGTGCAGTGTCTGGCGTGGGGCAGCCTTTAGAAGGTGCTGAGCAGAGTGCTAGGTGGGACTCTGAAGGGAGTGGCTAACAAAGGACAGGTGTTCTTGAGTGGGCTTGCCATCATTTTATGGGGGGTGGGTGTCTTTCTTACCAGCTGTGGAGAGAGTAGTAAGCCTAGGAAACCCAGGTGGGGGTTAGGCTGGCTGATGGGGCACCCCAGGGTGCTCCCCTCCATCCACACCTGTTCTGCTCTTCTGACTTTTCACTCTATCCCTTAGTCTCTCAGACCTCTCCTTTCCTTCTTTCTCTTGGCCATGGCTCCCTGGCAAGGCTGGGAAGCAAGAGACAAACTCTTAAAAAAAATTTTTTTTTAACTTTCCCAAACTTTTCCAGATGCCAAGAAGGGGCCAAAGAAACCCTGCAACTACAGAGCAAGGAGGAGAAGGGACTGTGTTCCAAGGTCCTTCCCTCCTCCTCCTGTGGGAAGGAGGGCAGTTAGGGGAGCAGGGTCAGACAGCCCCTTCACCATCCCCACTCTGAAAGCCCCCAGCAAGTATGGGGGGCAGAGTCAGAGAAGAATGTCAGCGGGGCTCCTAGGAACTGCAGCATCACATTCTAAGAGAAGTGACCTCCGGAGTTCAGAAAGGTGGATCTGGGACAGAGCAAACCTCCAAGCCAAGAGATTTCAGGAGCTAGGAAGGGGGAAACTGGCCCCACACGCTCCCTCCCCTGGAGTCCTTATACGAGAATCCACTGGAAGCCAGGAGTGGGGGGACAGATGGGAGAAGGTGGTGTTGGGGACAGCACAAGCCCCGCTGCTGTCCCCCAGTCCCACCCCGAGGGTTGCTGCCCCCACCTCTGCCGTTCTGTCCATCCACTCCCTGGACACCTTCTAAAACAAAGGCCTCTTTGTGGTCCTGGCCCACTGGCCCTCTGCCAGCTGCATTCTTTGCGTGTTTCCTGAGCACAATCGGGGCTGGAGCTCCATGGTCAGCTCCTCCCCCACCAGTCAACTCCTGGGGCTCGGAGCTGTCCCTGCTTTGCTGCCCTGCCCAGGGTCTGTCCCATAGCTTCCATCCCTCTGGTGAACAGATCTGGGCCCAGCAGGGAGAGCCCTAGGAGCTCAGCCCCTGGGGCTACAGAGCCATCAAGGGCAAGTAGAGTCTATCCCTCAAGGTTCTGGCTGACCTGGTCTGTTCCACCAAGCCTGATGCTCGCATCCATAGAAATAGGGTAAATAACAGCTGCCCAGTGAGGCTATCAGGCGGATTAAAAGTCTCCCGAACGCCCCGCTCCTGCCTGCCACACAGTGGAGGTGCTGTGTAACCCTCCCACTTCTGCATGGCTCCCTGGATGGCTGGCTGAGGAGTGTGGAAGGTCTCAAGAGCTCTGGGTGGGACATTTTCCTGAAGTCCTGTGGGGACCCAAAGCCTAAGGCCTACTCCTGGGGGCGTTGAGGCCAGCACCTCAGTGAATCTTTCCCGTCCTAAGGGATGGAGCTGAGTCCTTTGGAAGTGGCCTGTCAATCCCAGCCCTGGTCCTGTGCCTTCTGCTCCCTGCCCCTCCTGGCACTTGGCTTGATCTGTAACAGCAGGGATGTGCCCTCTTTGGGTTGGGCATAGGGTAGGGGGTTAGATTACTGAAAAATAAGGGGAGCGGAGGAAGGTAAGAGCAGGGAGCCCCAGGGAGAGAAGGCTGGTCTTTGGGAGTAGAACACTTTGGAAAATCTGCAGATATATTCTGTCCCCTCTAGTCACCAGCCACTCACGGTCGGTCACACATGGTCCTGATGAAGGCCTAGATTGCTGCTCTGGGGTTTTTTCCCTCTCTCGTTAAAAAATGTTCATAATTTGGAAAGAAAAGGAGCTTTTTACAAGCTGGCGGCTCTAGGGAACTTGCTGTCGGTCTTTCTGGCCTCGTGATGGGTGGGGCCCACTTTTCCCTTCCCTCTCCCGCTCTCCTAATAATTCCCCCTCCCCAGCCCTGCCAAACACACCCACACACCCTTTAGGAGACCTCTAGCCGCTGTCACCCAAGAAAGCAGAAGGATGGCCGAGGACCTGTCTGTGCCTCAGGGGCCTCAGCCAAGCCCCCCTGCCCCCAGAGGTCACCGTCACTGGCCTAGAGCCGTCAAATGGCAGCGCTTCCTGAACTCCATGCCTGGACCCAGGCCAAGCAGCCTGCCTACCCTCCCCTGAGGGTTTGCCCTACTCTCCTGCTGAGTGAGGGTCCCCCGGGTCCTCTCGGAGAGAGGGGGGAGCCGGGGAGGGAGCGGGAGGTGCTGAGCTCACCGCCTCGGCATCCGCCCTCCCTCCGCCCCTGGTGCGAGGGCCGCCGCACTCCCGCCAGCGCCTCGCTCCTTAATAGCTTTTTAAGTCCAACCACATGTGTCTGTGGAGCGGAGCCGCCCCTCACAGTGCCTCGGCTCTACCCCCCTTGCTGGAGACCACCCTCCACTCGGAGCAGCCTCAGGCTGGGGGAGGGGGCTGCCTCACGAGCCCATCTGCTCGCCCCCGGCCCTGCTGAGCCAGAAGGGGATGGGGCTGCAGACCGCTGAGCGCTCTGGGCTTTCTCTCGGGGGTGCCTTTTCCCACCGGGCTCTGGGTTCTCCGGACTCTCTTCTCCAGATCCTGGGATCTGGAATCCTCTCTCCCTGGGGCAGTCAAGGAGGGTGCAGGAGCCTGAAATGGGTGGCGAGGAGCTGGATGAGGGACCCTGACCTCGCCCTGACTTTCCTGGGTGGGGGCTTGTGCACCAGTACCGGCACCAACCTAGGCCCCACTTCAGTAACCCCACTGTCGCCCCTCCAGCTCCTACACGTGTGGTTCCCTGTGCGTGTGAGTGGTCTGTGGGGAGGCCTGTGGGGTGCGGTTTCGCAGGAGGGGAGTGAGGGCTGAGAACCAACAGGCAGGCAGGCAGGCCTGGGGTCCTAATGAGAAAATTGCTTCCAGCCAGGGAGCCCCGCTCTGTGGCTGAAATTGCATCCAGCCCCAGCCAACTCTGCTGCCGCAAACCCCGCCCTTCCGAAGGAAGTTGGGGAGCAGTTGGGCAGAGGGAGGGGCGAAGGCCTGCACACAACTCAGCTGCCCTCCCCCAACACCTTGGAGAGACTCCTCTGCCTGTCTGGGAGGAGAGTGCCCAAGTAAGTGCCAGGGCCAGGCTTGGTTCAGGACCCGACTGCTGGATCCTTGGGAGGCAGAGTCAGGAGAGAAGGGATCAAGCGAATTCCCTCCTCTCCCTTCCGCTCATTTCATCCACGTTTGTGGAGCATCCCTTACACAGAGGTTTTTGGAGAGATGGGCCCATTTAGATAAAGTCTTACTGAGAAAGGGCATGAGGAGCACTTTGTTTCCACATAGATCCCATGTGCAAGTCTGTCTGTCTGTCTGTCTGTCTATGTGGAGTCATTTGAAATTCAGCCTCTCCCAAAGACTCAGGGTTCAGCCCCTCTACCCAGGGGAGCCCAGCGCCCACACCCCAGGCTGGGTGACCCTGGCAGTGAAAGGGCGGTTAGCTTTCTTTTCTCCGTGTTTCTCATTTGGACCTTTGAGCAGAACCACCTACAGAATTTGTGGGGCCCAGTGCAGAATTGAAAATACCCTCATGTAAAAATTTAAAAATTTCGAGATAGGATTGACAGAAATAAAAGCCACAAAGTCAGCCCTGCTTCCAAAGTAAGCTGCTACCAACTGCCCTGTGGCTCAGGGAATACCTGTTGGTTCAATGAGCTCCCACCCCACAGATTCACCAGCCATGGGCATACCTCTGAGGGACACCTATCTGACTCCTGGGAAAATCTCTTCCTCACCTGGGGGTTTGATCTCTGCTACTGCATCGCTCAGATTCTCTATTGCTCGTTTTCCTGGATTTCCGAGATGGCTGTTGAGGGTAGCTGCAGAGAGAATGGAGCACCACGTCTTTAGTGCTTAGAGAGTCTCAGGGTAAAGTGGCTCTTGCCACCGTCTGGCAAACCTGATGGTGGAACTGTTGCCCGCTGGGCCCAGCAAACAGAGTAGGTCAGCCTGGATCTTTCTGCCCCCACCATCCCTGGGGTGGGGCCTCACCCTTCACTTGCAAGTTGCACTGGCTTTACAGAGCAGGGAGCAAGCAGGAGTGCTTAGAGGGAGGGAAGAAGGCAGGAGGAAGGAAACAACCCCATTCTCACCCCCCAAATTACTGGCTGGGATGGCAGGGGAGGAGGCAGAAAGCTGACATTGTTTATTTAATTAAAAGTAAACAACAATTTGCTGCTGCCAGCCTCCCATTAGCTGTGTGCTGAGCCCTCAGAGCTGGGGACTCAGCTTTCACTTCGGAGCCTGGCTCCTGTTGCCACACTCCCAGCTCTGGCTCTCCAGGGCCAGGTGCCCTTCCCTGGTTATGCCCTTCTCAGATTGAGCTGGAGAGCCAAGCTAATACCAGCAGAGCCTCAGAGTCCTGTGGGCCAGGATAAGAATATCAAGAAACTGTCATTTGGCAGGACACCATGGGACGAGAGAACCCTGTGTGTGCATAGTTAGGCCTGTTTGTGGTCTGGCAGGGAAAGGCAGAGGTGCCAGCCTCTCCTGTTTAGCCAGATGTTGGGCTCCCTGGGGAAGGTGGCCTCCCTCTCTTCCTCCCCACTCAGGCCCCAGTCCACACTACCTGGAGGCCTGGGCCTCTCTGCCCCACCTCTCATTTTTTTCTTTTTCTCTTTTAGCAGCTTATAAACATCCTTCTCCCATCTTTTGGCTCTGCTCCCAGAAGGGGGCTGTTAGGGCTCCTGGAGGGCCAGCAAGAGAGGCAAGCTCCCTGGGCCGGAGGGAGAAGCGCTGCTGGAATTCAGTCCCCTTACCCCTGCCAGGACACAATTATAGGTGACTCCAGGAACAGGAAAGGGAGTTGGCCAGGATTGGGGCTGGTTCCCTAGCTCCTGGTTCCCTGGAGTCCCCGATCAGAAGCAATCAGAAGCGGTGGTCAGATGGGGGAAAAGCAGTGCGGCTGCTTCCACTGGCCTCCAGGGGCGGAGCACAGCAGGACACCTTTCCAGGGATCTGTCCCCAGGCAAGTCCCCACCTCTCCTGTGGGCTCCACCCCCAGCAATGTAGACCTCAGGCTTAGGTCTGGACCAGGGCATGACCTCAGATACATGGCATTAGGTGCTCTAAGCATTCGTTTCCCCTGTCTAAGGGGGCAAGACCTTTCCCAGAACAGTGCTGTTTTATAAAACCATTGCAGAATAGGAGTTGCTTTAGGCCTCCTATGGCCAGATGGATAATGTGGGGAGAATTTCTCAGAAAAAAGAGCCAGACTTGAGACACTTAGGAAGCCAAGCACTCTGGCATTTAATTTAAGCCTAACATGGGAGATGTGAGGCAAGGCACCAGTGTAAATGCAGGTTTCATCTGGTGCCTTAGCAGAGGGTCCCACCAGAACTGATTCTGCCCCCAGGGTTGTTTGGCAATAACGAGACATTTTCAGTTGTTGAAACTGAGGAACAAGACATCTTCAGTCGTTGCGGCTGAGAGGGCATTAAGCTACTAGCATCTAGTGGGTGGAGGACAGAGATACTCCCATCCTACTTTGCACAGGCCAGCCCCACCAAGAATGATCCAAGGGTGGGGTTGAGACCTCTGGTCTGGAGATTGGCTTTCCTAGAAGATTCAGGTACCCACTCTCCTGAGTCTTCCTGCCCCACCTCCATCCTCTCTCAGTATTTGCATCTTTTCATCTTCCTCCCCCATCTTCAGGATTCACACATTGACATGCGTGCACACATGCATGCACATACTCCCAGCTCCCAGGATTCACACACATTAGGGTTTTCACATGCACTCACACACACAGGAAAATCTGGGAAGTCTGTCCTGCCTTAATTGAATAAAAGGCCTGGGGTTTGGCAGGACATTGTGTATCTGAGCTGCAGCTTCTTGCAGCCGTTTCTGTGCCGCTGGACAGGACGGTTGAGGCTCCCTGTGATTCCAGCTGCTGCTGCTCCTCTTTCTTCTCTTCCCCCACTTCCCAGGCTGGAGGCCTGGAAAGGGCAAGTTTGGCAACACCCCACTCCTCCTCACTTCTCTCACGACCTTGCTTTCCATTACTGCTGGGAGGAGTCTGGGGTCTCCTGAGGAGCAGGTACCCATCCAGCATGAGGCTGAGGGACTGTCTGGGGCAGAATGGTCCAGGTCAATCCCTCCTTCCAGGTTTTCTGCTGCCGCGCATAGGCTGGGAACTAGAAGGAGTTGGAAACAGGATTCACTTCTTGACCAAGTGTAAAGCTACCAAGCTCTGCCTAAAAGATCCAAGGGCTCTGGGGAGCCTGCATCTCTGCAAGAGTGGCCAGAAGCCCCAGTGGATGGGGTGGAGGTGCCAGCAGAAGGCAGACAGTGTTTGGGGGACTGCCATCCTCCAATTCCCCTCCCCTACCTGAGCCAGGGGAAGATGGGGCCAGGGTGTGCAGCAGAGCACAGGGGATACTTTTCATTATCTCTCTCCTTCCACCCCAGCCCACCCCCTCTTTGGCCTCTGCTTTGGCAGGCTCTAGGGGCAGACCCGTTCTCACCCGCCCCTCCTTTATGACCCCACTCTGGCCCTTCCTTAGGGAGCCAAGAGGTGAGATCAGGTCCTGCCTCTCATCTGAGGATGACCCCCAAACCAGAGCCCAGCCCTTGCTTTGAGGAAGCCTGGCAGAGCCACCCCTAGCCCATAGCTGGAGGGCACTGGAAAGCGCCTTATCTGGAATGGGTACAGGAGAAGCTCCAGATCCTCCCTGTGGGCAAGAGGGGCCTGGCAAACAAGCCTGTGCCTCCTGGAGCATCACTTCCTAGCACGTGCCACCCTCTCAGGGCATGCTTTTGTGGGGGGCCTGTTGTGTGCAGAATCTGTCCCCCAAGCCCCGCATTTTAAGAGCAGCCTGGGCAAGCTGCTAATGGCCAGCAGCATTGGTGACCATGGGGCCCTCTGAAGAAGCCCAGCCCAACCCAACCTGACCTGTGGTGGCACAGTGGATAAAGCGTTGACCTGGAATGCTGAGGTTGCAGGTTCAAAACCCCAGGCTTGCTTGGTTAAGGCACATAAGGGAGTTGATGCTTCCTGCTCCTCCCCCACCCCCTAAATGAATTTAAAAATTTTAAAAAGAAAGAAAGAAAAGACATTCTAAGAAGCAGACCATACCCACATGTGTGACCCTTGGTGTTTGGGCAAGGCAGGAGGTAGGGAGCAGTTATTCCCCAGCTGCTCCACTGGCTGGCAGGAGGACTGGGAGAAGGATGGGAGACTGAGGAAGCAGCCAGGCCTAGTCCTGAGCCCTGAGAAACAATCTGCACTGGCCAGGGTCAGGGAGGTGTGTGTGTTTGGGGAGGGGGGGCTCACCTTAGCTAACCTCCCGGCTGAACAAAGGGGCCTTTCTCTATGCCCGCCGGGAGGGTGTGTCTGCCCGACTGCTGCCGCCACTGCAGAGAGCACTGGTGGTTTTTTTTTCTTCTTCTTTTTTTTCCTCTGGACTTTTCTCCATTTCTCTCACTCTCTTTGGTTCCTGATCTGTCTTTTAATCTCTATTTTTCGCTTTTTGAGGGGGGGGGGGGAGAAAGGAAATCTTCCTCTTCTCAAGCGCAGAAGCAGGTCTATACTGCTAAAAGGTGGGTCTTCGTGGGCGTGTTGGGAACACTCCCGGGGTCGCGCAGAGGCAGGCTCGCTCACATCCAGGGCAGCCCCGCTCTGGGGGAGGCAGACTGGGGTCTCAGAGCCACGGTGGCGGCCGCTCAGGGTGGGCCCGGGCTCACTGGATTACTCCTCCCCCCAGCCATGCACCTGGCAGCCCCCCACCTCCGGCTTCTCCTTCCTTGCCATTCCCCGGCCCCCCTTCCATCCGGCCCCCGCACCGCAAGCTGTTCCTAATCAATGAGAACGGGAAGCTCGGCCCTCACATCACATCACGGGATGTGCTTGGCAGCGGCAGCAACGGGAGCCGCTGCCTCGGGCAGCACAAACCGGGGTCCGAGTGGCCCGGGCTTGGTCGGGGCCTCCTCCTTTTCGCTCTGGCCTTGTGGGTGTGCAGACGGGACCCAGGCCGCTGGAGACTCCGGCCCATGGTGCACAGGTTCGCCGCCCCGGCCCCTGGCCCAGCCGCAGACGACCGAGGGCAGCTAGTGTTAACTCGCTGCGCCACCTAGCTACGGCGTCTGGGAGGGCAGCGTGCGGCTCCCTCGGGGTGCGGTCCCTGAGCCCCGCTGCCCCGGGAAGCCCCCTTTTGTATTTCAGGGCGTTGTGAGTGGGGAATTTGTCACCTGCCAGCCTGGAGGATATTGTTTTGTCCCTTCAGCAGCCTGGACTGTCCCAGCCCTGAGTCTGGGTAGCTGCCTCCTACCAGATGCCAGGCTGCATATTCTGGAAGACGCCCCTAGGTTGCTCTTCAGGAGCATAGCAACGCTGAAAAATAGGGACCTGGAAGCTGGCCCGCCTTGTCTCACCATGCCTTCTATATGTATGTTTGGCACTTTAAATGTATAAAACCGTCACTTCTCATTCTCTGTAAAAATCCTGCTCGTATTGAACTATCTCACCCTGCAGTCTGAGGCAAGCCTGAGCTGTATTGCACAGGGAGTGAGAGGAGGCCCTGGGAACATGCTAGGTATCCAATAGCAGCAGGTCTAGGATTTGGACTCCAAGCTCCTGATTCCAGGTCCAGCGCTACTTCCAACACCCAGAGATTTTCAGTGTCTTGGGAGGTCACCTGCCCACCCACTCATTCTGCCCAGCCTGGGTTCTCAGAGCTCCGAGTTGGAGATTTGAAGTCAAAAGGCCCAGATTCCTCATGCCTCGTCTGGACAGTGGCTGTCTTAAGGCCTACATGGTGGGGAGAGGAGCTGGCCTGCTGGAGTGCCTCCCTGCCCTGCCCTTCACAGGGAAACTCTGGTTCCTTCCCCTGCTCAGTCCAGCCACTGGAAATGGAGATCAGTGTGTCCAATCCTATACATGGACCCAATTGGGCTTTGCAGGAGGGTTGGCAGTACTAGGGGTTCTGCATCACTTCCTTGGGTGTGAGTGTTAAGGGTTGGGTCTGCAGGAAAGATGTTCTCTCCTCAGGAGGGGTGAAGGTGCCAGCTAACTGGTGCTTCTGTCCTCTGGGCGGTCACTGTAGCCACAGTTGAAAGAAGGGGGTAGAAGGGTCTCTTCAGTGTCTTGCTGTCCACTCCAACTGTGTTTTAAGGTGTGAGGGATACAGTGGTAAAAAACACAGACAAGCCTTGACTCCAAAGGAATGATGGTCGGGTGGGGCACTCCTGGCCAGAACCCTCCAGCCTTGAAGCCTTGTGGCTAGGTCCTTGGGGCTCTGCGCTGTCCAGAACTAATGTCTCCGACTTTCCCCAGCACAGACAGAGGCTTGTGGGTGGGATTTGAATGGAAAGGCTGCTGGGCTTCTAGCCTCTAGGCAGAAGGGCTCCACTTAAGACTTTTGATTATGGTATGCCTTTGGGTTTGTTGCTCTTCTGTGAGTCAGTCTATCTCCCCCTACAAGGCAAGTCCCTAGAGAAGGATGTTCCTTTGGGGTCACTGGCCTGGGAGTCAGGTGCTGTCCCTTAGGAGATTGAGGAAGTTAGAGCACCTGAGGATGGGAAGCAGATGGCCTTGGCCTGTTCCTGCTTCCCCGTGGGATAATTGGAGGTAGGTGGGTTCTCCTTCCTCAGCCCTGCCATTCTCTGGCCCCCTGGCCCCTTTCCATAGGTGAGGAGGTACTGAGTGTGGACCCTTCCCCTGCACAGGGCTGAGAGTGAATTTACTTCTCTGCACCTCTTCCTGGTGCTCTGCCTCTCCTCTCTTCTCCAGAGCATTGTCAGGATCTCCCCAACCATTCACCCTGCTGAGCACCCTCCTGACAGATGCTGGCAGCTGGATGCAGCCCAAGCAGTTGTGCTCACAAACCGGCCCCTGCCTGAGTATTTTAAGGAAAGTTTTCTTCCTTTAGGGTTTTTGTTTTTTAAGGAGTAATTTTCTCCTCTGCTTTCTTTCTCTCTTTGCTTTCTACCCCTTTCCTTGCCTCTCTTGGAAACTTCTACTTCTCTGATTCTTTCTATTGCAGCCCTCTCTCTTTGAACTGCTTTGCTTTGGTTCTGATTTTCTATCTTGGCCCCTCCTTCTCTTATAATTTAAATTTATTTTTTTGTCTGTTTGTTGCTCTGGGATTTATTGCCTTTTTCTCTCCTTTCCTGCTCGTCCCAGACATGTCACTTAAGTGGCCTCCAGAGTCTCTGCCTCCCTCTTCTCCTCCTGGGTTGGCATTAGTGCCTGGAGGCCTCTGCTCCTTTGCAAATACTTATAGACAAAGGGCAAGGGTATTTAGGGGATGGGGGAGGGTGATGCCTGGGCTTGTGAGCAGGGGACACTATTAATAGTCCTAAGATCAACTGGGGGTGGGGGCAGTTGTGTGACCTGGCCTGGGCACCTCAAAGGGCCAGCAAGGGCAGGGCAGCGCTGGAAATAGATGGGTGAGGGTGGGGGAGGAGCTCTGCAGGCCCCTAGACTGGATATGGGCATCTGCTCCACAGGGCCCCCATCTTTTCTTGGCATGTGGGGTATAGGAGGCATTCTCCATTGTCATTTTCTATCCATCAGATTGGGGAGGGGACAGAAGCTTCAGAGACTTAGATCCACTTTTCTGGGCCTTACTGTCGCATGACTCCTGGCCCCAGGCCCTCCTGGAAATGCTGGCTCAAGCTTCCAGCTGAGTCGTGGCACCAGCAGGTGCTGCCAGTAGAGGTGCCCAGCCACTGGTGGGGCAGCACCTATGTTCATGGTGTTCTTAGCTCTTTCTATCCTAGGAGCTGGGCTAGGATGGGCAGGGTCTTGGGTTCAACACCTTCAGAATCCAATGGCACAAGCATTTTCTCCCTTTCCCTGTTGGCCTTACCCATCTTCTGGCCTTCTCTTTCCCTGTCTTTCTTTTACCATTTTCAATATGGTGACCATCCTGAGACCATTTACTGCAGCTGCTGACAGTGTGAAGGGACACACCTATAGAAGGTGTCCTGCTCTGCCTTTTATTTGCAGAGCAACCCCTCTGCCCCTTTTTGCAGATGATAATGGGCTAGGCTCCTAGGAAACCCCTCAGCTCACTGGCCACTGTCCCTGGTGTGAGACACCAAAAAGTATAATCTAGGGTAAATTTAATGTCATAAAGAGTATGAACCCCCCTGCCTGACCAGGCGGTGGTGCAGTGGATAGAGCGTCAGACTGGGATACAGAGGACCCAGGTTCGAGATCCCGAGGTTCCCAGCTCGAGCAAGATGTTACTCAGTCTGCTGAAGGCCTGCAGTCAAGGCACATACGAGAAAGCAATCAATGAACAACTAAGGTGTCACAACGAAAAACTGATGATTGATGCTTCTCATCTCTCTCTGTTCCTGTCTGTCCCTATCTATCCCTCTCTCTGAAAAAAAAAAAAAAAAAAAAGAGTATGAAGCCCTGTGGCAGGGAAGCTGAGGGTTAGCATTTGAGCTGAGCCCAGAGGAGTCGAGTTCCAGCTGGTGGAGGTGTGAAGGGAAATGGCAAGCAGGGCGGAAGGACAGCTGGTGTTCATGTAACTCCTACTATAAGCCAGGCTGGGCTAAGTACCTTATACCTGTTTCCATATTTATTCGTCACCTAGGAGCTGTAGAGGGCGGGTGGGGTCTCCATTTCCACAAATGAAGAACAGTTCAGAACTTGGCCAAGGTCACTGGGCGGGTAGGTTGAGTTCATGATGGGAACTCAGGGTGAGCCCCTGGCCATTGTTGCTGGTTGTGCACCTCCATTTCTCCTCCCCTTGCTATTGATGTCACCTATGCCCCTTCTGTGCTGGGATGAGGCAAGCCAGGGCGGAGCATCCTCAGTGGTAGAGCACCATTGTGCCACTCTTGACTGGGCACAGGGTTCAGACCAAGGACATTTCCCTGGTAGGCCAAGGGCAAGCTCAGGGCAGAGGTGGAGAGAGTGCTAGGGCCTCCTCCCTCCCTCCACATCTCCCTCCAGGTCCCTCCCTCTGTCTCCTTCCTTAGTGGCTGCTTTACCTTCAGTCCCTCTCTGGGGACCTCCTAGCCTCTGAGCATCTCTGGAACATCTGGGATGGTGTTACTGCCAGGTCCTGGGTCTGCTTGTTCACTCCACCAACAGCCATGGAGCAGTGATGCCCGGGGTGGCAGGGGTTCAGCACTCGCTCTTCTGCAGGCCCCCCTGCATCTCCCGTGCTGCTGAGGGTGGGCGAGTGGGTCTCATTTGTTATAATACTGGTGTGGGCTCTGTCCACCTGCTGGGTACTCTGGTCTGCACTAAGGTGTGTCCCTTCTTTCTCCCTCACTGGCCACTGTTTCACCGCATGGGGAGCAACTGAGTGCCCATTTTCCCCAGGCTTCAGCGCCGGAGTCCCGTCTCTAGTTCTTCCTGGACTGGGTGTAGTGCTAAGAACGGTTCCCCCAGCAGGTGCAGAGCAGAGAGCACTGAGCAGCTCACACTACAGGAGCGCCCCGGAGGCCCCAGGGCTGCTTGCCTGAGTCCAGTTGTCTGAGCCCACTCTGCTGGTCTGCTGGGCACCAGATGAGCCCACAGGCCTGCCTTCTCCTCCCTTCCCATAGCTTCACTGAAGGGCGGTAAGCCTAGTCCCCAGCTCCTGTGGGACCCCACACAGCACCCATGGAGGTGGGCTGGGTTGAGGTGGAGAAGGCAGTGTTGTTGAAGTCAGGGACCCAGACTGGAATGTCTCATCCAGATGCTGACCTTGGCCTGCCAGGTCCTTGTGGCCTGATCTGTCCTAACTGCCCCCCCCCCCCACCGCCGCCCACCTTTGATGGCCTTCTTTGAGCCGAGACCCTAGAGACAGCCAGACCAGAGCTAGACCATCTGTGTGCTGTGGGTGTGACTGGACCTTTTCTTTCCTGTCACTTATCCCCTTCTCCTCTGTGCAGGTGACTCAAATCAAAGGCTAAGGCTAAGGCCCCTTTGGATTTATGAGTGGAGGGGGAATAAGGAAAGGAGGAATGAAGGTGATGTGCGTGTCTCCCTGCCTTACCCCTATCCTCACCCACAGCTTCAGGGCTGTGCTCAGCTCGGGCTTCTGCCTCCAGCCCTGTGGGAGTTTGGGGATGGCAGAGGAGGGAGAAACCTCAGGATGGCCCCAGGGTCTGTGCCAATGCAAGCTGGCTTGTGGAGGTGGAGTGTGGATCCTAGAAGCCCCCTGGGCCTGGCCCAGGTTGAGCCCCACCCCTCTCTGCCCTCTGGCTGCCCTTCATTCTCAAGGACATCCCTGGTCCCCAGTCTCCTGTTTGCTGAGATGGGGAGAACCCCTCTGTGACCCATTCCCCCTAACCCCCCATCCATCCTGCTCCCCTCCTCAGGGTGTCTCAGATTCTCGGATTTAGGTTTCAAGAAGCACAATAGTTATATTCTCCAGCTCTGATTGCTGCAGGCCGGGCCTCTGGCTCCTCTTGAGATTGGGTTTCCCATGGCCTGGGCACTCCGGAATCTCAGGATGAGGAGTGGGGGAAGGGCTGTGCCACACTGGAGAGGGCCAAGCAGTTCCTGAATTGCATCGGCCCTTCATAGTACAGAGCCCCAGAACAGAGCACACCCCACCTGCTTCTTGGACCTTGGACCTGGGGAGAGCCAAGGGAAGGACAGGCAGACCCTGACGGCTGACCTCCCCAGCTCCCAACGGCCAGAGTGCAGGGCAGAAATAGAGGGTTTCCTCTCCGACCTGGTACTTAGCGCAGAGCACGCTGTGCGCCGTGGGACAGAGCTCTGGTGCACTGCTCGCTCCACTTCTGCAGGACAGCAGGAAGTGGCTGGAGGCAACTCCAAGTTGGGCTGGCCTGAGCGTTTGCATGCGACTGGGTGTGCATGTGTGGGTGTGGCTGAGCCACGTCTTTGTGCCCCACTCAATCCTAAAGAATTCCCTCCATCCGTGCTGTGCATGGGGGCAGCCAGCCAGGGAGTTACAGACGGCCTTTCTGAGAGAGTCTGTCCGAGTGGGAGCTGAGGCAGAGTGTTCTTCACAGCAGCGTGCAGGAATTCCTCCCTCACCTAGTGGGAGCCATAAATATCTTCCTGCCTGTGACTGGAAAAATATATATAAAAACATTCTGTCAGTTGGGGTTCATGTGCAGCACTGGGCTCCTCCTGGCAGCTGGAGCTTCCCCCTCCAGAACTCTGATGAAGAGGCAGAGCCCTCCTGGAAATATGCACACACATGTGCAAACAGGATCAGGAGAGGAAATGGGGCTGGCGAGAGGGGAAGTGAAAGAGAAGGAAGGATAGAGAGAGTGGTGTGGAGTCAAGACAGAACAGATTCTCACCCAGGTCTGGGTGCTGCAGTAGGCCTCCTGCTAGTCCACAAGCCGTGGACACGGGTGACCAGTGACGTGTGCAGGTGAGTGGGGAACAATGCCTCCAATCTCAGAGCCTTGCTGTGGGAGCCCGGAGCCCATGTGGGCCCACGCTGAAGTCGTCCAGATTCATCACCCTCTCCTGCATTGTCCTCTGCTGGCAAGAGAGGCCTGGCTCAGACATGTGAATCGCATGGGTAGCCCAGGTCCCAAGAGAAGGATGTATGGAGGACAGTCCGCAAAGGATGCTCTCGGGTGCGACAGGAGCTAGCCTGATCCCCTGGCAACATCCAGAACAAAGCTGTGGGCTCCAGTATTCTCTCCATTCCCAAACGTGGCCCGGGGGCAGGAGCCCTGATGCCTGCCACCCAGGCATCCATCCTTGGACACAGTGGCTGGACTTGGTTGTGAGGAGGCCTCATAGGATGGACATTGTGGGAGGAAGCTTAGAGCACAGAAGGTCCTCTGGTCCTCTGTGTAGGAAGGGGAAGAATGTCGAGTTGTCTCGGAGCTGAAGGGAGTTAGCAGTGCCCCTGGCCCCTCTGCCCTGGTTCTAGTCTCTCCAGGAAGTTAGGGCAGCTGTAGTCTCTAAAGAGAGGTTCGGGCGGGAAGGGGTCTGGGTTTCTGCGCTGGCCTCAGTCAGGAGAGCCCTGATCTAGGGGTATGTGCTTAGGGTTCCCATCGCTCTGGTGACCAGGCCAGAGAGGAGGCCGAGGCTGGAAAGGCTGCTAGGGGATGTGGCTCTGAAAGGCTGAGGAAGCAGAGTGAGAGTCTCGGGGATGTGGGCTGGGTAGGAGAGAATAAAAGATGGAGCCGGGCACCTGCCCGCCTTGTGCCAGCCAACACCGTCCTGCTCCTCCATTGGCCCGCAGGCCACCAGCTGGCCCATTGTCCCCAGTGAGAAAGCAGACACTGAGGGGGGCTCCCATGTGGCAGGAGCTCACTCATGCACGCCCGCCTGGCAGGGGCTGCCAGAGGAGAGCTACCCCGTGCTGGGTCAGGGGCGAGGGGAGAAGGCGGGAGTGGGGAGCGGAGCCCCCACCTTGTGGCAGTCAGGTCTCCTCCTGTGCTGTTGGCAGGGGGCAGTGCTTGGGGCCTGCGAACAGGAGATAAAGAGTTCAGGCAGAGGGTTTTCTCTCACTAACGTGGATTTGTGTGTTTGTTCAGCTGGTGGTTCTGATAAGCCCCATTCTGCCAGATAAAAGCTGAGCAGCCATGAGGCGGGGCCTGGAGCCTTCCTCCTGTATGTCCCGAGGCCGGGGTTATCCCCTCCCCCAGGGAGCCCAGACAGGGAAGGGAGTTAAGGTGCTGGGGTGTTGCCTGCTCCCCCGGGGCTGTCCAGAGCAGGTCCCGATATCAGAGCCTGGCTCCCCAAACAGTCCCTTGTGTAAGAAAGGTGGCCCAGCTGGCCCCCACCTCTGGGCGGGGAGGGCACCTCCTTGCCTCCCCAGGAGCCTGTGCGCCAGGGGCCCGCAGTCTGGTCCTGAGCCACTGGCTGGGTTCTGGCCAGCCCCCTTCCCCCATCTGTCCAGGACATGCTCCCGAGCCAACTGAGTGGACACAGGCCTATTGCCATCACTTACTGTCCTGTTGGGGCAGGGGTCCGCTCTTGCTGAGCTGGTGGAGCCCATGGGCCTGAGGATGGCCCGTGGGGGCTTTGGCCGCCCCGAGTGGAGCGCGGTGTTCCGAGGCCCTGGCCTCGGCCCTCCCTGCCGCTGCCGCCCGCTCTGCACAGGCGGGAAAGAGGGACAGCGGGGGCCCTGTCTGCAGCTGCCCCGGCCGCAGGGCTGGCTTCTGTGCCTCCAAGCCTGGGTGCAGATTTCCAGCGTCTCTGCCTTTTGTCCAGGCGCTGAGCTGAGCATGCCGAGGCCGGCGGCGGTGGCATTGTGGGGCCGCCAGCCGTAAGATGGCTGCCAAGACCTAAGATGGCTGCCAGCAGCGCCAGGAGCAGCGCCCAGAGGCGCGTGGCAGCAGCCTTGCTTGTGCCGCTCTTCCTTCCTCTTTGCTTCTCTACATGGAGCTAATAGTAATAACAGCAATAATGTTTGGGGCAACGTCCTGGTTTAAAAAGATTTTCTGTCTGTTGTGCTCTCCTGGAGCCCCGTTTGTTTCTGCCTCAGTCGCTGGTCTACCTCCATCTCTTTGTCAGGTTGAGGTTTTGTATCTCCTCGAGGCCATTTTCAGGGGTCCAGCACCAATCCTGAGGGGTGGACTCCAGGGCTTTCTATCCTCTCCCTGCTCACTGACTCGGGCCTGGGAAGCCTGGTGGGGACTGGGTTGGCCCTGGGACCCGTGGGGTTGGTCGTCGGCAGCAGAGGGGAGCTTGTGTCCCCTGTGGGCTTTGCAAGCTGGCCCTGAGGCTCTGCCCTTCCTGAGTTAGGAATTGGGGAAAGGGCAGCCTCGAAACGTTGCAGGCTCGGGGCATGGGTCCAAGGAGGCCCTGTGGTAGCTGCCCGCTGCCTTGTCCCTCACCGTCTCTCTCTTGGCCCATCTGGGGCCCGAATCAGACCTAGAAAGCCAGGCATGGGCCAAGGTGAGAGAGTGACAGAAAATTCACACCCACAAGATGCTGTGGCACAAGAGGTTGCCCTCCCCAGAACTTAGGAGGAGGTCTCGTGAGTTCTCTACAGAGCAAAGAGCACCACCACCAAAGAGGTGGCCCAGGTGGGATTAGCCATCTGCAAACACACCGCTGGTGCGAGTGCAAGGGGCTGTGCAGAAGGAAGAACCCTGGCCTGGAGGGGTGAGGGGCACCCATTAGCTCTCTCCTTCTAAACCTCCATTTTCTTGATTTGTAACAAGATTTTTTATTATTATTATTATTTTGGCATTGAAAAAATCTAATACAGTAAAGGATGGGGTAAGTGGGGCCTGAAACTGTCCTAAGGGCGGCCTGCCCTTCCCATTGGCCACATTGAGGCAGGTGGCCAAGAATTGGCTTGAACCAGGAATTGGCCAGGAATTGGAGGGGCCACTGCTCTGAGAAGCTCTGTTCTGCCTGCCAGCCCCAGCGGGAGCCACATTGCCCTTTAGGAATCTCCTTGCTGGTCACTCCTATGTGAGCAGCTCGGCTGTGAGGCCAGTGGGGGGCAGACTCCTGGCCAACAGACTGACCTCCGGCTGATGGGTGAGACCAGGAGGCAGGATTGCTTCAGAGAGTGGGGCAAAGCCCTAACTAACACCAGTGCTCAGTTTTCCCAATGCCACCTCATGTTGTCCCCGTGTGACCAGCTGATCTTTACCAAGTGCCTGCCTTCCCCCTGCCCCACAACCTGCCCTGGCCCTCCTCCGCCATCCTCTTACCAGCTGTTGTGCCCAGGCAGGCATTCTGGAGGTCCGGGTTGTGCCCCTGTCACATAAAGCTTTGAGGATCTGGGGGTGGGGTGGGGGGCTTTCCCAAGTTCAGCAAAATATTCACACACACACACTCCACCCTGCCCCCAGCCCTCTGTGAGCTCCCACTGCACAATGGGCCCTTGTTTCGGGGCTCCCTCTGAGCAGCTGTGGCACTGGGGCATGCATGAGAGCCCAGACAGGCTGGCACTGAGCGGGCGACAGTGTCAGGGCAGACCTCCCCCTCTGTGTTGCCAGGCACTGCCTGTAAGCATAAAGGTGAGGTGGGGGTGGCTCAGCAAACAGGACCGGCTCTAGTTAACGAAGAGAGGGATGGAAGGGCTGCTTCTCTGGTTGCTTGAGGCCGGTGAGGACGAGGAACCGCTGGGTCCATCCCAGCTGTGCAGAATGGTCACTGGCTTCTCTCCTGGGCACCATCCTTGCTCTGACTGTCGGCCAGTGCTGCTTACCCGCTGGCGACTTTGTCTCCAGTGCACATTGGGCAGCGTCTGGAGACAGTTTTGGTTATCACAACTGGGGTGGTACTGGCATCTAATGGGTACCCTGCAGTGCCCAGGAGTCCCCCCCACAGTAGAGGAGTTCCTTCCTTCCCTCCCTTCTGGTCTCCCCTTCCTCCCTGGGCTGCTCCCAGAGGGAAGGAGGAAGGAAGAGGGTGTTTACAGGACTGGAAAGATTGCTATTTGTGGGGCACTTTGATCTTGACCCATCCCCACTTTGTGTCTCCTGCAGAATCCGGACAATCAGATAGTTCAAACCAGCAAGGAGATGCGGACATCAAACCACTGCCCAACGGTCAGTGTCCCCAACCCACCTGCCCATAACCTCCCTGCCTGCCCTGCCCCCCAGGACCTCCTCTGTCTTCTACCAGTTCTTCCTCTTTACTCAGATATCCCTCAACTGAACTCTGATTGCCAGCTGGAGGGGAGGGGACTCACCTGGAGCATACCCACTCTTCCCATTAGACCTGAGGACTTCAGAGGGCCAGCCTGAAGCTTTGGAGGAACCAAGTAGGGGACGGGGAGAGCTTTGAGGAAACAGTCAGGCAGCCCCTCCTGGTCTTGCCTCAACTCACTCACTGGACTAACTCACTGGTTCTTTTTCCTCCTCAGGGCACTTAAGTTTCCAGGACTGTTTTGTGACTTCTGGGGTCTGGAATGTGACAGAGCTGGTCAGAGTATCACAGAGTAAGTGAGTCCCTATTTCCTGACCAAGGCTAAGTCAGCAGGGATGGGCTTGAGAAGGTGGCCCCCTACTGATGGGGTCTTGCTAGGGAAGAGGGAAGAGAGGATTTCCTGGAACATCGTCCGCCTCAATGGAGCAGAGGTGTCCAGAGAGCCCATGTCTAATTTCTGCTTTGAAGGAAAATAAATCACAACTAAGGGCTCTTCAGTGAGCCCCAGCCAGGAGGAGGCTTCCTCTGTAGGCTTCACAGTGAACTTGCCCTGGGGCTTCCGGGGAGCTTCTCAGGGCAACTAAACAGGCTCCACTGGGCCTCCCGCACCTTCCAAACTAATCGTCCTCTTGCTTCTTCCCAGCTCCTGTTGCAACAGCATCAGGACCCAACTTCTCGCTGGCGGACCTGGAGAGTCCCAACTACTATAACATCAACCAGGTGACCCTGGGGCGGCGGTCCATCACCTCCCCTCCTTCTACCAGGTAAGCCCAGCCCCCCTGGCCTCACCCCTTCTTCCTCCCACCACCAGGCCATCTTGGGTGTGTGAGGAGCTATCCTACAGTTCCCTGAGTGCTCCAAAACGTCACCCCTGCCGAGGGCACTGGCTCCTCACCCCGGAACTTCCTGCTTTGTGCTGTTGTGGGCACTGGGCCCTGAGAACACACACAGTAAATCTGCCTGGAAGGTGCTCCCAGTGGGCATCCGAGAAGGTCTCTCTCTTGGGGATGTGACATTTGAGCCCCAAACTACGGAGGGCTGGTAAGGCATCAGGTGGACACTCCACGTAGAGAGAGCAGCCTCCGTCCCAGCCAAGGCTGGTGGACCCACATGTCAGAGGGCTCCGGAGCCAGGAAGGTGTTTAGACTAAAAACCCACTGGAGGGTTTTAAGCAGGAGATGCTGGGGATGTGTGTTTGAGAAAGTGCCTCCAGCAGCACAAGAGTAGGCAGGACCTATAGCCAGTTAGAGGCCTTCTTCCCGACTGGAGGGGGGCCCAAGTCCTCGGAGGTGGGGGAATGGCGGGAGAGGGAAGGATATAATTGAGAGATGTTTGAGGGTGGACACAGTAGGCCCTGGTCAGGGTCAGTTATGCAGGGCAGGTTGGGGTCCTGTCCCTTTGAAAAAAAAAACCTGAACGTTTGATTCATTGTGAGGTTTTAAATGTTCATTTTGATTTGCTTACATACTGCATTAAAGTGTTACAATCTTTTCATGTTTCCAATATCCTGATGATGGACTTTGTGGCACCCCTGGAATTCTCTGCCCCCCTCAGTGCCTCAGTTCCCTCACCTTGGCCTTGGGGGCTGATAGGAAATAGATAGGGGCGCCAAGAAAGCAGTTGAGGGTTTTGCCCACTTTTTGGACTTGGGCAGCTCAGTGGGTGATGGTGTCAAGAACCAAGAAGGTGACGAGGGTGGAGAGGAGAAGCAGGCGGGCTGGGTCCGAGGAGCTCCGGGGCTGGTGTGGGGGTAGACACGAATGAGGGCCCAGAAATGCTGCTGTCGGTAGGCACCTGCTCCAACGTGGAGGGCCATCGGGGCAGGCTTCCTCAGCCTAGCACCAGTGCCGTGGCCCACCCTTGACCCACCTGATCCCTCTCCTCCTTTCCCAGCACCACCAAGCGCCCCAAGTCCATTGATGACAGCGAGATGGAGAGCCCTGTCGACGATGTCTTCTATCCCGGGACAGGCCGCTCCCCAGCGGCCGGCAGCAGCCAGTCCAGCGGGTGGCCCAACGACGTGGATGCAGGTATGGGCGCCGTGGGGCCTGACCCGGAGCAAAGGCAGCCCGGAACCTCTTCCTTCCCCTCAGTTGACCTGGTGATTCTCCCATCGGTTCCCCCACTGTCAGTGGTACCGCCTGGCTTCTCGCCTTCCAGTCTTCCACAGGGGACCCGTCCAGGCTGAAGAAGGGAGCAGAGGCGAGGAGCTGGGCTGTCACTGAGTGGGCAGCAGAGCCCACTGGCATGGCAGGAGGAAAGCAGAGGCCTCTGGTGCCCTGCAGTGGGGGCGGTGACCTCCTCTTTAAAGCTTCCTCGGACCCCTCTTGGCATTTCTGTAGAAAGGTTGCCCCAGCAATATGGTCTTCGTGGTTTAAAGCAGTTTCTCAAATGTGGCACTGCTGATATTTGGGGCTGGGTCATTCTCTGGGTGGGGCATCCTGTGCGCTGTGGGGTGTTGGGCAGCAGCCCGGATCTCCCCCCACTAGATGCCAGTAGCACACCTCCTTCCAGGTGGGATGGCCAAAAATGTTTCCAAACCTGGCTGCATGTCTCCTGGGTGGGGAGAAGACAGAATCTTCCCGAGCTGACCGAGCTGAGTCCTGATGGTTTAAAGGGCCCAGCTTCACAGAAAGAAGCAGACTCCAGCCTCCCCAGCCCCCTTTGGCCACCCGCTTCCTGGTGAACCCACCACCATCACTTCCGGTCTTGCTGTGAGGTGTGGGCAGAACCGGAGGGCCCAGGTGGAATAGAAGGAGCTGTGCTCATGAGTGTGTGTGCACTGTGTGTAGGTGTGTATGAGGAGGCCGGCTGCAGGCTACCTCTGCCTGGCGTACTGCCGGTACAGCCTGTGTGTGTCCTTGAGTTTGAGTGTTTGGGGCCAGGGAGTACAGCCCCGTGTGTGTGGACTGTGCACAGGGAACCTCTGCTCTGCTCAGGTCTGGGGACAGGCCTTTGTTTTTCAATGCAGGAAGATGAAGGGCTGGCCCCATGGTGCTTTTCCTGGTGTCCTCCGGATGTGGCCCTACTGAGAAGGGCCCAGTGGATGGGCAGGGGATGGACTTGGTGAGAAGCAAGGCCAAAGGGCAGGGGACTCTGCCCAGACACAGAATCGGCTTCTGCTCCTGCTCCCTGGGAGGAGAGGAGGGGGGCTCTCTTTCAGTCAATGGGCTAAGGGAGCAGGCTCTAGACCACCACTGAGTCTTGCCTCTGTGGGACATCACTTCCACGACTTTGGGTGCTTCTCCAAGGGTTTCCGGGGGGGGGGGCAGGGGACATGGGCCAGCACAGCCCAGGTGCTTCCCTGGGGAGCCTCAGGAGGTTTAGAGAAGTGGTTGAGAAGGTCTTGAAGACACCTCTATCAGGGCCTCAGTTAAATGACTGCTTTAGTAAGGCCTTGTGCTTTAAAGGCACATGCAACATGGCTGGTGGTCCTCAGGCCCCTCTGCCCAGACCTGGTTCCCAAGGAGCCCTCCCCTCCAGACTCCTGCTCTCTCCTTTCTTGGCTGTCTGCTGTGCAGCCCGCCATTGCTGCTCCTTCCAGCAGTCCTGCCAAGCATGGCTCCCAACATCCTCCTGCTGCGGCACCCAGCTTCCTTGCTTTCTCCTCTTTTCTTCCTTATCCCCCCCTTCCCATGTTGCTTCCCTGTGCTGAGACAAATCGCCAATTAAACAGTCCAGCTGCAGGACAGGGAACAGCTGGGGAGGCACTGTGCGGCCTAGGGGACAGCTGTGCCCAGCTGGTGGGGGCGCTCCCCCCTCACCGTGCCAGCTATCAGGTGGCACACAGCTGCCGCCTAATAACACCTCTTCTGGCAGCTGGGAGTTTGCCCTTCCCCCGCCTCTTCCCTCTGCGGTTAAAATGGCTCTTATTTCTCTGTTCTGCCGTCCTCTACCCCCAACTCAAACTGACTTGATTTGTGCCTCAAAGATGGCAGCTCTGGAGATCTGCTCCGACTTTACCTTCCCCCTCCCTCCTGGCCTGGGCACAGCCTCTGAGGCTCAGCCCAGAGAAGAGACGAGCTCCCCTGAGGACTTGGCCCTAGGGCCCTGTGTTGTTTGGATGTGATGCTCACTGGACACAGAGATGATCTTGGTTGGCAGCATCAGGGTCCTAGAGAGGTGTTCTCTGTGCCTTGTCTCCTGCTGAATGCCACCCCATCTCTGGCACTGGGAGCAAAACCAAGCCCTGAAATGTCCCATCCTCCGGCAGTCCAGCCCCAGGGTCCCCTGGCTGAGGCAGACCTTGCCTGGCCAGCTCTGCCCGGTGCCCTTCCTGGCCCCTGGCCTGCATCCCACCCTTTCATCTGTGCTCCCTAACTCAGTATATATGTCAGGGGGTAAGATGGGCCCCCCTAATGCAAGTGCCTCATTTTCCTCTCTGTCAGAAGCACCCAGTACTGGCTGTCTGCACACAGGACCTGAGAAACAGCCAGATAGGGCAGAGGAGGCCGGAGGGAGCACAGTGGGGAAAGGAGCAGCTGGGAGGGGCCCAAAGAGAGGAGTGAGCTGCTGGTTTCCTGCCTTCCCCTGCTCCCACCCTGGCCCAGCTAAACCTGCCCTGTGTTGCTGATTCCTCCCCCCAGGCCCGGCTTCTCTAAAGAAGTCAGGAAAGCTGGACTTCTGCAGTGCCCTCTCCTCTCAGGGCAGCTCCCCGCGCATGGCTTTCACTCACCACCCGCTGCCTGTGCTTGCTGGAGTCAGACCAGGTGAGAAATGGGGGCCCGGAGGGGGACTGCCGGGGTGGTGGTGGAGCACTGAGGGGCAGCTGGCCAGAGGAAGGGGCCAGGGGCCATCAGACTGACAGCCCCAAGCGGGCTGTGGTATGGCAGCAGGTGGGCAAGGGACTGGGCCCGTCCTCCACAGCAGCACTGACCAGAACATCCTCAGCTTGTCCCCGAGGCCCCTCCTACTTGCTTCTCACTCCCTGTGTGCACATGTGTGTACGTGCTTGTGTGTGTGCTGGCAGATGTGTTTGTGTGTGCATGCATTGGGTGCATATGTGCATGTGTGCCGGGGTTGTGCGTGCTTGTGTGTGTGCGTGGATGTGTGCGCAAGCCTGTCCTGAGGCCTCCTCTGATAGCAGAGGCCTCAGGCCTGCCCGACCCCCCCCCCCCCCCCCCCCCCCCGTGCTTGGGAGAGCTCAGGCTTCTCCCTTTGCCCTCCTTTCAGCTGTTCTCTCCAGCTCCTGGCCAAGCCTAGGGTCTGGTTTCCTAGCACCAACTCAGATTGGCATAGGGAGCAGATTGACAGGAGCACTCACAGGGACCCGGGGATCATCAGTGGCACTTGGGCAGCTGTCCGGGGAATGGAACCAGCTGCTGACTTGGGGGCTCTCTTGCTCCAGTCCTGAGAGAAAGCGTTTGGCAGGGAGAACACTTCGATGTTCCTGAGGGCAGGAAGTTGTGGGAGCTGAATCCTCAGCCTCACCGCTCGGTCACTTGCTTCTTACCCTCCTCAGCACCCACCTGGCAGAAAGAGGCTTGAACTTTTTCTGGACACAGCCGTGTGTCCACCCGCCATCTCCTGGGTCCTTCTATAGGACAGAAAACAGCAAAATTTACCCTCCTGGCTTCCTCCTCAGGGCCTCCTGGCTGGGAGCCCAGAGGCAGCCTGCACTGGGGCAGGGCGTGGTGGCATCAAGGTGGGGGCAGGGAGCCCAGACCCTTGGCTGTGGGGAGGCAGCCGGCCCAGCTCCACTCAGCTTTTATGAACTCCAGAGAGAAGCCAAGTTTCCTCAGCCCCCTAATGAAACTGAGAGCAAGAGCTAGCTGATTGGAAACAGACGGGCGGGAGAGGACTGGCTCGGGAAGCGCTGGGGCCTGCAGCAAGGTGGGAGTTGTGTGTGTGAGGATGCGTGTGCCAGGACACATGTGCAAATGTGATGGGGCCGAGCTCACAGAATGTAGCCTAGGCAGCAGTGGCTGGTGAACACCCGTTCACATTCAGGAGATGTATGTGCACATCGCGGGGGCCCGTCCTGCACAGGTGCAGGGTCGTGTCTGCCTCTTCTCGTCCTTCATCCAGGCTCCCATCCAAGTCCTGGACCTCAGAATGTGAGGGGCACCCAAAATCTCAGTTATCAGCCCTGGCCAGTGGCTCAGTGGATAGAGTGTTGGCCCGGCTTTATGGATGTCCCGGGTTCCATTCTCAGTCAGGGCACACAGGAGAAACAACCATCTGCTCCTCCCCCGCTCCCTTTCCCCCCCCCTCCCCCTCTTCCCCCCTTCTCTCCCCCTCTCTCCCTCCTCTCTCTCCCTCTCTCCCCCCTCTCCCCCCTCTCCCTCCTCTCCCCCTCCCCCGCTCCCTTTCTCCCCCTCTCTCCCCCTCTCCCCCCTTCCCCACTCCCTCTCCCCTCTCTCTCCCCCTCTCTCTCCCTCTCCCCTCTCTCTCCCCCTCTCTTCCCCATCTCTCCCCCCTCTCCCCCTCTCTCCCCCATCTCTCCCCCTCTCTCTCCCTCTCTCCCCCCTCTCCCCCCTCTCCCCCTCCCCCGCTCCCTTTCTCCCCATCTCTCCCCCTCTCTCCCCCTCTCTTCCCCGTCTCTCCCCCCTCTCTTCCCCTCTCTCCCCCATCTCTTCCCCTCTCTCCCCCATCTCTCCCCCCTCTCCCCCTTTCTCCCCCCCTCTCCCCCTCTCTCCCCCTCTCTCCCCGTCTCTCCCTCCTCTCCTGCAGCCAGTGGTGGATTGATGGTCTGAGCACGGCCCCCAGGCACTGAGGATAGCTCCCCTGGAGCAATCAGTCAGCCTCAGGCACTAAGAAGCCTTGGACAGGGTTGCTGGGTAGATCTCCCAATTGGGGTGCATGCGGGAGTTTGCCTCACTATTTCCCCAACTCTCACCTAAAAAAAAAACTCAGTTGTCAAAGTAAATGATGTTTTAATGCAGTGTTTTAAAAAATTAAAATTATTGCAAAAACAGACAATGAGCAAATATCAATATTTTCATTTTAATTTTTTTTAAAGTGAGAGTAGGGGAGATATAGAGACAGACTCCTGCATTCGCCCTGATCAGATACACTCAACAACCCCTGTCTGAGGCCGATGCTGTGCCCATTTGGGACCATGCTCACAATGAGCTATTTTGGGGGCCTGAGGTGGAGGCTGTATGGAGCCATCCTCGGAGCCATCCTCAGCACCCAGGACCAACGTGCTCGAACCAATGGAGCCACGGCTGGTGTGGGTAGGGGGAGAGATGGGGGAAGGGAAGGAGGGGAGAAGCAGATGGTCGCTTCTCCTGTGTGCCCTGACTGAGAATCGAACTTGGGACTTCCACACACAGGGTCAACGCTCTATTGCTGAGCCAACAGGCCAAGGCCTCATTTTAATTTTTAAAAAAATTTTCCACTGATTTGAGAAAGAGAAAGAAAATGGGAGACGGAGTGGGGAGAAGGGGAAGAGAGAGAGAGACACTTAATTGTGCTATTTACTTGTGTACTCATTGGTTGCCTCTCCTATGTGCCTGACCAGGGATCAAACCCATGACCTTGGCACACCAGGATGGTGCTCTATCCACTGATCCACCTGGCCAGGGCCACAAATGTAATTTTAAACAAAAGACTGGACTGACCCTGCCTCGCTTGTTTCACCTCAACCCCAGCCCTGGTTCCAATCAAACTTTATTTACAAAGACAAGCAGCTGATTGGTGTGCAGGCCTTAGTTTGTCAACTGGATTTTCAAAAATATTGTATTACAGTGTTACTTTGATTACTGAGGTTTTTTTGCACTGTCTCAACTTTTGTACCAGGCTCCAGACCCTCACTCTCTTCACCCTGGTTCTGGCCCTGCTCCTGCCCAGTCTCTCTTTTCCTCTGGATCCTCAGTGCCCTGACCAGCAGTTTCCTTCACCTTCTACACCCTGACGCCCTTTTTCTCCTGCCCGCGTGCATGCAGGGAGCCCGCGGGCCACGGCGTCAGCGTTGCACTTCCCCTCCACGTCCATCATCCAGCAGTCGAGCCCGTACTTCACACACCCGACCATCCGCTACCACCACCACCACGGGCAGGACTCTCTGAAGGAGTTTGTGCAGTTTGTGTGCTCAGATGGCTCAGGCCAGGCCACCGGACAGGTGAGTCCAGAGGCCCAGGAGCCCCGCCGCAGCTCATCTCTGCGCCTGTCTGTCAGTGTCAGGATCACAGGGAAAGGCCCAGGAGCCGGGAGTCCAGCTGGGCCTGGAGCAGTGGAGAGCCAGCAGTGCAAACGCCCTAGTTTTCTGGTCCAGGGTAGGGGTCTGTGTATCGTGCCGGGGCCTCTCCATCACGGTCCAGAAAGGTGGGGGCAGCAGGGGGCCCACCTTGCTCAGGCTTCTCGCCCTCTCTTCTGTCTCTGTTACCCCAGGAGTGTACCCATGAGTTTTCAACCTGGGCCAGACCCCTTATCTTCTAACACCCCTTTTAAACCTTAAGGCTGCAAGAATTTGGTAGATTCCAGACCAAGATTTACCAACCTTGGCACTATTGACATTTGGAGCTATCTATTTTCTGTGGTGTGAGGCTGTCCTGGGCCCTGTGGGGTGCTAAACAGCATCCCCGGGCCCCTTCCACTGGAAGCCGGAAGCACTACCCCCTCCCTAGTCTTGATCATCAGGAATGTTTCCAGCCTTTAGCATGCGCTGGGGGCATCTCCACCCCTTCCCTCCAGAGGCCTTGATCCGCAGGGGGCTACCATAGAGACTCTCACTGGCAGGATTCTTAACAAGTGATTTTCAGGTTGCTTATGGTTTTGTAACGCAGCCCTGCTCCTCAGCCTGGGAGAGACTGGCTTCCCATGGAGCTCTGCAGGGTCGGGGGCAGGGGCAGACACTACCCTTCTCTGTCAGTGAGCCCTAGGGCCCTGGTCACTGACAAGCATAGATGTGGGGTTGCTCAGCAAAGGAACTATCCCAGGCAGCCAGAGGCCAGAGACAACCCTTCAGTGGGACAGTGGTCCTCACCTAGTCCCTGGGAGACCACTCTGGGTTGGGACACAGTGGTCTCTAGATCTCTGGAAAGGTTCTAGAGCCCCAGCAGCAAGCTGCATTAGGAGAAGGCCCAGTTCCTGTGCCCCAGCAAGTCTAGCCTGGAAGCCTGCTGTGAGAGGTTAGGTGGGGAGGTCCCTCAAAGGACCGTGATGGGGGAAGCAAATCAGAAACCCCTGTCAGACCACACCCAGGGCGAGCAGGTGGTGGCCCTTCATGTGCCCTGCGCAGGGTGGGCGTTTGCTGAGTGCTGGTTTATTACTGGTGGAGAGGCCCCCTCACCCCCTCTTCCTTCCCTCCTGCTCTCCCTCCTACTACTTTCCAGCTCCTTTCCCCCCGTGTCCTCCGAGAGTCTCTCTTGCTGGCTCTGCAGCTCCTTAACACGCTCAGGGCCTTGCCCGCCTCTCTGGACAAGATGGCTCTGTCCACTCGTAGGGGCACTCAGAGAAAAGAGGATGTGACCCCTGACAACTCCTGCACTTTCACCAGGGATGCCAGCAGAGTCTATAGGAACTGCCAGCCCATGTCCCTGGCCCCTCGGGACTTCTGGAGTATGGAGCAGAGAGCCCAGGAGCCCTGTCTTGCCTGCCTTCTCACTTTCAGAGGCAGCTGGGGTTTAGAGTGAATGAGACCAACGTAAGGGACCATTGTAGCCCAGAGAGCAGGTCCATCCCCAGGGCATCCTAATGGCTGAGTCCTGATCCTCTCCCTTGACTTGACTGTTCAAGTTTAGGGTCTCACTTGGCCTAGAAGGTTCTTTTCTCAAGGCAGATGTTTGCTTTAAGTAGACCATAGACAAAACACTGCAGACAGGGTAAACAGCTACCCTGGTTAAACAGGGAGGCTAGCTCGGCTGGGGAGCTGCCTCTTTGGGTTTCTTCTTGTGATCTGTTGTGCCCAATGGGGGAGGGGTGTCTGCAGTGAGCCTGCTCCAAGGGAGCCAGCTGCTGAGAGGAGACTAGAGATGGCACCATGCTGTGGAGGAGGAAAGCCAGAGGCCCAGTCTCTGCAACTGACTTAGCAGCAGGAGGTGGCCACACTAGGCTGCACTTGCTCCGTGGCCACCTCCAGAGCAGTAGTTAGCACCCAGAGTCACCTGGAGGCCTTGCAAACACACAGGTGGCTGGGCTACTTCTGATTCTGATTGAGCAGGTCTGGGGTGGCCTGAGAATCTGCCTTTCTTGTCAAGGTCCCAGATGCTGCTGCTGCTTCTGGTCAGGGGACCACTTTGAGAGCCACTGATACAGAGCCTAGAAGAGTAAATTCCTAACTTCCATGAGAATTTGAAGTTACAGATCATCTTTACAGAAAAATATGTTCATACAAAAATTTTATAGCTGATTTGCTGACAGGTGCCCAGGTGCCCCCTGTGGCCTACCCTCAGACCCCAGTATAAGGCCCTGATTGAAAAGAACCACATCAGTAAAGGCCAAGGCAAATGGAGACACTTCTCAGAGGAGATGCAAAGAGCAGCAGCAGGAGGCCTTGTTAGCTGTTTTTCTGGCAGAAAGAAGAGACCACCGAGCAAATGCACTGGAGAGGTTGCAGGGCTCAGTGGGGGCAGGAGGCCTGTTTCTAGCTCAGCCTCTACCACCAGCGCGGCAGCAGCCAGGCCCTTGCCTTCATCTGTCACTAGCGTGTACTTCTAGCTCTTAACTTATGAGGTTTTAAGGTGCTGCAAAGTCATAAAACCTTGAGATTTTAAGAACCTCAATTTATACCCCAGCCAGAGCAGAGACAGCCTAGCCTGGTTGGAAGTTGTTTCTAGAAACCAAATGTAAATCAGCAGGTTTTGATGTCCAGCCGTATCAAGCTGGGATTCATTTTATCGGGTGGGATTAGCAATTTAGCTCCTCATGGGCACAGACTGGCTCTGGGGACTAGAAGGAGGTAGAGGCTGTCCTGGGAGCTTGGAAAGCCCCCACGTCCCAGCCTCCCGGGGGGGCCCAGGCTCAGCAGGGCCTGAAGAAGAGGGGTGAGGCTGTGTGGTCTGTGGGATCTTCTGCCTTGATGGGAAGGAGGGAAGGCAGTTGCTGCTTATGTCTCAGCGTCAGTCCTGCAGAGCTGGAAACCCCTTTGGCCCACGCCCAGAACTGAAGGGACCATTTCTGAAATGACACTTTGCACAAAGGGTTTTCAGCCCAGGACACAGACAGGGAGCAGCCACTGCTTGCTTTTGTCCAGGGCCTCTGAGTAGGCCAGAAGGGAACCATTTGGAGGGACAACTCAGACCTATGCTGGTCATTCGAGGTGAAGGATGGTGGGTAGAATGACCAGAGTTCTGAGGGCGTGGCCTGCACGAGTCAGCTTTGAGGCTCTATAGTTTTAAAGTGCAACAGGATGCACTATTAAGTTCAACTTAGCAGGCTGAGCCACGCAGAGGTGACATCCTGTGGCTCACTGCAGAGCTTGGATGGCAGTCTGCTTCAGAGGCCCCTGTGGAGGTCAGGAGCATACTGGAAGAACAGGGTAGAGAGAGATGGATGGTGGTTCAGGTAGTCTAGCTGGTCCCCATGTCGGGGACAGTGTTTTGTGAGCAGACCTTGAAGGGTGTAGAAAAAGGCATTCTAGACACAGTGTTCTGCAGTGAGCAGGTGTGCAGCCCAGCTGCTTAGGCTGTGTCTGGAAGCACCAGTAGATTTGCAATGGGAAGTACTTGGGGGAGAGGTATAAGGCACAAGTGCTGGAAGAGCCCATCTGGTCTCCACAATGGGGACCTTAAGTGCCCAGTGGGGAGGTTGTATTTTCTTTCAGATGCAGTCAGAGCTAGGGAGGGTTTCAGGGGGCAGAAAAGGTCTGAGTGCCTTTGGATTTGGGGAAGAGGATTGTTGAGCTTGCTAGAAAAATCCACAGGACCCTGGAGTCAAACAGACATAGCTGTGAGCTTCAGGCCTCACCATTTACAGTCCAGCAACTTTGGATAAACCACTTAGCTACACAGAGCCTGTTTGCCCGATTGTGAAAAGGGGAGAGTAGAGCTTCCCTTGCAGGAGGGTTTCCAACCTACAACACTGATAACGTTTGAACCCATGAGCCTTTGTCCTAAAGGCCATCCTGGGCATTGTAGAGTGTTGAGCAGCACCCCCTGCCTCTACCCACTAGCTTCCAGTTGCATCCCCCAGAAGTTACGCTAACTAAAATGTCTCCAGACATGGCCAGTACCCCCTGCGGAGCATCATTGCCCCCAAACAAGAACTGCTGTCTTACAGATTCATTGGCAGCTTGGGCACAAGATGAGTAAAGTGCCCAGTACAGAGCTGGGCACCAAGGGCACTGAGTTGATGAGCACACTGTTGACATAGGGGAGACCCCTTGCGAGTCTCGTCATCATCCAGGCAAAACCAGTGCTGTCTGGAGACATCAGGCTGCTAGGGTGGGCTACCAGCAGAAGGAGCTGCACAGCAACTTCCCAAGTTCTCGAACCTGGCTGGCTGGGAGGACAGAGCCTGGCCCCATGAGGGGCTGGTTTAGAACTAGGAGTTCTGGCCCAGCCCCCTGAGCCTGGGCTACTAGTGGTCCTCTGGGACACTGTCCCCAGAGCAGGGGGAGGTACGTGCCCAGAGCTCCAGGGAGCTCTCTCCAGGGAAGCTGTGCCTGTAGCAGGCCGGGACCTTTGCCTCCTCTGCGGCACATAGGTCCCCAGAAGCCCAAAGGCTGACACGCAAGGCCATGCACAGGAGTTTGATGCACAAGAGGGAATAAAGGATGAGGAGTGGATCTGGAGACCTGGCACCTGGCTTCTGAGGGCATTGTACAAGGAAGTCTGCTCGGAGAACCTCATGGGGACTGGAGTGGCCGCAGTGGATTTTCCTCCTGGGCTCTTCTCTAGCCAACAGACTGCACCCATCCTCGGGCTGCTAGAGCTGAGGGCTACCCCCGGCACCCAGCCTTCCCCCCAGGCCATGGTGTGGGGCAGAGGGTTGCAGTCCTCAGCTGGGTCAGCCGGCCTCACCCTAGGAGCCCACAGAGGTGGGCATGTGTGTGTTTTGGGGGGATACAGGGGAAAGGACAAGCTGGTGCATCTCTTCCGCTGTAGGAGAAGGTCTTCAGGAATAGGAGAGTTCTAGGTACAGCTGTTCTGTGGCTAGTGGCACATTTCGGTACCTAAAACATGTTCCCTAAGAAATAACAAACCACCCGTCGGACACTCCCCTTCCTCCTCCTACAACTTCAAAAGAGGACCACCAAAAAAAAAAAAAAAAAAAAGAGAGAGAAACACCTGAGAGACCAAATCGAGGCCTCCCACCCTCACTCACCCTGTGCCCTGGAGGAGAGGACCCTATTCTGCACCTGCCGCCGGGAGCGCCCGCTCACAGGAGCGAGCTGGCGTGGCCGCGCAGGGGAGCGTGTGTCTGTGTGTGATGTGCCTTCATGCGTCACTCTATTTATGTTGTTCGCAGCCCAACGGTAGCGGCCAGGGCAAAGTCCCGGGGTCATTTTTGCTACCGCCGCCGCCTCCAGTGGCCAGACCTGTGCCCCTTCCTATGCCTGATTCCAAATCCACCAGCACTGCCCCAGACGGCGCCGCCTTGACTCCTCCATCACCTTGTAAGTGGACGATGAAACCGAAACCACAACGCCCAGTGTCCCCGGTCCATCCAAACAGTCTCCACTGCAAAAAGAAAAGCCCCCCACGCCCTGCCCATCACCAAATCCTCCCCAATCCAGAGCACCACGGAGCCTCCCACCTGCCCGGACTAGAGCAAAGCTGAACCCCCCCAACCACGGCCACCCGGGCCTCAGTCACACCAGCCGGCACACCACTAGCCCCCCTGCCCGCCCGCCCACTCAGCCTGGGCCCCTGGCCCAGGCCCCTGGGGGGCGGGAGGGGGAGCACAGTGGGGCTCAGGCTGGGGTGCTGGCCAGGGTGGGAAGGGACAGGGAGGCGCAGCCATGCCATCTTCATGCCTGATTGCTGTTTGGTTGTTTTTTTTTTTCGGTTTTCAGTTTTTTTTTTGTTTTTTGTTGTTTTGTCGTTCCCCCACACCAAGAAAATTAAATGTGACCACAAGGCGACGCCACCACCATCCCCTTTTTGCCTGGCCCCCACCCCTCCATTTAAGCCTCTAAAGGTGCAGCAGGCCAGCCCCTGCCCCCTCCCCTTCAGTCTCACATTTGGTTTCTCTGTTGTTCCTCTTTTTTTTTCTTCCCATCCCTCTCCCTCCCTCAATTCCTTCCCCAGGTTGGATGTTCTAAGGACAAGGGAGGGCTCTGAACCTTGGCTTACTTCATCTCTTTCTCTCTCTCTTTCTTTTTTTTTTTTCTTTAAACCAATGACAACTTTTGTCCAAGGGAAGAGAAAAATCTGAGTTGGGAGGCCCAAGGTAGACCCGACGTGAGGGACAGGAGAGGGGGAGGGTGGGCAGCGTGCGGTCTTCGGGCAGGGCATGGGGGCAGGGTGTGGGCACTGCTCTGGGCGCTCTGGGGGCCGGCAGGCCTCAGGCCAGGACTTCCGGGGCAGCAGTGGGCGGGGTGGCCCATCTCACCACTTTTCTCCGTCTTGCGCTCTCTGTCTCACCTTCTCTTATGGTTTGAGTTCTTTCCCCTTTTCCATCCTCTTCATGCCATCCTCCCATCTGCATTTACCATATGACATCAAGTCATGGTCATGGTCATTGAGGTGGGCGGGGTGGGGGAGGGGGACCAGGCTACAGGGCGGCACTTCTGGACAGAAGCTGGTGGGCATGGGGTTCCTGGGTATATCTGGTACAGAGCAAGGGGTGGGGGGTCCCAGGCAGCCTGTGCTCACCCACTCAGGGGTGTCCTCTCCTGGGGGTGCAGGGCCCATTTCCTGCACTCAGTTTGCCAGGATTCTCCCGAGAAGAGGCGAGGGCTGTTTGGCCTGTCTGGTCCCTCAGACCCCAGAACCGTTGCTCTAGGCACCCAAGCCCCTGGGGCTTTGCTTGTCTCGGGCCCTGGGGACCACAGGACCATATTACTTGGCTCATCCATCAGAAGAAGAGAATGCCTGCCGGGCCTGAGCTTTGTCGCCTCTGAGCCTTGGCCAGCAGCCAACCCCTACACCCCTCTGCGACCCCACCCATCTGGCCAGCCCTGCCTCGGGCCCCTTCGAGTTCCCCAAGCCACTGCTCCATTCCTTGGGGCTGTCCAGGGTGCAGCATTCAACTAGCCGCCCTGACAGGAGAGGTAGCCCGACTGAGACAGCCCTCCCCAAGCAGTGTGGGGCGGATCTACCAGAGCTCCCACCCTCTGGGTCTCCTTTCTCTCCAGACCTGAGGGGAAAAGCAAGGGTACCCCCTTTGGATGCTTTGAGAAGAGGCCTATACCTGGCCCTGCCCAGTGCCTGGTTAGGGGCGAGTTCTGGGTCTGTGGGAAGCCTTCTCAGCTGAAGCCTCCAGGGCCCCTCCCTCACCACTGGTGAGGAAAAAGGATGCCTGGCTGAGGCAGAGTGCTGGGGGTGGGGGACAGTGTGAGTTGCTGGTGAGAGAGAGGATGAAGGGGCCCCTCTGGCCTGTCCTTTCCACTGCCAGCCTAAACCTGGGCAGCATAGTCTAATCCAGTGTCTCCCTCTCTCAGCAGCCCCGAAGGGCAGTGCCCAGGTGGGACCCCAAGGCCTCATGGGACTTTTTCCTCTCTCTCCTGCCCCCCATAGCATTCGCAACGACAGGCGCCTCCTCTGCCAACCGGTTTGTCAGCATCGGACCCCGGGACGGCAACTTTCTGAACATCCCACAGCAGTCTCAGGTAGGAGTGTGAAGATAAGCAGAGGGAGAACGGGAGAGGCCAGGGGCTTTGGGGTTAGTCTGGGAGAAAGGGGCTGGGGGACCCTGGCTTTTACATGCCAGCGGAGCCTGCCTCCCCAGGCCCCTGGCTAATCAGTTAATTGGATAATTAGCTTCTACAATCTTGGCCCTGGGGAAGGTGGCCAAGGACTCAAGGCTTGAGGCGCTCTGGGCCAGGCCTCGTAGAAGCAAAGATGGAAGCCTGAGGCCCAGTCAGGAGGAGGACAGCGTCTGCCTCATCGCTCCCCTCCTGCTCTGCTGGAAACCCTGGTCCCCGGCCCTCCCCTCTTCCCTGGCTTTGGGTGGGTTGGGCAAAGGGTGGAGGGGGGACAGAGCCAGCCTGGTGGATCACTTGCCCAGGGACTGTGGTGCCAAGGGCAGGGCAGGTCCCATTGCCGCCTGGAGGCCCCTCCTCCCACACCCTGTGAATCCTGTTAGAAGGGTGACCAAGCTTCTGAGCTTCCAGTCTGCTCCCATCTGCCCCCAGTTCTTACAAGGAAACCCCCAACCACCCCTCGCCCTCCTGCTGGTGCCCCTGGACAACTCTCTGCACATGGTCCTTCCTTTCCCATGCCTGTCTCCAGGAGGCTGGGGAGTCTCTGGAGCCCAGGGCCCTTGCGGCACAGGGAGCATCTTCAGGAGGAGGGCAGGGGCAGTTTTGATAGTGTGGGACTTCTTTTACAAAAACACTGCCCTGTGAGCCCAGGGCCTTGGAAGTTTCAGCCTTGGGGAAATCGGCCTCAGCCTGGAGCCCCAGGCCACCTCTTTTAGCTCCTGCTCCCTCTCTGCTCTGAGGCCTGAGTCCAGAGAAAGTTGGTGGATAGAAGTTTTGTGTGTGTGGTTTGAGGTTTTGTTTTTTCCCTTTTCCTTTCCCTCCCTCGGAAAAAAAGAAAGAAAAGAAAAAAAAAAAAACCCAAAACTTTGTCAAACTGCAAACTTCAGAGCTCCCTAGTGGCAAGGAGGGGAGGGGAGAGGAACTTCAGACCCCTCCAGCTTCCCACCCCCTTTCCCCGGAGTCACGTCTGACCCGTCTGGTTTCCAAGAGCAACCAGACATGATGTAACACCCAGATGAACTTGAACTTGGGGGTGTTGAGAAGAAAAACAATGGCTCTGAGCAGAGGCTGGAGCCAGCCCCCTCCACTCTGTGCCAGGGAGCCCGGGAGAGCCCTCTTGGCAGAGGGTGGGAGGAGGTGCCAGAGGAAGGGACCTCTGGCGGGCCTCCCCTCCCAGCTCTGGGCTGGCACCGGGCTGCTGGGCTCCATCTTCTCCGGCCCTCCCTCCCTCCTGCCGCCAGCAGGCTGCCTGAAGCTCTGTCCCCTGCTTGCTTTCCTGCTCTTTTGCTCTGGGGGACCACAGCCACAAGCCCCCCCCCCCACACTCACCTCGTTTCCACCTCCATGTGCTTTCCTTTCTGCACTTTCTCTGCTCACTTTGCTTGGATGTTGGGGCCAAGTCAGAATCTGAGGCAAGTTTGGGAAACAGTTGTCCTCCCGGTTGTTCCTGAAAGAGGCCTGGGCCTTGGCTGGGAGCAGGCAGGTGTGTATGGTGGTGAGGGGATCAGAGATGGACAAGCCTAACCAGGAGCCCTTGGGCCTGGGGGCAAGCAGGCTGCTGCAGCAGGTGGGCGCCAGGGGTACAGTGGGGGTCGGTTTCCACAGTAACCAGTGACTTTAGCTGATCTCTGGAGCACCAGATGGAGAGAGAACAATAGAATGAGGGAAGAAAAGAGAATTTTAGCAATTTTGTCATTCCCTGGGCAGCGCTTTTTACTTAGTTTTAATCAATTTTGGACCTGGCTCAGGAAATAGGGAGGGGTGAACAGAAAAGCCACTCCATGCTTGGCAGCAGATCCCTGTTCCTGGAACCCTTGGGGACGTGTGGGGGACCCTGTTGGAGTTGCTTTTGTCCCTAACTCCAGGCCTAGAACTGGAGACTTCCTCCTTTGAGGGAGTCCCCCAAGTCTGAGCACTGGTGGTTGTCCCTCTGTTGTGCAGCTCAGGAAACCATAGAGGGGCCAGCCTAGGGCCGTGGCTTGGTCTGCCAAGGGCAGGAGGACCGAGCAGGCCTCTTCCCTCACAAGGAGAGGGAGGGGCAGGCTCACAGCCAGGACAGCAGTGCAGGTTCCAGGGTAGCCAGCCTCCCCTCGGGAAGGGGGTCCCAGCGAGCACCCAGGCCAGTGGAAGGGGAGCTCACCCAAGCAGTTCCCTGCGTCTGCGGTCCAGGAGCTGGCTGCTGCTCCCCCAACACCAGAGGTGCCTCGGCTCCAGGTTTCCCCCACACCTTGCCAGACCCCCACCCCCATGAGCCTCCCTTTGGCCTTTAGTTGGTTGACCGTGTCAGACTCGGGACAGGGCTCAGTGCATGTTGCCCAGCACCGGGCAGGCAGTTTAGCATCTGTCCACCCAGTAAATGCCAGTAGCACCGCAGTCACTATAACAACCCAATCTTCACATTTCCAAATGCCCTCCAGTTCCACCATCCAATGGGATAGCCACTGGCCACGTGTGGCTGTTTAAATTTAAATCAAGTAACTAGAGAAAATTTTAGTCCTTCCCTTATAATAGCCACATTTCAAGTGCTTAGAAGTCCTATGCGGCTAGTGGCTACTGTGCTGGATAGTGCAAACAGAGAACATTTCCATTGTCGCAGAAAGTTCTAGATAATCTCTGAGGCCTTTTCTAACTGTAAAACTCACCTTCTCCATCTCAGTGGATTACTGCCTGCAGTCCCAAACCAGAGCCTGAGGGGCAGGTCTGACCTACAGGCATAATCTGTGTGATCAAAACAAGTGTTTTAAATATTGGAAATTTTTTACATGAAATACTGTCTGGATTTTTGGTGTCTTTTGAAAAGTTGGCTGATGTAGCCACCGCAGGCCTTCGCTGAGACGTGGCAGCCTTGGCCCCAGGCAGGATGAGCATGCTACATGTAGTTAGGAGCATCAGCTCTGAACTGCCCCTGCATTTGAGTCCCGGCACAGCCAGGGGCGGTGTTGCTTTGGGACAGGTCAGCCACCCTCTCTTCGCCTAGCTTCTGTGTGGGGTTGGAGCAAGGATAGAACGAGTCCGGTCCTGGTGTGGACTCTGTGACCCAGAGCCTGGGACAGGTCCCGAGATGCATTTTCAGGGACCCTCATTTTGTCCCGAGAGTACCCCAGACATACCTAGGCACTGTAGGCCATAGAGAATGTCTCCTACCTTACCCCTTGGCCAGGAGGTGGGGCCAGAGCCTTTAGTGAAGGATATTGCCAGATAGCCAATGATAGGGTGCGGGGAAGGGGTGTCCCAAACTGGGTATGTTTTGTGCTGAGTGGCCACCAAGGCCCATTTCTGGGAATGTTGCGCCCTCTGGTGGCATCTTGAAGGAAGCGCTATCTGCCTTTGGGAGTCTGATATCCTTGCCCGAACGCTATTGCCTTAAGGCAGCGATTTTCAACCTTTTTCATCTCATTGCACACATAAATTAATTTATAAAATTCTGTGGCACACCAAAAAATGTTTTTTCTGGCATAACACAAAAATAGGTATAACTTTGATTCATTCACACCAGACAGCTATTGTGTTGGCTGTTTTTTTATTTGACAATATAAGGAAAAAGAGGTCAGTACCCCTGACTAGTCAGATGTTGCATGTTTTAAAAATTCTTGCAGCACACTGGTTGAAAATGGCTGCCAAAGGGATGGAGGATTGAGGGGGGATGTGTGTCTCCTGGCCTCCTCGCCTGGACTAGCACTGCTAGGGACTGAAGCCATGTGGTGTCCCCCTATCCCCAGCCTTTCAGCCTGTGGGACCTTGGCTGGGGTGTACAGATGGGAATTTTGCTTTTAGTTCAAAGAGACAGAAAAAAAAAACTCAGCAAGAAGCTGGGCCACCCCCACCCCACTCCCCAAACCCCTCTGGGGACAAAAGCTCCAGCCTGGCATCCTCCCCACCCTCCAGGACCCGCACAAAAACCTAAACAATTAGAAACATGGCCAGATCCCAGGTCTGTGCTTGTGCCAGCACCAGCCATGGGGGTCCTACCCGCTGGGCACGGTGCCCACGGGAAGGCCAGCTGGACTCTAGCACTGGGGGGCAGGGTCTCTTGGGGGGCAGGATTCCCAGAGGAGGGGCTGACAGAATGGGGGTGTACCTCTGCGTGGAGCGTTGCTGTCCTTGGCTCCCCTGAACCTGGACCCTCCAGGGGCCTCGGACACCACCTGCAGCCACAGGGCCAGGAAGGAGGGAATGAGAAGCAGCCTGCCCCTGTTGTTCTCAATATCACCTCTTTTTTGTCCTGCTTCAGTCCTGGTTCCTCTGATAAGATCAACAAAAGAAATGACAAAATGAAAAGAAGAGGTTCCTCAAACGGGGGAGAAGAAATTTTGAGACGTGGAAAAAAATCCCCCAGCCCAGCCCAGCCCCACCGAAAAGCAAAAATTAGATGTCGTCAGCCACTCAGCCCTTCTCTCCTCCAGCCCAGGGACCCCTGCAGGCCCCGAAGCAGTCCAGTTCTCTGAGACCCCTCGGAAGAGGTCTCGCAGAGCTGTGCACCAGCAGCCAAGCAGAAACATGCAAAATGGACTCTGCCAAGCAGAGGAAAGAAAGAAAGAAAGAAAAAAGAAAGAAAGAAAAGAAAGAAAGAAGCAGAACTTCCTTCCTCCCCCATCCTGTCCTGGCCTTCTAGGGAAGGAACGAAATCCCCAAACAAAGCAACCAGCATTGTTCAAAGGGCCCTGTCTGCCACCCTTCCTGGGGAGCCCGACCCTCAGCAGGGCCAGAGCTTCACTAGGGAACTCAGAAGACTAGCTTGTAGGGGTGCAGATTCAGAGGGCACTCCCCTCCAGACCTCACCCCGCCTTCCCTTACCACCTTTGCCTCTGGCTTCTTCCCTCAGCTGCTCTGGACTGGGTGAGGCAGGGTAGCCTGAGTCCTCCTGCTCCACCCTTGAGCCAGAAGCTCCCCTCCCCCCACCCCATGGTATGGTAAGGGGGCATCCCCTGGAGCTAGTTTTGTGCTCCTGGAATGGAGGGTGTTCTGCCACCCCACCCTGAGCTGCAGGGGTAGTTCCTGGGACCCCTCTGTATATAGTTCATAGGAAAAAGAATGCTCTCGAAGGTCTGGCCCCAGCATGGGACAGGTGCCTACCCTTCCCTCTCTCCACAGGCAGGCCAGGAACATCACCCTCCTGCCATGGCCCAAGTGAAGTGAGATGGGCCCCAGGTCACCGCTAGACCCCAGCTCACATGCAGGAGCCCTTGTGCCACCCCACTGGTCCTTGCCCCTGCCCCTCATGCAGATAGCCCTGCTGTGGCCGGCCCAGAGAGTGGAGCAGGAAGGGGACCTGGAGCCAAGCAAGGAAGAAGGGTGGCCACCGCTGTCCTCAGCTAAGCCGCCACTTGCTCTAGGTAGGCTTACTGCTAGCCCACTTTCAGTTCCTTTGGAGGGTGTTGGGTGTCATCCTTTTCAAAAGTGTTTTGGAGCTCTGTCCCCCCCTCCTCACTTTCCCCACCATACCACCCCAGTGGCCACTTCACTCTGGACTTTAGCTGTTAATGTCTTTACTCTTTATTTTGGGGTGGGGCATTCAGTGTTCCGGTCTTCTGCTGTTGCAATTGGGAACTCCCCCTCCATTTGAGCAACTTGGGAACAATCCGGTAACACCACAGGAAGTAGCTCCCCCACCACTGAAGCCCCTCCTCCCCCAAGGGAAGATTGGGGGGGCTGTCCAGAGGGTCTTCAGAAGCACCCCTGGAAGGGAGGGGAGCAGAAGTACGCCCATTCCCGATCCAGGGTGTGACTTGGCCCCTCTGGCTTGTCTTTCTGTGCCTTACTCCCTTCTCCCTGCATCTCCCTTCCTTGGACCCCTTCTAAATCCTCGTGCCTCTCTCTCTTTCTTAACCGTATGGAAACACAAAGCACAGGTCAGGATCCTCCGAAAGTCAGTCAACCCAACACTGCACCATAGGGGTGGGTTATGGGTTTTATTTATTGTGAATCTAGTGTTTGAGGCAGCGGCAGAGCAGGCCAAGGGAAGGAAGGAAGAGAGGGAGCTGGCTGGGGAAGAGAACAGGGCCCTCACCTGGGGCGGAGGGGGCCAGCGGGTGGCGCCTCTTCCTCAGCTGTAAGCCACAGGTAGCTAGCCCTTAGGGTAGCTTTTGTCGGAAGTTGAGCGAAGGCCCTCCCCAATCTGCTAGCAGCCCAGGGGAGGACGGAGACTGAGAAGCAGGGGACTGGGGATCCCGCGGGAACCTTGGGGGGGTGGGCGTGGGGAGTAGGGTGGGGGTGGGGGGCCGGGCGTGACGCGCGGTCAAAGTGCAATGATTTTTCAGTTTGGTTGGCTAAACAGGGTCAGAGCTGAGAGGGGAGCAGAAGGGACCCCCTGCCCGGCCGCACTCGCCCCTTCCCTCGAAGACTATCGTGGGGGCCGCGGGCGTGGCGGGAGCCGGGGTTTGCGGGGCGCCTGCCCCTGCGAGGTCGGAAGCTGCAGGCCAGCTGGGCCGGGACGGAGCACGCCCGGCGGGGCTGTCGGGGCAGGCAGGGTGGGGGTGGGGGGTGGGGCCATTCCGTTCCCAAGTGTCGCTATGAGGGACAGGCGAGAGGCGACGAGGGCCACAGGAGATGTGGGGACATGTTAGAAGAGAAAAAAACAAAAAAAAAATATATATGGGGGAAATGAACTTTTTTTTTTTCATTGAACCAAGTGCAATGCATCAGAGAGTTTTCCTATCTTTGTATGTTAAGAGATTGTTAAGAAAAATTCTATTTTTGTTGTAATGTCCTCGCGGCTCTGGGGACGCTAAAAGAACCGGGCCTGCCCCGCCCTTCGCGGGGATAACGAAAGCTGAGTGTTTTTTCCTTTTTTTTTTTCTTTTTTGGTTCGTTTTCAGTTTTGTTTTTTTTTTAAGTCGTTTTCCTGCGTTGACAAGGATGATCTGGGGTTTTTATTTGTTTCGTCATTCGTTCTCAGTTTCGGTGGGAGGGCTGAAGGAAACGTTCACATTTTAGAGTTAAAATAAAAACACCTGAACATTGAAAAAAATCAACATAAGATCTAAAAGGAAAAGGACGAGAGAAAATTATTTTTAAGATAATTAAACATAAAACCCTGGTGCTTCTTACATTATAAAGTACGTTTTTAAAAACCCACAAACTATTATACATAAGTTTATGATCAGTTAAATATCCTGCACTTGTTAGGAACACGCATATCCCTTCTTTGTTGAGTTTAACGGAACGGGACAGCGGCGTGCGCCCAGCGGCGGGGCAGCTCTGGCCGCGGGTCTCCCTGGGCGTCCACTCCCTGGGGCCCGGCGCCCCCTCCTCGCCCCATCCCCGTCCCGGCACAGGGGCGCGGCGGGGGTCCCCAGCCCTTCCCCCGCAGAGGTCAATGCCAACGAACAAATGTCCCCTCCCTCCCTCTCCGCCTTGAGCGCCCTTCTTTGAGCCAGACGCCAACTTGACCCTCACCAGCATTATCAGGAGCGCGCTCACCAAGTTGGTAGTTTCCTCCCCGCCCTTCCCTGGCGCCCCCGACTCTACATCACTCTTCCTCCCTATCCCCACCCCCGACACCCTCCGGGGAGCACGGGAAAGGCTCGACGCTCCAGGACAGAACCAGCCAAGCGGACAGGTCGATTCGCCCAGGCCTGCGCACGCACGCACGTACGCACACAGCCCACCCCCACCCCTCAACCAGCCCTGTCTACTGCCTTACACACCCGCCCTCGCGCTGGCCGGCCGACCTAGTGCCTTGTTCTCACCCCCGTGCTGGCGGAGCGGACGCCGCGCTCTGGGTCCCAGAGGGGCAGGGTGGCTCAGACGACCCACTACTTCCCCACCCCGACCGTGCAGAACGGACCCCCCCCCCCCCACACACACACACACGAGAGAAAATAAAGGAGCAATAAAGTCACGAGAACTTTTGTCCCCCAATCGAGAGCCCGAGGGGCACCTCAGCCCCGCCTCTGCTCCCTCCACCCACCTACCCTCGGGGCGCCCCCCTACCCCCGCAAGTAAGCCTGGGCCAGCCCCGCTTCAGCCCCTCCCGGGAGATCCGTGCGCCCGACCAGCACCAGCATCGCGGACCGCAAAGGCCGCCCGTCCCGTCAAACAAGTTTCTTCTTAGGCTAAGAAACGCAGTATATACGAGTATCTCTATATATAGTACTAATGGATTTGGTGTGCTTCCCCTTAGCGTCCCCTGTCCCCCCTCTCCTCCTTCTTCAGCCTGGTTTCCCCTCTATCTGCCCTCCACCCCCGTCTCTGCACTGAGATACATAAGAAACAAGGGTAGTTTACTGTCTGTTTTGTTTTCTGGGTTTTCAGTGTCCTAGCGGAATGCAAGTAGGCAGCCAGCCCGTCTGCCCCTCTCTGCCCCCCCCCCCCCCCTCCCCGTCACTGCGCTTCTGTTATACCATCTTTGCCTGATTCTCTCCGGCTTCTCCATTGAATGGCTAATGTGTATGTGAAATAAAGAAATAAAGAAAAACAAAAGCAAGAGCGCCTGAGCCTTCGCTAACGCGATCGGGGAAGGGGGTACCCGCGTGGGCTCCGCGCACCAGGCGCGCTGCCGACGCCGTCGAGGCACTTGTATCCCTGAGTTTCCGGAAGGGAGAGCCGGCGAGAAGAGGAGGGCTCCCCGACTCCTCCCCACCTCATTGTGCCCCTAGCCCGCAAAAAAGAGGCACCACTTGGGTCCGATGACCGCTCTGCCTTGTTGGTTTCTGGACATCACCTCCAGGAGAAGAATGGGGCAAGACCACTTCCAGCGAGCGGCGGGTGATAAACAGGGTCTGCAAGGCCCCTAGGGGCGATGGTCGCCCTTGCAGATCCCGGACCTTTCCCCTGAAGGGTACGTCCTCACTGGTCCCTCTGCGGGAAACTTCGCTCCAGAATAAGCTCAGTGCGTTGTCTGTCCCTTCTTCGACGGCCCAGGGCTGAGTTCCCAGTGCCCTTCGGCTCAGAGGCGACCGAGGTCACCGCACCTCTGGGCTCACAGCTGCTTGTTCTGTCTTGATGGGACGGGCCGTCCCAATGGGGCTGTCGTTGGGGCAAGCCAGGGTTTCGGGCTGCAGGTGCGCCACCGCCTCGACTTGGCGACAAGGCCCACGGCGGGCGCCGTCGTCTGGGCCTCGGTGCGCCAGCCGTTTATGGGGCCCGGGCAGGGCGGGGCCTGCTGCCAGAGCAGCTGCCTGGTCTCGCAGCAGCCGCACCAGGAAGCCAATGTACTTCATGGCGAGGCGGAGCACCTCATTCTTGCTCAGTTTCCGGTCCGGCGGGTGCGTGGGCAGCAGCTTCCTGAGCTCTGCGAAGGCCCCGTTCACGTTCTGCTGCCGCCAGCGCTCGCGGCTGTTGGTGAACACGCGCCGGGCCACCTTCTGAGGCTGTTGCCCTGCAGACAGGAGGGGAGGGGTTGGCACCAAGGGGCTCCCCCTCCTGCCCTCACTTCAGGCACCCAGCACTCTGATGGGGACTTACACACAGGCCGTGAACCGGGGCTTTCTCCACCCAAGGGCTCCAGGTATAGGATCCACGTGTGGCTCCCCTGCTAGTTAGCAACCCTGCCCACACCTCACCCTCAGCCATATAGACAAGGACAGGCCGGGCTGCAGATAACTGGGGCCTCTGTGCCTCTGACTATCTACACCTTTATCTCAATGGCTGAGATTCCCTTGAGAAATGTTTCCTTGTGGCTGCCAGTTTGGGGAGCTGCCCCTATATTTCTGCGTGTGCCTCTGTGTGTGGCTGGGGTGTTCCTGGGTCTGAGAGGTATTCTTATTGTGATGGTGGTCCTGTCTGTGTCTTGAGGGAGATGTGCGCCTTGTGGTCTAAATGGCTGTGGTTGTGTCATTGTTGCCAGGTGGCTGTCATGCACAGCTGTGGCTGTGTGGCCATGGTCCCAAGTGGCTGTGGTTGTGTGGCTGTCCCTTGTGTAGTTGTGGTCCCATGGATGTCTCTTGCATGGTAGTTGTCAAGTGGATGCTTCCTGGGTAGCTGTGCATTTGAGTGGAGCTGCCATTTTGTTGCCCCTGTGCCATGCAGTGTTTGCCAGGACTGTTTGTGACTTGTTGGGTGACTGGTTGTGTGGGGACTGGCTGTGAGGCTATAGTTTTGCACATGGGTGTAACATGAGTACTGAACCCGTATAGGTTACGCTGTTGTCTATCTGTGTCACTGGCAGCACCTCTCCTTGTAGAAAGGTATGGGACAGATTCGAACCCCATGCAGACACAAACCCATACTCACCCTCAGCCAGCTCCAGCTCACAGTGGCTTGGTCTCCGCTTCAGCCGGCTGCTAGGGAAGATGCTAAAAGGTCCTGCCGGCCCAATGTAGAGGCTGTAAGGGTTCATGGGTCACTAATGCCTTGTGGGGCAAGGTTCCTGGCCCTGGATTGCCCCCAGGCCCAGCCCCCCACTGACCTGTTGAGGAAGGGGTGAGGATGATAATGCAGGGCCAGAGGGGTTGGGGCACTTCCCAGGGCAGAGAACTGTAGTAGTGGGGGCTGCAGGGCACTCAGCTCCGTGGTGGCCATGGCTGCCCCTGGGGGCCTAGTGTGGCCCAGGCTGATCACCGGGACACCAGGGGGCAGCCTGGGGGATGAGGCACCTCCATTGCCCACCTCTTCTGCCTTTGGGGGTGCAGGTGAGGCAGACTTGGGGAGCAGGACAGGCACTGGGCTGGGGGCACACACCATCTCAGCCTTCTCGGTCATGGTGGGGCCCATTTCTGCCTGGGCCTGGGGTGGGCACATGGACCCCAAGGGGGTGCTCACCTGTGGAAGGGAAGGAAGCGGGTGGGGAGGAGGAATCAGATGCCACACACACCCTTCGCCCAACAGAGCCCTCAAAGGGAAGGGATAGTGGGGGGGGGCAGTTCAGTGGGCAAAGGCAGGTGGTGGGTAGGCCCAGAAACTGCCAGAACATGGGACGAGGGTCTGACACAAGGGCAGAAGGTGCCCACTGAGATGCTGTGTAATGATGAGCCCAGTCTCTGAGCTGTTTGTGACCCACCAGGCCTTATTTGCCCATCCCCTAAGCAAATTCCCTTCTTCCAGAATCCTCTCTCACCTGGAGTCTGGAGGGAGGGGCAAGCCAGGGAACCCATGGTGGAACCTGGGACCCTTAGATCTGATTCTGACACCCTTTGTTGATACTGTGTCCTTGAAATCCCTACATGATTGATCCTTCACTGACCTCCCCACTCCTGTCCAGGTCTAACCTGTGGTCCTCATCTAGGACCCTGAGGCTCTTCCCATTGTGTCCCTGTCAGGCCCTGAAAGTCCTGCACAATCGCTCCCCACTGAAAATGTCCCACTCACTAATCCTGTGACCCCACTGTTGACACTATGACCTAAAATGCTAGCACTGCCCAGTACATACAGTCATGCCTCAACCCTTCTTCTGGCCCTGGTGATTCCCCCTCACCCATCAGCATCTACCCCTTTGCACCCTACTTAGATATCCCGGTTCACTCTTGGCCCCCAGGGCCTGGAGTATTCCAGAAACAATTGAGACACTTGGTCCCTCTGCCCTGTCCCTAGCTGGATACTGGGGAAGCTGCCCTGGCCTCTAGCTTAGTTGGTTCCTACAAATGAGTAAAGGAAGGATGGAATAAATGAATGAATGCAGCTGGGTTGGGGATTCCCTCACCTTCAGGCTGCTCCCCTCTTACCCCAGCACTGGTCCGGCTGCCTAAGTGCCCTGGCTCTGTCAGTCAGGGCCTGGACATGGCTCCAGCTTCAGGATAGGCTCCACAGCCCTGCTAATTCCAGCCTCTTCACTCTGTGCCCCAGGCAGTTGGCCACTTTGTCTGGGCTTCACCTTTTCCTGAGCTCACCAGGGCTTTGGGGCCTCCGTGATGGCAGCAGCGTGGGTCCCTCGAGGAAAAGTGAGCAGCTCCGGGGGCTGGCCCACCCTCTCCCCACCCCCAGTGGCCGGTTTCCTCTCTTACCCTGGCTCAGTGGCTGGAGGATGCTGGGCCAGCACAGATAAGGCCCTGGCCGCCTGGCCCAGACTGATAAGGAGCCCCGCTGACCCCGGAGGAAACCAGCGGGGGCGGGGATCTCCAAGATCAGCCTCTTGCCCCGCCCCAGGCTGGCAGGCCAGCACCCCTCAGGGCTTCACGTTCAGTCCTCCCAGTTACTGGAGGGACCCAGCCCTCCGAGGGCCCAGCCCTAGTGTGCAGCTGAGAGTGAGGTGCCCAGATGCACAGAGGGGAAACTGAGGCAGGAAAGCAATAGCTGCCTGCCTCATTTGGGTTTGGCCTGTGGCTTTGAACACCCCCAGCTGAGTCTGTACTGATGGGGGTGGAGAACCCTTTCCGGTCCTGCTGGGGCTCGTGACTAGGGGCCCCCTCCTCCCTCTCTTCTTACTCTGCCTGGTTCCTCTTTTTGCAGAGCCCTTCCCAGCCTTTCTGCCACCCTTACTCCCAAGTGGGGCACTGGCAGAAGGGCAGTTCTGACAGTCTAATCTTGGGTGTCCAGACTGGATAGTTGTCCTGATCCCCAATGTGCTATCCAGACCAACTTTCCAGGCCCATGAAGATGACAGCAAGGACTATAGCCAGGGGAGATTTCCTATGTTGCTACGGCTGCTAGAACCTTCCAGGAGGCACCCCAACACGTCCCCACAATCCTGGTCCTCTAGGTCATTAGATCACATGGCCCCAACTAGGTGGTCCCTGGCCCTCATCCCACAGCCAGGCCACTTCGGGGTGAATGGTGATAAGAGGTATTGGGTGAATGTCCTGGGTGGTGGTGAAACTCAAGACCCAGATGAAACCTCATGAAGGGAGGGGCCCTGGGTACAGCTAGGTAGCAGTGACAAGACTGGTCTTGATCCCCAGCACCCTCTCACCTGGGCCAGTCGTGCTTTGCCCAGTGTCTGTCTGGGTGACTGCAGAAACCCCCAGGCAGGCCCTCAGCTGCAACCAAGTGCCAACACTACCACTCCCCTCCCAGGAACCAGGTGATGCCAGGACCTAACCGTCAACCATCCCACTTTCTCAGGGAAGCAAGGGTCCAGTTCTAAGCACTGAGTGAACTTTGATGTGAACAGAAGGCCAATTCTGGAATCAGGTTCATTTTACTCTTGAGATGGGGCAAAGTAAAGGGTGGGTGCCTCTGGCGGTCCCACAAGTACCTGCTGACAGGTTGGGGACTCTGCCCCAGGCCTCTGTTAACATTGCTAAGGCCTGCCGTTGTGGGGAGGATGCAGCAGCCTGCTCAGTGCCTCTATGTGCCTCCCCACCCGAGGGGGCCACAGAGCAGGAAGCACCTGATCTGTAGCGGATGCACAAGGCGCCTGGTTCCGGTCTGGCTTCTGCCACCAGGGCCCCGCGGGGAGCTGGGCCAGAGAAGCCAGACTGCAAGGAGGTGGTGGGCAAGAGGCCACGTGGGAGCCTGGTGGCAGTACTTGCCGGCCTGTGTCCCAGAACAGGCCAATGGAAGGGGGTGCAGAAGGCTCCGTGGATGTGAGCACACAGCTGCCACCATGTGGCCACCTGGGGACCCGCAGGCGCCAGCAACGGTGCCTAAGTGCCTCTTGCTGCACAGGGACAGACCTCCCCCGACAGTTTGCCTTGGACAGAAATACTGACACCTCAGCCAGGCAGGGACAAACCAACCTTTAGATGCACAGAGCTCCCCCCTAGGAGTTAATTCAGATGGACAGAGAAATGGGCCCCAGACATACTGGACAGATGGACAACCACAGGCAGTTTCCGCATTTAGACAAATGACAGCCAGGGCGAGGTGAATCTCTTTATTGGCTCAATCTACACCTGGACCAGTGGTGGCCTCTGGCCCTGGGGGGTTCTGGTTGGGAGTCTGTGGACAGTCTTTGGGGGCAGCTTCAGCAGTGGCCTCAGGTGTCAGGGGTCTGTGGGAGTAACAACACTGATCTCCCTGTTGACAGGTGCCCTGGTGGGAAGATGATGGGTGTGAAGCCCAGTCCACAGCCCAGCAGCCTCCGCTGGGCTCCTTTCCTGGATGGGAAGCTCACTCCCATTCATTTGCCCATCCCCAGTTGTCCCAGCTCTGTCTGCCCCTTAGCCCTGCCCTGTTGCCACGAGGAGGACCCTTGTGTGCTGCAGTGGGGCATGGGGGCTGCCTTACCTCCTTAAACCTCTTGCAAGGAAACGTCTTAAGCCAGGCAGCCCGCTGGGCTGGGTCCTCAGCTAGTTCCTTTCGCTTATTCTGGAGCAGCCTGCGTCTTTCCTCCATAGCTTTACCCGCTGCCTTTCCCCTGTGCAGGGAGATGAATAGCTGGGACCCCATCTGACCTCTGCAACTCATGCCCTGGCCGAGTCCCACCACCTCCAGTCTCACGCACCCTGGCCGGGCACGGGGCCGGGGGCCCCAGTTGGCCTCAGGGTTGGCCTGGAAGCGTTTAAGTCCTCGCTGGCGAGAGCTGGGGTTGGCATCGACCCGGATGGTGAAGTTGGCCTGCAGCCTGGGGAAAGAGGGTTAGGGCTGAGGGGCAGCCAATACTCGGACATGCACAACAAATTGCCCATGCGGCCTGCCCACTTTGATGACTAGGGAAGACTGCATCTGCGAGTGTCAAGGATTCTCTCATTCATTTAATAAACATTTATTGAGTTTTACTGCGTGCCTGAAATCTGCCACTGGTAAAGCTGACATTCTAGTGCACAAGACAGAAAATCAATGGGACAAATCAGAAATCTGAAAATCATGTTGTGTTTGGGTATAAGTTTTTTGAAGAACAGAGCAGGGCAGAGGAGACTAGGGAAGGGGTTCAATGCAGGACAAGACAAGGTCAGGACGCCTGGAGGAAGGAAATAGCAATAGGGGGCACCCGGGGACGGGCACTCCAGGTAGAAGGAACAGCCCAGGCAAAGGCCCTGAAGTGGGGCTGTGCCTGGTGAGTCTGAGTGAGGAGGTGAGTATGGAGTGAGCCAGGGCGGGCTGGGAATAAATGAGAGCAGGAAGGCGTCTCCACTAAGATGGGAGCCACACAGGGTTCTGAGCAGAGGGCACATGATCTGACTCAGGCGCCCTCTGGTGGCAGAAGTGACTGCACTGGTCTATGTGAGCAGTGATGGAGCCAGACCACGGTCAGGACGAAGAGGAGGAGAAGGTGGATTCTGAATCTCACTTGAAAAATGAGCATGTGTCTGTATAGGGAAGTGTTGTGTGGCATCTGCATGCACGTGAGTAGCCATGCTTGTGGCAGAGGTGTCCATGTCCCTACCTGGGCTCCACACTGAGAATGCGAAAGGCGGGGCTGGTCTCAGACAGCCGCTCCCGTTTCACTGGGCACTTCTTCTCCTGGGAGGCAAAGATCAGGGGCCAGGGGATGCCGAGCCTGCCCAACCCCAGCCCTCTCACCCCCACCTTGTCAGGCCAGCCCTCACCCAGCAGCGCATAATGTCCCAGAGGGCTGAAGCAGGGGCATCTGTCTTCACGGCATTCTTACAGGCATGGGAGAGAGAGACCCGGAAGCCAGCATGGAGGAGGGCCGACCTGTGGACAAAGAGCCATGAGGGGAGGCTAGACCCCAAAGCCAGTGCTGACATATATGGGTGTGAGTCATGTTGAGTGGAACTATGAGGCTGGCTGCATGTCTCATGACAACGATGTGGCTGGTATAATGTTAATGATCACAACAGTGAGACAGTAACACTAGTCAGGGCTCTTGGCCTCTGAGCTCTGTTCTAAGCACTTGTACATGATATGCCCTGGATGTGACTGATGTTACATCTCCATTTTATGAAGGACTCTGGGCTGAAAGGAGCCCAAGTTGCCCACGGCACCCAGTGCTCAGGCTCTGCTCCTCCCCAGCCCGGCCCTCACCTCAGCTGCAGGAGGCTGGGTGTGCTACAGTGGATGGTGCTGCTCAGCTGGTCCAGCGTATAGTACAGAGGCACATCTAGCAGCTCCTGCCATGGGGGACAACGAGATGTGTGTGGGGTAGATGGAGGAAGCTGGACACAGGTGAGCCCCCACCCTGTTGTGGCCCAGCCCCCACCTCAGTGATGACGCTCAGGACTCCTCGGATACGCTCTGAAGTGTGGAAGCGGCCGGGGTTAGTGCTCACAGCCTCAAGGACACGACCCACAAAATCCAGGTCATGGATTGGCTCCACCCACAGAGGGCCACCAAGCTGCAGATACACCGGGACTAGATGGGCAAGGAATGAGACACCAGGACCCTTGTGACCCCCTCACCTAACCTCAGCCTGGTCCCACCTGGTGCCGCTGCCCACAGTGCTCACATTCAGGCGCCACAGGAGGACCACAGGCTGCAGAGAACTTGACTCTACACAGAAAAAGGTGTTTAGGGGGTGACAACCCATGAAAGCCCCTTTTGCCTCCCTCCTGGCTCACCCCTGCTCACCGGCCACCAGAGGCCCCCGACGCTTTACCAAGGCGCTGAAGGTGGAAGGTTCCGCAGCCCACACACTGGAACACCAGTGCCTGCTTGCTGTGGGAGGACAGGGGTGGCCACCACACCTCACTCTTCTCTCAGGTTGACCTGGTCCCCTTTAGGGCCCCATTTCCCCAGGGAAAGGCTCTGTTGTCTCCCTCAATTCATCACCCAGTGCCTGCCCCATCCCTGCTAACCTGGCTGAGGCCTTGACTTTGGCCTGGCCGGTGAAGACACGAACAAAAACACGCACATAGAAGTCAGCACTGATGCTGAGCAGGGGCACTATGAAGCGCTGGTAGCAGTTGGCACGGAGGTCCAGGCTGTGTAGAATGATCCTCAGGGCCTGGGGATGAGGGTTGCAGACGGGCATCAGCTATCAGCCCTGAGTGAACAAGGTGCTCACAGCACAGGGTAAGGGCAGGCTCCGTGGGTTCCAAGCCCAGCCCTGCGCATCCTGGCTGTGTAATCCTTGGCAAGTGAGTATTTAGTTCCCTCATCTGTGAAATCACAACAGTCTCTGTCTCTCTGGCTCTGCTGGGGCAGTAGTGAATTAGAACACACAAGCTCAGTAAGTGGAATCTATTCTGATTAGCATCATCAGCATGCCCTGTGCTGTGCAATGTGGCCCAAGGACCTGTGACCTGGCCACTACAAGCTTTGTCAGCAGTAAGTGGGGACACTGGGTACTGCAGAACTGCTGGGGCCTTCTCCACGCTAGGGAGCTGCCATGATACTGTAAAACAGAAAAGGAGGCATTTCCCAGACTGATCTGACAGGGCCCTTATGGAACAAAGACAGAGCCCCTCCTTTCCCAGCCCATTAACATAGCCTGCCCCTGCCTTCTTGAATTCCCACAGCAATCCAGTAATGTCTAGGCTAGGGGTCGGGAACCTTTTTGGCTGAGAAAGCCATGAACGCCACATCTTTTTTCTTTTTTTTGTATTTGTCTGAAGCTGGAAACGGGGAGAGACAGTCAGACAGACTCCCGCATGCGCCCGACCGGGATACACCCAGCACACCCACCAGGGGGCGACGCTCTGCCCACCAGGGGGCAATGCTCTGCCCCTCCGGGGTGTCGCTCTGTTGTGACCAGAGCCACTCTAGCGCCTGGGGCAGAGGCCAAGGAGCCATCCCCAGCGCCCGGGCCATCTTTGCTCCAATGGAGCCTTGGCTGCGGGAGGGGAAGAGAGAGACAGAGAGGAAGGAGAGGGGGAGGGGTGGAGAAGCAGATGGGCGCTTCTCCTGTGTGCCCTGGCCGGGAATCGAACCCGGGACTTCTGCACGCCAGGCCGACGCTCTACCACTGAGCCAAGAATGCCACATATTTTAAAATGTAATTCTGAGAGCCATACAACGACCATTATGCATTATCCAATAAAAATTTGTTGTTGTCCCGGAGGACAGCTGTGATTGGCTCCAGCCACCTGCAACCATGAACATGAGCAGTAGGAAATGAATGGATTGTAATACATGAGAATGTTTTATATTTTTAATGTTATTATATTTTTTATTAAAGATTTGTCTGCGAGCCATCAAAAGAGCCACATCTGGCTCATGAGCCATAGGTTCGTGACCCCTGGTCTAGGCCATCATCAGCAGGCCCAGAAAGGAGAAGTCACTTGCTCAAAGCTACCAGCAAAGTTAGGACTTGAATCCAGACATGAAAAAACTGCTTTAAAGAAACAATTTTGGAAGCCCTGGCAGGTTGGCTCAGTGATAGAGCATTGGCCCAACATGTGAAAGTCCTGGGTTCGATTCCCAGCCAGGGCACACAGGAGAAGCACCCATCTGCTTCTCCACCCTTCCCCCTCTCCTTCCTCTCTATCTCTCTCTTCCCCTCCCGCAGGCAAGGCTCCATTGGAGCAAAGTAGGCCCAGGTACTGAGGATGGCTCCATGACCTCCACCTCAGGCGCTAGAACCGTTCCAGTAGCAACAGAGCAACGCCCCAGAGGGGCATAGCATCGCCCCCTGGTGGGTATGCTGGGTAGATCCCGGTCAGGTGCATGCGGGAGTCTGTTTGCTCCCCCACCCCCCTTCTCACTTCAGAAAAATACAAATAAATAAATAAAAGAAACATTTTTTGTTTGTTTTTGTGGGGTTTTTTTTACAGAGAGAGAGAGTCAGAGAGAGGGATAGATAGGGACAGACAGACAGGAACGGAGAGAGATGAGAAGCATCAATCATTAGTTTCGTTGTGGCACCTTAGTTGTTCATTGATTGCTTTCTCATATGTGCCTTCACCGTGGTACTACAATAGACCGAGTAACCCCTTGCTCAAGCCAGCGACCTTGGGTCCAAGCTGGTGAGCTTTGCTCAAACCAGATGAGTCCACGCTCAAGTTGGCGACCTCAGGGTCTCGAACCTGGGTCCTCTGCACCCCAGTCTGATGCTCTATCCACTGTGCCACCGCCTGGTCAGGCAGAAGAAACAATTTTGAAAAGTTGTTAAAAATAGAGACTATTAGAAAGAATGGTGTAATCACCACTCCTACAGTGGTCAGCAAACTCATTAGTCAACAGAGCCAAATATCAACAGTACAACGGTTGAAATTTCTTTTGAGAGCCAAATATTTTAAACTTAAACTATACAGGTAGGTACATTCCTTATTGAGGTAGCGCCTGCATGTGGCATTTTGTAGAAGAGCCACACTCAAGGGGCCAAAGAGCCGCATGTGGCTCGTGAGCCGCAGTTTGCCAACCACTGCCCTAGACAAAGCCATTGCCCCCCAGTGACCATGACTGGCAGCCCATGCTCTTAGGAACTATTCTGGTTAAGGATGCGCTAGTCATTAACACGCCAGCATGGATCTGGCCCTGGCTGCCTGGAAGCTGAGCAGGTCTGGGGGTGAAAAGGGGTCCTGAGGGTCCCCTCACCATCTCGTGGCAGGCCCGGCTCTTGAGGGCCATGGCCCCATACTTGCTGTAGCACGTCTCCCCGCTGTTCCCTGCCAGCACTGCCATGTCCGTGCAGGTCACGCACAGCAGCCCTGCAGGGAGGGACTGGATAGTGAAGATCCTTCAAACACCCCAAGCCCTGCTCTGCACCCCTGGGTCAGCCAGGCCTCACCTCCTTCACTCATGGCCTGTACAGCTGCATCCAGGAACGGGGCAGGGCTGCCATAGGGGTCCAGGTCAATGACTTCAAACCGATCCGACATCCGCTGGTGCTGGTACATCAGCATCCTGGGGGTGAGACGGCCAGGTCCTCAGCCATCGGCACCAGGGACCTGCTCTGTTCCCTACACGTGCTCAGTTATGCAGCATGATGGTTTAGGCCTAGACTTGGGGGCCAGCTGCCTGGGCTTAGATCCTAGCATGGCCATTTGCTAACTTCATGGCTTTTCTCCCTTGGGCTTCAGTCTACTTATCTTTTTTTCTTTATTTTTAAGTGAGAAAGATAGAGAGAGGGACAGACAGACAAGAAGGGAGAGAGATAAACATCAATTCTTCATTGTGGTGCCTTAGTTTTTCATTGATTGCTTCTCATACATGCTTTGACCAGGGGGCTTGAGCCAAGCCAGTGACCCCTGGCTCAAGCTAGCGACCTTGGGCTCAAGCCAGCAACCATGAGGTCATGTTTACGATCTCATATTCAAGCCAGCAACCCCAAACTCAAGCTGGTGAGCCTGCACTCAAGCTGGCAACCTCGGAGTTCTGAACCTGAGACCTCTGTGTTCTCGTGGCAGGCCCGGCTCTTGAGGGCCATGGCCCCATACTTGCTGTAGCACGTCTCCCTGCTGTTCCCTGCCAGCACTGCCATGTCTGTGCAGGTCACGCACAGCAGCCCTGCAGGGAGGGACTGGAACAACACTCTATCCACTGTGCCACTGCCTGATCAGGCTCTACTAATCTCTAACAATAGCAATAACAATAGCCAATACAGTAAGTCCTCACTTAACAACATTGTAGGTGCTTGAAAACTGTAACTTGAAGCAAAACGACATGTAACAAAATCAATTTCACCATAGACTAATTGATCTAAACAAGAGTAAAATTCCTACAGCATATTTCTGGTCACAAAAAACCCCCACAACACTCAGTTTCTAAATAAAGACTCAAAGCAGCCTGACCTGTGGTGGCATGGTGAATAAAGCGTCAACCTGGAATGCTGGTTCAAAACACTGGGCTTACCTGGTTAAGGCACATACAAGAAGCAACTACTGCCTGACCAGGCAGTGGCGCAGTAGATAGAGCACTGGACTGGGATGCGGAGAACCCAGGTTCAAGACCCCGAGGTTGCCAGCTTGAGCGCGGGCTGTTCTGGTTTGAGCAAAGCTCACCAGCTTATACTCAAGGTCACTGGCTTGAACAAGGGGTTACTCAGTCTGTTGTAGCCCCACGGTCAAGGCACATATGAGAAAGCAATCAATGAACAACTAAGGAGCCACAACGAAGAATTGATGTTTCTCATCTCTCTCCCTTCCTGTCTGTCCCTATCTGTCCCTCTCTCTGACTCTCTGTCTCTGCCACACACACAAAAAAGAAAAACTAATACAAACAAGTTACATCATTATCTTCCACTACACTTATTCCAGTTCACGGTCATGGCTAGCTGGAGTCTGATGGTGCAAGGTGGGACCCACCCTGGATAAGGACATCCTTCCACTGCAGGGCCCCTCATACCCACTCACACTCACTCAGACTGGGACAAAGAAAACATATCAGTTCACCTCATGTGAACATTTTAAGTTGTAGAAGGAAACCCAGTCTCCATAAAAACCCCATGCAGACATGGGGAAAATGTGCCAAATCCATAGACAGTAGCCCTGGCTGGAAATCGATATTTCTTTTTTGCAATGTTATAAGGACATTATTCCCTGGCCCACTGGCTCAGTTGGTTAGAGCTTCCATCTGAAGCACAAAGGTTGCTGGTTCAATCCCCAGTCAGGGCACATACAGGAAGAGGTGGCTGTTCCTGTCTTTCTCTCTCTCTCCCTTCCTCTTCGCTAAAATCAATAAATAAAAAAAAATTTTTTTTAAAGGGCATTATTCTGTGCTAAGGTAATGTAGCACTTAATATGCCTGACAGTTTCAAGCAACTTATAAATATATTAACTCATTTAATCACATAATCTTCCAATGGGGGTGGAAGGTGCCTTCCAGAACAACCCCATGGATTTGGAACTGTATTTTTCCAAACTGCAGGTGAGGAAAAGCAAATGCTACCTTCTCAACATACCCTACCGCGACCACGCTTCTTGAAATTGCAAGCCCCATCCCTCACCACCGTCTTCCATCTCCTGTACCTTTGTTTTTTCCTGTAGTTTACTACATCACCTACTTAATTGTTATCCTGTGCTTCCTATTATAGTTTAATATGGTCACAAAAGCAAGGTTTTTAAAATTCATTTTTAGAGAGGGTGGGGAGGGGAGCAGGAAGCATCAACTCCTAGTAAGAGTGCTTCTCCTATGTGCCTTGATGGGCAAGCCCTGGGCCTCAAACCTGCAACCTCAGTGTTCCAGGTCAGCGCTTTATCCATTGTGCCACCACAGGTCAGGCAGAAAAGCGAATACAGTGTGTCCGTAAAGTCATGGTGCACTTTTGACTGGTCACAGGAAAGCAACAAAAGACGACAGACATGTGAAATATGCACCAAATAAAAGGAAAACTCTCCCAGTTTCATACCTATTCAGTGCAGTTCGATGTGGGCTCACGCAGATTTTTTAGGGCTCCTTAGGTAGCTATCCGAATAGCCTCTACAGACTTGTCACTGACTGATGGCCTACCAGAACGGGGTTTCTCCACCAAACTGCCGGTTTCCTTCAACTGCTTATCCCACTGAGTAATGTTATTCCTATGTTGTGGCACTTCGTTATAAACATGCCGATATTCACATTGCACTTTGGTCACGGATTCAAATTTAGCGAGCCACAGAACACACTGAACTTTCCTCTGTACCGTCCACATCTCGACTGGCATGGCCGTGGGCTGCTCCACTGTATAGTGTTACGTCATCATCTGCACGTGCGCACATGCTGCCACATTACCCTACAGAAACTGGGAGGGTTTTCCTTTTATTTGGTGCAGATTTCACATTTCTATCGTCTTTTGTTGCTTTCCTGTGACCGGTCAAAAGTGCGCCATGACTTTACGGACACACTGTATTTGTTTGTTATCTTCCGTAAAGGATCTGACAGTAAATATTTTAGTCTTTGTAGGCCACATACAGTCTCTATTGCAAGTTCTTTTTTTTTTTTTTTTAAGCTTTTAAAATGTAAAAAACATTCTTAGATGGCAGGACACAAAAACCCAGGCTGTGGGCCTTGCAGGGTAATTTGCTGACCCCTGCATCTAAATATGAACTCTACAAGGTCAGGGATTTTGTCCGTATTGTTTACTGATACATGCCTTGCACTAAGAAAAGTGACTAGCACATAGCAGAGAGTGGATATAAGCTGGTTCATGTGAATGAATAAAAGTAGGAAAAGTTTAAAATGGAAATCATAATGGTAATTATCTCTGGCACCAAGCATGGGCTACACAAGTATTACCTCTCATTTAATCAGCAACCCCTGTAAAATTATTCTTTCATAGACAAGAAAACTGGGGCTCAGAGAGCCTAAGGCACTCTCCCAAGGTCACAGGGCAAAAATATGACACAGCCAGGATTTAATCCCAGGTAGCCTTTTTTCAGAAAGCACCTATCCACTGCCAGGCTCTGCTGCCCAGCACCTACCGGGCATCTGCCTGGCTGGGCTGTACCAGGTGGGACACCTCATTGAGCTGCACATTATGGCGTATGAGATCCACAGCTTGGGCAGAGGCATCGTTGGCAACCACAAATCGGAGTCCAGGAATCTCTCGGGCAAAGCGTATGGAACGAAGGCCAGAGGCTGCGAGGCCTTCCAGCACTCGCAGGCCTTCCTGTTGAGGTAAGCAAGAAGCCTGGCTCATATCAATACCTACATTTTTTGCTGGAGCTCCCACCATCTTCCTCCTATAGCTCCTCCCCTCCAGGAGCCTTCCTTCCTCCATCACCCACTGGACTCCGGGGCTACCACAGATTTGTCTAGGCCTCACCTCACAGATCGCCCCCACAGTGGCTGTTCGAGGTTGGTTTCCTGGGGCCAGGTCTGCACCCTCTTTTAGTTCAGCGTTGTCCTCCTCTTGCTCGGACAGGTCCACCACCACCTTTTGCACATCCTTTTCACCTGGCACCTTGACTGCAGCCACGCAGAAACACAACTGAGGGGCTACCAAGGCTCTCTCTGAGAAACCCTCTCTACTCTTCAGAACACAGATTCATGGAAGAAAATCTCCCCCAAAGTCCCTAGTAAAAGGTTGAAGGAGCAGAGCCCAGGGCCTAACACGTGGCTGGCGCCTTTCCAGATTTTAGGAGAGAGGGGGGCAGGGAGAGAGCGCTGTGTGACCCCACCCACCAGGAGACTGGAACTCCACTCACTCTGGATTCCTTTGGCCCCAAGCTGAATGCGAGCAAACTCGGTGATCACAGCACATCTGCGGGAGAAGAAGGCTCGGCTCACACCCTCTCCCTTCACAGACCCACTGCCCTCTGCCAAGCTGACCCTGGACCCCCTGCTCACGTTAGGTCCCGGTTGAACTCCTGCACTGGGTTGTAGAAGACTTCGTTGGCGCTGGGGAAGGCGATCTTAGCGGCCCCCTCGATGACGGTCGTCTCCTGGGCTTCAGGTGGGCGCTTTTCTACACAGGGCACGGTGCCGTTCTTCATTGCGGCTGCATTCGCCGATCTGTGGGGCTGCCCCTCCATAAACCCTGCTCTACAGAGGCCGCGTGCGGAACGGAGAGTCAGGTTTAGCCACAGAACGATCCTAGCCTGGGGCATCCGCGGTGGCCTCTTCCCGCCAAGCCTGGATCAAGAGGGCATAGAGAGGATCAGCAAGCTGCGTCCCCGGGTTGGGTGGTTTACAAGTCTGTAAAAGAGACCAAGAAGACCCTGTGGCTTCGGCAAGCTGACACCATCCCCCGTCTTCTGAAGACTCGCGCCCGCAAGACTAGAAGCCCTCGAGCGGGCCCGCCCCTGCTCCGGATCCCTTTCCTGGCGGCCCAGGCCCTCCTCACCTTCTTTCACGAAACTGAGAACTGAATTAGTCCTAATCCGGTGCACATTCCCCGGATTAGGGCCTGGGCGCCGCCATATTGGCACAGTGCGGATGGGTCATGTGGCAAAATTTAGCAAATCAGTGATGTCTACAGTGGGAGGTCAGGATCAAAATGCACCGTGAAGTGCGCAGATGGGCCCTGGTGGAGTAGTTCAGTTGGTTAGTGTAGCCCCTGTTGTAAGGTACCAAAAAGCTGCAAATTAATATTGATATTCTAGGAAGAAAAGGTCAGGCTTTCCTGTCCTTTCCTTGGAAAATGGAGGAAAAGGAATGTAAAAGTCTCCTGACTTACAAGGACGACTAGGGTCATTTGGTTTTGAGTTCTCTCTTTCAATGGGAGGCAGAATTTACATACCACCTTGTATTGATTGTAGTTCCTCCCTTTCCTGGAATCTTTTTTTTTTTTTTTTCCCCCTTTCCTGGAATCTTGAGAGTAAAATATCTCTAGGCTAGTGAGGGAAGAGGAACCCTGGAAGATTTGTAAATGTCTTTGATTGTGTTACCTTGAAAGTCTTAATGTTTCTGTGTATCCCCTGGACAAGTGTTATAATCTTGTTAATGATTGTGCCATAATATCATGCTCTCCCCCGCCCGCGTGTGATCAAGGGTATATAAGCAACCCCTGAACTATTTTTGAGACTGTATGATTTGGGCCTGATGCCCTGTTTCACCCATATGCGGCCGGCATATTAATAAATCTCCTCCTTTAATAAAACTCTTCAAAATTTATCTGGACTGGGTGTCTCTACATGGACTCGATGAAGTGAGGTACAGTGCCTTTCAGAAACTGAGGTGCAGTACTATGTAACACCCCTAATACCCCAAGGTTAAGGGTTCCATTCCCAGTCAGGGTACATACAAGAGTCAACCAATGGTCTGCCAGATAGCTGTGTTGGTTAGAGCATCTTTGTGCAGAATTTGTGGGTTAGATTCTTGATCAGAGTGCATACAGGGCCTGACCAGGCGGTGACGCAGTGGATAGAGCATCAGACTGGGATGCCGAGGACCCAGGTTCGAGGCCTGAGGTCGCCAGCTTGAGCGCGGGCTCACCTGGCTTAAGCAAAAAGCTCACCAGCTTGGACCCAACGTCGCTGGCTCAAGCAAGAGGTTACTTGGTCTGCTGAAGGCCCACGGTCAAGGCACATATGAGAAAGCAATCAATGAACAACTAAGGTGTCACAAAGAAAAACTGATGATTGATGCTTCTCATCTCTCTCCGTTCCGTCTGTCTGTCCCTATCTATCCCTCTCTCTGACTCTCTCTCTGTCCCTGTAAAAACAAAACAAAAAAACCAGTACATACAGGAACAAATTGACCTGTTTCTCTCTCTTTTCCCCTGTCTCTAAACTCAATAAATAAAAAATTTAAAAAGAGCCTGACCAGGTGGTGGCACACCTGGGACAGGGAGGACCCAGGTTTGAAACCCCAAGGTCACCAACTTGAGTGCAGGCTCACCAGCTTGAGCACAGGGTCGCTAGCTTGAACATGGGATCTTAGACATGACCCCAAGGTCACTGGCTTGAGCAAGAGGTCACTCACTCTGCTTAGCCCCCCCCCCCAAGGCACATATGAGAAAGCAATCAATGAACAACTAAGTTGCCACAACAAAGTCTAGATGCTTCTCATCTCCCTTCCTGAGTGTCCCTATCTGTTCCTCTGTCTCTGTCAAAAAAAAAAATTTTTTTTTTTTAAAGAGCCTGCCTGACCAGGCCCTGGCCGGTTGGCTCAGTGGTAGAGCATCGGCCTGGTGTGCGGGAGTCCCGGGTTCGATTCCCGGCCAGGGCACACAGGAGAAGTGCCCATCTGCTTCTCCACCCCTCCCCCTCTCCTTCCTCTCTGTCTCTCTCTTCCCCTCCCACAGCCAGGGCTCCATTGGAGCAGAGATGGCCCGGGCGCTGAGGATTGCTCTGTGGCCTCTGCCTCAGGCGCTAGAATGGCCATGGTCACAACAGAGCAATGCCCCACATGGGCGGAACATTGCCCCCTGGTGGGCATGCCAGGTGGATCCTGGTCGGGCGCATGCGGGAGTCTGTCTGACTGCCTCCCCGTTTCCAACTTCAGAAAAATACAAAAAAAAAGATAAAGAGCCTGACCAGGCAGTGGCACATTGGCTAGAGCATCGGCCTGGGACACTGAGGACCCAAGTGCAAAACCCCAAGGTCACTGGCTTGAGCCCAGGCTCACCAGCTTGGGCGTGGTATCATCGACATGACCCAGTGGTCCCTGGCTTGAGTCCCAAAGTTGCTGGTTTGAAGCCCAAAGTCGCTGGCTTGTGCCCAAGATCACTGGCTTGAACAAGGGGTCACTGGCTTGGCTGAAGCCCCACAGTCAACGCACATATGAGAAAGCAATCGATGAACAACTAAGGTGCTGCAACTACAAGTTGATGTTTCTCATCTCTTTCCCTTCCTGTTTGTCTGACCCTATCTTTCTCTCTCTAGCTAAAAATCAAACAAAAAACTAAAAAAAGAAAGAAAGCAGAGAACATACCCCTGGCCTTAATTAGAGTGGCTCCCCTGTAATTAAAGCCACATGTCACCTGCCCATGCCATGGATGAGGAAGTTAAGGCTCAGAAAAGGGGTGGTAAGCAAAGAAATCCAGTACCTATTGATCATCTCCTGGATGCTTGGTGCGATAAATATAGTATATTATTTCAGGGCATCCTGCAGGAATAGCTGAAGCTCTGAAATCAGATATACTGAGTTTAAATGAATCCCAGTCTTACCACATGGTGTTGGCAAGTTATTTAAATTCTCTGGACCTCATTTTCTCCTAGGTTCAGAGATAGAGCAAAGATTAAAAGACAGTATACCGGGAAAATGTGCAAAGCAGCCTCTCTCACATAACCCTCCCTCAGTAGGTTCTAACCTGTGTAGGACAGGAGCACAGCGTAGTAGTCTGGAGTGTCTGGGTTCCAGTCCCAGCTTGCCTTACTATTTGTTCTTAACCTTCTCTGTGCTTGTTTCCCCATTTGAAAAATGGGCAGGATTTTTTAAGGCTCGTAACTGGGTTGTGATGAATATTAAACGAATTAGTGCAGGTTAAGTGCTTATAATGGAATCTGGCTTAACATGTTAACTTTTATTGTGGCTTCTTGACCCTGGGTTAGAACTCTGGCACTTGCCACCACTTCCTTGCTCTGTAATCTTTAGCAGGGTTCTTTCTCTCCCTGTGCCTCCCTCATTTTCTAGAAAGTGTGTGTGTGTAAAGTAATTCCCATGTAAAAAAGTGTGACGTTTAACGAGATCACTCACATAAGAGGCCTAACAGTGCCTGACACAATAAACAGCACACATTATTGTTTGCGTTTTACAGGAAATTAAAGTTACAAAAGGCAGAGCGACTTGCCTCAGGCCAGGGGACTAAAAGGTGGTGGGTGGGGTCGGGAATCGAACTCTAAAACAGAGTGTGGTAGTGGAGGAGACTCCGAGGGGGCTGAGGCAGGAGGCGGAGACGCGAAGGGACAAGTTCGGTGCTCGGCTGGCCGCGCCTAAGGAGCGGGGGCGGGGCCATGGCCGCTTCTCCCAGCCCGGCTGCGGCGGCGGCGCGGTTTGCGCTGGCTCGGCGCTCGGCTGGGGCGGCCTGGCCCACAATGAATGGCCGCCGCGGCTGCCGCTGCTGCTGAGGCGGAGGCTGCGGAGGCCGCGGAGGCGGAGGCCGAGGCCCCGGCGCAGGGGGGTGCGCCCCGGGCCCAGGCCCGGCCCCAGCCGCCGCTGCGGAGCCCGCCAGGAGCCCCCGAAGCGCGGCCACGGCGCAGGTGAGGCGGCCCACCCCAGGCCCGGTTCAGGCCTCCTCTCGTCAGAGCGGCCCGAGGGCATCCGAGGTCCGGCTAAGGGTTGAGGGAGGAGGGCTTGGGGGGGGCTCCTCTGAGGGAGGAGCAGCCAGGTCCACAGCATTCACTGTGGCTATGTTGGCGAGTGCAGGGAGGCCTGGCCCCAGCCAGCGGCCTTATTAAGTGTCCAGCCCCGGGCGGGGCCGCGGGGCTTGGGGGATGGCGGGTTCGGACCCCGACCTCCTCCCTCATTCCCGGCGTGGGGTGTGGAGGCGAAGCCGGGCTGGGGCAGGTGCCCAGGAGCCAGAGAAGTTGGAGGGCCCGAAGGATAAAGTGAGGAGGCTCCCGGGGAACCCGAAGGGGGAGGGGGAGGAGGAGTCGGGCTTTAGGCCGGCCGAGTGCCGGGAGGAGGGGAGGGCGGCGCGACCGGAGGGAAATAGCCCGGAGGGGGTCGGGGTGGGGCCAGGCTTGCAGGTACGGCTGTTGGAGGAGGTGGGTGGGTCAGGTTACAGTTACAGGAATGGGGGCGGCTGAGGGGAAGCCCAGGAAGTGGGGCAGGGTGGATGTAGGCGGACTTAATTCGGAATAGGGGGTAGGAACAGGCGGATAGGAGATCCCGGAGATGTTTGCAGGGGTCACCTGAGCCTAGGTTTGGAGAGGTGTTGAGGGGGAAAGGCCAGATACCGGGAGATCTGGTAAGTTGAGGAACTACTGTAGGAGCTTTGGGAAGGCGGGAAGGCGGAGCTTAAGGGCTAGACTAATGGGGATGTGGAGACAGGTACTTAGAAACTAGTGTTGAGGAAAAGGCATATGCCAATATGTATCCCCCTTTCCGGGCCCGATGTTAGCTCTGGACCAAACTTGGTTTGGTTTTTTGTTTTTTTTGCTTTCCTCACCTTATTCCCGTAAAGGTCTAGGTCCCCGACCTATCCTTTGGGCAAGCCTCTGCCAGCTGTTATAGGGCGCTCGCCTGCCAGGTGGGTGTTTGTGTGGGCAGCTTGGGAACACCTAGCTTGGGCATCTTGTTTACCATGAGGGTGGCCCTTGCACACTTTCACCCCATATATCTGCAGAAAGGCAGCCCAGCTGCCCTTACCTGAGTATCTGAGGGTCTTAGAATCTTTCTCCACTTATTGTGACCAGAGCCGTGAGGCTCAAGTCTACGGAATGGGCCCTCACAGCCACCATCTTACACCATGGCTTCCCAGGCACCAGCTCCCTGGAGGTGAACTGGGAGGTGAGTATGTCAAGTTTTGTTCATTGTATCTTGGAAGTTGATGATGGAGTAACTGACAGGGCACCAAGAAGGGAATCAAATCAGGCACCTACACCCTGGCCCAGGCCCTTGGAGCTGTTGGCCCTGGGACTGTGCTTGTAGAGTGCTGTCCTGGGCTAGGCTAGTGCTAAGTTTGCTGGTTGGATGAGTTCATTGATTGCTCACCACCACCTGAGGTCAACTAGGCCTTCTCCATAATACAGAAGCTGAGGCTTGGGGTGGATTTTTCCAGGTCACATGACCAGACACTGGTAAACTGGGATGAAGGGACTGACCCTCAGCCCAAACCCACAGTCCCCTGAGCTGGACTTTGAGGGTCATGACTGGAGGAGTTCCCTGATCTTCCAGATTCCTTGGCAGGAATTCTTTCCTCTTGCCATCCTAAGGGATGGGTCGGGTCAGTACCTTCTCAGACAGCTGGTCTTACTTCATCAGCCATTCCCTTTTTGGAAGCCAAGTGGTCAGAGGTGACGGAGCTGTAGACTACTGGGGGAGGCAGGCAGTTATGAGATAGGGCTGGGCTCTGGAGCTGAATTTTTCTTTGCTTTCCTGGTTTGTCTTTTTTCCCAATTTGTCAGACCACCCCAGCTTGCTTTCTATATTTCTTTCTTTCTTTCTTTTTTTTAAGCTAATTGCAAGTCTGTTACCAGTGTGTCCTAGGAACATTGACTTGGGAGCCTAGCACCTGAGGGAAGGGCCACAGACTGCTGGGTTGAGTGGTAACAGCCAGATCTGGGTTTAATGATGGGTTGTTACCCTCATTCTTTCCCTACCCCCAATCTCCCCATAATACCTAGAACTACCCTCTACTTGAGCCCTAGCCTCCTCCCCTCCCTGGCTGGCCTCCTGATTCTAGGAGGGGTGGGAATTGGGCCAGCAGCCCCATGTAAAGAGGCCTTTCTCAGCCTTGTTGGGCTGAGGCTGGGGCCTGCTGGGCTTCAGCAAGACTCTGGGCTGGATATTGAGGAGAGGGCTGGCTACCTGTACTCATACAGCTGGAATGGGAACAGAGACTGGTGGCAGTTGGCTACGGTGTATGAATGGCAGAGAAGAGGGTGGTGGGTTTGAGCCTACACCTGGAGCTGTAGAAGGCACATTTAATAACTAACTGCTTTTCTGTGAGGACTTAGGGGTACACAGATCTAGGGTGCCACCGGAGGCTATAATTGGGGTGAGAGGGTGGCATGCAGCAAGGAAAATGACCCTTGGGACAGTTTTATTTCACTAGAATGCCAACCCCCTGCAAGGGGCTGGGGGAGCAACCCTGAATAACAGATCCTAGAGCTGCTCTCAACTTTTTTTTATTTTTTATTTCATTTTTTTTAATTAATTTTTTTTTTTACAGTGACAGAGACAGACAGGGACAGACAGACAGGAACGGAGAGAGATGAGAAGCATCAATCATCAGTTTTTCGTTGCAACACCTTAGTTGTTCATTGATTGCTCTCTCATATGTGCCTTGACCGTGGGCCTTCAGCAGACCAAGGAACCCCTTGCTTGAGGTGAGCCTTGCTCAAACCAGATGAGCCCGCGCTCAAGCTGGCGACCTCGGGTCTCGAACCTGGGTCCGCTGCATCCCAGTCCGATGCTCTATCCACTGCACCATCGCCTGGTCAGGCGACAACTTTTATTCTAGTGAAGGTGACTAACCTCAGACAAACAAATGATCAAGGTTATTTTTGCTATTCCTATGTTCATTCACGAACTTAGTGAGAGAAGGGGAAATGATATTAAGAGCTGGGGAAGACAGCTTTAGAAGAGATGGTCAGGGAAGGCTTTCTGGAGATCTGAGCCTTAAATAATAAATCATCAGCCTGGGGATGGGGCTGGGGCAAGGAGGGGCAAATGTTCTGGGCAGATGGGAAGGCCCATTGAGAGCCTTTATTGAGCATGTGCCAGGTTCCTGCCAAGTGCTCTAAATATCTTGTCTTAATGAGCAAAGGAGCACAGAGTGACCCTAATATGCAGGTAGAACCTTAGTGCTGTTCACAGAGAGGAAGCACCCAGTCTCAGGGTCTCCTGGGTCTCCCCATCACCTCATATACAAATCCAGACCCCTTGGCCTGCATCCAAGGCCTATTACAATCTGATACCTTGTTCAGGCACTGGAGAGAGAGTCCCCGTAGGTTCTTGAGCAGGGTTGTGAGAAGATAAAAGCTTTGGTTGGCCTTGTAGGACCTATTGTTGGGGTTTGGAGAGGATTGAGAGTTGGTCTGGTGAGGTCTGACTGGAAGTTTATTGGTGTCATTGCCAATGCTCAGGATGGGGAAGGCCAGCCAACTCCGGTGGGGATTACTATGTTTGAGGCGATGATGAGCCACCCTGGCTTGAACAGATGGAGATGGTAGTCACTCTTACCACTGTTCCCTCTTTTGGGTCCTCCCTCAACCTCATTACCCCTGATCCCTTTTCTGGGTGCCTGGTTGCTGTGAGCACTTTTGAATGTTCTGAACTCATTTAAGCCCATGTCTACTCTGTGCAAGCAGGCCACCTCCCTGCCCCTGATCCTGGGTCCCCTCGCCTGAGAATGTCATCCCTCCATCTCCCCTTGTAGAGCCCTTTAAACCACCAAAGTACAATAATAAGATGGGACTGGGCAGATAGGTGGCTGTCTTATGCCCAGTGCTTGGTTGTGATCATTGTCCTATCTCTCCCCTACTGTCTCCTCAGTGAAGTTCTCAATGTCTTTAGAGACCTGCAGGTTATCTGTGAGGACCATGACTGGTGACATAAGCGCAAGGTGGATTAGGATGAGCTAACACACTGTAGTGGAGAGAGTCAAATTCCCCAGTTAGCACCACCTTGCTCATCCATGAGACCCTTGGGCAAAGGTCTTGACCTTTGTACCTCTGTTTCCTCATCTACTAAGTGGGGACAAGCAGGCATTCCTGTACCTCAGTAGTTCTCCACCAGGGGTAATTCTGCCCCCTCAGGGGATCTTGAGAAATGTCTGATGACATTTTTGGTTGTAATGGCTGGTCTTGCAGTGCTACTGGCTTCTAGTGGGTGCAGAGGGTACTGCTCAATATCATAATGTACTGGGCAGCTCCTACCACAGAGAACAATTCTCCCAAAGAGCAGCAGTGCCGGGCCATCTGGTGAGGATTACATGAGAAGTTAGCGTTTGGGTGTGATGAGATGGTGCTATGAAGGTGCCGGGGAGCCCCCTGTAAGTACTGTCTGTTACGATGAAATCATATAAGCTTTGGGAGATGGTGAGAAGCATAAAATGTCTTTATTGTTTGTCAGGAAGTTTACAGTCCAACGAGGACTAGATGGACGGACAGAATAATAATAGCTGACATTAGTGGGTACTGACTGCATGGTAGGTTACTTGATGTTTAATCTTTGAAACAGTCTTTTGAGGTTGCTACTGCTGTTTGCCCCTTTTATAGTTGGAAAGACTTATGCTGGGGCAAGCACTACAACAGATAAATGTTTCTGGGAGCGAAGAGGAAAGGAAGTATACTTCTAAGCTGGAAGCTTTGTAAGGGATATTTGAGCCTAGTAAAATATACTGCTCACAAAAGTTAGGGGATGTTTCTGCCTGACCAGGCGATGGCGCAGTGGATAGAGCATCGGACTGGGATGCGGAAGGACCCAGGTTTGAGACCCCAAGGTTGCCAGCTTGAGCGCGGGCTCATCTGGCTTGAGCAAAAAGCTCACTAGCATGGACCCAAGGTCACTGGCTTGAGCAAGGGATTACTCAGTCTGCTGAAGGCCCGCGGTCAAGGCACATATGAGAAAGCAATCAATGAACAACTAAGGTGTCGCAAAGAAAAACTGATGATTGATGCTTCTCATCTCTCTCCATTCCTGTCTGTCTGTCCTTATCTATCCCTCTCTCTGACTCTGTTTCTGTCTCTGGAAAAAAAATTTAAAAAAAAATTAGGGGATGTTTCAAAATTAATATGAAGTGATAAAAAAGCATTTGATTTTTTTTGTGTGGGACAGACAGGAAGGGAGAAAGATGAGAAGTATCAATTCTTTCTTGCGGCACCTTAGTTGTTCATTGATTGCTTTGTCATATGTGCCTTGACCAGGGGGCTCCAGCCGAGTCAGTGACCCGTTGCTCAAGCCAGCGACCTTGTGTTCAAGCTGGTGAGCTGTGCTCAAACCAGGTGAGCCCGCGCTCAAGCTGGCGACCTCAGGGTTTTGAACTTGGGCCCTCTGCGTCCCAGTCCGACCTCTATCCACTGCGCCACAAGCTGGTCAGGCAATTTTTTTAAATCAAATAAGAACATCAGAAAAGCAATCAACAAGTCAAAGTTGTTTGATTATGCAAATAAGATACAAAACCAACTTTTATTTCATTGGTGAAAATGCACTATATAAAAGGCTGAAAGTACTGGAATGTCTGCATGTTCCCTGATCCCCTAATTTTTGTAAGCAGCGCTACTCTGGATTTTTAGGCCTTGCCAAGCCCTGTGTGGTGTCAAAGTGCATTTCTACAAGTCCCACCCCAGTAACCACCCGCCCTCAGCCCCACCAACCACCTTTGTGTTGTAGCAATGACATTTCAGGGCTTTTGCATGGCTGCTTCCCATGTGTCCTTTGGGTGTGACTGCACACAGGGAGTAGGATGTAACTCAGAAAGGAGGGCTTATGGTCAGAGTGGAAGAGGGGCTGGGCTTCTGCTGGCTTCTCCTGGAGCTACTGCAGGCAGAGGCTACATTGCCCAGGGCTGCAAGGAGAGAGTGGGAGGTTGGAGAGGCAGCAGGCTAGACTGCTCATTCCTGGAGGCTGCAGTGAAGGAAGGAAGAGGGTAGGAGCTGGAGGAGGCTGGGCAAAAAAAGGTGGAAGAGCAGAAAGAAAAGCACCTTGCCTGGCCCTCAGAGGGTACCTGAGATCCAGGGTGGGGGCCCCCAGCTGGCAGCAGATCCCATTTCTGCAGAGGACATGCCCAGCAAGGATAAAGAGCCCCAGCTCTTGCTTTGGCCTCTCCTGGCTTTTCTTCCATTCTGGCTTCTCTGAGCTCCAATTTTCCCATCCCTGAAATTGGTCTAGTCACAGAGGCTGCCTGCTGTGGGGAACAACAGGACTGTGTAGAGGGCGAGCTGGGCATGGGCCACCTGGCTAGCCATAGTCAGGAAACCTCCTGGTTCTCGGACAGGAGTCCAGTGGACTGGGTGTGATTTGGTCCTCGATCTCCTCATCTTTAAATGGCGGAAAGACTCGTTTCCTCCCAAAAAACTGGTGACAGGAATAATTGAAGCACCTCCTCAGAGCCCTCGCCGGGCACTGGTGCACGGTAGAGATAGTGTGAATGCCAACTACTCTTGAGAATCCTATCCCCCACCATGGTTTTCATGGCTGCTTTTCAGGGAAAAAGAAAATGAGTTAAATGTGCAAATACTTAAAAAAAATACAGATGCCAATAATAGCTTCTGTACAATCAGATAGCACTTTGTGCTTTACTAGCAAATGTTTGCCTAACCCCCTGGTTGGCAAACTGCGGCTCGCGAGCCACATCGGCTCTTTGGCTCCTTGAGTGTGGCTCTTCCACAAAAATACCACGTGCGGGCGCTACCTCAATAAGGAATGTACCTACCTATATAGTTTGTTTAAAATTTTTGGCTCTCAAAAGAAATTTCAATTGTTGTACTGTTGATATTTGGCTCTGTTGACTAATGAGTTTGCTGACCACTGGCCTAACTTGTCTAATTTAGCCCCCTACATCACTTCTCGGCCTTTTGGCTAAGATCAAGTGTAGTATCTGTTCTTATCAGTTTAATTTAGCCCCCTACAGAGGGTCCCAGTGGCTCAGGGATGCCCCCTGGCTGTGTCAGGATCTGGCCAACTGCTGCTGAGCTGGATACAGGATTGTGAGGCTTTCTGGGGGCCTTAGGTCTTTCTTACACTTGGAATTGGTTTCCCTTAACCTGGTTCACATGTCAGTGGGCAACTCAGCTTCCCTGGAAAGTCACCAGACTATCTGGGCCTTTGACAGTTCCTGGTAAGGCACAGATCAGTCCCCTCAGCCTCTACTGGCTGGAGAATTTGGAGCCCCACTCCCAAAGAGCTGGCAATTTTTACTCCCAGGAATCACCGGCCATACAAGTGGTTCTGTTTCAAGCCTGTCACACCCAGCCTGACTTGTACCACAGCCGCATATGGCAGCCATGTTAGCAGTTGTTCATATTCAGTTACACTGAGCCCCAAGTGGGACCCTAACTGCTGGCCACCCACCTGGTGCAGCCCTCCAAGGAGGGTGCATGTCTGCACAGGACCCTCCACACTGGCCCCGAGCAGCTCCCACTGAGGTGCACCAGGCACCCCTGCCCAGGCTCAGAGACCTTTTCCGAGTCCCACTCCTGTTTTAGTCTCATTGATGTAGAACAAGAAAGGGAGTTGGGTTGGAAGCAATGGAAATAATTCTTTATTCCATTTGTTATGAAAACAACTGTTGAGCACCCACTATGTGCCTGGCTGGTCCTAGAGGTAGGGGACACAGCAGTATGAAACAGGACAGTGTCCTGCCCTAGTGGAACTGACACAAAACCAAGGACATACCTCATTTGCTAACTGGTGGGAAGTGCCAAGGAGGAAAAGTGAAGCAGGAGAAGCAAGCGAAGGAAACGGGGTTGGGAGAGGCTCTGTCTTTGCAAATTCGAAGTTGGTGACTGAGAGGGTATGAAGAGCTGTAGCCATTTTGGAACAGCCTTCTAGAAGGCTCGAGAGTGGTCAGGGCCCCAGTCTGCATTGTAGGGACCCTAGTGGTGTTACTCAGGGCTTAGATGATGAAAACTGGTTTTGAAAGAGTCCAGAGTGAATCTAAGGGTCTTGGCCTGAGTGGGGAACTTTTTTCTTTTTTTTTTTTTGGACAGAGCCAGAGAGCCAGAGAGAGGGACAGACAGGAAGGGAGAGAGATGAGAAGCATCAATTCTTCACTGTGGCACCTTAGTTTTTCATTGATTGCTTTCTCATATGTGCCTTGACAGGGGGGCTACAGCAGAGCAAGTGACCCCTTGCTCAATCAAGCCAGCAACCATGGAGTCATATCTCTGATCCTGAGTGGGGAACTGTCTGGGGAGAGCTATAGCCAGAGCAGGCTTGCGGGGACTGGAGCTTGGTTTTAGGCACATTGAGTTGGCCTCTGAGGCCTATGCAAATCTGGCACCCATGGGAAGGTCCAGGCCAGAGGCTCCATGGTGAGTAGATGGTGTTTTAGTCTCTCTCAAGTGCATTTGGGCTGCCAAAACAAAATACCATAAATAGGGAGGCTTATTAAACAACAGACATTTATTTTCTCACAGTTTTGGGCCTGGAAGTCTGAGATGCCCACACAGTCAGGTTCTGGTTGGGTTCTGGTATGCTCACCTGACCTTCCTCTGTGTGTGTTCTTGGGGAGAGAAATATCTCTTATATGGACACCAATCCTATTGGATTAGGGCCACACTTCTGTGACCTTATGTACCCTTAATTTTCTACAGACCCTGTCTCCAAGTAGAGGCATGTTGGGGTTTAGGGTTGGGGGATGCCAGTTCCATCCATAGCAGAGAACAGCCCAGTGCCAGCTTTCTTTTTCTTTCTTTCTTTTTTAATTAATTAATTAATTTTTTTACAGAGACAGAGCGAGAGTCAGAGAAGGGGATAGATAGGGACAGACAGACAGGAATGGAGAGAGATGAGAAGCATCAATCATTAGTTTTTCGTTGCGACACCTTAGTTGTTCGTTGATTGCTTTCTCATATGTGCCTTGACCGTGGGGCTACAGCAGACCAAGTGACCCCTTGCTCGAACCAGCGACCCTGGGTCCAAGCTGGTGAGCTTTGCTCAAACCAGATGAGCCTGCGCTCAAGCTGGTGACCTTGGGGTCTTGAACCTGGGTCCTCCGCATCCCAGTCTGACTTTCTATCCACTGCGCCACCGCATGGTCTGGCCCCAGTGCCAACTTTCACCTTTCTTCCTGCTTCTCCCTCAAGGCTCTCTGTATGCCTTCCCTGTGCCTTGAGGGTAAAACTCAAGCGCACCACTGCCTCATTAAGTTGCCATTTCCTGGCCCCCAGATATTGGCTCTTCTGGGCAAAATGAAAGTCTCTGCGAGCAACACATTGACTTGTGTGATTCTGGATGAATGACCATGTCCCTTGTTGCCCCAGACACGTGCTTGGCAAATATTTGTTAAGTGACTGTTGGGAGGTTGTGTGTGGGGAGAGGAATAGCTTTGGTGCTGTGTGTCCACCTCCTTTTCCGCTATTTAACATGCCAGCTTGTGAGGAGAGATGATTCAAATACTGTACAGTGTCCTGCTCTTGGGGGTTCATAGTCAAGGGGGATTTCATGTTTTCTTCCCTCCCCGCAGATGCTCACTCCTGAGTCTTAACCATCCTCTCTCCTTCCCTGTCGCTGCCACCTCAGTATTTTGTCCTGTATTCTGGACTCCACACTGCTGCTGGGAACTCTTCAGAGCCGGTCTGGATCCTTGCTTAAAGTTTCCTGTCCCACACCTTTCCCAGCAGCCCTGTCCTCCTGTGCTGTCCTCCAACCATAATTACCTCCTTCCTACCCAGGACTGTTGGTGGTTCTCTGTGTGTCATTTCCCCATCCCTTTGCCTTGCCCCAAGGTTGGTCACTAGGTGACATTTACCCCAACTATAATTAAATATCTCCATGTGTCTCCCCATTAGACAGTGAGCTCTGCGAGAAACCTCCTCAGGGCAGTGTTGCCAGTACCTTGCAGTCTGTAAGGGTGTGTTAGATGAATGGGTCCCCATTTTATAGATGAACAAACTGAGGCATAGAGAGGCAAGGAGCTGGCCTGAAGTCACACAGCTAGAGAGTAGCATGGTTGGCATCAGAATCCAGGTCTGGGGCCTCTGGCTCTACAGTATGCCTTGGTCCTCCTTCTTGGGGCCTGGTGGCGTGCTGGGTGGATCCCGGTCGGGTGCATGCGGGAGTCTGTCTGACTGTCTCTCCCCATTTCCAGCTTTAGAAAAATAGAAAAAAAGAAAAAAAAAAAAGAATGGAGCTAACTGGGGAATGAGGGAACGCAAGCTGGGGCCTCTAGTTAGTTCCTGCCCTAGGGCCTTTGCATGCAGTCTTTTCTCCTCATTTCTCATTGTTCTTATCAGCCTAACTCTCTCCTCTGGCCTCTCTTCTCACCCCTACACTGGTTATTCAGGCCCACTTCCTTTTCCATCCTATTGAATTGGAGGGGATAGTTTTTTTACCCCTGGGGACACTTATAAATCCACATCATCCTTCAAAGGCCTTTTATGATTGTCCCCAGAATATGGGACATGCCCTTGCCACACAACCAAACAATTCTCAGACACCCAAAAAGTATTCAAGAATTCAGCTCAATTCTAACACTACCTGGAGATTGCTTCAGAATCCACAGGTTAAGGCAGGCATGGCCAACATACGGCCTGCAGGCTGTAATGAGTTTATGCAGCCCGTCATTAAATTTTTAATATTCTCCACACAACGCACTGTGGAAATGAAATAAGTGGTACTTTTAAACCGTTATACATAAACTACGATATCTTCAGTAATCTTTGGCTCAACTTATATTTGTGAACAAGCTTTTTCTTTAATGAATCTAAATAAAAGTACAACAAGATCAAGATTGAATGAGTTACATTTGGAGGCTGTGTTAAGAAATAGCTACTACAAGTATAGAGCCAGATATTAAAAAAATAATAGGATGCCTGACCAGATGGTGGTGCAGTGGATAGAGTGTCAGACTGGGATGCCAAGGACCCAGGTTCGAGACCCTGAGCTCGCCAGCTTGAGTGCAGGCTCATCTTGTTTGAGCAAAACTCACCAGCTTGTACCCAAGGTCGCTGGCTCGAGCAAGGGGTTACTCGGTCTGCTGAAGGCCCATGGTCAAGGCACATATGAGAAAGCAATCAATGAACAACTAAGGTATCACAATGCGCAACGAAAAACTAATGATTGATGCTTCTCATCTCCCTCCGTTCCTGTCTGTCTGTCCCTGTCTATCCCTCTCTCTAATTCTCTCTCTGTCTCTGGAAAAAAAAAATAATAATAATAATAGGCGATGCAAAGCGCCTCAACACATCACATTAGTTTTTTTTGTTAATTTGTTGTACTAAATTACTTACATTTATTCATAAACAAATTACATAATAAAATTTTGTTTACTTAAATGAATCGTTTTTATATTTAACACTTTTTAATTTAATTTAATTTTTTAAAGGGTGGGAAAGGCTTAGTTTGTTTTTTGAGGTTTTTTAAATTTATTTTATTTTATTCATTTTAGAGAGGAGAGAGAGAGGGAGAGACAGAGAGAGACAGAGAGAGACAGGGGGGAGGAGCTGGAAGCATCAACTCCCATATGTGCCTTGACCAGGCAAACCCAGGGTTTCGAACCGGCGACCTCAGCATTTCCAGGTCGACGCTTTATCCACTGCGCCACCACAGGTCAGGCCATTTTTTAATTTTAATATTTCATCTGGCCCGTGAAAAAAGTTTTCTTTTGAATCTGGCCTGGGGGCAAAAACTGTTAGCCAGCCGGCCTGACCTATGGTGGCGCAGTGGGTAAGAGCGTCAACCTGGAAGCGCTGAGGTTGCCGGTTTAAAACCCTGGGCTTGCCTGGTCAAGGCACACATGGGAGTTGATGCTTCCTGCTCCTCCCCCTTTCTATCTCTCTCTCTCCCCCATCTCTATAATGAATAAATAAAATCTTTAAAAAAAACTGTTAGCCACACCTGGGTTAAGGGCTCAGTCCTACAAGACTTCCCCTCCAACATGCTTCAGACACCAATCACAAGCCCAGATTACCTGTACTTCTGCTGGCTGGCTATGAGCCAGATTGGAGGTTCCAGAGACCCCCTTCAACTCAGAATGCCTGTTGCAGTCCAGGTTGACATCTGCGCTTCTGACTGGCTATAAATCAGAGATTCCCACAAACTTCTCTTTAGGTTCAATTACTTTGTTAGAACTGCTCACAGAACTCAGAGAAACATGTCACTTAACTATATCCCTGGTTTGTTGTAAAAGGATATAGCTCTGGAACAGCCAGATGAAAGATATCCCAGAAGTTCTCTGCCATCTTCTTGTGTTGTTACGAAGCCTTCCTTATATAGACTGACTGATTAAGCCAACGGCCATTGATTCCATCTCAAGCCCCTCTCCCCTCCCCAGAGGTGGGGGGATGAAAGTTCCACCCCTCTAATCACATGGTTTGATCCTTAAGCAACCTGCTCCTATCTTTGGTTTCTTCCAAAAGTCACTACCTTAACATAACAAAAGACTTTTTCACTCTCAGCACTTAGGAAATCCCAAGGATTCTTACAGTAGAGCTATGAGCCAGAAATTATGGACAAAACACAAGATAAGAAATACATATTTTGGTCATCTGAATAACTAAATATATGTTTCTTATACATCACAATATGACACTGCATCTCTGCTCAACGTTCCCCAAAACTCCCATTCCCCTATCCCCTGGCAATCACTAATCTGCTTTCTGTCTATGGATTTGCCTGTTGTGTTATATATGTAAATAGGGTCACATAGTATGTGGTCCTTTTGTGTGGCTTCTTGCATTTAGCATATAATGTAAGTTGTGGCATGTACTGGTTTGTTCCTTTTATGGCTGAATAATATTCCACTGTATGAATGAACCACATTTTGTTTATCCATTCATCATTTGATGGACATTTGGGTTGTTTCCATCTTTTGGCAATTGTGGATAGTGCTGCTGTGAATATTCACATGTAGGTTTTTCTGTGGATGTATGTTTCCATTTCTCTTGAGTATAATTGTGAGGAATGGAATTGCTGGGCCATATGGCAACTCCATGCTTTAACCCATTTGAGGACCCGCCAGATGGTTTTCCACACCAGCTACATTTTGCATTCCCACCAGCAGTGTAGGAGGGTTCTAATTTCTCATCCTTACCAGCACTTGTTATCTGTCTTTTTTCTTCTAGCCAGACTAGTAGGTATGAAACAGTGTCTTGTTCTGGTTTGGATTCGCATTTCCCTGATGACTAGTGGTGTTCTCGTGCAATTTCAGGGTTTCTTGAGTGGTCATTTATTTAGTCATTCAACAAACAGTGGTTGAGGGTTATGTGCTTAGTTTAGGATGCTCTGGAAGAAAATGGGATGATCCTGCCCTTTGGGAGTTTCCATGCCAGTGCCATTTAGAGTTACCCTATGCATGGAGTACAAGTGATGCTTTATGCTCATAGGGCATTCACTGTGTTAACTAATTTCATATTTAAGCACTTACATGTAACTTTACCTTTCACCCCTTGTCTGCAAGGGACAGTATGTGGCCATGCTGGCCTGTAGTTGGTGTGGCTGACTTGTCTGTCTAAAGGGATAGAAAGAGCCTGACCTGTGGTGGTGCAGTGGATAAAGTGTCAACCTGGAATGCTGAGGTCGCCGGTTCAAAACCCTGGGCTTGCCTGGTCAAGGCAGATATGGGAGTTGATGCTTCCTGCTTCTTCCCCCTTCTCTCTCTCCTCTCTCTCTAAAAATGAATAAATTAAAAAATAATAATAAAATAAAGTAAAGGGATAGAAAGAGTTGGGTGGCTCCTACAATTTTTAATGCCCCACAAGTCCGCCATGTGGATGTCCCAGAGAGCAGGGCTGAACATGCCACCTGACCCCATCCCTCTGTTTGTCTTCCCCTACACAGGTGCCACCATGGCCCAAACCCTGCAGATGGAGATCCCAAACTTTGGCAACAGCATTCTTGAGTGCCTGAATGAACAGCGACTTCAGGGCCTGTACTGTGATGTGTCAGTGGTGGTCAAGGGCCACGCCTTTAAGGCCCACAGGGCAGTACTGGCTGCCAGCAGCTCCTACTTCCGGGACCTGTTCAACAGCAGCCGGAGTGCCGTGGTAGAGCTGCCAGCAGCCGTGCAGCCCCAGTCCTTCCAGCAGATCCTCAGCTTCTGCTACACAGGCCGGCTGAGCATGAATATGGGGGACCAGTTCCTGCTTATGTACACGGCTGGCTTCCTACAGATCCAGGAGATCATGGAGAAGGGCACCGAGTTCTTCCTCAAGGTGAGCTCCCCCAGCTGTGACTCCCAGGGCCTGCACGCTGAGGAGGCGCCATCTTCAGAGCCCCAGAGCCCGGTGGCTCAGACATCGAGCTGGACGGCCTGCAGCACCCCATTGCCCCTCGTGTCACGTGTCAAGACAGAACAGCAAGAGTCAGACTCTGTGCAGTGCACACCCGTGGCCAAGCGGCTTTGGGACAGCAGCCAGAAGGAGGCTGGGGTTGGTGGCAGCAGTGGTGGCAATGGTAGCCGCAAGATGGCCAGGTTCTCCACATTGGACCTGGCTGCCAACCGGCCGCCCCAGCAGGCCCTGGCGGCGGCAGCGGTGGCGGCAGCAGCAGCAGGGGGTGTGGTGAGTGGGCCCAGCATGTCTGAGCGGACCAGCCCAGGTACCTCAAGCGCCTATACCAGTGACAGCCCTGGCTCCTATCACAACGAGGAGGATGAAGAGGAAGACGCGGGTGAGGAGGGCACAGACGAGCAGTACCGGCAGATCTGCAATATGTACACCATGTATAGCATGATGAATGTCGGCCAGAGTGGTGAGGCACCCACCCCAACCCCTCCATCATGACCCTTACTCCCGCCACCCACATCCTCAACACATACTGCTCTCTCCCTCTGCAGCCGAGAAGGTGGAGGCCCTCCCTGAGCAGGTGACCCCTGAGTCCCGGAATCGCATCCGGGTGCGACAAGACCTAGCGTCTCTCCCAGCTGAGCTTATCAACCAGATTGGTAACCGCTGCCACCCCAAGCTCTATGATGAGGGCGACCCCTCTGAGAAGCTGGAGCTGGTGACAGGTAGGCTGGCCTTATATTCCAAATACTCCCTCCTCCTACCCTAGGCCCAAGTGCCCTCTAGGCTACTGGCCTATAGCACAGCCCCTGGCTTTGTCCTGAGGCAGCTGGTAATCCTTTTGTTAACACACATCAAAGACTGGCCTCTTTTTGCCCTGGAGGCAGGTATAAGCATTGGTGGACATCACGGCTACAAGAGAGTAAATGAATGGCTTCTTAGGGTGGTATGAGGGTTAACTACACAGTGGTTAAGAATTTGGCTCTTGGCCTGACCTGTGGTGGCGCAGTGGGATAAAGCGTCGACCTGGAACACTGAGGTCGCCGGTTCGAAACCTTGCGCTTGCCTGGTCAAGGCACATATGGGAGTTGATGCTCCCTGCTCCTCCCCCTTCTCTCTCTCTCCTCTCTCTCTAAAAAATCAATAAATAAAATATTAAAAAAAAAAAAAAAAGAATTTGGCTCTTGAAGTCACGGTGCCTAGGTGTAAGACCATTTCTTTCTAACTTCCAGCTGGCTGTACCGGCAAAAGCTGTGCATGTACTAGGTGGGCCCAACATGTCGTAGGTCCCCCATGGACAGCAGCACCACCATCTCTGTTCTTTTCTGAGTGCTGATGAGGCTGCCCTGGGGCAAGTTCCTGGGGAGGGTCTTGGGCTCTAAAAAGAGGGCCTGGCCATGTGGGAAATGTGGCAGTTTAGGGCCCTGGCCACCCTCCTTCTCCTCCCTCTAGGCACCAACGTATACATCACAAGGGCGCAGCTTATGAACTGCCATGTCAGTGCGGGCACGCGGCACAAGGTCCTGCTGCGACGCCTCCTGGCCTCCTTCTTTGACCGGTGAGGCCCTTGCCAGAGCCCAGGGAGTAGGGGAGCTACCCTGTGCCCTGCACAACCACAGGAGGCCTGATTCCTCTCCCCCATGACCTCTCCACAGGAACACACTGGCCAACAGCTGTGGCACCGGCATCCGCTCTTCCACCAACGACCCCAGACGCAAACCGCTGGACAGTCGCGTCCTCCATGCTGTCAAGTGTGAGTGTCCGTATTGGTTGAGTTTGGTGTTAAGGATTCTGATGTTCAATCTAGGCTTGTTGGGAAGAGGACTATGACTGGCTCAAGATTAATTTCTTGGTGGGAGGGTGGAGCAGGGCACTGAAGGAAAGTGTGTGTCAGACAGATGTGGAGGGGAGGAGAATCTTCAAACTCAAGGTAGTCATGAAGGTTATGAGCAGCCAGGACCCAGCAGCTGTCAGGAGGGAACTCTTAAGTTTGTGCCTGCAACCTCCTAATTCCTAAATTCTGGCAAATGAGCCACATTTTTCAAGAGCACTGGGCCACCTGTCAAGCCTGCATCTCCCTCACAAGTGGCAGAGGTCAGTCAAGTACAAGACCAGCTAATGTGGTTTAGCGTGCTCTCTGGGAGACTTCTATTCTTTCACCTCCAAGAGGGATTTCAGGGTGCCCTGTGAGTGGGGTCAGGGGAGTCAGGTGCCTGTTGCTGGGACAGGAGGCAGAGCCACGGTAGGCCTGAGCTGTCTACTCTCCCCACACAGACTACTGCCAGAACTTTGCCCCAAACTTCAAGGAGAGTGAGATGAACGCCATCGCGGCCGACATGTGTACCAATGCCCGCCGCGTCGTGCGGAAGAGCTGGATTCCCAAGGGGAAGCCACCTGAGGGTGACACCTATACCACCTTCATCAGTGACACAGGCAAGCTGGAGCCGGACATGATGGGTGTGGAGCACAGCTTCGAAACGGCCAGCCATGATGGCGAGGCTGGCCCCTCAGCTGAGGCCCTCCAGTAACCCCCACCAGGCCTTCCGTGAGGCCGTCACACTCCCCCTCCTGTCACCCCCCACCTGCCATCTTGGTCACGAGCTACTGTCTGCCCCTCCCTAGGACCCGCGGGGTGTGCTGCATGCTCCCAGCCCCTCGGCCTCCCTTCCCACCCCTGACCCTAATCCGAGTGGGCTGGGAGAGGGTGGCAGTGGTGCGAGTTCTGCGTGGCCTTCTCTCTCTCTCGCACACACTTGTGCACAGTCGGGGAGCACTCACTCCCCATCTCCTAACCCCTAGCAGTTGTTTCCCCATTCCAGTTAACCAGGCTGGGCAGGGGAAGGACTGGTCTGGGGGCAGTCCTCTGCTCCACCCCTCACTGCAGCCCCTTGGGAACTGCGGGGCCCTGGGGTGCTTGGGACCCCTCCTGCCACCACGTCCCAGTGCTTCCATTTTCCAAAAGCGCCTTCCTTTCTCCCTCGTCTGTCCCTGGGGCTGGGGTAGGCGAGGCTGTGGGGACTGCTCTTGTGACAACTGAGGAAAACAGGATCAGATAAATCCCTAGATTGACCTAAGGTGGCAGGCTGTGGCGGGCTCAGTGCCCTTCTCTCACCTCCACCCTGTGCTCAGCCTCTCTTGCCCCCTGTGGCCTGAGAGGGGCAGGTTCTGAGTGAGTACAGACCAAGGGTCTCTGAGGATAGGACAGAGGTTTTGGGGGCGTGTGTGTGTGTGTGTGTGTGTGTGTATAGAAGTTTTGCTTTTAAATAAGTGAAGATACCAGAGGCAGTGGGACCAGGGTTGGAACCAGGGGAGTAGGCTGACAGGCGGCTGCCCTTCCCTCCCTCCCCCACCCATCCCATGGCAGGGCTCCCAGACCCCCAGCCCCTGTACATACTTTTTAAAACATTTTTTTAGCTAATGAAATACTGAAGTATAAGATTCTTTTTATTTTTCAAACCAATGGGACTGTGTCTGATGTCCCCAGGGGCTGTGGAAGGCAGATTGTGGGGGGCAGGCTGAATGTGTGTGTGTGTGTGGAGTGTGGGTGCAGTTTCCGAGGTAGGACCCCAGGCCCAGCCACCACCGGGACTGCTTTGGGTCTGGCCAGCTTCCCCACAGAGCTACATTTGAAGGGTATCCCTGGTCCTAGCTCCTGGGGACAAAGCAGGACCCACTCCATTGTTAGCGGCTGTTTGCTGAATTTTCTCTCTAACCATTCCTCTCTTTCTAGCCTCACCCAGTGTGAGTGGTTTTAATCTTTTTGAGTTTTACATGTGAACTAGAGGATTCCTTTTTTTTTTTACTCCCGATCCTCATATCATTTGATATTTTTTGTCACTAGCCTTTTTCTTACTGCCTCACCTCTTGTCTCCTCCCCAAGTCTGACAACCCACTGCTTCCAGGGGCAGAGTCTGCAAGAGGTGGGTGAGGGCCACTCCAGTGGACCCTTGTAATCTGACTTAGAGCCCCGCCTCCCCACCAGCCTATGGGAAGAAGGTCCCTCCAGCATCTGCTTGTTGTGGGGGTAGAGGGGTGTCTGGTCTAGCTGGGATACTGGCACTCCTCTTTCTGACCCGTGTGTGTATATGGGGTGGGGGCAAGCATATGGGGGGGTAGTTGACACCCCCAGCTAAAGCACAAGCACCTTAGTCACACCTCCCCTGCCCCTCATCCTGGCCTTGACACCCTACCCCACCCAGCATCATCCCAAAGCACAATATCCTGGTCACTTGGTGGGCCCCCCGGGGACCACAGAGGGTTGGGCTGGGGCTCCAGCCTGCCCACAAAAGAAAGCAGGAGTCCCCAGGTGCTCCCCCTTCAGGCCTTAGCTGGGGGCCAGCTCCTGGGACTGGTATCTTCTCCCTCCTCACCCTTTTCCTGAGCAGGCTCCTGCCCAGCCCCTTCCTGCCTTGTCCTTAGGCAGGGCTTGCCCTTGCCCTTGTATACCCCTGCAGTGCTGGTTTGGGTGGCAGAGCCCCCTTGTTTCAGGGACCCCAGGAGGTGCCCTGGCTCCAGGGACTGTGTGTGTTGGTCTGGGGGGGGGGGGCAGGGGTACAGGGGAGGAAATTCCTCACCAGGAGAGCCAAAGACAGGGTCGTGCCTTACCCCAGGAACCATCCCTGTGCCCATCCACCCTCCCCCCACTCACCCATGGCAGCCTGCTGCTTTTCCTTCTCCCCTGTCCTGCCCTGCCCTGAGCTGCATGGTCTCCCCCCCCCCCTACACCCCCGCCCTGGGCAGCCAGGATGGAGCACGAATGAAGAATCACTGACCAACGCAAAAAAAAGACTGGAGGCCTCCTCTGGCCGTCCCCTGTTCCTGTAGGACAGGCCAATTGCCATGTCTGCGTGGAGTGCCAACACCTGCCCCACTCCAGGCCGAGTCCCCCACCCTGGCCTGTAAGTGAGATTGCACATTAACTACTGTAAGGAGAGGAGCGCACTGGGAAATGTGAACATGAGAACATCAGTGACACTGATGAGAATAAACTAAACGCCTTTGTAACAGCCCTGCCGCATACTGCTCACTGGGGTGGGGGGTGCTGCGAAGGATGCTTGCCTCACACTAGGTTCTCCCACTGTTCTGTAGGGCAACACCCCCACTGCTCAGGGCTTCATACTGATAAATGCAGCAAGGTCATGGCTCGGTGCACTTGGGCAGTCATGTCAGAACACTGATGTTAGGAAAGGGGCAGGGTGTTCTTTTCAGATGAGAACACTGAAGTACAGACCCAAGCTACCAACAGGTTCCATTTATAACACCCTTCAGGCTACCCCAATATTTAGGCTATTCCCAGGCTGCTGCACGTGACCCCTAAATCCTGCAGGGGCTTCCCATGGGAGCCCCTGCAAAGCTAGAAGAGTAGCAGCTTCATTGAGTGGGCTACATGACCGACTCACTTGCTGCCCTGTGGTGTGGCACCCTGAAACGCATCTTGAACACATCCCTTCCCCCATCCTGATCCAACACAAGCAAAAGCTGAGATTGCAAGTCTAATGGTAGGGTCCTGAGGACATGAAAGAAGAAAAGGTTCTATGGAGCTGGGATTCAGACATGGAAGTGCTTTAGAGGCCCTTTCAAGCAGCCTGGAAAGGTTATTTATCTGAATCCCATTAAGTCCAATTATCTTTGCTGGGAGGTGGACAAGGAGGCTACATCTCTGCCCATGCCAGGTCCTTCCATCCCATGATAGAGTAGATCTCCAGATGTCCATGTGAATGATGACTGAGTAATAAGGTTGAGATTGACCCCTGAACAGCACAAGTTACCTATGCAGTTGAAAATCCATGTAAAACTTTTGACTCCCCCAATACTTGACTGTTGACCAGACAATATGGCCTTACTGGTACAGTCAATGAACACATTTTGTTTATATATCATATACTGTAGTCTTATAAAGGTTATTAATAAAATCATAGCTAGACCTGTGGTGGCACAGTGGATAAAGCGTCGACCTGGAAATCAGGTCGCTGGTTCAAAACCCTGGGCTTGCCTGGTCAAGGCACATATGGGAGTTAATATTTCCTGCTCCTCCCTCCTTCCTCTCTCTTCCCCCCTCTAAAATGAATAAAATCTTAAAAAAAAAAAAATCAGCATATAGCCTGACCAGGCGGTGGCGCGGTAGATAGAGCATTCACCTGGGACGCTAAGGACCCAGGTTCAAAACCCCAAGGTCACTGGCTTGAGCACCGGCTCATTAGGCTTAAGCGTGGGGTCACTGGCTTGAGTACAGGCTTAAACATCTGACACCTTGGTCGCTGGCTTGAGCCCAAAGGTTGCTGGCTTAAAGCCCAAGATCACTGGTTTCAGTAAAGGGTCACTGGCTCAGCTGGAGCCCCAGTCAAGGCACATAGGAGAAAGCAATCAGTGAACAACTAAAATGTCACAACAAGTTGATGCTTCTCATCTCTCTCCCTTTCTGTCTGTCTGTCTGTCTCTCACTCACTAAAAAAAACTGGCATATGGCCCTGTCCGGTTGGCTCAGTGGTAGAGCGTCGGCCTGGCGTGCAGGAGTCCTGGGTTCAATTCCTAGCCAGGACACACAGGAGAAGCACCCATCTGCTTCTCCACCCCTCCCCCTCTCCTTCCTCTCTCTCTCTCTTCCCCTCCCGCAGTCAAGGCTCCATTGGAGCAAAGTTGGCCCCAGCACTGAGGATGGCTCTGTGGCCTCTGCCTCAGGCTCTAGAATAGCTCTGGTTGCAACAGGGCAACGCCCCAGATGGGCGGAGCATCGCCCCCTGGTGAGTATGCTGGGTGGATCCCAGTGGGGCACATGCAGGAGTCTGACTGCCTCACCATTTCCAACTTCAGAAAAATACAAAAAATAATAATAATAATTTTTATGTTGATTACATGTTGAGATGGCAGTATTTGGGAACTTTGGGGTTAAATAAAATATACTGTTTAAAATTTAAAAAAAATTTAAAAATTGGCATAAAGGCCCTAGCCAGTTGGCTCAGTGGTAGAGCATCAGGTCAGCGTCTGGATGTCCTGGGTTCAATTCCTAGTCAGGTCACACAGGAAAGGTGACCATCTGCTTCATCCTCCCGCCACAGCCATGGCTCAATTGGTTTGACCACATTGGGCCCCAGGTGCTAAGGATGGCTCCATGAAGCCTCCGCCTCAGGCACTAAAAATAGCTCGGTTGCAAGCATGACCCCAGATGGGGGTTGCTGGGTGGATTCCAGTCTGGGAGCATGCAGGAGTTTGTCTCTATCTCCCCTCCTCTCACTTGGAAAATTAAAATAAAAATAAATTGGCATATGCCTGACCAGGCGGTGGCACAGTGCATAGAGCATTGGACTGGGACACGGAGGTCCCAGGTTCGAAACCCTGAGCGTGGGTTTACCAGCTTGAGCCCAAGGTCACTGGCTTGAGCAAGGGGCCATTCGGTCTGCTGTAGCCTCCCAGTCAAGGCACATATGAGAAAGCAATCAATGAACTAAGATGCCACAACAAAGAATTAATGCTTCTCATCTCTCTCCCTTTCTGTCTGTCCCTATCTGTCCCTCTCTGTCTCTTTCTGTCACACACCAAAAATTTTGCATATAAATAGACCTGCACAGTTCAAACCTGAGTTGTTCAAAGGTCAACTATCCTACAACTCACAGGATGACCTGGTTATGTTTCAGTAAGACCAGCCTCTCTGGAGTCCTGAAGTCCAGCTTCAGCTGCCAGAAAGGGTTTTGAGGACCAACAGCATTGCCAACAAAAATCCAGAGGTGACTCTGCTCCATCTGATGGCCAGAAGCACATATTTTAACCCCAAAAAGATTAGAACGAAATATAGACTGGATCAAAAGAACCCAAACCATAGCATAAAAGAAGAATCTGTATATATCTGGTTCTTTTTAAGATTTTGACAAATTGGCTTGATGGAATAATATCCTTGTAACATACAGCACTTTATAACACATATATGAGTGAGTGAACTGTGTGGTTCCCATGCCTGATTACCTAATGTTGGGGATGGAAACATCTAATGATAACCTAAGGTTTACAGCACTAAAAAAGTTCACCCAGCATACCTGATCAGTGCTGGTGCAGTGGATAGAGCATTGACCCAGAACACTTAAGTCCCCAGTTTAAAACCCCAAGGTAAAAACAAAACAAAACAAAACAAAAAAACCCGAGGTCACCAGTTTGAGCACAGGGTTGCTAGCTTTAGCGAGGCATCATCAACATGATCCCAAGGTTGCTGGCTTGAGCCCAGCATCGTTGGATTGAGCAAGGCATCATTGGTTTGGCTTGAGCCCGCCCCTCATCAAGGCACATATGAGAAGCAATAAACAACTAAAGTGAAGCAACTATAGTAGCCCTGGTCAGTTGGCTCAGTGGTAGAGCGTCGGCCTGGCGTGCGGAAGTCCCGGGTTCGATTCACGGCCAGGGCACACAGGAGAGGCACCCATCTGCTTCTCCACCCCTCCCCCTCTCCTTCCTCTCTGTCTCTCTCTTCCTCTCCCACAGCCGAGGCTCCACTGGAGCAAGGATGGCCTGGGCGCTGGGGATGGCTCCATAGCCTCTGCCCTAGGCGCTAGAGTGGCTCTGGTCGCACAGAGCGACGCCCCAGACGGGCAGAGCATCGCCCCCTGGTGGGCGTGCCGGGTGGATCCCGGTCGGGCGCATGCGGGAGTGTCTGACTGCCTCCCCATTTCCAGCTTCAGAAAAATACAAAATAAATAAATAAATAAAGTGAAGCAACTATAAATTGATGTTTCTTACCTCTTTCCTCCCTCTCTCTTCCTTCCTCTCTCACTAAAATCAATAATTTTTTTTTTTTTTTTTACAGAGAGTCAGAGATAGGAACAGACAGGAACGGAGAGAGATGAGAAGCATCAATCATTAGTTTTTCGTTGTGACACCTTAGTGGTTCAGTGATTGCTTTCTCATATGTGCCTTGACTGTGGGCCTTCAGCAGACGGAGTAACCCCTTGCTCAAGCCAGCGACCTTGGGTCCAAGCTAGTGACCTTTGCTCAAACCAGATGAGCCCGCGCTCAAGCTGGCGAACTTGGGGTCTCGAACCTGGGTCCTCCGCATCCCAGTCCGATGCTCTATCCACTGTACCACATCAATAATTTTTTTAAAATAAAGTTTATCCAGTTTACAGGAATAATTTTGTATTCAGGAAGGCTCTGGCAAAGCCCTTATATTTACAAATGCTGCATTGTTAGACTGATGCATCAGATGGAATAAGAAACCAAGTCTGCAGTGGAGCCCAGTGTTACTCAGTGGCCCCTCAAAAGTGATCACTCAGCTCCATGGCTAAGGCATTTACCTACCTTGGCAAAAGATGTTTAGATTGAACTTCAAAAGTTCAAGAAAAGTTCATGGCTTGAAATTTTCAATGATAATAAAATCATCCATCACAAAAAACAAGAAATAAACCAGAAGAGTTTTTTCTGTATCCAACAGTGACCACTGAAATCTCCAACATGTACACATACACACACACATCACATCTGGGCCACAGTGCATGCAAACAGGGCTTAGAATTAGCATTCCCACTCAGAAAGCAGCCACAAGTTTTGAGTCCACATACCATATGATATAAATATGTATAAAAAAGGCTGGAATTTTATTTCTAAGTTGGCACATGTAGAAGGCACAGGGATAAACAATTGGCTGTGGGAAACAGAAACTAGGCAGGGTGTGTCTGAGGTCCCCATACCTCCACCACTCCCTAAGCACAACTGAGAGAGGACCAGTAGTAGGGGCTTCAACTCAGGGCCCTGAGGGTCCCACTGGCTCTGCATGAGAGCCCTGGGACAGCTCCCCAGGCATGACCTCCATCTCCCCAGGCCAGCTCCCCCAGTTTGAGGGATCAGCACCCTGGGGAGGGCCAGGGTCAGAGAGAGAAGAGCAGGATGAGAACCAGAAGAAGCACCCCCAATAGCACCACAATTGCACACCACTGTCGGCGATCTGGGGGTGAGAGGATCAGAAGTCATAGGGGAAGTGGTACCATCCCACGTCCTCCACCCTCCAAATTGCTTCCCCCAGGGAACTCACCACTTGTCATGTGGGATACTTTGGCCATCTTCCTGAGAACCCCATCCATCCGGGACTGAGTGTGCTCCATTTCATGAACAAAGGCATCCAGCATGCTGCCAAGACCAAGATGGTGTCAGCCCTCAAAGGGTCCCCCTGAGCAGCCAGCCTCAGGCTCCCGGCCCACCCTGGGGGTCCTGGCCTCACATGCCCTGCTCATCCAGCTCTTCCCCAACACGGCCAGACATGTGTTTCAGAACCCTGATGCTCCCAGACACCATTTCCAGCTGTTGGTCCTGTTGGTCCATGATCAACTGCAGGTTGGAGATGTGAGAACTGCTGTCACCAGAGAGCCCTGAGCTGTCCCCAGGGTCTTCCAGCCCATGGCTCCGACCACCGACACAAACCTGCTGTGTGACCTGCTGCTCCTCAATGTAGCGAGAGGTGGCTGAGACCATGCTGGCATCCAGCAGGTCACTAGATGACTTCTCAACAACTGGCTTGCCCGTCAGCATCTGGGGTGGGGGGCACAGACCACAGGCTCAGGGAGGGACACCCACTCACCATATAGCCATACACAGGCAAATCTAGACTCGTTAGTCAGTAAGGCAGTCTCTGAAATGGGATGGCCTGTGTTTCCCAGACCCTCTTACTAGCAAGGTGACTGACCCCAAGGCCAAACCAACTGACCTCCCTGTGCATGTTTTCTCACCTATAAAATAAGAAAAACCACTGGAATGAGGAAATAAATTAATCCATGAAGAACATGTATTCCCATTTAAACAGGTGTATGTAAGAATCTGGATTTTAATTCCCAAAGCAGCACACCAGGAAGGCACATGGACACTGCTACAGGACTCCAAGCCAGTGTGGGCCTCAGCTCTCCCAACCTCCTAGACCCCATATGGACTTATGACGGGACAGGACGAGGCTGGTGGTTTCACAACATGCAAAGAATGAGCATACAATACAGAGGGGGAAAGGTGTACAGACAGGCAGCAGGGAGCATGCACACAAAAGGAATGAGCAGGCACACACAAAGCAAGCACACCCACAGAAGGAAAGGCTGTGCATGCACAAGGCAGACAGAATACACTCAGAGGCCAAGTTCACATGCTCAGATAGGTCAAGTGTGAACAAAGAAGGAAAAAAAAAAGGTAGGCATATATGCTGGAAACAGTAGCACAGAGAACAAAGAAAAGGGGTAGTTACAGAGACCAACCCACCCATCCTGGTAAACCAGTATAGAACTCCAGAAGGCAGAAAGGCGTACACAATCAGTGAGGGCTCAGGTGTGCACACACAGAAAGCAGGCATGTAGACAGCCAAGAGAACTGCACACAGAAAGGATGAGCACTGACACATATGGTACAGACATAAATACACTTTCCCAGGAAACAAGTGAACACACCCAGAGGACAGGGTCAGCCAAATGATCTTTCAGGTGAGGATGTTGGGTCAGGATGCCTTACCTCTCTATTATTTCTCTCCATGAAGGCTACAGCTGCTGGGCTGGCCATATAGTCTTTCATTTCCTGGGGGTGAGAACAGTATCAGAGTGTAAAGACACCCCCACATCCCCACCCTCATCCCATCGGAACCTTATCTCACCTGGACTGTCTCCCGCATCCGCCCCACAAACACCTTCCTCTCCTGCAGGTCTCCAGCTGGGAGCTTGAACTTGCCTGGGTTGGCTTCCACTATGCGTAGGCCACAAGTCAGGAGTCAAGGCCACAGCCAGACACAAGTCCCTCCTCTGACTCAAAGCCTTCAACCCCTCCCTGGTGTCCAGCCTCCCAGCTCCCCCTGCCACTGCAATGGGCTTTCCCAGGCCGCCCTCCAACCCCCCAGGATATCGATGGTCTCTTCCAGGTCCTCGAGGTCCCACTCGATGCTGCGCAGACCATTCCGCAGCTCATTGGTTGTCCAATCCAGCTCCTCGCGTCCGACCGCGGCACCTTCCTGCAGGAGCTCGCACCAACGCTGGTACAGCCCAAGAGCTGTGTTCACCGCCTTCTGCACCTCACTGCAGGCAAGGGCACAGCGGATGCGGCTTGGGGCAGGTGGGCCTTCAGCCAGCCGCTGCGTCTCCAAATGGGGGTGTGTGTGTTCAAAGGACCCCCACATCCCCCTGCGTACCTCTCCCACTCGGCCACAGGGCGATCCCGACCCGCGGACCCTCGGTCCGCCTGGCATGCTGCGGGTCGCATCCGGGCACTGGGTGGCAGGGGCCCGAGCACCTTCTGCCCTCCCCCATCATTGTCACTCACCCTCGGACTACAAAAAACGGGTCTTCGAAAGACATGTCACCACCCCCCCTCTTGGAGGCGAGTCCCCTCCTCTCTGAGCCTTGCTAGCTGGTTTCCTCCCAGTCGTGAAGAACGCGCCAGCCCCGCCCCGTCACGTGACCCATGCCACCATCGAGAGCGGGACTTCCAGGAGAAAGAGATACTTCGGAGGCCGTAAGTGCGGAACTACCGCCCCCTCCGCGGCCATCTTGGTTGTGAGCAGAGACGGCTTTCTGTGCGCATACCCTTTCCCTTCGTGTCAGTGTATCCTGCCGCCGCAACTCTTGCCATAGTTCTATGTGGCCCGACTAGAGTTGAACTCGGAATCTCTGGGGTCGAGACCTAGGCCCCTCGAATTCTTGCAACGCAACCTCAGTTTTCCCTTCAGCGCAATGTAAATAATAATAGCCTCCCTGGAAGCAGACGAGATTGTGGCTGAGGAAGGGACTCGTTCGATTCATAGATTCTCTTAACGGACACCCTGAGCCTGTATCTATAACCTGTCCTGGGAGATCGTCCCAACCCAGGGTCGGGACGGGAAGGGAAGGTTTGGGAAGGCTCGGGGGAGAGGTGGTCGTCTCCACCTCCCGACGGGCGGGGTGAAATGCGGGCATTCTGTGAGTAGTTCTGCTGAACACCCCTCCTCTCTTTTCCTGTGGAGGAGGGACAAATCAAGGTCACTCTGGGGCGGGGTGGACATTGGTGGGCGCCCCGGAGATGCTCCAGGAAGATGGAATCTCACTGGATGCAAGCCTGGGGGTGTCGCGGGAGGGAGGTGTGGTGGTGGCTCTGAGGGTTGTCTCTTGAAGAGTCCTCTGCGTGAGCGGTCTCCGTCTGGGAGGGCTCAAAGGGGTCTGTTACAGAGGGAGGTTCTTTGCGGGATCTTCGGGAAAGCACTTTTTTGAGCGGTGCGGGGGAAACGATAGCCTGAATGAGATCGTGATCTCCCTCTGAAGGGTAGTCGAGATCTCTGAAAAAGTCATCCGAAGTCACCCCTGTGTGTGTCAAGAGTTGCTGTGTGGAGTATTAGTATAGTACTTGGCCCGTAGCTCAGTTGGTTACAGCGTCGTCCAGATATATCAAGGTTGCGGGTTCGATTTCCGGCCAGGGCACAGACGGTTAGAGACCAATGGACGCACAACTAGGTGGAACAACAAATGAACGCTCCGCCCGCTCGCTCTCTTAAATCAATCAATTAAAAACAAAAGAATCAACTAATGAATGCACAAATAAGTCGGACAGTACATCGATATTTATCTCTCCCTTTCCTCTCTCTGTAAAAATCAATAAAAAATTAAAGAGAAAGAGAGAGATAATAACCTGGGCTGGGATATCATTGTGGAGTGTCCGTGGTGCGGGGTAGGGTGGGATGGGACATTCTCAGCCGGTCACCACAGTATGTGGCAGGAAAGGTTGCAGAATGGGGACAGCTGAATAGGGTATTTTAGGGAAGAATCCCTATGGGCGGGACCTAAGCGTCTTCCAAGTGTGCATGAGAGAATTTTTGAGGGAAGGAGCGGTAATATCTGCGAGGAGACCTTGTTGAGAGAAGTAACTGTGGGGAAACGGGTGAAGGGGTCCTCAACGAGTCGCCCCTAGTGTTGGCAAGGTCTTTGTGTAGGGTCTCTAGGAGATAACATCAGTGGGAACCCTAACGTCACCCGCCCACGGAGAGCATCCTGGAGAGGCGTCACCCCTTCCTGGCCTCCCGGGAAGCGAAACTGTCGCCGGCCCTGCTATACACGGCTGGTCCCGGAAGCCGGGGGGCTCCTACTAGCGTTAGTTGCAGGGAGAGGTTGGAAACGAAAGAGGCCTATAGGGAAGCCAAGGCCCCACCTACATCCGCCCACCCGGAAAAGGCCAGCCATAGCTTCGTATGGAGATCCCGACCCCTGTCCTTATATGGGCAGCCGGAAGCGTCTCTGGCGCCTGCCCTACGTCATTACTTCCAAATTTAGTGCAGGATGTTGCCGGGAAAATGAAGCGGGAAGGCTCTGCTCTCCCGTCCGGTGGGCAGAGCCTCCTCTTAAAGGGCCCGCGCCACGAATGAGTAGAGCCATTGAAACAATTTTGCAGGTTTTTTTTGAGGAACAGAAATAGGTTTTCTAGCAGAGCTAGTGCGTGAGGGAGGGCGGGGCCGATGTTTTTTTTCTCTACGTTGCTCAGTTTTCGGCTCTTACCGCAACCGCGCCTCCCGGGGTGCAGAGGCGGAGCACTGCCGCGTTAAGTGGCGGCACCCCGGTGTTCACCCGGGTGTGGTACGGCCAGATCCTCCACCTTGAGAGCGCCAAACCCATCCGTGGCCCTTGTGCGTAAGGAAACTGGGAAGATTCTCAGTGAGGAGAGCTGAGATGGCAGGACGGGCTGCGCTGATGTCTGCAGACTTCCGCCGCCCGTGGAGCGGGCAGCTTTGCCCTGGAACCACTCAGCTTGCCTTCCTCCTTACCGCTTACGGACAAGGAGAGCGAGAAAGGCTGGCCTACGCTAGATACTGTATTGCTGGAAGTTCCATTGGCCTCCTTTCAGTGCAGTTGGTCCATTTGTTCGTTTAGCAAATATTAGACTAGTCAGTCCGCCTGCGTTTCTCCACGTGAAGAAATCAGGTATAAAAACAGTACCCTCCGCGGAGTGGAGGTGAGGTATCAGTAAGACATTTATGAAAGTATAGTCTTTAACATCTCTTGGCACGTAGTAAACACTTAAGTTTTACCATCGTTATTGGTTCAAAAACACTAATGTGACGCCTGGAATTTGTACCGACGGGAGATGTACGGGTTCGAACCCGGGTATTCCCCGGTGCAAAGGGAAACTAGCCGCCTACGACCTGCTGAGGCATGCAAACTCGAGCACGTGGGTAGGCTCTGAGCCCCTGAGCCTGCTCCCCTGGGCTGGCGGGCAGGTGCGTGGCAGGGAGGACTGAGAAAGGAAACCACCCCAAGAACTAACAGTGGACTGGAGAACGCTTCTCATCGTCCCGGCTCGTGTCCCTTTTGTCCGTCCGGTAAATTCCACCCTGTCGCTTTAAGGCGTCTTAGGCCGGGACGGGGGTGGAAAGCCCGATGCGGCGCTCTGATTGGGCGGGGTGTCTCCGTGACGTTACTCCGGGTACAAATGAGCCCCCGTGGCGGGCGCCGGGGCAGAGCTTTCTAGTTGCATTACGGGTTAGTTGTTTTGCCGAGAAAAGCGTGATTGAGTGCGTTGCTTAGAGTGCACCTGCTCAGCAGGGGAGTTCCCAACGTCAAGTCGCTATGGAGGTGCAGAAGGAGGCGCAACGCATCATGACCCTGTCGGTGTGGAAGATATACCATTCGCGCATGCAGCGCGGAGGGCTGCGGCTGCATCGGAGTCTGCAGTTGTCGCTGGTCATGCGTAGCGCCCGGGAGCTCTATCTCTCTGCCAAGGTGGAAGCCCACGAGCAGCCCGAGATGCCCTCGCCGCCCGCCCGCTCCCCTGACCCTCGTCTGCAACCACCGCAGGAAGCGGAGGTAGCGCCCCCCGACGGTAAACAACCCTGCCTGGAGTCTATGGACACGCAGGAGGCGCCGAGAGCCGAGGAGACCCCTGCCCGCTGTGTCCCGCGTCCTGCCAAAGTCAGCCGCAAGCGGCGGAACAGCAGCCTGAGCGATGGCGGGGACGCTGGACTGGTCCCGAATAAAAAAGCCCGTCTAGATAAAGAGGACGCGGGGGAAGGGGAGTCTTCGGAGGCCTCCGATAGGCTACAGCCTCCTCCCTCGCAAGCGGAGGGCGCCTTCCCCAATCTGGCGCGTGTCCTACAGAGGCGCTTCACCGGCCTCCTGAACTGCAGCCCCGCCGCCCCCCCGACGGTGCCACCACCGCCGGCATGCGAGGCTAAGCCGATCTGCCGGCCAGCGGACAGCATGCTGAACGTGCTCGTGCGGGCCGTGGTGGCTTTCTGACGGCGCTGCCGGAGCCAAGAACGCGGACCGAACCGTCGGCCCGAGTGCACAGACAAGAGGCCAGGCCACCCTCTGCGGGATCGCCCATGAAACGGTGGAGAGGAGCCGCGGCCCGGGCTGATGAGAGGACTGGAGAGGGACTATGCCCCTGGGGAGTCCTCGCCACCCGTTTGCAGCGGCGGCGCCAAGAAGCCAGCGGGGGTGCAGGCACCTTCCTCCGAGACCTGCCGCGCCCACAGGTGCTGTCTTAACCGACGGGGACATAACATTTCCATCTCCTTTTGAGACTGGGAGAGGGAGGCTTGGTTCCTGAAATTCCTCAGGGTCGGACTTATTTTTTTTTTACTGAGGGCTGTGCTGTCCTTTCAAGGTTTTCCTATAGTTGGTGTTTTCGTTCCCAAGTCAGAGCATTCTAGGCACTCTTCTTCATCCTCCAATGACATACTGATGCAAGCGGTCAGGTTGCGTCATGGGGCAGACGTGAGGAGCTTCCTGTTGCCTTGCGTGGGTGTGGGGCCTAGGAGAAGGGTTGCCTGAGTCACTTAGACCCCGTGTGTTTCCCCCCTTGGGCCCCTATGCCTTCGGGGGAGGGGGATGCTGGGTCTAATTTAAGTTAAATTTTTTCTCATTTGGTGTATTCAAGGTGGGGTCGTGACCCTCCCTCAGACACAACCCAGAAGATCTTGGTCTGAGTCACAAAAATGGGGATAGGGGGTGTTCAGATCGCTGTAAGGATGAGGTGGGACCAGTTGCTGGTGAGACTGGGCCAAATTGGGGAGATGGAGATTCTAGCGAGGACGCTCTGTGGGTCTGTTTACTCTGGTGGGCCCTGTTTAACTCTTATCTGGCATTTTGCGAGAGTCGCCAGATACGAAAATAAAGACTATTTGAATAAAAAGTCGGCTGTTTAGTTTTCTTCCCAGGTGAGGGAGGGCCGGGGTTAAGGGGTCAGTTGCTGGGGTAGGCAGCTTGTTATGGCCGCCAAAACCTGTCTGATCTGCTTCCACGTGAGCGAAAGGGGACTGGGCCCCCTGTTCTCCATCGGAACTCTTCAGTGCTGGGTGACTTGGGTTTTCGGAGTCCTTAAGCCTCCGACGTGTGTGGGTTCCTGAAAAATTAACCTACAAGCCTGGGGGGGGGGGGAACTTTCGGAGTTAAGACGTTTGAGGGGGGATACTGCTGGGGACAGTGCCCCATGCGTATTTGGGGAACCACGCCTCCTTTCTAAACTTTGAACGAGGGCAGAAGCCCCCCTCCCCGCCGCACTTGACCAATTAAATCAGCTCTGGCGGGGGGGGGGGGGGGTCCAGGAAGCTGAGCAGGTAAGCTTTAGTGCTCTTTATGCGGTGTACCAATCTCTAGCTGTGAAATTGTGCCGCTCAGACAGGTAAGCTGATAGCTCGTTTCCTCATCTGTGGAGTCGGCCTTTAAACAGCTTCCCCATGACGAGGTTGTAAGTTTAGAAATGCTTGTGGGAGATCTTGTTACTTGCTTTGGCCCCATGCCAGCTCCAGGTTAGCCACCCCAGGGGAGAAAGTCCTCATAATTCACTCAGCACTGGCCCAGGAGAGGGGCTGTTGGGAGAACAAAGAAGTCGCAGGTATGGGGAGAGGGTGGCAGGGAGTACGGAAAAGCACCCGCCCCACCCCCGGACGGCTTGATTTCCACCGCGGACTTCCCATGACCCAGGGGGATCTGACACAGAGGCGGGGACGTGGAAGGAGGAGTATGCAGAGGAGGAGCAGACTCACCCTAGTCCCCCCACCCCACGTTGCCTCCAGCCTTTTCCACCCTCCACCCTACCCCGGGGGGAATCTAGCCTAGCTAGCCTCCGTGGCCTCTTGATTCCCAGAAGTGGGAGATTTAGCACCACCTACTTGGAGGCCTGACCCAGAATTCCTTAGTGGAACGTAGAGGGACTGAAGCCCCACACCACAACGGTAGCTCAATGTGTTCGCACAGAAGCAACTCCCCGAGAACCTGGCCCAGCCCCAGGAAGTCGCCGGCCTCTGGGGAGGAGGCCTCACTGTGCATCCTGTCACAGGAACCGCCAGCCCTTCCTTCCATGGGAAGCGGCTTGGCCTACTCCCGCCGGAGCCGCTTGGGCGTTTCCGGTGCGGGCCACAGGCGAGAGGTGCTGGGGAGTGGGGGCTGGAGACAGTGCAGTGGGATACTGACCAGCACCTCACACACGCACATCCCCTTAAGATATACTCCTCCCCGAGATCTGATTTCACCCATCAGAATAGGCAAAATTGAAAACTTGTCACAATTTCCCCTGGAGACGTCGGCGGCTTCAACATCCTCCTTTGCTAGGTAGGGGCGTCAAACTTCGGCAATCCCCATTTCCCTTCCACTTTTTCCCAGATTCTCAACCCACCCCCAACCCCGGACGCCCCCAGCGTGGTCTCAGCCTCCCCATGTGGCTCCTAAATCCTGCCCCGCATTTGTGAAGTTGGGGTCGCTTCCAAGCTCTGAAGATTTAGGAAAAATCAGAAGGGATCGGGTTGGGGGCGAGGGGCGTGGCCTAGGCCGCCTATTACACTGCGAGATTTTGCAAATTTTTCCATGCGTAGAGCGGGAGGCGGGGCCGGCAAGGGGAGAAGAACTGGAGGCGGGTTAATTTGCATGCTCCGCCCACTTGCGATTGACACCCAGATTGCCAACACCCCATCCCCACCCCCACCCTGGCCAGTGACTCAGCCTGAGACTTTAATTTCCTTGCGGAGATCAAGTTCCTGCCCCACCGGGCTGGCTGCTAGACTGAGTCTGGCATCTTACCCCCTCTGGCGGGCACCTCGCCCAAGTTCCTGGAACCGGGCAAACCGGTTTAGATGCTGTTTCTGGGGTGGTCCGACCTGTGGCCAGGCCCTTTCACAGTTCAACCAAGACAGAACAGGACGCCCGTCCCTCCCACCCCTGCATACAGCAAAGGCGGGAGAGGATCTCAGGATAGGAACACGACTAGAACTGTCTCCTATTGACTCTCCTGCAGGACAATAGTCTCTGAGCCTGTTTACAGATTTGTAAAAAATGGACGTTAGAAGGATCTACCTCAAAGGAAAGTTGCAAAGGCATCATATATTCACAAAACTAAGTTGTAATCATCTGCTAGACTTGTGTCTGCCCTCTTTTTTTTTTTAATTATTTATTTAATCATTTTAGAGGAAAGAGAGAGAGGGAGTGGGAGAGAGAGAGAGAAGTGGGGGAGGAGCAGGAAGCATCAACTCCCATATGTGCCTTGACAGGGCAAGCCCAGGGTTTCAAATCGGTGACCTCAGCAGTCCACGTCGACACATTATCCACTGCGCCACCACAGGTCAGGCTGTCTCTGCCCTCTTGAAGACCAAAGCTAGAAGATGAGACAAACCTAGAAACAAATGTAAAATTGTAGTTGTGATAAATACTACCAAAAAATAAAAAAATAAAAGGGAGCTGTGGCCAGATAGCTCAGTTGGTTAAAGTGTCACCTGGGTCAGGGCACATACAAGAGTCAACCAATGAATAAAAAAGTGGAACAACAAATCGATGTTTCACTCTTTCTCTCCCTCTCCACTCTCTCTAAAATCAATCAATTAAAAAATAGGCCCTGGCCGGTTGGCTCAGTGGTAGAGCGTCGGCCTGGCGTGCAGCAGTGCCGGGTTCGATTCCCGGCCAGGGCACACAGGAGAAGCGCCCATCTGCTTCTCCACCCCTCCCCCTCTCCTTCCTCTCTGTCTCTCTCTGTCCCTCCCACAGCCAAGGCTCCATTGGAGCAAGGATGGCCCGCGCTGGGGATGGCTCCATGGCCTCTGCCTCAGGCGCTAGAGTGGCTCTGGTCACAACAGAGCAACGCCCAGGATGAGCAGAACATCGCCCCCTGGTGGGCATGCTGGGTGGATCCCGGTCGGGCACATGTGGGAGTCTGACTGCCTCCCTGTTTCCAGCTTTAGAAAAATACAAAATAAATAAATAAATAAAATAAAATAAAAGTAGTTTGTGATCTGAGTGTCAATAAACACAGGAATTTTGGATCAAAATGAGGGGCAGACAAGGAACACTTTCCTGATGATTTGCCCTTAAGCTGGGGTGACTTATAGCTAGGTGAATATGGAAGGGAAAAGACTCTAAGGAGAGAGCATATATAAAGGCCCTGTGGCTGGGAAGACAAAATAGGAGGAACAAAAAAATAGGTCAGTATAGCTAGAGAGTGATGCAAGATTAAGCCAGAGGTGGATGGGACAGATACAGCAGGACAGTCGTAGGGTTCTTCTCCCTCTTCCAGAAACAGGATTTTCCTAACTCTGGGGCAGTGGGCAAAGTGATTTGGTGTTTTTTATTTTTTTTTATTTTGTATTTTTTCTGAAGTTGGAAACGGGGAGGCAGTCAGACAGACTCCTGCATGCGCCCGACCAGAATCCACTCGGCACACTCACCAGAGGGTGATGCTCTGCCCATCTGGGGCGTCGCTCTGTTGCAACCAGAGCCATTCTAGTGCCTGAGGCAGAGGCCACAGAGCCATCCTCGGCCAACTTTGCTCCAATGGAGCCTTGGCTGCGGAGGGGAAGAGAGAGACAGAGAGGAAGGAGAGGGGGAGGGGTGGAGAAGCAGATGGGCGCTTCTCCTGTGTGCCCTGGCCGGGAATCGAACCCCGCACTCCTGCACGCCAGGCTGATGCTCTACCACTGAGCCAACCGGCCAGGGCCAGATATGGTGTTTTTTAAATAACGTAGAATGCATCTCTCAGCCTCTTTTTCATCTTTCCGTCCCAACTAGTTCTCTGACTTAGTCTTCCTCCTTTGGCAACAGCCCACCTTTTAACCTTGCTTATCTTCCTTTGTAACTAAGAAAACTGTCTGGAACCTCACACTGGCTACTGTTTCAGCAGGATCTTATGACAATGTTTCATTTCATTGTAGCTGTTATGAACTATTACCATCTTAAGTATGGTGATTAACTTACCATTAAGTTTTAAAAATTAGATATATAAGAGTACAGTTAGATCTGATGAAAACCTTGACCTCCCCTTGCCTGACCTGTGGTGGTGCAGTGGATAAAGCATCGACCTGGAACGCTGAGAAATTCTGAGTTTGTCAGGTCAAAGCACATACAGGAAGCAACTATGAGTTGATGTTTCCTGCTCTTCCCCTCCTTTTTTTCCCTTTTCTTTCTTTCTCTCTATCTCTACTCTCTCTAAAATAAATAAATAAAATCTTTTAAGAAACGTATTTTTTAAGACTTTATTCATTTAAGGGGGGGCAGGAAGCATCAACTCCCGTATGTGCCTTGACCAGCAAGCCCAGGGTTTCAAACCTGTGACCTCAGCATTCTAGGTCGAGCCTTTATCCACTGCACATAACAGGGCAGGGTTTAGAAACTTAAAAAAAAAAAAAAAATCCTGACCCTCAACTTTCTGAAGTTTGAAAAATTCTATTCTAAGAGCTATGGAAAGCCATTAATTAAATGAGGTAATAAATCTTAAGCATTTAGCACCTGCTTACCCCAGACAACCTCATTCACTCATTTTGGCATGGGTTGGATATTCACTCATGAAATTGACATTTAAATAGGGGTGCAGATGCTAAACAAAACATAAACATATCCTTTCAAAGGGTGAACAGTGTTCTTAGGAAGACTGGGCAGAGTGGTAGAGTGGGATGCTGTTGAATAAACACATGTTTTTTAAGTTTGCTTGCTTGTATTGGGGCAGCGCCCCACGTGTGTATAGTCTAAGGAAGGCTCTGGTGCTTGGCCTCAGGGTGGCAGATTGCAAATTGCGAATTGCCTTCCTACTTGGGAGGAGCAATTGTTTGCTATTGTTTGCTGGAGAAGGTTTTTTTTTTTTCCCCTCAGATTGTTTTGCTGGGCAGAGGAGTGCAGAGAAAATCCAGAGAGAGAATTGAGAGAGAGGGAGTGCTGAAGGCTTTGGGGAGTCCTGAGATTTTGGCCCCACCTGTTTGGCTAGGATGCTGAGGCTTGTGGGGGCCTGTGAGTCCAGGTGAGTCCAGACTGCTGAGGGGCTTGGGAGCCCTGCCTGTTTGCTCGTCCACCGTTACGAGATTTTAATAAACGTAATGGCCCATCATTTTCTGGCTCCACAGTTCCTTTACTGTCTGCCCCAATTCAATAAGAACCTGCATGGCCATGGCGGCGGCCACTGTCCTTACAGATGCTGTGTTTTTTTGTATTTTTTTCTGAAGCTGGAAACGGGGAAACGGAGAGAGACAGTCAGACAGACTCCCGCATGCGCCCGACCGGGATCCACCCGGCACACCCACCAGGGGCCCGGGGTCCACCCGGCACACCCACCAGGGGCGATGCTCTGCTGAGACCAGAGCCACTCCAGTGCCTGGGGCAGAGGCCAAGGAGCCATCCCCAGCGCCCGGGCCATCCTTGCTCCAATGGAGCCTTGGCTGCAGGAGGGGAAGAGAGAGACAGAGAGGAAGGGGAGGGGGGGGGAGAAGCAAATGGGCGCTTCTCCTATGTGCCCTGGCCGGGAATCAAACCCGGGTCCCCCGCACACCAGGCCGACGCTCTACTGCTGAGCCAACCGGCCAGGGCCTACAGATGCTGTTTTACTTTTATTTTAAACATTTTTATTTATTGATTTTAGAGAGAGGAGAGAGATAAAGGAGGGAGGAGCAGGAAGCATCAACTTTGTAGTAGTTGCTTCCCATTTGTGCCTTGACCAGGCAAGCGTAGGGTTTCAAACTGGAGACCTCAGCATTCCAGGTCGACAGTTTATCCACAGCACCACCACAGGTCAGGTGGTATGCTATTTAGATCAGGTAGCCAGAGAAGTCCTCCTAAGGAGGTGACATTTCAGCAGAAACCTGAAGAAAGTGAGGATGGATAGACATGTGGGTATCTTAGAGAAGGGTATTACAGACAGAAGGAACAAGTGCAAAGGCCCTATGGCTAGAACACATTTGGCCTGTTCTGCAAGCGGAAAGGAGGCCAGTGTAGAAGAAGCAGAAGAGAGCCAGGAGAGTGAGATAATCCAGTTTCTGTTTTATAAGGTCTATAAGATTGGTACAGCCATTGTGTAGAATACATTATGGGGGTCAAGGGCAAGGAGGAAGCTACTGCACTAATCCAGGTGAGAGGTGATATAGCCATGAGTATGGGGAAGACTTGGAATGGGATGATAAACCTAAGTCTGACCTGTAGTGGTGCAGTGGGTAAAGAATTCGACTTGGAATGAGATCACCAGTTCAAAACCCTAGGCTTGCCTGGTTAAGGCACATATGGGATGCAACTAAACTACTATGTTGATGCTTCCTATTCCTCCCCACCCCTCTTCCTCTGTGTCTCTCTCCTCTCTCTAAAAATCAGCTGTCGGGAGCCGATCCACTAATGCTGGCTAACTAGGTCACAGCAGGAGAAGATCCACAACTGCTGGTTGACAAAGTCACAGCAAAAGAAGATAGAGTCACCGCAGTAAAGACCAACAGCTGCGGGTTGACAAAGTCACCGCAAGGAAAGGCACAACGATACTTCCCCCTTTAATCTTTTGAATTAATCTGGCCTTATATCCCCCCTTTTTCTGGGTGTGTGCTATTATTTGTGGCACAGGGATAATAGTACCGTGCTTTCCCTGTAGATTTGTAGTAATTTCTTTGGAAATGAGACAGAAGGTGTAAGTTCCACAGAAAAGCCTGTAAGCCCCTTGATCTGGGCTCGTAAACATAAGAGGCTGGCTATGATATCCCTCGTAAAGGGTTAAGTTTGTAGGAGAATTTCTTCTTAATCATGTTAGAAAGAATAGATTGTGACTTGTGAATGGGTAGAAGGCAGTGGCTGTGCACAGAGCACCTTTTGGCCTTCACTTAATTCATCATTTTTCCTCCCTAGCCTTTTCAGGTGATAGAGTAGAGAAACTTTCCTTTCTTCTTGCTTATTTGATCTGCAGATAGTGGTACACTCTAAGAAGAATATAGTTAGAACTTAACTAGTGTGTGAATATAGTAAATAAATAAAATTTGACTAGACAATAGAATCTTAGGTAAGGTGTTATGGAATGGCCCGTTGCGTGGCCTGGGATGGGAATGCAGTCAGCAAGAAAAGAATGTTTTGCTAAGAGAATTGTTTTATGACTGAAGGCAGTTGCTGGGCTTTCTCAGTGAGACACTCTCATGAGGTTTGTATACCTCCCCAAAAATTCTTTCTTCAGATAATGAGAGGTATGGAAGGGCATACATAGAAGCAATAGCAATTAATGTCTTCTGAAATTATGTTGCTACTAAGCTATCTTGCGAGTGCACTCTATATATCTTTAAGTAAAAGTTACTCTTAATGTTATGTCAATTTCTTAATGGGCAAGCCTTTTGTTATCTTGTGAGGAAAGTTAGGACACTGCATAAACTCAAGGCCATTTGCCTGAGCAAGCGGTGGTCATTTGCTAGTCCTTAATGATTTTGTCTGTTAATCTCTCTCTGCCCCTTGACTCACAACAACAGTAAAGTTGAGTTATTAGTTAGTACTAATCCTTTAAAAGCTTTTACCGATGTTATCGCTATTCAAGTTATTTTTTAATTGTACTTTGAATGATTTGCCACCTGATTTGTAGTTTATAGATATAAATTAACTGTTATCTGGAAACATGTAAACATAGTGAAACAGAAGCAATGATTAATACCATGTAATTGTAACTTGGTGTGTGTGTTATAAAAAAGGAGCTGTACTAGCATTTGGGAGAGATGCCTGGCAGTAAATGCTAACTAGAGAATAAAGAGAAAGAAAAGAATTCGGCTCTCTCACTCGATTTTCGCCGACGCTGTCTCCTCCTGTGGGACCCCTGGATCCCCCCCAGGGCTGGACCCCGGCAATCAGCAAATAAAATATTTAAATAAATAAATCTAGTTGACAGCCCCTGTGACTGGATGCAGTGTGAGAGAAGGGAAAAAGTGATTAGAGGAAGATACCTTAATTGGAAGGTTGGCAGAAAACAAGAATTCTCTTTGGCTCCTGTTCTGTTTAGAACACCTTAGACCCCCAACAAGGAGACTGGGATGGAGAGCTAAATTTGGGAGTCAGCATAGAGGTATCATCTAGAGCCCTGAAACTGAATGAAGCTGCGAGAGGGAAGTGGAGACAGAGGTTCAGGGCCTGAGGCAGGGATCACTGGTAAGGTAGGAGGAAACTAAACTATGAGTGTGGGCCCTGGAGAAGAAAAATAATCACCTCTGCCAAATCACTGGGTTATGACCGACCCCTGAAGCTGGGAGGGGGTGCAGACCCTTGTTCACATTGAGTTACTGAAGAAGAGGAAGCTGTTTTTCAAACTCTGGGCTTAACACAGCATCTGCACACACTTTTCCATACCTATGTATTTATAGTGCCATATGCATTTTTAAATGGCCCTCAGTATTGTCATCCTGGCTGCCAATAATGAAAAAATAACACTCTGTGCCAGGCACTTTACTAAGTACTTTACATGTACTATCTTGCTTAATCTTCACAATGAATCTAAGAAGTAGCAACTATTATTTTCTAAAATTTACAGCCAGAAAAACTATGGCCCAGAGTGGTGAAGTAACTTACTCAAAGTTTCACAGGAAGCAAATACAACTGGCTGTCTGAGCTCAGAAATCTGTGCTCCTTACCCCACAACTTCTGCAGCTGGCTGTCATCACCCTGCATCCTGGTTCTGGGTTATCTCTGTTACCTGTCAAGTTCAGGCCTTTTACCTGGGGGTGGGGGAGGGTTATGGGAATGGATAGTCCACATTAACCAGACCAGTCCAGTTGGATGGGCATATAGGTTGTTTCATATCTGTACCAATTTCAGACAACACTGTATGAACATCCTTCTGGAACCTCCTGCTGGTTCCATGGAGAACCGGCTGATTACAGGATACATGACATGACACTTGTAGTTTTCATACCCATTGTCTAATCAGTTACTCCCCAGAAGGCCTGTCTCAGTAACGCAGTATGTAATGGACTGAAAACTCCAGGCCCCCTCAACATGGGTTACCCACAGATCACCCCCACCTGTGTCCAGGGTTGCTCTTAAGGCACTTTATATGTGTTTCCTGAGGCTCAGCCTAGAGGCTTATTCCACCTACTCTGTTTTTGTTTTACTTTTTATATAGGAGAAAGTTTATTTAGAAAGTCACAGAGGGAGAAGAAATGAGCTTTAGGAAACAAGTTCGGGAGATAAAAGAAGGGGAGTTTAGGAGAAAGAGAAACCCGCCTAAGGGGAGTGGGGCGGGGAAGGGCACAGGCATGCTCTCAGGAGGGAGTGTGCCCACCCTCTCTGTATTAACAGGAGTATAGGTCTCCCCCAAATTGTGTTCAAAAATGCTGAGCTCAGAGGCTAAAGTCCCTACCTGCAGATTCAGAACTGAAGCCTCCCAAGGCTGGTTGGGCCTGACCTGAGGGTTTGGATGGGGCCCCCCTCTCGCTGCCTTCCAGCCTCCAGGCCCATCCCCCCAGGTTAAACCTTTGTCAACTCATCCAAGCATTCTCTGTTTCCCCTCACCCTCACTCCTCCCCTAGGTAGCTCTTGGGTCCCCTAGGCTCTGCCTTCCTTGCCTGCCATCCTACTGGCACCAATTAATTTCCTTCTCAGCCTGTCCACCACATCTGGTTGCCAGCTGCTCGCCTTCACCCTGCCTGCCCCCCAGGGTCTCCCAGGGAAATGCCAACAGCTCTCCTTTTTCCTGTGTCCCCCAAATATAGTCAACCCTACTAAGCACACGCACCTTCCACCTGAATCTGCTAATCAGAAGCTGGGAGTTACGATGTGGAGGAGAGATCTGAAATCAAATGGAGGGGGGGTGGGGTATGAAATTTTCTGAATCAGAGATGCGGGAGGAACGGGGTGGAGGGAGGCAAGAGCTTAAGTTGTAAATAAAGGTTCAAGATCAAAGCCTCTGGCTTCCAGATGAGCAATGAGGGAGAGGGCTGCCCCTCCAGGGTGGGCAGGGCTCAAATTCCCCTTCCTCAGAAACCCCCTGAGAGTCAGTGGTGACAGCTGTACTTCAGCCCTCTCTCATGGAGTTTCCTTTTCCTGTGTTCACACTCCTGGCCCTCCCCAAAGGCTGGCCTGCAGCCGGGAGACACCATCCCAGACCTTCTGAAGGGGCTCCCTTAGAGGGTCTTCCTGGACAAGGGGGCGGGGACTGCTGGAGAACAATGGGCTTCTGTAGCTACAGGTCACCAGGCGCTTCCTGTTAACCCTTTCCTGGAGGGCACCTCCGAGGCCTGGCCTGTTTGGCTGGGACACACACACACACACACACACACACACACACACACACACACGACAAAGCAAGCCAATACACAGCATCTTTTCTGTCCCAAGTCTTGTTTACAAAAGTGATTGGGAAATGGTGAGGTGGATGCAGACCTTGCCCTCCTCATTGGCCTCACAGGGCCAGGTTCTTTCCTCCTCTTTGGCTGAGGATTGTACAGCCAGGGGACCTGGTGTGGCTCACCAGGAATCCTCCGCAGTGTACTCTGAGAAATTGCAGGGTCTCTTGGGCTGGGCTGGGGAACCCAAGTGTCCTAGGTAAATGCAAGGCAAACCTGTTTTCTAACACTGTTCTAGCTGCTCTGCCCAGTTATCTGGGGGTCATGCTCCCTGAGTTCCCTCACTGGTCTGGAGCTTAGTTCCCCTCAGTTTGGAAAGTTCTCCCAGAGGCCTGACAGGAGCACAGGGAAGTCCCAAATGTCTGGAGGGAGCCAAGTTGGAGTCTTGGAAATGCTTTGTTCCCCTTTGGAGCCCTGGGCAGACGTAGGGGAATTAGCTGTATTAATTGAGGCTTCATGCAAAGTCTTTTCAGTTGACAGAGCCAGCCTGAGAAGCAACCTTAGAGACTCTGGGAGCCATCAGGGGCCCTCGAGACACAGCATCTGGCCTCTGTGGCCAGATGGGGGCTTCCAGTTAGCAATAGACCAGATTAGAACATGCCCTGTTTTATTTATTTATTTTTCCTCTCTCTTTTTTTAAGATGTTGTTTTCTCCATTTATTTTATTTTTATTTTTTTGCTTGACTTGTGGTGGCGCAGTGGATAAAGCGTTGACCTGGGATGCTGAGGTCGCCGGTTCGAAACCCTGGGCTTGCCCAGTCAAGGCACATATGGGAGTTGATGCTTCCTGCTCCTCCCCCTCCTCTCTCTCCCTCCTTCTCTAAAAAATGAATAAATAAAATCTTAAAAAAAAAAAAAAAAAAAAGAGGCCCTGGCCGGTTGGCTCAGTGGTAGAGCGTAGGCCTGGTGTGCAGGAGTCCCGGGTTCGATTCCCGGCCAGGGCACACAGGAGAAGCGCCCATCTGCTTCTCCACCCCTCCCCCTCTCCTTCCTCTCTATCTCTCTCTTCCCCTCCCGTAGCCAAGGCTCCACTGGAGCAAAGTTTGCCCGGGCGCTGGGGATGGCTCTGTGGCCTCTGCCTCAGGCGCTAGAATGGCTCTGATTGCAACAGAGCAACGTCCGGGATGGGCAGAGCATTGCCCCCTGGTGGGCATGCCGGGTGGAACCCAGTCGGGCGCATGCGGGAGTCTGACTGCCTCCTCATTTCCAGCTTCGGAAAAATACAAAAAAAAAAAAAAAAAAAAGGAGGTTATTTTATTTTTTTGTGATAGAGACAGAGTCAGAGAGAGGGACAGACAGACAGGAAGGGAGAGAGATGAGAAGCATCAATTCTTTGTTGCAGCTCCTTAGTTGTTAATTGATTGCTTTCTCATATGTGCCTTGACTGGGAGACTACAGCAGACCGTGTGACCCCTTGCTCAATCCAGCAACCTTGAACTCAAGCTGGTGAGCCTTGCTCAAACCAGATGAGCCTGTGCTCATGCTGTCAACCTTGGGGTTTCGAACGTGTGCCCTCTGCATCCCAGTCCAACACTTTATCCACTGCGCCACTGCCTGGTCAGGCAGAACATGCCTTGTTTTATTTATTTATTTTTTAATTTTTTATTCATTTTAGAGAGGAGAGGGAGAGAGAGAGAAAGAGAGGAGAGACAGAGAGAGAGAAGGGGGGAGGAGCTGGAAGCATCAACTCCCATATGTGCCTTGACCAGGCAAGCCCAGGGTTTCGAACCGGCTACCTCAGCATTTCCAGGTCGATGCTTTATCCACTGCGCAACCACAGGTCAGGCCAGAACATGCCCTGTTTTAAAAAGAAACTTTTATCGATGCTGGCTGCCAGCTAGGTACTGCGTGTGGCTTGTAATCACTTAGTTAACTCTCCTGCAAGACTGGGTCAGAATTAAATCAGGCACTTTCACTAGCCCCATTTTAGAGATGAAAGAATTGAGGCACAGCGCAAATGTATGTCTAATAAAACAAAGTCCATTGGTTTTTTCCTCCTCGATTTGGACACTAGAGGAGAGATGGGTAGGGATCTTGTCAAGATCAGTGGACCTTTGCTTCTATATACCCAGCAACTAATATCCTGTTCACAAATAAGGAGAAAGACCCAGGTCTCCCTGTCACCAATGGGCAGCCTTTTCTCTGTCTCCTTGAGTCCATGGGTGAGCATCCACCAAATCTACCCACCAGGTTCCCCTCTTCAGCTTTTTCATACCCACTCACTATCTTTTCTCTCCCTTTCACAGGTGAAAACATCTCCAAGGGCCAATTTGTGCCCTCTCCGCCCAGGGGTTTAATAAGGACAAAGGTGGACTGAGTGTATTTGTGTGTGATCATTATTTACTGAGCAAAATCAAATTTTGTAAGGCAAGTGACCGTGGCTGTTGTCATATAGGTTCTCATTGGATTTGTGCAGACGGTAAAGGAATTGTGGAGCCAGAAAATGGTGGGAGGTTCGGTTATTAAAGTCTCATAACGGTGGATGAGCAAACAGACAGGGGAGACTGCTTCCCTCTCACTCAGGGCTCCAAAGCCCCAACTCATTCTCTGGACTCTCCCAGACTCTTAGGCCTCCCACCAGCCTCAGCAGTGCTCCCAAGCCCCTACTCAGTCTCTGGTTCTACAACCCGGACACCTTCTCCAGACTCACCCTTCGAACTCTCCAGCCAAACAGGCTAGAGGAAAAAAACCCTTCTTCAGCAAACAATAGCAAACAATTGCCCCTCTCAAGAAGGAAGGCAATCAGCAATTTCAAATCTGCTGCTCTGAGGGCAAGCACCCACAGCCTTCCATAGACTATACTCACAGGGTACTGCCCCAATAAAAGCGAGCAAACTTAAAAAACACTTGTTTACCCAACAAATTGCTAGACTGGAAAGGCCTGCTGCTTGGCCCCCTGGCTGGTGTCTAGAACAGGAAGTAGCTCAGTGCTTTGCAGGCCTGCTGCTTGGCCCCCTGGCTGGTGTTTAGAGCAGGAAGTAGCTCAGTGCTTTGCAGGCCTGCTGCTTGGCCCCCTGGCTGGTGTCTAGAACAGGAAGTAGCTCAGTGCTTTGCCCTTTAGACTCCAGGGCAGTCAGGGAGGGCCCGTCAGAGGCCTCCCTCCTAGTCAGGAGTATGTTAGAGGCCAGAGGGGCCTGGAGCCCAGGTCCAGGCCAGCCCAATGCCAACCAGCCTCCACCTGAGGACTCTTCCCTCTCTTCCCTCCTCTGATTTGACCCACTCTTCCAGAATGAACCTTCTGGAAGGAGCTTCTTGCCATGAGGGAGGCCAAAGTAAGCCTATAATACAGCTGGGTCCCTGCTTGCTATAGCAATCAGACTCAGTGTGGGGTGGAGATGGGGCTCCTGGGACCGTCAGCCCCTAGGGGTCAAGTTGGCAGCACTGTGTTCTATGTAATCCCCAGCTGCCCTCTGAATCCCACAGATGCTGCCATATAAACAGATATTAGAATTTTCAAAGTGTTGTCATGTTGTTTGGGACAAGGCATTCTCTTTCAAGAGGGGTGTGTGTGAAGCTGGTCAGAAAGTGAAGCTTGGACCATTAAAGTTTTCCTTTCAGTGAGGGGTGGGGGTTCTTCTGTCTCCCTGCTGAAGATGAGACCACAGAGGAGGGAATGGGCAAGGGAGGATGTAAAGCCAGTAGCCACAGCCACCATCACAGCCGCCTGGCCCATGCAGGTTCGCATTTGATTTGGACAGACGGTTATAAAACAACGGAGCCAAGACCTGGTGAGCTATTACCTTTAATCTAGCTTGCACCCAGCAGGCAAGAAATACACACAGTGAGAAAACACTTCCCTTTCCATTCAGGGCTCCCAAAGCCACTGACTTATCTGAGTTTCCTAGAATCAAAGGTTTGTACCTCACAAGCCTCACCTCCAGAAGGCTCTCATCTTCTGGAAACTGGATTGCAACTCCAGCCCGATTCTCCTCATCCTCCAAAGAGGAACTGAAAACACTAACTCCTGCTGCCAGGCTTGAGACCCAGGCCACCGCCACCTTCTGCTCTGCAGGCCCTACAGCCACAGCTCCGGCCTCCCACCGTAGCTGGCTCTCCACAATGTCCAGGACAATCTGCAACTCACAAACCTGTGATTCCTTCTCCAAACTCTGCTCCATTTCCAATCGAAACTCACAAACCTGGTTGGCCTCCTTCTCTCGTGCTTGCTCCAGCTCCAGCTCCAGGGTCGGCATCTCTTTCTCCCACGTTTGCTCCAGCTCCTTCCACTGCTCGGTTTGCAGGTCCTGGGAAGCCTTTTCCACAGAGCTCTTGGTTTCCTCACACATGGCTATAAAAGTCAGCCAGCCTATGGCCCCCAAAAGGACAGCCATGGGGAACCATAAGAGCAGCCAGTCCTCTACTCCACCATTCAAAAGTGGTGGTGGCTCCATACCAATCTGTATCGAATCCTGCCACAGACTACACCAAATGTATAGCCAGTAGCCACGGCCACCATTACAGCTGCCTGGCCCATGCAGGTTCGCATTTGATTCAGACAGACGGTACTGAAACAATGGAGCCAAGAACTGGTGGGCTATTAATCCTAGCTTGCACCTGGTGGGCAAAAAATACACAGAGTGAGAAAACACTTCCCTTTCCATTCAGGGCACTGAAACCGCTGATTTATCCGAGTTTTTCCTAGAATCAAAGGTTTTCTACCTCACTAGCTTTATTCACCTCTGTTCCCCATGTCCTTCTCTCTGCACAAACTCTGCACAAACTGGCATTCACCATCTTGGCTGCTTCTCCTCTCCTCTACATGGCCTTTCTCTGCTCTCCTCTCTAATGCTAGTCTCAGGAACCCAGAGAGAGCTAGCTCCTGGTCTGCCCCATTTTATAGTGTAGAAATCAAAACCTTTAATCTAATATACAAACAAGGAAGTCTCTGATACAAAGTCGCTTAGGGTGGAAAAGGCTTAGTGTTAAAACTAAGCCTTAGGGTATAACAACCCTGCCTGCTTACAGCCTGTCTCCCACACCCAATGCAAACTGTAAGCGAGCAAACCTATATATCATATTTACAAACTTATTTGATCAACAGAGGACCTCTGGGAACTTTGTAGTCAGCAGCGCCTCTGTGTCTCCCAGTACAACCTGCATGTCCTCGGTTCCCTTGCTTCCTTCCTTACGCCCCAGGCTTATCCCTCTTGTTCATGACTTTCTGGACATCTGTGAGAGTAAGGAAGGAGAAGTCAGGCCCCCTACCCCTCCTCCCTGAGGAGGAAGAAACAAGAAGAATGCAAGGGAAGGGAGCCTGCAGGGGTAGCTGAGTCAACCAGTTATGGATTAACTACAGTGTGTCCGTTAAGTCATGGTGCACTTTTGACCAGTCACAGGAAAGCAACAAAAGACGATAGAAATGTGAAATCTGCACCAAATAAAAGGAAAACCCTCCCAGTTTCTGTAGGGTGATGTGGCAGCATGTGCGCATGCGCAGATGATGAGGTAACACCGTGTATACAGCGGAGCAGCCCACGGCATGCCAGTCGAGATGTGGACGGTACAGAGGAAAGTTCAGTGTGTTCTGTGGCTCGCTAAATTTGAATCCGTGACCAAAGTGCAACGTGAATATTGGTGCGTTTATAATGAAGTGCCACAACATAGGAATAACATTACTCAGTGAGATAAGCAGTTGAAGGAAACTGGCAGTTTGGTTGAGAAACCCCATTCTGGTAGGCCATCAGTCAGTGATGAGTCTGTAGAGGCTATACAGGATAGCTACCTAAGGAGCCCTAAAAAATCTGTGTGTGAGCCCACATTGAACTGTACTGAATAGTATGAAACTGGGAGAGTTTTCCTTTTTTTTTTTTTTTTTTTTTTTTTTTTTAGAGAGAGGAGAGAGAGTGAGTGAGAGAGAGAGAGAGAGAGAGAGAGAGAGAGAAGGGGGAGGGAGGAGCAGGAAGCATCAACTCCCATATGTGCCTTGACCAGGAAAGCCCAGGGTTTTGAACCGGCTACCTCAGCGTTCCAGGTCTACGCTTTATCCACTGCGCCACCACAGGCCAGGCGAGAGTTTTCGAGTTTTCCTTTTATTTGGTGCAGATTTCACATTTCTGTCATCTTTTGTTGCTTTCCTGTGACCGGTCAAAACAAAAGTGCACCATGACTTTTTGGACACACTGTACTTCATATAGTTCTCTGAAATGGTGCCTAGGGCTACTTGCTACACAGAGCAAACAAGATAGAACTTATCTGAAAACGCCTTCTCCTTTTCTTTTCTTAAAAGGTTTTTTTTTTTTTGTTTTTTTTTTTGTTTGTTTTTTTTGTGGCAGAGACAGAGAGAGTCAGAGAGAGGGACAGATAGGGAAGGGGGAGAGATGAGAAACATCAATTCTTCATTGCAGCTTTTTGTTGTTCATTGATTGATTTCTCATATGTGCCTTGTGGGGGGCTACAGCAGATTGAATGACCTCTTGCTCAAGCCAGCGACTTTGGGCTCAAGCTGGTGATCTTTGCTCAAACCAGATGAGCCCACGCTCAAGCTGACGAGCTTGGGGTCTCGAACCCAGGTCCTCCACATCCCAGTTCAACGCTCTATCCACTGTGCCACCACCTGGTCAGGCTCTTAAAAGCTTTTAAGAGACAATGTTTACATACTTTAATTAAAAAATTCCAGCCTGACCAGGTGGTGGCACAGTGGATAGAGTGTCAGACTGGGATGCGGAAGACCCAGGTTCGAGACTCTGAGGTCGCCAGCTTGAGCGCGGGCTCATCTGTCTTGAGCAAAAAAAAAAGCTCACCAGCTTGGACTCAAGGTTGCTGGCTCAAGCAAGGGGTTACTCAGTTTCTGAAGGCCCGTGGTCAAGGCACATATGAGAAAGCAATCAATAAACAACTAAGGTGACGCAACGAAAAACTGATGATTGATGCTTCTCATCTCTCTCTGTTCCTGTCTGTCTGTCCCTGTATATCCCTCTCTCTGACTCTCGCGCTGTCTCTGTAAAAAAACAAAACAAAACAACAACAAAAATTCCAACACTTATCCTCTGACTCACCCTCCCATCCTGAAGTCATGAGAGTGACATATACCTCTAAACTAAGGTGACCAACTCTTTTACAATGAAAAGGAGGACAAAAATAAATTGAAGAAAACAATATCATAAATAAAAGAAGCATTTTATTCATTGCAACAATAATACACTATAATATGATAAATGCATAATAAACATTTGTAATATTTTATATTGTAATTATGCTTACATGCCTATTAATTTTTAATAATAATTGTAAGAAAAAAGTACTCATTGCCTGACCAGGCGGTGGCGCAGTGGATAGAGCATCGGACTGGGATGCGGAAGACCCAGGTTCGAGACCCCGAGGTCTCCAGCTTGAGTGTGGGCTCATCTGGTTTGAGCAAAAAGCTCACCAGCTTGAGCCCAAGGTTGCTGGCTCCAGCAGGGAGTTACTTGGTCTGCTGAAGGCCTGCGGTCAGGGCACATATGGGAAAGCAATCAATGAACAACTAAGGTGTTGCAATGCACAACGAAAAACTAATGATTGATGCTTCTCATCTCTTCGTTCCTGTCTGTCCCTGTCTATCCCTCTCTCTGACTCTCTCTCTCTGTTTCTGTAAAAAATTTAAAAAAAAAGAAAAAAGTACTCATTTAGATACAAATACGTCACATCACACACAATGGATCGACTCTGCATCGATTGAATACGGACATTTACAGATTAGTCTTCCAATATCAAAAAGGAGGACATGTAGGAGGATGCTTTTCGAGGGAGGACGGAACTTACAAAAGAAGGACTGTCCTCCCTAAGGGAGGATGATTGGTCGGTCACCTTACTCTAAACAAAGGGATCACAAATCCCTTGCATGAAAACCTGTATTCTGTAGAGCATTGGTCCCTAACTCCTGGGCTGCGGACCAGTACCGGTCTGTGGGCCATTTAGTACCAGTCCGCAGAGAAAGAATAAATAAATTACATTATTTTCGTTTTGTTTATATTTAAGTCTGAATGATGTTTTATTTTTAAAAAATGACCAGATTCCCTCTGTTACATTCGTCTAAGACTCACTCTTGATGCTTGTCTCAGTCACATGATGCATTTATCCGTCCCACCCTAAAGACTGGTCTGTGAAAATATTTTCTGACATTAAACCGGTTCATGGCCCAAAAAAGATTGGGGACCACTGCTGTAAAGGTATATAAGATGTAAGAAATCTAACTTTGGAGAGCATGTGTTTGGTTCCCTCTTTTGGATCACTCTGCTCCACTGGCTAAATAAATCCTACTTCCTTCATCAAGTTGTCTGGGCGTTTTTGTCCTCTGATTCCTGCAAGAGGAGGAAGATGCATACATGTCGCCCATACTCCCAGTGGTTTCACTGAGAGCCCAGTTCCTAAAGGCTAGAGTCAGGGTCCACCCCCATGACCACATGTCCCACTCATGGACTGGGGTTTCTGATCAGATTGGACAAGCGGGTGGGCAGGCTTGACCTTAACACCCTAAGGTGAATCTAGGACCAGTGCCTCCCCAACACACACAACTACACATGATTCCTGAGAAACTCTACCCCACCCTCCGAAGGGCTGAAGTTCCTTCTGACTGTCCTGGATTACCCTAGTGTACCTGCCCCTTGCTTTTGGTGCTTGGTGACTTTTCTCCTTGCAGGTAGCCTGTATAGTCTAGAAAACACTCCTGCCATCTTCTTGCCAGCTGGCTCCTAAGTCAACCAGGCTTCCTGCTCAAGGCCAGCCTGAGTCTTCCCCAAATCTCTTCCTCTAACTCCTATTGCAACTTGAGCCTATCCAGTTCCATTGCTGTGGCATTTATGGTACCCAGAAACTAGAAGGGCTTGTTGTAAAGTACTGTACCTTACTTCCGCAGATTTACGTAGAGACACCAAGCCCAAATGAATTTTTTTTAATTTATTCATTTTAGATAGGAGAGAGAGTGAGAGAGAGAGAGACAGAGAGAGAGAAGGGGGGAGAAGCAGGAAGCATCAACTCCCATAAGTGCCTTGACCAGACAAGTGCAGGGTTTCGAACAGGCGACCTCAGTGTTCGAGGTAAATGCTTTATCCACTGCGCCACCACAGGTCAGGCCCAAATGAATTTTTGAGGAGTTTTATTGATTAAGCCAGCTGCATATGACTAACATGGGGTATAACTGACCCAAATTGTGCAGTGCAGAATATAACTCTGAGGCTGGTTATATACCCTTGACCACATACAGGTTGGGGGAGCATGACACAATCATTAACAAGCTTATAACATTTGTCTAGAGGATTTATTAAAACTTTCAAGGTAACACAATAGTGATGTCATTTTACATATCAAATACATTCATAAATCTTATAGTGTCTATTTCCCCTCCTTTGCCTAGAGCAGGGGTCCCCAAACTTTTTACACAGGGGGCCAGTTCACTGTCCCTCAGACCATTGGAGGGCCGGAATATAAAAAAATCTATGAACAAATCCCTATGCACACTGCACATATCTTATTTTAAAGTAAAAAAACAAAACGGGAACAAATACAATATTTAAAATAAAGAACAAGTAAATTTAAATCAACAAACTGACCAGTATTTCGATGGGAACTATGCTCCTCTCACTGACCACCAATGAAAGAGGTGCCCCTTCCAGAAGTGCGGCGGGGTCTGAATAAATGGCCTCAGTGGGCTGCATGCGGCCCGTGGGCCGTAGTTTGAGGACCCCTGGCCTAGAGGTATACATTACTCTCAAGATTCCAGAGAGGAAGAGCTAAAATCAGTGTAGGGCATGCAAACATTGTCTCTTATTGAAAGGGAAAGGAAGTTCTTCAGATAACCTTTATCTTTTCAGAGCACTATAGTTAAACTAAATGACCCAGTCATTTTTGCAAGCCAGAAAGCTTCTGCATTCTTCTAAAGCAGGGGTTGGGAACCTATGGCTTGCGAGCCAGATGTGGCTCTTTTGATGGCTGCATCTGGCTCGCAGACAAATCCTTAATAAATAAAAAAAATAATGTTAAAAATATAAAACATTCTCATGTTTTACAATCCATTCATTTCCTTCCACTCATGTCCATGGTTGCGGGTGGCTGAAGCCAATCACAGCTGTCCTCCGGGACAACACCAAATTTTTATTGGATAATGCATAATGTACACGGGTCATTGTATGGCTCTCACAAAATTACATTTTAAAATATGTGGCGTTCATGGCTCTCTCAGCCAAAAAGTTTCCCGACTCCTGCTCTAAAGAAAGGATGGGGCAAGAAGCCTGACTTTTCCTCCTAAAATATTAATATTATTTTTTGCAATTCTTTGGTACCTTACTACATTCCCCACTGGTTTTATATCCTGAGTCAAATCCTTGACTCATTTTAATGAGGTGCATGAGGCTGTTGAGTAGGAGTATCAGCCTATAACATGAAACAGATATTTACAGGTAGACTTGATGTTTTCTTTTTACCTCAGTACCTCAGTTTCCCTCCTTCCTCAAAGTCTAATTAAAAGGAGGTCCTCAGTGAGTTTCTCCATGCATTAGCCATATGTAGACCAACCAGCTTCAGGTTTGTGATTGGAGCAGGGCATGCTGTCCTTCTCAGGGTTAACTTACAAGGGTTGGTGAGGTCCATCTCCGCTGTCCACGAGGGTGTTTCTGCTGGGACTGCAGGCTTCAACAGGCTATGGTGGACCCAGGGGGGCTTGCCTTCTACCTTGGCAGCAGTGGGAGTGGTCAAATTGTGGTGTGTGGACCCGTCCATGAGGGAGTCAGTCTTTGGGTGATGTACTTTTTTACTCAGACTGAGTCCCCAGGCTGAAAAGGATGTACCGAATCTCCTGGCATTGCTGGAAGCTCCTCTTGGACACTCTTTTGGACAGCCTGCTGAGTAATCTGCAGACCCTGTAAGTACTTAAGGAAGGAGTAGTTACTTAGCTTTTCTTTCCTTTTTTTTAAAAATTATTTTTATTTATTTTATTTTTTTACAGAGACAGAGAAAGTCAGAGTGAGGGATAGACAGGGACAGACAGACAGGAACAGAGAGAGATGAGAAGCATCAATCATTAGTTTTTTGTTGCGCATTGCGACACCTTAGTTGTTCATTGATTGCTTTCTCATATGTGCCTTGACCATAGGCCTTCAGCAGACTGAGTAACCCCTTGCTTGAGCCAGCAACCTTGGGTCCAAGCTGGTGAATTTTTGCTCAAACCAGATGAGCCCACGCTCAAGCTGGCGACCTTGGGGTCTCGAACCTGGGTCTTCTGCATCCCAGTCTGACGCTCTATCCACTGCACCACAGCCTGGTCAGGCAGCTTTTCTTTCTTCTCTGAGTTTTGGTAGTAAGGGAGGGGGTCTTTCAAACATTATTTCAAAAGGTGTAAATCCTTCTCTACAGGGGTACACCTTGCCCTGAGGAGGGCCAGTGGGAGTAAGGTTGGCCAGTTTTCTCCAGTTTCAAAAACAAATTTAGAGTTTCCTTTATGATTCGATTTATGCGTTCTACCTGCCGTGAACTTTTGGGGCCTGTGGGCACAATGTAATTTCCAGTTAATATTGAGTGCCTTTCCTACTAGCTGTGCGATCTTGGATACAAATGCAGGCCCATCATTAGACCCAATACTAATGGGCAAGCTAAATCTGGAAAGAATTTCATATAGCAATTTCTCAACAACTGTTATTGTGGTCTCATTTCTAGTAGGAAAAACTTCTACCTACTTGTCAATTACTCTAGTAAAATCTATTTCTAAATATTTACCTGGAAAAACTTCCTCTCTCCCTGTTTCTTTTTATAATTTCTTTACTTTGCTTAGTATTTCTGGGCACAAACTAAACAATTGGACATTATGCCTTCTGCAGTAGATTCTAAGTCTGGCTTTTTAATTAACCCTTTCTTGTTGGCAAAATCTTTTTCTAATTGGTTGTGACTAAACCTTCAACACAAGGGTTTTAGTAAAGTCACTAAAATTTCCTAAAAACCCCACTGGTTTTAGGACTACCTTATTGGTAGTATCATCAGCTGCTTGGTTTTTCTTGAGTTTCTAGGGAGTCCTCCTCTTTTGGTGCCCTGGACAGTGGATGGAGGCCACTATTTCAGGGGAGCAGGTTCCTGCATTGTTGGGGTGAGTGTTTGAGCCTCACCTTTGTTAGTTCTTAAGCCTTCTCCTGATGGCCCCGCGCTTCGACTGTGCCTGTCTTAAGTTGTTCCTACCTTCAGGAATTTTACCTGTCTTTGACTAACCAGCCATCTTAGGGGCCAGAGTTATGTGATTGAGGGACGAGCAATGTCCCTTCCAAAATGCTTAGTTTTACTTATTTATTTTTAGAATCTTATGATGCTATCTTTTTAAAAAAAACTTATAATACATTTTCCTTTCAATTTCTAGACTGATTGCTATGTAAAGGCTAAGTTGAGTGCCTTAGTATTTTCTCTGATCCTGGCTAACAGAAACGGGTGGAAAATGTCTAAACCTTCCTCACTTGCTTAGGTGCTAGGGTCCCGCTTAGGCCAGGCAACCAGAAACATTTTCTCGAGGTGGTCTTGGTTATCTTAAGTGGGGTAGCATATGTACAGTACAGATTCTAACAATCCTGTTAGGGCTTGAGGCTTCCCTGATAAAGGGAATTCTAAGCTTTCTAATTCTATAGGTCACTTGGGAAAAAGGATTTAAACTATTTCCTATTACATCTATGTCTCAAATTCTAAAGATCTAGTTAAAAGCACCAACTGAAATGACCAATATTTTATAGAATAAATTTTATATTCTACTTAATCACAAATTTATTTTACATTCCAAGAAAACATACTTTATTTGTGCTGTAATTTTACACACCCTAACAGATAATGTCTAAAAAGCTAAAGAGAAACAGATTTCTGTTTAGCCCTTTTAATCTGGGCTCAAAACTTAAATGTTTCCTATTACCACAATTAGTCATCTATTTTCTATTTTCTCCTTTCCACCTATTATGTTGAGAATTCTACTGTTAAGCCAATCAATAGTAATATTTGTCACTCTGAGTTTGGTGACCTAACATTGAACAATACTGCTTCAAAAATTATAATAAACTTACACCTGACCAGGTGGTGGTGCATTGGATAGAGCAGGGGTCCCCAAACTATGGCCAGTGGGCCGCATGCAGCCCCCTGAGGCCATTTATCTGCCCCCGCCGCAGTTCCAGAAGGGGCGCCGCTTTCATTGGTGGTCAGTGAGAGAAGCATAGTTCCCATTGAAATACTGGTCAGTTTGTTGATTTAAATTTACTTGTTCTTTATTTTAAATACTGTATTTGTTCCCGTTTTGTTTTTTTACTTTAAAATAAGATATGTGCAGTGTGCATGGGAATTTGTTCATAGTTTTTTTTATATTCCGGCCCTCCAATGGTCTGAGGGACAGTGAACTGGCTCCCTGTGTAAAAAGTTTGGGGATCCCTGGGATAGAGCATCAGATTGGGATGCAGAGGACCCAGGTTCGAGACTCCAAGGTCGCCAGCTTGAGCGCAGGCTCATCTGGTTTGAGCAAAAGCCCACCAGCTTGAACCCAAGGTCGCTGGCTCCAGCAAGGGGTTGCTCGGTCTGCTGAAGGCCTGTGGTCAAGGCACGTATGAGAAAGCAATCAATGAACAACTGAGGTGTTGCAACACGCAATGGAAAACTAATGATTGATGCTTCTCATCTCTCTCCATTCCTGTCTGTCTGTCCCTATCTATCCCTCTCTCTGACTCACTCTCTGTCTCTATAAAAAAAAAAAAAAAAGATAATAAACTTAAACATTTATACATAAAAAGATATCATTAATAATCATTACATATTCCCTAATATTTAAACCAAGATTTCAACATCACAGGCAGGGCTATAAAATAGCAAATAAAAAGGAGAATTAACAAAGGTTCTTGAAATAAGATATACATCTCTAACATGGAAAGTATTTATTTTATTTTATTTATTCATTTTTTTTTTAAAGAGGAGAGAGAGAGACAGAGAGAGAGAGAGAGAGAAAGAAGAGAGAGACAGAGAGAGAGAAGGGGGGAGGAGCCAGAAGCATCAACTCCCACACGTGCCTTGACCAGGCAAGCCCAGGGCTTCGAACCGGCGACCTCAGCATTTTCAGGTTGATGCCCCATCCACTGCACCACCACAGGTCAGGCATGGAAAGTATTTTTTACACAACAAGGGATCCTTGGTACAAAAAGGAAGTCTTTGGATTTGGCAGACTATACAATTCTATATGCCTTATTATTAGTACAATTTTTAGTACAGTTTACAATAAGAGGATTGTAAACTACTACCCCAATGAACTATTGATTTACTGAGAAAAATAAGAAATGGTAAAAATGCACTCACTATTTCATAGCTATCCAGCTGGCAAGGAGATGCTAACCCTTTTTAACCCACAGTGCTTTACACCATCAAGTCAATATAAGGGTCGGGGTGCCTGAGATTCCTGGTGCCCAAGGAGGAGCAGGTGCTGGGAGCTGCACAAGGAGTCGCTATGTGGCACTGCTCCTTGGAGCATAAGTGAGCACAGCAGGGGCCCTGAACACTATGGCAGCAGCACTATCCCTGCTGCTGCTTTTTTCCTTTTTGCAAACATGGCTTCTTTCTCTGCCTCTTCTTCAGCAGACATTAGCAAAACAATGCCCCTCCCAAGCAGGAATATAATCCAATTAGCCACTTGCAATTAACTGCCTTGCTCTCAGTAACTGCCCAGTGTTATTTCTAACAAGAAAAGAAGCAAATTAAAAAACACAAATTTTACAAACTCATTTTCCCAACAGTGGGCTATTCTAGTTCACACGAGGTCCGCAATCTCTCTGGGGACATAATAACCCCGTAATCCCGAGAACCCTTTCTTACAATTTTTGACCATTGTGGCTAAAACAGTGAGTTTCCCCTGTGAACCTCATGGTTCATGTCTGAACCATGTCAGACAACAATTATGCCACACAAAGGAATTGGGAAGGTTAGGGAAATTTGGAAGGGACCCAACACCCACCTCAGCCCTGCGGGAGAGAGTCGGAACCCTTCTCCTAGTGCCAGCCCCGTTCACTCCGCACTCATTCTCCCTTTCACAACTTCCTACACACCAGTGAAGGGTGACAAGCCACCACCGCAACCAATGGAGGGCCCACACAACCTTCATGTCCCAGGGAGGGGAAAGGGAGAGGCAGATGGAGGGCCTGTCCCTGACAATCCCATCCCCCACAATTCTATCACTCATGATCTCATTACTATTTTCCTTCCTGGAGCTGCAATTCATTTCAAGAAACTGATAATTAACAAGGTCCACACCCATGGTTTGTTAATTTCTAAACATTTCTACCTGGCCTTGTTTCCTTTTCTTTCTCTAAGATTTTTCTAAAGCAAAGTTCTAATTTTTTTTTTTGTATTTTTCTGAAGCTGGAAACGGGGAGAGACAGTCAGACAGACTCCCGCATGCGCCCGACCGGGATCCACCCGGCACGCCCACCAGGGGACGACACTCTGCCCACCAGGGAGCGATACTCTGCCCCTCCGGGGTGTTGCTCTGTTGCGACCAGAGCCACTCTAGCACCTGGGGCAGAGGCCAAGGAGCCATCCCCAGCACCCGGGCTATATATATATTTTTTTTTTTAAGTTTTTTTTTTATTTTTAAAAGATTTTATTTATTTATTTTAGAGAAGGGGGGAGAGAGGGAGGGGAGGAGCAGGAAGCATCAACTCCCATATGTGCCTTGACTAGGTAAGCCCAGGGTTTCGAACCGGCCACCTCAGCGTTCCAGGTCGACGCTTTATCCACTGCGCCACCACAGGTCAGGCGCGCCCGGGCTATCTTTGCTCCAATGGAGCCTCACTGCGGGAGGGGAAGAGAGAGACAGAGAGGAAGGAGAGAGGGAGGGGTGGAGAAGCAGATGGGCGCTTCTCCTGTGTGCCCTGGCCGGGAATCGAACCTGGGACTTCTGCACACCAGGCCGACGCTCTACCACTGAGCCAACCGGCCAGGGCCGCAAAGTTCTAATTTTTAATACTATTCCTACCCTGTATTTTCCAAATGGGTAAAACTGCTTTTGGTCAGTAGATGGATATCTGAATATCTGAAATTAGTTTCTGTTCTATACTTCCTTCAGTCCTTAGTTGTCCCTACTACCTTACTCCAGCGCCCTTCCCTGCTGATCCACACACAGTATGTCCCAGCCCTGCCTTCCGCTCTTCTCTCATCGAAACAGCTTACTTGACAGCCCTTCTCCCCCAGAGGCTGCAGAAACACTTTCTATATTTAATGTCTGGGGCACTGATCTACAAAATTGAAACTGTCCGGGAGAATGCAGGAATCAGAACACCAATAAGATAAGACAGATAATTAGCACTCAGAATAAGGGCTGTTTGACTATAGAGGTATCAATCATCACACAAGACAAGAGGTGGGAACCAACAGAAGAGAACAATTTCTGAAGGGGAGAAGTCAGACAGAGTGCCATGAAGCCAGAGGTCTTGGATCCAAGAAAAGAGATTTAGTGGGTTCAGGGAAAGAGGCTCATACCATGAAATGTCACGAGAGATTTCTCAGATGAACAAAGAGAATCTACAGTACAGCCTGATCAGGCAGTGGCGCAGTGGATAGAGCATCAGACTGGGATGCAGAAGGACCCAGGCTTGAGACCCTGAGGTTGCCAGCTTGAGCATGGGCTCATCTGGTTTGAGCAAAGATCACCAGCTTGGACCCAAGCTTGCTGACTTGAACAAGAAGTTACTTGGTCTGCTGAAGGCCCGTGGTCAAGGCACATATGAGAAAGCAATCAATAAACAACTAAGGTGTCCCAACGAAAAACTGATGATTGATGCTTCTCATCTCTCTCCGTTTCTGTCTGACTGTCCCTGTCTATCCCTCTCTCTGATTCTCTGTCTCTGTAAAAAAGAGAGAGAGAGAGAATCTACAGTACAGACAATTCACCATTTAAGAATTTTTAATACTTCCATGAATTTTGCTACTTTATAATTTGCAGGCTCCAGCAGACAGTTGCTAGCTCATATGAATTTTACAAATTTCCCTTCACTTTTTTTAATTTTTTTAATTTATTCATTTTAGAGAGGAGAGGGAGAGACAGAGAGAAAGAGAGAGAGAGAGAGAGAGGAGAGACAGAGAGACAGAAGGGGGAGGAGCTGGAAGCATCAACTCCCATATGTGCCTTGACCAGGCAAGCCCAGGGTTTCGAACCGGCGACCTCAGCATTTCCAGGTCGACGCTTTATCCACTGCACCACCATAGGTCAGGCCCAAATTTCCCTTCACTTTTGCCCTCTGGTTTTAAGCCAGAAATTTCCAATTTTTGTATGCAAGAACTTAATTTAGGCCTTAAAAACAGACACAGACATTAAACAAAGACTTTACATACAGTCACACAAATTAAGAAATTTAAATGAGCATGCTTTACCTATTCCAATTAAAATTACACCAGAAGCCTGACCTGTGGTGGTGCAGTGGATAATGTTGGAATCCATGGAAGTCTGAAAGACCAGAATAACAGGCTTTATTGAAAGGAAGAAAGGAACCCTGCTGGGCACTTCTCCCGGGGAGAAGAGCGCCGTTTACAGACTAGGGGCGAGTTATTCAATATATAGTGTTTGGGAGACCCTGAGGGGATACTGAGGCAAAAGTCCTGGTATGTAGGCCCTGGCCGGTTGGCTCAGTGGTAGAGCGTCAGCCTGGCGTGCAGAAGTCCTGGGTTTGATTCCTGGCCAGGGCACACAGAAGCGCCCATCTGCTTCTCCACCCCTCCCCCTCTCCTTCCTCTCTGTCTCTCTCTTCCCCTCCTGCAGCCGAGGCTCCATTGGAGCAAAGATGGCCCAGGCGCTGGGGATGGCTCCTTGGCCTCTGCCCCAGGCGCTAGAGTGGCTCTGGTTGCAACAGAGCGACGCCCCTCCAGGGCATCGCATTGCCCCCTGGTGGGCATGCCAGGTGGATCCCGGTCGGGCGCATGCGGGAGTCTGTCGGACTGTCTCTCCCCGTTTCCAGCTTCAGAAAAATACAAAAAAAAAAAAAAAAAAAAAAAAGTCCTGGTATGTTCGGAGCCCCTCCTTGGGGCGGCTTCTCAGTTTTTTGGAATTCCTTTGTCTCAGGGGTGATAGTCCAGTAAGGGTGAGGTCTGACAGATAAGCGGAACATCAAGGGGGCAGTTTGGAATTTACATATCTATAATTTCTCAACTCTGTGGTTACATATAAAAGAAAGGCAGTTATTAATTTTATAATATATGGTGAGGGGTGATGAGGAGAAAGAGGAGAAAAAAATTGGAAAATTATTGCTTCTTTTGAAGACAACTCAAGAAGGGAATCTTGCCAAGCCAAGTCCCTCATCCAGTTAAGGAGGTCATCAATTTCCATGCTGTAAGGTCTGAACCAGGCAATGTCTCTGAAAACCTGAGTGAGGAAGAAAAATTTTGCAAGGTAATAATTGTTAGTTGCTTGCTGCGAGTGCCAAGTGGACAGAGCAACATGGTGATACATGGTCTCCTGGTTGAGCCTCATGAGACATGCTGGTCTGGTTCCTCTCGAATGGGAGGACAAGTGGAGATTTGTAAAGACAGGGAATCTGTTGGTGTAAGTTTTTAGAAGGACTGAATATTAAAAGGAAGGGGGTGTGGAGAACATTCAGGAGGGAACTTCTTGGGCTGAGGGGTGACTTATTTCTGCTGTCATCCCTACCTATTTGATATTTCCCTCATGAAGTTCTCCTTGGGGTATTGGGGAATAGGAGTGTAGGAGCATTTGATTGTAGGTAATCCTGGAGATTTCTCTCATCTGGACCTGTAGGAACTTGATAAAGAAGGGGGCAAGTATTTGGAGATCAGGAATGCAGAGATAAAGAGGGTTGTATAGCAGGGGTGAATGTTCTTCCATGGTAAAGTTAGAGATATTTTTTCCTGGCAGCCCTGGAAAGAGCAGTTAGCTTGAACTAAAAGAAATATTTCATGTTCATTTGTAGGCTCCTCTTCAGCCAAGAAGACCCAGCGATCTTGTCCTCTTACTATGTGAAGGGTAAAAAGACTGAAAAGCATTAAGAGGTGAATGCTATTTATTCTCCTAGTTATTCAGGAATATGGGAGAGCTTTAGGGTTAGGGGACCTGTAGGGGTTGAGAGATAAGATTTAGGAGATTTACTGATATAGGGTTTCAGATTTTTCTGTTTCATGAGGGCAGGTTTCAGGGTTGGTGTGTAGGGTTTGGTAGATTTTTTCAATTTTCTGATTCGCGAAGGTCTGCATGCAGTTCTGTAAGAAACTAGTGAACAAACATAAGAGGCAGGGTTCAAAAGTTAGAAAAGTAAATAGGAGAGTGAGTGAACCAATGAAAGGCAATTGTCAAGATACCCAGGTTGTATAAAACCACTGACTCCATGTTTATGAATTCGCTGGGCTTCAGAAAAAGAGAGAGCGAATAGGAATAAGACAGGGAAGTAGCAAGTCCCCCTGCCACTAGACCTACTCTTGTAAAGATTTTTAAGTAATAAGAAGAGGGATTATCTGTACAGCTCGTTTGGTTCTTAGATTGACGGGTAGTGTACTAGGAATTGAAAGAGGCTCATGGGGTGGGATGATTAGGTTGATATTTGGGGTTAAATAGATTAGGGTACAGGTTTCTGTTCAATTAGTAGGGAGATACATATACTCGTGGTCCCACACGAGTAGAAAGCACCTGATTGGGTGAGGCAGGCTGAGAGGTGAATAGAGAATAGAAGGACAATGGGTTGGTTTTGTTTCTCTGTTTCTGAGCTCCAGATGGTCAGGGTAGAGGAAAGAGTCATCCCAATAAGTGGGAAGAGTAGAGGATTGTTAGCTAGGGTGACTGATTAAACATTCTTTTTTTTTTTTTTCTGAAGCTGGAAATGGGGAGAGACAGTCAGACAGACTCCCGCATGCGCCCGACCGGGATCCACCTGGCACGCCCACCAGGGGCGATGCTCTGCCCACCAGGGGGCGATGCTCTGCCCCTCCAGGGCATCGCTCTGCTGCGACCAGAGCCACTCTAGCGCCTGGGGCAGAGGCCAAGAAGCCATCCCCAGCACCTGGGCCATCCCTGCTCCAATGGAGCCTCAGCTGCGGGAGGGGAAGAGAGAGACAGAGAGGAAGGGGGGGTGGAGAAGCAAATGGGCGCTTTTCCTATGTGCCCTGGCCGGGAATCAAACCCGGGTCCCCCGCACGCCAGGCCAACGCTCTACCGCTGAGCCAACCGGTCAGGGTCTGATTAAACATTCTTTGAAAACCAGTTTTCTGACTGTACAAATTCTTTTTTCTCTGTACAAACTTCCTGCAACCTGCACAAACCTTCTACAATTTACATAAACCTTCAGCTTTCATTCACTTTCTTATCCAGAGACAACTGGCCTTCATAACAACTTGCTTTTCCTTTTTCTTTCCAAAGTATTTCCATACCTTATACCTTCTATTATCAAAACCATACAATTCCTTTCTAGTCAGAACTTTTTTTAAATTATTTTTTATTTTTATTTATTCATTTTAGAGGAGAGAGAGAGAGAGAAGGGGGGAGGAGCAGGAAGCATCAACTCCCATATGTGCCTTGACCAGGCAAGCCCAAGGTTTTGAACCAGCAACCTCAGCATTTCAGATCGACGCTTGATCCACTGTGCCACCACAGTTCAGGCTAGTCAGAACTCTTGATTTAAAATTTTTCAACCTCTAGTGACAGTCAAGCTGACTTTCTTTTTATCCTAGTTTCCCTTTTCCCAAAGCCTGACTAAAAGAGTCCTTAGTTTTTTCATATATATGCCATACGTAGATCAACCAGCTTCAGGTTTGTGATTAGAGTAAGGCATGCCATTTTTCTACTTTAGCAGCAGTGGGAGTTGTCGGGATCATGATGTGTGGACCTGTCCATGTGAAAGTCAGTCCTTGGGTGATGTAATGCTGGAAATGCCTCTTGGACAGTCTTTGAACAGTTTGCTGAGTAATCTGTAAATCCTGCAAGTACTTAGGGAAAGGGTGGTTACATATCTACATTTTGTAGTTAGAGTTTAAGTCCTAGGGACCACTGCTTCTAGCTGGAATTAGCAGCAGTTCCCAGCGTATAATAGGCATGGGGCATTGAGATAAGAGGAACAAAGGAGATACTATACATTAAATAAAGTAACAAACTCAGACTGTCAATACCCACAGTAGAGATCTTTGAGGGATAAATAAAACTTAAATATTCAAGTGAGGCATAGTAGATGGCCCTTGTGTTTACAAGAAATGAGATCAGTTTATCTTCTACTTGGAAGAAATACCTTAGGTTTGTGAACGATGTCCTTGGGCCTTCAGTGGCAATTCCCAGCAAGCTGGGCAAGGTCAGGTCACAGGTAGCTGGAGCAGGGCTAGAAGAGACTAAACCCTCCCTCCATGGAGCAAGGGGGCAGCTTACCTTCTCATGTCCCTCTTTCCACAGCAGAGGTGTGTCCCTTGATGGGGCCAGGAAGCCCAGCAGGCTTCAGTTCAATGACCTTTTTTCCACTCTTGAAGTAGGGCCCTGATGGAATTCTATGAAGCCCTTTAGGGCACTGGAGCCAAAAGCTAGTATTTCCTGACTTCTTTTGGGCCTTATTTGCTTTTTCTGTTACTTCCTTGGTCATTATAGAGCTTAAAAACCATGCTCAGAAGATCTCACTGAGGGGCTTGACTAAGAGCAAAATTGGGAATTCAGTGTTAAAAGAAGCCTATTAGACCGAGGAAAGAAAAGATTTAATCTGTGGTGGTAGGTGGTTAGAGACTGCAGAAGGTCTGAGTTCAATCTAGGGTGAGACCTCAGGTGGTCGGTGTTAAGATGATGCCTAGATAGAGTACAGACTGAGAGTGAAGTTGAGCCTTAGCAGAGAAGACAGGATATCACTTCATAGCGAGGAAGTTAAGAAGGGTGGTGGTGTGTCTCCTTGAGGAAGGCAGGAAGGGGCTGCAGAGGAGTATATCATCTACATATTGTAAGAGAGTACTAGTTTTTGAGATTGCATGCTGTTAAATCCTGAGCTAGTGCCTGCCGAAACAGGTGTGGGCTGTTTCTGATCCCCTGGGGTAAGACAGTCCATGTAAGTGCTGGGCTGCATTAGTGTCCAGGTAAAGGCAAGCAGAAAGTAAGAGTCAGGTTGTAGAGGAATGGAAAAGAAAGCATTCTTGAGGTCTAGGACCCTAAAGTGAGTGATGTTTGAGAAAATGTGTGACAGTAACTTATAGAGCAGGGGTCCCCAAACTACGGCCCGCGGGATGCATGTGGCCCCCTGAGGCCATTTATCTGGCCCTCACCGCACTTCCGAAAGGGGTACTTCTTTCATTGAGAGGAGCATAGTTCCCACTGAAATACTGGTCAGTTTGTTGATTTAAATTTACTTGTTCTTTATTTTAAATATTGTATTTGTTCCCGTTTTGTTTTTTTTACTTTAAAATAAGATATGTGCAGTGTGCGTAGGGATTTGTTCATAGTTTTTTTTTATAGTCTGGCCCTCCAATGGTCTGAGGGACAGTGAACTGGCCCCCTGTGTAAAAAGTTTGGGGACCCCTGTTATAGAGATTAGGGACTACTGGATGGAGGGGAATTACTGCCTCATTGATAAGGTGTAAGGCTTGTACGAGGTGATAAACTCCTGAAGGTTTTCGAACAGGAAGGATGGGGGTATTGCAGGGAGAATCTGTGGGGATAAATAAACCTGGTTTAAGAGGTGGGTAATTATTGGTTTAAGGCCTTAGAAACAGACACAGTTACACATTAAACAAAGACTTTACATAAAAGTTATGAATTAAGGAATTTAAATGAGCACGCTTTACTTGTTTCAATTCAAATTATACTAGAGATATTTTCTGACAAAGAGACAAGACAGATTACTTACTCACATAGCTTAATATAATTCTGCTTTCTAAATTTTTCAAGGTGGCAGGGAGTTGCCAGCATAGAGGGGAGGAAGAGAGAAAGCAGACGGATGGACAGTGTGAGAGCTGGATGGAAAGAAGGAGGGTCAGAATCTGCAGGAGGAGAGAAGGAGGTTAAAGTATTGGTGTGGCGCCACATGGTCAGGAGTCAAAAACGATTTAGAGCTTTGAGGAGAGGAGAAGGGACGAGGAGGAAAGAGGCACAGTCACAGTTTGTAAGGAAGGAGGAGGGGTCGGAGAAGAGACAGACAAAACTGCAGTTTGTAAGGAGGGAAGAGAGGTCAGAGATGAGACAGGCACCGCAGCCAGAGCCACAGCTTCTAAGCCTTAGAATCTAGAGAGAGGGGAGGGAATGAAGAACACAGTGGATAAGGGAGAGGCCCCCGGCCAGCGGGGGAGGAGAAAGAGAGACTGGTGAATGAGAAAATAGGATTTAGTGAAGGGAATGGGCTTTCTGGAGGGAATAGACTCCAGCAAAAGAGATTTGCTGAGGGAGTTGAGAGGGGTCCCAAGAGAGGGGTGCCCTCAGGGGTCAGGCAGGAGGGAGAGACTTGGGAGTCCGTGGAGAAGAAAAGATTAGGAGCAGAGGTTCTAGGTGAGGTTTCTTTGGCCAAAAACGGCCTGTGTGTAGAACAGAAGGCACAGAAATTAAGGACAGGAGCGAAGGGAGAAGAAAACCTGCACATAAAAAATCTCTGCTGCCCTCCCCTTCGGTGGCAGAAATTGTCAAGATCTTTTAGGATATTATAATAGAATGTCTCATTTTCAGGCCAATGGGAGTCATTTTCTAGTCTGTACTGAGGCCATGCCGTGTTACAGAAGAAGATTAATTTCTTCAGTTTGAGGTCTGAAAGACCGAGTTTGGTGAGTTTTTTTTTTTTTCATTTTTCTGAAGCTGGAAACAGGGAGAGACAGTCAGACAGACTCCTGCATGTGCCCGACCGGGATCCACCCGGCACGCCCATCAGGGGCGATGCTCTGCCCACCAGGGGGCAATGCTCTGCCCATCCCGGGTGTCGCCATGTTGCGACCAGAGCCACTCTAGCGCCTGAGGCAGAGGCCACAGAGCCATCCCCAGCGCCCGGGCCATCTTTGCTCCAATGGAGCCTTGGCTGCGGGAGGGGAAGAGAGAGACAGAGAGGAAAGCGCGGCGGAGGGGTGGAGAAGCAAATGGGCGCTTCTCCTGTGTGCTCTGGCCAGGAATCGAACCCAGGTCCTCCGCACGCTAGGCCGACACTCTACCGCTGAGCCAACCGGCCAGGGCTGGTGAGGTTTTTTATGAGACATCCTAGAGGTGTCTGGTCGGAAGGCTTAGACTCTGAAGAGCCCATAGTGGAGACAGGTGAGCAAGAGGGGGTATCCCCTCCTTTTTTGTCACTGTCCCAAGAGGAGAGAATCTTCGTGTGGGGGAGTCGTCCCTGATAGAGGTTGTCACCACCTGTCAGGGAGCTCCGAGGACAAGAAGTCCGAGAGAGTGGAGAGGTTTGGCTAGGCGCCTAGTCTTCTGTGCAGTCCACTGAGACTGAAAGTCAAACCTCTCAAAATGTGAGGCGTGTCAGAGAAAACCGTCCGACCAGGAAAGGGTGTGTGTATGTTGTTTTTTTTTTGGTTTTTTTTTTTGTATTTTTCCAAAGCTGGAAACAGGGAGGCAGTCAGACAGACTCCCGCATAAGCCCGACCGGGATACAACCGGCATGCCCACCAGGGAGCGATGCTCTGCCCATCTTGGGGCTTCACTCTGCTGCAATCAGAGCCATTCTAGGGCCTGAGGCAGAGGCTACAGAGCCATCCTCAGCGTCCAGGCAAACTTTGCTCCAGTGGAGCCTTGGCTGTGGGAGGGGAAGAGAGGGACAGAGAGGAAGGAGAGGGGGAGGGGTGGAGAAGCAGATGGGCGCTTCTCCTGTGTGCCAAGGCCGGGAATCGAACCTGGGACTCCTGCATGCCAGGCTGATGCTCTACCACTGAGCCAAGCGGCCAGGGCCAGGAAAGGGTGTTTTTAGAGAGAAATTTGGAGGCCAACTGAGGAAGGGGAAGGGAGAGACTCCTTACCTTTCTGGTCCAGCAGGGGTTCAGGACAGGGTTAGACTGCCAGCCAACTGACCTACAATTACACGTCCAAACAGAATCAGGGAGTAAGCCCGGGACGAGCTGCCGCTGCCCATTGCTTCCCTGGTTGTAAGTTTGGACGGCAAAGAGGGATCATCCAGGCAGTTAGTACCCTGTCCCGGGTTCCGGCACCAAATGTTGGAATCCATGGGAATCTGAAAGACCAGATGTAAAGCCAGCAGCCGTGGCCAGGACCACTATCACAGCAGCCCGGCCCATGCAGGTTCGCATTGGATTCGGACAGTCGGCAAAGAAACAGCGGAGCCAAAAACTGATGGGCCATAGCCTTTAATCCTACCTTGCACCTGGCGGGCAAGTAAAAACATACACTGGGCTCCAAAACCCAGTCACACTCAGTGCTCACAAAGCCACTGACTTATCCGAGTTTCCTAGAATCAAAGGTTTCTAGCTCACCAGCCTTCTTCTCCTCAGTTCCCCATCTCCTTCCTTATCCCAGATACAAACTCTACACAAACTGGCATCTCACTCAGCACTCCGCCATCTTGGCTGCTTCTCCTGGCCTCCTCCACGTGGCCTCCTTTAGCTGCTGGCTCTACTCTCTCCGCTCTCTCATGCTAACCTCAGGAACCAAGAGCGCAAACTCTCGTTCCATCCCCATTTTATAGTGTAGAAATCCAAACCCTTAATACAATATACATAACAGGGAAGTCTCTAATACAAAGTCACTTCTCTGAGGCATGATAGGATTGTACCACCTCACACCAAAAAGGGTGGGACAGGCTTAATCCCAAAACCAAGGCTACAAGGATTCTGCTTGCCCCTAGCCCACCCCAACACACATTAATATCACCTGGGCGACTGCCTCCTCGTGTTATCTTTAACAAAGTGAGCATAATACATTCTATCCGCCCAACACCAGAGTAACAGGCTTTATTGAAAGGAAGAAAGGAACCCTGCCGGGCACTTCTCGGGGAGAAGAGCACCAGTTACAGACTAGTGGCGTGTTATATAGTGTTTGGGAGAGCCTGAGGGGATACTGAGGCAAAAGTCCTGGTATGTCCGGAGCCCCTCCTTGGGGCGGTTTCTCAGTTTTTTGGAATTCCTTTGTCTCAGGGGCGATAGTCCAGTAAGGGTGAGGTCTGACAGATAAGCAGAACATCAAGAGGGCAGTTTGGAATTTACATATCTATCAGATAAAGCATGACCTGGAATGCTGAGGTCGCTGCTTTGAAACTCTGGGCTTGCCCAGTCAAGGCATATATGGGAGTTGATGCTTCCTGCTCCTCCCCCCTCTCTCCCCTCTTCTCTAAGATGAATAAATAAAATCTTTAAAAAAAAAATTACACCAGATATTTTCCTGACAAACAAAGAGAACTTACAAAACAGACAATTCACTATTTTACATTTACACTTGACTTTTAGGCACACAGTTCAACAGACAAAGGAAGAGGTTCCCCCGTCAGGAGCCTCTCAGGTGCTTGCAGGCCGCATTCCTGGAACTTAGGCTCAGGCACCAGAGATCCCCATTCACACACCAATCACTCAGGGGTTTTAGACAGAAACATTAAAAACAAAGAGTGAGATCTCCACAAACACAAAGGTGTCCTTGAAAGCCTGAGACAGGATTGATTAACTCAGTCCCTACTCATGTCTTCCTAGAGTACCACCAAATGTGGCACCACCAAATGCCCCACTCAGGTCTCTTCCCAAGTGCACAAACAAATGTGTCCCAGAAAAGCCTGAGGCAGGACCCAAAACTCTCCACTGACGTCTTGGTCTTGGAGAGCCTATTGCATGAGTAAGACTGTGTCCAGTCCCTGTAAAGCCAGTAGACAGGGCTGCCATCACAGCAGCCTTCTGGCCCATGCAGGTTCGCATTGGATTCGGACAGTCGGTAAAGAAACCATGGAGCCAAAAACTGGTGGGCCATAGCCTTTAATCCCAGCTTGCACCCAGCGGGCAAGTAAAAATACACACTGGGCTCCAAAACCCAGTCACACTCAGTGCTCACAAAGCCACTGACTTATCCAAGTTTCCTAGAATCAAAGGTTTCTAGCTCACCAGCCTTCTTCTCCTCAGTTCCCCATCTCCTTCCTTATCCCAGATACAAACTCTACACAAACTGGCATCTCACTCAGCACTCCGCCATCTTGGCTGCTTCTCCTGGCCACATGGCCTCTTTCTGCTCTCTGCTCTGCTCCCTCTGCTTTCTCATGCTAATCATCCCAGGAACCAAGAGCGCAAGCTCCCGCTCCATCCCCATTTTATAGTGTAGAAATCCAAACCCTTAATCCAATATACAAAATAGGGAAGTCTCTAATACAAAGTCACTTCTCTGAGGCATGATTGGATTGTACCAGCCCACATCAAAATGGGTGGGAAAGGCTTAATCCCAAAACCAAGCCCCAGGCTACAACAATCCTGCCTGCCCCCAACACACATTAATATCACCTGGGCAACGGCCTCCTCGTGGGCAGCGTAATCTTTAACAAAGTGAGCATAATACATTTTATCTGCCCAACAACACTCCTCGATCTCTGTGCCGAATTGTTGAATTTGGGGATCGGGGTGTCTGCCGAAGAGTTGTCCGAACCCCACAGGAGAACGGGAGTCCTGGTATGTCTCAGGTGGCACCTCTCCTCAAGATCCAAGCGGGGTCAGGCAATGCTCTGGAGAGACCAGCCGATCCGGGTGTCTCTACCCAGTGATGGAGAACACCAGGTCCCAGACAAACCCCCATATGTTGTAAAGTACTGTACCTTACTTCCATGGGTTTACGTAGAGACACCAAGTCCAAATGAATTTTTGAGGAGTTTTATTGATTAAGCCATCTGCATATGACTAACACAGGGTATAGCTGACTCAAATCGTGCAGTGTGTTGAATATAACTCTGAGGTTGGTTATATACCTTTGACCACTGTTGGGCCGGTAAAATGTATTATGCTCACTTTGTTAAAGATAACACGAGGAGGCCGTCACCCAGGTGATATTAATGTGTGTTGGGGTGGGCTAAAGGCAGGCAGAATCCTTGTAGCCTGGGGCTTGGTTTTGGGATTAAGCCTTTCCTACCCTTTTTGATGTGGGGTGGTACAATCCAATCATGCCTCAGAGAAGTGACTTTGTATTAGAGATTTCCCTATTTTGTATATTGGATTAAAGGTTTGGATTTCTACACTATAAAATAGGGGCAGAACGGGGGCTTGCCCACTCTTGGTTCCTGGGATGATTAGCATGAGAGAGTAGAGCCAGCAGCAGAAGGAGGCCATGTGGAGGAGGCCAGGAAAAGCAGCCAAGATGGCGGAGTGCTGAGTGAGATGCCAGTTTGTGCAGTTTGACGCTGGAGAAGGAAGGAGATGGGGAACTGAGGAGAATAAGTCTGGTGAGCTAGAAACCTTTGATTCTAGGAAACTCGGATAAATCAGTAGCTTTGTGAGCACTGAATGTGATTGGGTTTTGGAGCCCAGTGTGTATTTTTTACTTGCCCGCCAGGTTCAAGCTAGGATTAAAGATGAAGGCCCATCAGTTCTTGGCTCCGTTGTTTCTTTACCGACTGTCCGAATCCAATGCGAACCTGCATGGGCCAGAAGGCTGCTGTGATAGTGGCCCTGGCCGTGGCTCCTGGCTTTACAACCACATACAGGTTGGAGGCAGCATGACACAATCATTAACAAGCTTATAACATTTGTCTAGAGGATTTATAAAAGACATTAAAACTTTCAAGGTAACAGAATAGTGATGTTGTTTTACATATCAAATATATTCATAAATCTTATAGTGTCTTGTCTATCTCCCCCTCTGCCTAGAGGTATACATTATTCTCAGGATTTCAGGAAGGAAGGGAGAGCTAAAATCAGTGTAGGGCATGCAAACATTGTCTCCTATTGAAAGGGAAAGGAAGTTCTTCAGATAACCTTTATCCTTCAGAGAACTATAGTTAAACTAAATGACCCAATCGTTTTTGCAAGCCAGAAAGCTTCTGCATTCTTCTCTCTCCATTCTCTAAAAAAAGGATGGGGCAAGAAGCCTGACTTTTCCTTCTAAAATATATATATTTTTCCTCCTAAAATATTAATATTAATTTTTGCAATTCTTTGGTATCTTACCACAGTCTTATACCCTCTAATGATCCTTCTAGACTCAGGCACCTCTGAGCCAGCAAGCATTTACTCAGTGCGTCTATGTCCCCAGAGCACACTGAAGCTGTGCATCGCCCTAGAGATAGGCAGCCACAGAACTCATCCAAGTTTAGCTGATAAATGGAATTTGGAGTCTGTAAGGCCAAGTTGTTGCTGTCATAGCCATTCACATGCAGATCCCCATTAGATTTGGACGGACAGTAAAGAAACAGTAGAGCCAAAATATGGTGGGCCATTCCTTTATTCTAGCCTCACACCTGGCTGGCGAGAAATACACAGAGGGAAAACACTTCCCTTTCCATTTAGGGCTCGCAAAGCCACTAACACATCCAGGATTTCCTAGAATCATAGGCCCCACCAGTCTTAGTCACCTCTGGTTCCCCATCTGCACATCTTCTCTCTCCTCTTTGCTCTCATCCTACAAATATGGCTTCCTACTCTCTGCACAAACTGGCTGCTTTTTCTTTCCCTGCCATCTTGGCTTCTTCTCATACTCCCTCCTTCTAAAAAACTACCTGGACCCACAAAGACCCCTCGTCCAGCACACATTAGCATAACAATGGCCCTTCCCAAGTGTTGGGCAGATAAAATGTATTATGCTCACTTTGTTAAAGATAACAGGAGGAGGCCATCGCTCAGGTGGTATTAATGTGTGTTGGGGTGGGCTAAAGGCAGGCAGAATCCTTTAGCCTGGGGCTTGGTTTTGGGATTAAGCCTTTCCTACCCTTTTTGATGTAGGGCGGTACAATCCTATCATGCCTCAGAGGGTGACTTTGTATTAGAGACTTCCCTATTATGTATATTGGATTAAGGGTTTGGATTTCTACACTATAAAAGGGAGGCAGAACGGGACTCGGCTCTTAGTTCCTGAGGTTAGCATGAGAGAGCGGAGAGAGGAGAGCCAGCAGCTAAAGGAGGCCACGTGGAGAAGGCCAGGAGAAGCAGCCAAGATGGCGGAGTGCTGAGTGAGATGCCAGTTTGTGTAGAGTTTGTATCTGGGATAAGGAAGGAGATGGGGAACTGAGGAGAAGAAGGCTGGTGAGCTAGAAACCTTTGATTCTAGGAAACTCGGATAAGTCAGTGGCTTTGTGAACACTGAGTGTGACTGGGTTTTGGAGCCCAGTGTATGTTTTTACTTGCCCGCCAGGTGCAAGGTAGGATTAAAGGCTATGGCCCATCAGTTTTTGGCTCCGCTGTTTCTTTACCGACTGTCCGAATCCAATGCGAACCTGCATGGGCCAGGCGGCTGTGATAGTGGCCTTGGCCCTGCCTACTGGCTTTACACCAAGCAAGAAGGTAATTAGCAGTTTCACCTGGGCAGTGCCATTCATGTGGCAGTGCCATTTTTAACAAAATGAGCAAACATAAATATCACATTTTACAAACTTATTTGCCCAACATAGCCTAAGGGCTTAAGAATCACAATAATCACCTGGTCAGGGCATATACAAGAATCAATCAATGAATGCATAACACACTCTCTATCTCATCAAATAAATTTTAAAAATGGCAATAATCATAACAGCTATTGCTTACTGATTTAAGTACTTCACTTGTATGAACTCATGGAGTCCTTGCAACAAAAATTTATTATGGCATTATCCTCATTTCAAATTGAAGAAACTGAGGCAATGTGAGGTTAAATATTTTGCCTGCTATATAGTTGTTTTTTGTTTGTTTGTTTGTGTTTTAGGTGAAAGGAGGGGAGAGAGTGAGGCAGACTCCCACAACCCCATCTGGGGCCGATGCTTGAGTACTGAGCTATTTTTAGTGCTTGAGGCTGACCAGCTTGGACTACTCAGTGCCCAGGACCATGCTTGAACCAATAGAGCCACTGGCTGTAGGAAGGGGGAGAGGAAGAGGAAGGGGAGAAGGAGGAGGAGAGAAGCAAATGGTTGCTTTTCCTGTGTGCCCTGACAGAGAATCGAATCTGGGATGTCCATATGCCAGGCTGACATTATATATATATATATGGAGAGAGAGAGAGAGAGAGAGAGAGAGTCTTTATAGCTAAAAAGTGCCAGAATCTGGCTTTGAATTCAGGCCTATGCCAGCATTTCTCACTCTGGGCATTGGGGGCTGGATCACCTTCTATAGTGCAGGCTGCCCAATGCATTAGAGGATGTTGAGCAGCATCTCTGGTCCCTCATCGTCTGTCTTGACTGTCTTTACACATGCCTAGCTGCAAAATAACATTGGGTGTGTGTGTTTCCCCAAATTCGGCTTGAGTCCTGGTGGTGGAAGTGATTGGCAGGTTTTAGCATATTGGGGAGGGGTCAGTGGGGCCAGCAGAACCACCAGGACCACCAGCCTGAACCAAAGAATACCTTCAGCCCGGAGTGAGGGTTATGGCTCCTCAGCCACTGCTCAGTGGGCTTGCTGGGTGGCAGCATCAGCAGAGCCCTAGCGGGTGGAGACAGGCAGTCCTTTTCTTCCTTCCTGGTTCCCAGAGGTGGGCAGGGGCAGCAGAAGTGGCCCTGGGAGCCAGAGGGTGTGGGGATTTCAGGATTAACTGGGTGTGGGTCAGGGTGTGGCCTCTAAGACCCAAGGCCCCTGTGGGCTGGGAGGAGAAACCAGAGGCTAAAGTAGGTCTCCCCACCCATTTCCTGCTCTTGAGTCCGACCCAGTCCTGGCTCTGGGCCAGCAGCTGCCAAAATGGTGACTCAGAACTGCTGAGCTGAGGAGAGAAACAGGGTACAGGGTGGGGAGAGAGCCTCCCCCATCCTCAGCCTTCCTAGCATCCCCATCAGGACCAGGACCCTTGAAGCACATCTCAGATCTATCACATGGGTTCTCTCTTCTCTTCCTGTCCCTGCACACTCCCCTCCAGTGGGATTTTCTTTCCTTGGCACCTGTAAAACCAGGGGCTATTGCCGCCATGGCCATGCAGGTTCCTATTGGATTCGGGCAGACAGTAAAGGAATAATGGAGCCAGAAAATGGTGGGCCATTCCTTTATTAAAGTCTCATAATGGTGGACGAACAAACAGGCAGGGAAGACTGCTTCCCTCTCACTCACGGCTCCCAAAGCCCTGACTCGTTCTCCAGACTCTCCCGGACTCATAGGCCCCTCACCACCACCAGCTGACGTCTGCAGGGCTCCCAAGGCCCTCAGCTCAATCTCTCTCTCTCTCTATGCTCTCTCTAGCAAAACAGTCTGCAAGGAGAAATCCTTCTCCAGCAAACAATAGCAAACAATCTCCCCTCCCAAGCAGTAAGGCAGTCTATCTGCAATCTGCAATCTGCTGCCCTGAAGGCAAGCACCCGCAGCCTTCCATAGAATGTACATACATGATGCTGCCCCAATACAAAGGAGCAAACTTAAAAAACATTTGTTTACCCAACATTCCATCCCTTTTGCTCACTTCACAATCTCTACAACAGGTATCCATGTGCAAGGAATGAGGTACATTACATAAACAAACAAGAGCAATAGCACAAGTTATACTTACAACAATTACAAAGGTGCCTGCTAGTCAAATAAATTTGTAAATATGATTTATATCATATGTTTGCTTGCTTATAGTTTGCATTGGGTGTGGGAGACAGGCTGTAAGCTCATAAGGTCCTTATAGCTTAAGGCTTAGGTTTTTTTTTTTTTGTTTGTTTGTTTTTTTTTCCTTTTCATTTTTCTGAAGCTGGAAACAGGGAGAGACAGTCAGACAGACTCCCGCATGCGCCCGACCGGGATCCCCCCCCCCCCGGCATGCCCACCATGGGGCGACGCTCTGCCCACCAGGGGGCGATGCTCTGCCCATCCTGGGTGTCGCCATGTTGCGACCAGAGCCACTCTAGCGCCTGAGGCAGAGGCCACAGAGCCATAGCCAGCGCCTGGGCCATCTTTGCTCCAATGGAGCCTTGGCTGCGGGAGGGGAAGAGAGAGACAGAGAGGAAAGCACGGCGGAGGGGTGGAGAAGCAAATGGGCGCTTCTCCTGTGTGCCCTGGCCGGGAATTGAACCCGGGTCCTCCGCACGCTAGGCTGACGCTCTACCGCTGAGCCAACCGGCCAGGGCCAAGGCTTAGTTTTAAGACTAAGTCTTTCCTACCCTTTTAATACTAAGATCTTCTCGACATTCTTCTAATACTAAGATCTTCTCAAAACTAAGCTTTTCCCTGGCCTGACCAGGTGGTGGCGCAGTGGATAGAGCATCGAACTGGGATGCAGAGGACCCAGGTTCAAGACCCCGAGGTCGCCAGCTTGAGCGCAGGCTCATCTGGTTTGAGCATAAGCTCACCAGCTTGGACCCAGGGTCGCTGGCTCAAGCAAGGGGTTACTCATCTGCTGAAGGCCTGTGGTCAAGGCACATATAAGAGAGCAGTCAATGAACAACTAAGGTCTCGCAACAAAAAACTGATGATTGATGCTTCTGATCTCTCTTTGTCCCTGTCTCTCCCTCTCTCTCTGTCCCTGTAAAAAAAAAAAAAAAAAGAAGAAAACTAAGCTTTTCCCCACACCCTTGACTATTGCATGATGTGGGTGGTACACTCTTATGAGGAATCCCATTTCTGTCTCAGATAAGTGGTTTTGTATCAAAGACTTTCTTACTTGTATATTGGCTTAACGGCTTTAATTTCTACACTATAAGATAAGGCAGACCAGGGACTCTCTTGCTCAGATCCTGCCATCAGCATGGCAGAGAAGAGGCAGCCAAGATGGCAGAGTGCTGAAGGATAAGCCAGTTTGTACAGAGTTTGTGCAGAGAGAAGGAGATGGGGACAGAGGTGAATAAGGCTGGTGGGGCCTTTGATTCTAGGAATACTCAGATGAGTCAGTGGCTTTGGGAGCCCTGAATGGAAAGCGAAGTGTTTTCCCACTGTGTGTATTTTCTTACCCGCCGGGTGCCAGCTAGGATTAAAGGTAATGGTCCACCAGTTCTTGGCTCTGTTGTTTCATTACCGTCTGTCTGAATCAAATGCAAACCTACATGGGCCAGGCGGCTGTGATGGTGGCCGTGGCTACTGGCTTTACAGTGCCCCTTATAATGTCTCCCTGAGCACTCTGCCCAAGGTATAAACTGGAGGCCCATCTTTAGCTTCCTACTCCATGGTAGGTGGGAGGGCCTGTATAGTCCAGGGCTGTGTCCATGAAAACCTTAAAGCACCCTTGGTGCTTATCTCCAACTGGACAAGAGCAGCTTTCCGGTGCAGTAGGGCATCCACCAGAGCTGTGTCCCCCCCCCCCCCCCCCATCAGGGTCTCTCATACTGTCCAGAAGTGGCATGTCCATTCAACAAGGGAGCCAGTGCCCCACTGTGGTTAGAGTCCAAGAGTCAGTCCATAGTAGACAGCCCAGCTGCCTGTGCAAATCACCAAGGTAAGGTCCATTACAGGCAACTAGGTTCACATAGGGCCTCAGGCCTCCCCCCTCATCCCTGCAGTCATAGAAGTTCTGAAGATGCTGCCCCAAGGAGGAACAAGTGGCAACAGTGGCCAACCTCTCCAACTCTGTTCCAGACAGCATGATGCCATCCATCCCTGTGTCCCACAATCGCAGCAATCCTACCAGAGGCTTAGCAGATACTCTTTGGTGCTGGGTTTTTACCTTCTGGAGTCTGTGGATGGCATCTTCAGCCTGAGCCTCCTCATCCTCAGAAGAGGAGCTGGAAATGCCTGCTCCTGCCTACTCAAAGCCACTTTGTCAGTGTATGGCCAGTAGCCACGGCCACCATCACAGCCGCCTGGCCCATGTAGGTTTGCATTTGGTTCAGACAGACGGTAATGAAAGAACAGAGCCAAGAAGTGGTGGGCCATTTTCCTTTATTCTAGACTCATACCAGCCTACAAGTAAAAAGAAACACATGGGGCACTAAAACCCACTCACACGTTCTCCTGTTCCACAACCAGGAGAATATTTCTGGTTCTTTTCCTAGAATCAAAGGCCCATCACTCTCAGCCACCGCCTTTTCCCCATCTGCATGCTTCCATCTTGCTGGCTCCTCTCTGTGCAACCACGTGGTCTTCCCCCAAAATGGCCCCCTAGCTCCTCCTTTTAAAACCTTTTGGCAGGACAATCCCCTCCTCCAGTACACATTAGTATAGCCAAGGAATGAGGTACATTACATAAGCAAACAAACAATAGCAATAGCACAAACCTGCAACCTTGGGGTTTTGAACCTCGGTCCCCAGCATCCCAGGCCAATGTGCTATCCATTGTGCTACTGCCTGGCCAGGCTGCACTTATTGTTTTTACGACTAGGATCATTTACAGCTGAAAACCTGAGGCCCAGAGAGGTTAAGCTGGAGATTGCTAAAGAAGCGAAAGAGCCAGGGTTTGCTTTCTGGCCTGGCTGGCTGCAAAGCTGGTGTGCTGTTGTCATTTCCCTGCATGCATTCATTCATTCATGCCACACTCTGTGCACGGCTTAGCCTGTCGTCAGCCTGAACATGAGACCTGCAGGAAAGCAACAGGCAAACTGGACCAGGGTCCCCTCTCCCCCTTCTCCTACTCGACCGTTCATCCTTCAGGCCCGGTGGACATCTCTTTCCCTTTCCAGGAAGGATGGCCTCTCTATGGTCCTCTGAGCTGCTCCTCCACAGCACACGTCCCAGTTGTCACTCATCAGTCACATGTTTTTTCTTTTTGGTTTTTGACAAAGTGTTGTTAATGTGCTCTCCTCCATCTGACTATGAGCCCGTGAGGATATGAACAGTGCTGTCACTGGGCATCCCCAGCTCCTGGACCTGGGCCTTGAACACAGCTGCTCAATGTATACTGAAGGAACAGCAGAAAGTGGTGCCAGAGGGTGAAGTGAGTGCTGGGGAGGGTGGGTGGACTGAGGCAGGAGGTCAGTGCCTGAGCAGAAAGCCAGGGGGTTGGCTGAGTGGGAGCTGCAGTTACCCTGATGGAGGAGCAGGGGGCGTGGAAGGGGGGTTAGGTGTGTGTGCGGCCGGTTGAGGGACAGGTGCATGAAGTGATTGCATCCATGACAGTCCTGCATGTGCATTCAGAGCCTGGGAAGGCCAATCAGGGCTGGAGCCCTGCTGGTCTCCATGAGGGAGGTAACTTCCTGGGGCAGGCCTGACCTTCCTCACTTGGGGGCATCTGCACAATTTGCAATTTCCAGGGGCCAGCTCCAGCCAAGGAGAGAGGCCTTTATAAAGTCAGACTTGGCTTTCTCCCAACTGGCTGGACTCTTTGTGCCTGATTTTAAATGCCGGCTTGTCATAGTGTCTGCATGTAAGCGCACGCCTGCGCTTTTCTGAGGGTCTGTTTGCAGTGCTAGGGGCAGTGTGGGGGTGGCATCTTTTAGCAAGCCAGTGGCCATTCTCTACCCCTGCGCCAGCTCCACAGTTCTTTTTATATCTCACATTTACAGAAAGCCTAAACATCTGAGCCTGGGCCTGGCAGGGCAGGCTGTTTGAGGCTGCAAGAAAAGGCGGGGAAAGCAGAGAGGAGAGGACCAGGATGGTGTGTGAACCCAATCTGGAGGGAGGTTGGCCAGGTGAGGGGTGGGGCTGGCTTCCTTCCAACAGCCTGGCAGCATCAGATGGTGCTGAGCTATATTTAAAGGCTGCTCTCTCTGTCTCTACCAGGTCTTCACCAGGATGAATGAGTCAGAGGGATGTCTGGTGTGGCCCCAAAGCCTGGCTCAGTCTGCCCTAAGAGGCTAGGAATAATTCCCTGAGAAGCAGTCCTGCAGAAGCTCCATCTGGGTCCCTGTTGACCTGGGCCACATTCCCCCATCTCTGACCCAGATCTGCACCAGCCCAGTGGATGACCTCTGACTCAGGGTTGCCCACGGACAGCTTAAAGCCAATGATGGCTCCCTGGACACGCGGTGGCCTCTGCAGGATTCCGGTGGTACCCACCTCCTCCTGGAGGCAAATGGTCATGTTTTCTTGCTACTCTAGGATCCTTGTGTGCTGCTGTGGTTGGCACCATGTGCATATACACTGTGCCAGGTAGCCTCCAGGGGTCTGCATGCACATGTTACCCCTATCTAACTCCAAGTTTATTGATTAGAAGCCTGAGGTCCCTGGTTGGGACAAGTCTTAGTCCATTCAGGCTGCTGTAACAGACCCCAGACTGGGTAGTTTATAAACAACAGATTTATTTCTTACACTTCTGGAGGTGGGAAGTCCAATATTAAGGGGACAACAGGTTTGGTGTCTGGTGAGACCTACTTCTTTCTGTGTCCTCACATGGTGGAAGGGATGAGGTAGCTGTCTGGGTCTCGTGTGTGTGTGTATGTGTGTGTGTGTGTGTGTGTGTGTGTGTGTGTTTGTGACAGAGACAGAGAGAGATAGAGAGAGGGACAGATAGGGATAGACAGACAGGAAGGGAGAGAGATGAGAAGTATCGATTCTTCATTGCGGCACCTTAGTTGTTCATTAGTTGCTTTTTCATATGCCTTGACTCCGGGGCTACCGCAGACCGAGTGACCCCTTGCTCAAGCCAGCGACCTTGGGCTCAAGCTGGTGAGCCTTGCTCAAACAGATGAACCTGCGCTCAAGCTGGCGCCCTCGGGGTTTTGAACCTGGGTCCTCTGCGTCCCAGTCCCATGTTCTATCCACTGCGCCACTGCCTAGTCAGGCTCTCTGTTTTTTTTTAAACATTTTTATTTTTATTTATTTATTTATTTACAGGGACAGAAAGAGAGTCAGAGAGAGGGATAGATAGGGACAGACAGACAGGAATGGAGAGAGATGAGAAGCATCAATCATCAGTTTTTCATTGTGACACCTTAGTTGTTCATTCATTGCTTTATCATATGTGCCTTGACCGGGGGCTACAGCAGACTGAGTAACCCCTTGCGCTCGAGCTAGCGACTTTGGGTCCAAGCTAGCAAGCTTTTTGCTCAAGCCAGATGAGCCCACGCTCAAGCTGGTGACCTCGGGATCTCGAACCTGGGTCCTTCCGCATCCCAGTCCGACGCTCTATCCACTGTGCCACCGCCTGGTCAAGCTCTGTTTCATTTATTTATTTATTTTTTCTGAAGTTGGAAACGGGGAGGCAGTCAGACAGACTTCCGCATGCACCCGACCGGAAACCACCTGGCATGCCCACCAGGGGGTAATGCTCTGCCCATCTGGGGTGTTGCTCTGTTGCAACCAGGGCCATTCTAGCGCCTGAGGCAGAGGCCATGGAGCCATCCTCAATGCCTGGGCCAACTTTTGTTCCAGTGGAGCCCTAGCTGCGGGATGGGAAGAGAGAGACAGAAAGGAAGGAGAGGGGGAGGGGTGGAGAAGCAGATGGGCGCTTCTCCTGTGTGCCCTGGCTGGGAATCGAACCCGGGACTCCTGCACGCCAGGCCGATGCTCTACCACTGAGCCATCCGGCCAGAGCAGGCTCTGTTTTTTTTTTTTTTAAAGGATTTTATTTATTGATTTTACAGAGAGAGGAGGGGATGGGGAGCAAGAATTATCAACACATAGTTGCTTTACTATAGTTGTTCATTGATTGCTTGTCGTATGTGCCTTGACTGGGCAAGCCCAGGACCTTAAACTGGCAACCTCGGCATTCCAGGTGAATACTTTATTCACTGCACCACTACAGGCCTATCCTGGGTCTCCTTTATAAGGGCATTCAGAGGGCTCCAGCCTTATGACCTAATCTACCAAAGGCTCCATCTCCAAATTATCATCACATTAGGGGTTGGCTTTCAACATATGAATTCGAGGCGATACAAACATTCAGCCTTTAACAGGATATATGTGTCTGTAGGTGACAGAGTAGGAATTGGAGGGCCCTACTATGTAGGTGCTACCTACTTACCCCTGTTCCAAGGCCCACAGGTGAGTGGGATCCTGCACCTGGGCACCAGTGGGCAGTGGTGGGGGTGATGCCCAGACAAAACAGGACTTTAGAATGACGCCAGAGTGAAAGATATGAGACTAGCCTTGCATTGTCCAGGATGGTCACCACAAGCCATGGGCGGCAACTGAGCACTGGAAATGTAGTTGGTTCAACCTGATATATGCTCGGAATATAAATATTTGAAACACATTATGTTTCAAATATTTAGTAAGAAAAAAGACTGTAAATGATTGCAATAATGTTCATAGTGGTTACATCTTGAAATGACTATATTTTGGCTATGTTGTGTTAAATAAATGCATTATTCAAAGTAATTTTATTTTCCTCAAAAAGCTAAATATAGCTTGACCTGTGGTGGCACAGTGGATAAAGTGTCAACCTGGAATGCTGAGATCGTTGGTTCAAAACCCTGGCTTGCCCAGTTAAGGCACATATGAGAAGCAACAACTACCAGTTGATGCTTCCTGCTTCTCCCCTCACCCTTTCTCTCTCTCTCCTCTCCCTAAAATCAATAAACAAAATATTTTTTAGAAAAGCTAAATATAGAGTTATCACAGGACCCAGCAATTCCACCCCTAGGTCTAGACTCTAAAAGAATTGAAAACAAGCCCTGGCTGGTTGGCTCAGTGGTAGAACATTAGCCTGGTGTGTGGAAGTCCTGGGTTTGACCCCTGGCCAGGGCACACAGAAGAAGCACCCATCTGCTTCTCCACCCTCCCCCTCTCCCTCCTCTCTGTCTCTCTCTTTCCCTCCGGCAGCCAAGGGTCCATTGGAGTAAAGTTGGCCCTGGGTGCTGAGCATGGCTCAATGGCCTCTGCCTTAGGCACTAGAATGGCTCTGATTGCAATGGAGCAACGCCCCAGATGGGCAGAGCATCGCCCCCTGGTGGGCGTGCCGGGTGGATCCCCATCAGGCACATGCGGGAGTCTGTCTCTCTACCTTCCCTGCTTCTCACTTCAGAAAAATTAAAAAAAAAAAAAAAAGAACTGAAAACAGGTATTCAGTACAGGGTGTGGCAAAAGTAGGTACATATACAGCTGTAAGTACATGAAACAGAGTTTAATTATTTTCTTTAAGATTTTATTATTTATTGATTTTAGTGACAGAAGAGAGAGAGAGAAAGGCAGATAGTGGTTGTACAACATTGTGAATGTACTAAATGCTTTGGAACTATATTATACAACTTAAAAAGTTAATTCTATGTGAATTTCTTTTTTTAATTAATTTAAATTTATTGTGTTAACATGGATTCAAGTGTCCCACTCAATATAATTCCGTCACCCCAACCACATGCCCCCATTATACCCCTTTTGCCCCCCTTTCCCTCTCTCCCCCTCTTCCCTCTGTCCTGTTATCTGTATCTATGTGTTATGTATACATAATTTCACTAATCCCTTCACCTTCTCTGACCCTGTCCCCTCATCCCCCTTCCCCCTGACAGCTGTCCCTCTGCTCCCCATGACCGCAGCTCTGCCTCTATTCCGTTCCTCAGTTCACTTTGTTCATTAGATTCCACATATATGTGAGATCATATGATATTTGTCTTTCTCTGCCTGGCTTATTTCACTTAGCATAATAATCTCCAGGTTCATCCATGCCATCGCAAAGGGTAAGATTTCCTTCTTTTTCACAGCCACATAGTATTCCATTATGTGTATATGTACCACAGCTTTTTAATCCACTCGTCCACTGTTGGACACTTGGACTGTTTCCAGATCCTGGCTATTGTGAACAATGCTGCAATAAACATGGGAATGCATTTCTTCTTTTGAATCAGTGCTTTGTGTGGTTTTTTAATTTTAATTTTTTTATTTTATGTTATTTTTTTACAGAGACAGAGAGAGAGTCAGAGTGAGGGATAGACAGGGACAGACAAATAGGAATGGAGAGATGAGAAGCATCAATCATTAGTTTTTCGTTGCGCATTGCGACACCTTAGTTGTTCATTGATTGCTTTCTCATATGTGCCTTGACCATGGGCCTTCAGCGGACCCAGTAACCCCTTGCTTGAGCCAGCGACCTTGGGTCCAAGCTGGTGAATTTTTGCTCAAACCAGATGAGCCCACGTTCAAGCTGGTGACCTCAGCTTCTTGAACCTGGGTCTTCCGCATCCCAGTCTGACACTCTATCCACTGCGCCACTGCCTGGTCAGGCTGTGTTTTTTTTTTTTTAAGATTGTTTTTCTTTTTGTATTTTTTAAAAAAATTTTCTGAAGTTGGAAACAGGGAGGCAGTCAGACAGACTCCTGCATGTGCCCGACCGGGATCCACCCGGCACACCCACCAGGGGGCGATGCTCTGCCCATCTGGGCCATTGCTCTGTTGCAACCAGAGCCATTCTAGCACCTGAGGCAGAGGTCGCAGAGCCATTCTCAGCACCCAGGCCAACTTTGCTCCAATGGAGCCTCGGCTGTGGGAGGGGAAGAGAGAGACAGAGAGGAAGGAGAGGGGGAGGGGTGGAGAAGCAGATGGGCACTTCTCCTGTGTGCCCTGGCTGGGAATCGAACCCAGGACTCCTGCATGCCAGGCCGATGCTCTACCACTGAGCCAACAGGCCAGGGCCTCTTTTTGTATTTTTTCAAAGTGAGAAGCGGGGGAGGGTGGTTGGGGGGGGCAGACAGACAGACTCCTGCATGCGCCTGACTGGGAGCGATGCTCAGCCCCTTTTTAGGTATTGCTTCGCTGCAATCAGAGCCATTCTAGTGCCTGAGGCAGAAGCATGGAGCCATCCTCAGCACCCAGGGCTAACCTTGCTCCAATGGAGCCTTGGCTGCGGGAGGGGAAGAGAGAGAAAGAGGAAGGGTAGAGAAGCAGATGGGCGCTTCTCCTGTGTGCCCTGGCCAGGGATTGAACCTGGGACTTCCACATGCCGGGCTGACACTCTACTGCTGAGCCAACAGGCCAGGGCCTTCTTTAAGATTTTAAAAATTAATTTAATTTGCCTGACCAGGCGGTGGCACAGTGGATAGAGTGTCAGACTGGAATGTGGAGGACCCAGGTTCGAGACCCCAAGGTTGCCAGCTTGAGCGCAGGCTCATCTGGTTTGAGCAAAAATTCACCAGCTTCGAAGAAAAAAAATTAAAAAAAAAAAAATTCACCAGCTTGGACCCAAGGTCGCTGCTCGCTCAAGCAAGGGGTCACTCGGTCTGCTGAAGGCCCACGGTCAAGGCATATGTGAGAAAGCAATGAATGAACAACTAAGGTGTCACAATCAAAAACTGATGATTGATGCTTCTCATCTCTCTCCGTTCCTGTCTGTCTGTCCTTCTCTCTGACTCTCTCTTTGTCTCTGTAAAAAAAAAAAGAAAAAAAGGTATAAAAAAAATCTTAAAAATTTTTTTTTATTTATTTAGAAAGGAGAGAGAGAGAGAGAGAAGGGGGAGGAGCAGCAAGCATCAACTCCCATATGTGCCTTGACCAGGCTAGTCCGGGCTTTTACCGGCGACCTCAGGGTTCCAGGTCAGCACTTTACGCACTGCGCCACCACAGGTCAGGCCCTCTTTTGAATCAGTGTTTTGATATTTTAAGGATATATTCCTAAAAGTGGGATTGCTGAATCAAAAGGCAGTTCCATTTTTTTTTTTTTTTTTTTTACAGAGACAGAGAGTGAGTCAGAGAGAGGGATAGACAGGAACAGAGAGAGATGAGAAGCATCAATCATTAGTTTTTCATTGCGTGTTACAACACCTTAGTTGTTCATTGATTACTTTCTCATATGTGCCTTGACCGTGGGCCTTCAGCAGACCGAGTAACCCCTTGCTGGAGCCAGCGACCTTGGGTTCAAGCTGGTGGGCTTTTGCTCAAACCAGATGAGCCCGTGCTCAAGCTGGTGACCTCGGGGTCTCAAACCTGAGTCCTCTGCATCCCAGTCAGACGCTCTATCCACTGCGCCACCGCCTGGTCAGGCGGCAGTTCCATTTTTAATTTTTTGAGGAAACACTGTACAGTTTTCCACAGTGGCTGCACCAGTCTGCATTCCCACCAGCAGTGCAGGAGGGTTCCCTTTTCTCTGCACCCTCACCAGCACTTACCCTGTGTTAATTTGTTAATGAGCGACATTCTGACAGGTGTGAGGAGGTATCTCATTGTGGTTTTAATTTGCATTTCTCTGATGATTAGTGAAGTTGAACATTTTTTCATATGCCTATTGGCCATCTGTATGTCCTCTTTGGAGAAGGGTCTGTTCAGTTCTTTTGCCCATTTTTAAATTGGATTGTTTACCTTCCTAATGTTGAGTTTTAGAAGTTCTTTATAAATTTTTGTTATTAACCCCTTATCAGATATGTAGGCGAATATGTTCTCCCATTGTGTGGGTTGTCTTTTTATTTTGTTCATGATGTCGTTTGCTGTACAAGAGCATTTTAGTTTGATATAGTCCTGTTTGTTTATTTTGTCCTTTATTTCACTTGCCTGTGGAGATAAATTAGCAAAAATATTGTCACAGAGATATTGGAGAGTTTACTGCCTATGTTGTCTTTCAAGATATTTATGGTTTCGTGACTTATATTTATTTTATTTTATTTTTTATTTTATTTTATTTTTTTGTATTTTTCTGAAGCTGGAAACAGGGAGGCAGTCAGACAGACTCCCGCATGCACCCGACCTAGATCCACCCAGCACGCCCACCAGGGGGCGATGCCCTGCCCATCCGGGGCATTGCTCTGTTGGGGCTGGAGCTATTCTAGTGCCTGAGGTGAAGGCCATGGAGCTGTCCTCAGCGCCCGGGCCATCTTTGCTCCAATGGAGCCTTGGCTGCGGGAGGGGAAGAGAAAGACAGAGAGGAAGGAGAGGGGGAGGGGTGGAGAAGCAGATGGGCTCTTCTCCTGTGTGCCCTGGCCAGGAATCAAACCTGGGACTCCTGCACGCCAGGTCGATGCTCTACCACTGAGCCTTACATTTAAATCTTTTATCCATTTTGAGTTTATTTTTGTGAATGGTGCAAGTTGGTGGTCTAGTTTAACTTTTTTTTGCATGTACCTGTTCAATTTTCCCGATACCATTTATTTTTTATTATTATTATTTTTTTTAATTTTATTTTTTTAATTAATTAATTTATTTGTTACAGAGAGAGGGATAGATAGGGACAGACAGACAGAAACGGGGAGAGATGAGAAGCATCAGTCATCAGTTTTTCATTGGGACTCCTTAGTTGTTCATTGATTGCTTTCTCATATGTGCCCTGACTGTGGGCCTTCAGCAGACCGAGTAACCCCTTGCTTGAGCCAGCGACCTTGGGTCCAAGCTGGTGAGCTTTTTTTTTTTTCTTTTTTTTTGCTCAAGCCAGATGAGCCCGCACTCAAGCTGGCGACCTCAGGGTCTTGAACCTGGGTCCTTCCGCATCCCAGTCCGACACTATCCACTGTGCCACTGCCTGGTCCGGCTTTATTATTTTTTAAAAAAAATATTTATTTTAGAGAGGAGAGACAGTGAGAGAGAGAAGGGCAGGGAAGGAGCGGGAAGAATCAACTTTCATATGTGCCTTGACTAGGCAAACCCAGGGTTTTGAACCAGTGACCTCAGCATTCCAGGTTGACACTTTACCCACTGCACCACCACATGTCAGGCCCAACACCATTTATTAAAGAGACTGTCTTTACTCCATTGTATGCTCTTACCTCCTTTGTCAAGTATCAACTGACCATAAAGGCATGGGCTTATTTCTGGGTTCTCTGTCTGTTCCATTGATCTGTGTGCCTGTTGTTATGCTAGTACCAACCTGTTTTGATTACAATGGCCTTGTAGTATAACTTGATATCAGGAAGTGTAATACCTCCTACATTATTCTTCATTTTCAAGATTACTGAGGTTATTTGTGTTCTTTTTGGTTCCAGATGAGTTTTTGAAATATTTGTTCTATATCTTTGAAGTATGCCATTGGTATTTTAGTAGGAGTTTCATTGAATTTATAGATTGCTTTCCATAATACAGACATTTTTTTTTGTATTTTTCTCATGTGAGAAGTGTGTGGGGGGGTGCAGACAGACAGGCTCCCGCATGCGCCTGACCAGGATCCACCCTGCTAGCGCTTGAGGCGGAGGCCATGGAGCCATCTTCAGTGCCTGGGACATCTTTGCTCCCCTGGAGCCTTGGCTGTAGGAGGGGAAGAGAGAGACAGAGAGGAAGGAGAGGGGGAAGGGGGAAGAAGCAGACGGGCGACTCTCCTGTGTGCCCTGGCTGGAAATCAAACCCGGGACTTCCACACACCAGGCTGACGCTCTACCACTGAGCCAACTGACCAGGGCCAATATAGACATTTTAATGATGTTTATTCTTCCTATCCATGAACATGGTATATGCTTCCATTTGTTTGTATTTTTTTTTATTTCTTTTTTTAATGACTTATAATTTTCTGAGTACAAGTCTTTTACCTCGTTGGTTAAGTTTATTCCTAGGTACTTTATTGTTTTTGTTGCAATGGTGAAGGGGATTGTTTCCTTAATTTCTCTTTCTGACAGTTTATTGTTGGTGCGTAAAAATGCCACTGACTTCTGAATATTAATTTTATATCCTGCCACCTTGCTGAATTCATTTTTGAGGTCTAGTAATTTTTTGACTAAAATTTAGGGTTTTCTATAAACAGTATTATGTCATCAGCAAATAATGATAGTTTTACTTCTTCATTTCCAATTTGGATGCCTTTTATTTCTTCTCTTGTCTGATTGCTGTGGATAGGACTTCCAGAACTATGTTGAATAAGAGTGGTGAAAGGACGCACCCCTGCTTTGTTCCTGATCTCAAGGGGATTGCTTTTACCATATTTCTCCATGTGTAAGACTCTCCCATGTATAACATGCACCTTAATTTTGGGGCCCAAAATTTGAAAGAAAGACAACAAGTGCAAAAAGTGGGAAACGCTAGTAAAAAAACTACAACCACTTTATAAAACGCACCCAGTTTTTAGACCTCAAAATTGTTGAAAAGTTATGTCTATTATACAAGGGGAAATATGGTAATTTTTGCTCATTGAGTATGATGTTGGCTGTTGGTTTGTCATAGATGGCCTTTATTTTGTTGAGGTATATTGCCTGTATTCCCACTTTGCTGAGAGTTTTGATCATAAATAAGTGCTGGAGGATTTTATTTATTTATTTATTTATTTATTTATTTATTTATTTATTTATTTTTATTTTATTTTACAGGGACAGAGAGAGAGTCAGAGAGAGGGATAGACAGACAGTAACGAAGAGAGATGAGAAGCATCAATCATCAGTTTTTTGTTGCAACACCTTAGTTGTTCATTGATTGCTTTCTCATATGTGCCTTGACTGCGGGCCTTCAACAGAACGAGTAACCCCTTGCTTGAGCCAGCGACCTTGGGTCCAAGCTGGTGAGCTTTTGCTCAAGCCAGATGAGCCCACGCTCAAGCTGGTGACCTTGGGGTCTTGAACCTGGGTCCTTCCACATCCCAGTTCGATGCTCTATCCACTGCGCCACCGCCTGGTCAGGTGAGTGCTAGATTTTATCAATGCTTTTTCTGCATTTATTGATATAATCATGTGATTTTTTTAACTAAGTATTTTTTTTTTACTTTTAAAAAATATTCATTTCAGAAAGGAGAGAGAGTGAGCGTGAAAGAGGGAGAGAAAGAGAGAGAGAGAGAAAAGGGGGAGGAGCAGAAAGCAACTCCCATATGTGCCTTGACCAGACAAATGCAGGGTTTTGAACCGGCAACCTCAGCATTCCAGGTCAATGCTTTATCCACTGCGCCACCACAGGTCAGGTAATCATGTGATTTTTATGCTTCCTTTTGTTTATGTGATGCATCATTTCTATTGATTTGCCTTCCTGGGATAAATCCCACTTGCTCATGATGTATGATCTATTTGATGTATTGCTGAATCCAGTTTGCTAATGTTTTTTTCTGTGTGTGTGGCAGTGACAGAGTCAGAGAGATAGATAGATGGGGCAGACAGACAGGAAGGGAGAGAGATGAGAAACATCAATTCTTCATTGCGGTTCCTTAGTTGTTCATTGATTGATTTCTCATATGTGCCTTGACCGGGGGCCTACAGCAGACCGAGTGACCCCTTGTTCGAGCCAGCGACCTTGGGCTCAAGCTGGTGAGCCTTGCTCAAACCAGATGAGCCCGTGCTCAAGCTGGCAACCTCGGGGTCTTGAACCTGGGTCCTCTACATCCCAGCCTGATGCTCTATCTACTGCACCACTGCCTGGTCAGGCTGTTTGCTAATATTTTGTTGAGAATTTTAACATCTATGTTCATCAGGGATATTGGCCTATAGTTTTCTTTCTTTGTAGTATCTTTACCTGGTTTTGGAATGAGGACAATACTTAGAAGTCTTCCTTCCTCTTGAATTTTTTGAAATAGCTTGAGAAGGATAGGTGTTAGTTCTTCTTTGAATGTTTGGTAAAATTTGCCTGTGAAGCCATCTAGTCCAGGACTTTTGTTTCCTGGGAGTTTTTTGATTACTACTTTAGTTTCATTTGTTGTAATTGGTTTGTTTAGGTTTTCTGATTCTTCCCAATTGAGTTTTGGTATATTGTATGTTTCTAGGAATTTATCCATTTCACTTAGGTTGTCCCATTTTTTGGCATATAGATCTTCATAGTGCTTTCTTACAATCCTTTGTATTTTTGCAGTGTCAGTTGTTACTTCTCCACTTTCATTTCTAATTTTATTGATTTGAGTCCTCTTTTTTTTTCTTGATGAGTCTGGTTAAAGGTTCATCAGCCTTGTTTACCTTTTCAAAGAACCAGCTCTTGGTTTTATTGCTCTTTTATATATATATACTTTTAGCCTCTATGTCATTTATTTCCATTGTGAACTTTATTATTTTCTTCCATCTAGTTCCTCTGGGCTTTATTTGTTGTTCTTTTTCTAGTTATTTTAGGTGCAGGGTTAAGTTTTTTATCTGAGCTTTTTCTTGCTTCTTAAGGTATGCCTATAATGCTATGAATTTCTCTCTCAGGACTGCTTTAGCTATGTCCCATAGATTTTTTAGTTGTTTTATGTTCATTTTCATTTGTTTCAAGGATATTTTTTATTTCTTTCTTGATCTCATTGTTAACCCATTCATTATTTAATAACATGCTATTTAGCCTCCAAGTGTTTGCATTTTTTTCAATTTTCCTATTGTAGTTGATTTCTAGTTTCATGCCCATGTGATCAGAGAAGATGCTTAATATGATTTCAATCTTCTTAAATTTATTGAGACCTTTTTTTTTGTCTTAACATGTGCTCTATTCTAGAGAATGTACCATGAACACTTGAATGTATATTCTGCTGCTTTGGGGTAAAAGGTTCTGAAGATATCAATTAAATCCAGTTGATCTAGTGTGTCATTTAAGGCTGCTGTTTCTTTGTTAATTTTCTGTCTGGAGGATCTATCCATTGATGTTAGTGGGGTATATAAATCCACTACTATTATATTATTGCTGTTGATTTTGCCCTTTATGTCCATCAAAATCTGCTTTATATATTTAGGTGTGCCTATATTAGGCACATAAATATTTACAATGGTTATATCCTCCTGTTGGATTGTTCCCTTTATCATTATGTAGTGACCTTCTTTATCCCTTTGTTTTTGTTGTTGTTGTTGGTTTTTTTTTATTTTTCTGAAGCTTGAAACGGGGAGAGACAGTCAGACAGACTCCAGCATGCACCTGACCGGGATCCACCCAGCACGCCCACCAGGGGGCGACGCTCTGCCCACCAGGGGGCGACGCTCTGCCCACCAGGGGGCGATGCTCTGCCCCTCTGGGGCATCGCTCTGTCACAACCAGAGCCACTTTAGTGCCTGGGGCAGAGGCCAAGGAGCCATCCCCAGCGCCCGGGCCATCTTTGCTCCAATGGAGCCTTGGCTTTGGGAGGGGAAGAGAGAGACAGAGAGGAAGGAGGGGGTGTGGGGGGTGGAGAAGCAAATGGGCGCCTCTCCTATGTGCCCTGGCCGGGAATCGAACCCGGGTCCCCCGCACACCAGGCTGACGCTCTACCGCTGAGCCAACCGGCCAGGGCCTATCCCTTTGTTTTAAAGGCTATTTTGTCAGATATAAGTAATGCTACCCCAGCTTTTATTTTATTTTATTTTATTTTATTTTATTTTTAATTTTTATTTATTTATTCATTTTTTAGAGAGGAGAGAGACAGAGAGGGAGAGAGAGGAGAGAGAGACAGAGAGAGAGAAGGGGGGAGAAGCTGGAAGCATCAACTCCCATATGTGCCTTGACCAGGCAAGCCCAGGCTTTCGAACCGGCGACCTCAGCATTTCCAGGTCGACGCTTTATCCACTGCGCCACCACAGGTCAGGCAATTTTTTTTTTCATTTCCATTTGCATGAAATACTTTTTTCCATCCCTTCACTTTCAGTGTATGTATATTTTGTTCTGAGGTGGCTCTCTTGTAGACAGCATATGTACAGGTCCTGTTTTCTTATCTATGCAGCTACCCTATGTCTTTGTGAGTGTGTATGTGTGTGTGTGACAGAGACAGTGAGAGAGACAGAGAGAGGGACAGATATGGACAGACAGACAGGAAAGGAGAGAGATGAGAAGCATCAATTCTTTGTTGTAGCTCCTTAGTCATTCATTGGTTGCTTTCTCATATGTGCCTTGATGGGAGGGGCTACAGCAGAGCAAGTGACCCCTTTGTCAAGCTGGTGACCTTGGGCTCAAGCCAGTGACCTCGGGCTTCAAGCCAGCAACCTTAGGGCTCAAGTCAGTGGCCATGGGTTTATGTTTATGATCTCACACTCAAGCCAGTGACCCTGCGCTCAAGCTGGTGAGCCCGCGCTCAAGCCGGGTGAGCCCGCGCTCAAGCCGGGTTAGCCTGCACTCAAGCCGGCAACCTCAGGTTTTTGAACCTGGGTTCTTTGCATCCCAGTCCGATGCTCTATCCACTGCACCACCACCTGGTCAGGCTACCCTATGTCTTTTGATTAGAGCATTTAATACATTTACATTTATTGATATGTACTTATTTCTTGCCATTTTATTCTTTAAATCTACAATCCTCCTCTCGATTTCTTTTTTCATTTGCTCTTTTTACATCAGGCCCCTTAACATTTCTTGTAGTATTGGTTTGGTTGTAATGAATTTCTTGAATTTTTTGTTTTGGTCTTGGAAGCTTTTTATTTATCCTTCAATTTTAAATGATGGCCTTGTTGGATAAAGTAGTCTTGGTTGTAGGTTCTTGTTTTGCATTACTTTGAATATTTCTTGCCAATCCCTTCTGGCCTCAAGTGTTTCTGTTGAGAAGTCAGGTGTCATCCTTATGGGGTTTCTCTGCAGGTAATTAACTGCTTTTCTCTTGCAGCTTTTAGTATTCTTTCTTTGTCTCTTAACTTTGGCATTTTAATTATGATGTGTCTTAGTGTAGGCCTCCTTGGGTTCCTCTATAATGGGACTCTGTGCTTCATGAACTTGTGTGACTTTTTCCTTCATCAATTTAGAGAAATTTTCAGCTATGATATCTTCAAATAGGTTCTCTACCCCTTATTCGTTCTCTTCTTCAGGAACCCCTATGATGCGGCTGTTGCTTCTCTTCATGTTGTCACAGAGATCCTCAGTCTTTCTGAGCCTCTTTTCATTTTGCTGCTCTGCTTTTCTGCTTTCATTTATCTTGTCCTCTAAATCGCTGATTTGATCCTCTGCTTTATCCAGCCTGCTGTTGATTCCCTCTAGAGCATTCTTCATTTCTGATATTGTATTTCTAATTTCTGACTGGTTCTTTTTTATGATTTCAATGTCCTTTTTGATGCTTGCTATTTATTTATTTATTTATTTATTTATTTATTTAATATATTTTTCTAAAGCTGGAAATGGGGAGAGACAGTCCGACAGACTCCCGCATGTGCCCAACCGGGATCCACCCGGCATGCCCACCAGGGGCGACGCTCTGCCCACCAGGGGGCGATGCTCTGCTCCTCTGGGGCATCGCTCTGCCACGACCAGAGCCACTCTAGCGCCTGGGGCAGAGGCCAAGGAGCCATCCCCAGCGCCCGGGCCATCTTTGCTCCAATGGAGCCTTGGCTGTGGGAGGGGAAGAGAGAGACAGAGAGGAAAGGGGGGTGGAGAAGCAAATGGGTGCTTCTCCTATGTGCCCTGGCCAGGAATCAAACCCGGGTCCCCTGCATGCCAGGCTGATGCTCTACCGCTGAGCCAACCGGCCAGGGCCTACTATCTCTTTATTTAGATATTCATTATGACCTTCCATTATTGCTCTAAGATTCTTTTTTTTAAGCATTTTAATTTTATTTATTTATTTATTTTGTGACAGAGAGAGGGACAGACAGGAAGGGAGAAAGATGAGAAGCATCAATTCTTCATTGCAGTTCCTTAGTTGTTCGTTGATTGCTTTCTTATATGTGCCTTGACCGGGGGGCTACAGCAGACTGAGTGACCCTTTGCTTGAGCCAGCAACCTTGGGCTCAAGCTGGTGGGCCTTGCTCAAACCAGATGAACCCATGCTCAAGCTGGCGACCTCGGGGTCTCAAACCTGGGTCTTCTGCATCCCAGTCTGATGCTCTATTCACTGTGCCACTGCCCATCAGGCTGCTCTAAAGCATCCTAAAAATCATTATTTTAAACTCTGCGTCTGATAGTTTGGTTACTTCCATTTCATTTACTTCTTTTTCTTTTTTTTTAATTTTAATTTTTAATTTTTTAAATTTTTTTAAATTTATTCATTTTTAAAGAGGGGAGAGAGAGAGACAGAGAGAGAGAGATAGAGAGAGAGAGAGAGAGAGAGAGAAGGGGGGAGGAGCTGGAAGCATCAACTTCCATATGTGCCTTTACCAGGCAAGCCCAGGGTTTTAAACCGGTGATCTCACTGTTTCCAGGTCAACACTTTATCCACTGCACCACCACAGGTCAGGCCATTTACTTCTTTTTCTAGGGATTTCTCTTGTTGATTTATTTGGGTCATTTGTCTTTGTCTGCCCATTTTGTCTGTGTATTAGGTAGTGCTGTCTGATTTTGAAATTTGTTGTGGTGTCTTTATGAGAAAGATGGGCTCGGTGGTACTGATCTCCAGGCCACCTGTTTTCCTCGCTCTTGGAATGCTTCTTGAGGGTAGTATTTTCCTCCTGTTGTATGTGAGTACTGAATGCAGTTGGTCCTTTTGTGTTGGTTCTAGGTCTTTTTGGATTGGTGTCAGCTGTTGTGTGTAACCTGCTGTGGGCTACCTGTCTGGAGCTACTACTCTGTTCTCTGTGTCTGTGTTTCCTGTGCCTGGGTACTGTGGGAGGGGCCAACCCATGTATAAAGATCAGCTTCCTCCTGCTTAGAGATAATAGCAGCTCTGTAAAACCCCAAGCTCTGTAAGATTTGCCTCCACTTTTCAGCTGCTCCACCTCCTCTTGCAGCTGCCTGTGATCCCTCAGAGTCTTCAGTATTGTTGTGGCTTTTTCTGTGATCCTTGTTTTTTTTTCTTTTTTCTTTTTTGTATTCTTCTGAAGCTGGAAATGGGAGGCAGTCAGACAGACTCCCGCATGCGCCCAACCGGGATCCACCCGGCATGCTCACCAGGGGGCGATGCTCTGCCCATCTGAGGCGTCACTCCGTCGCAACCAGAGCCAGTCTAGCACCTGAGGCAGAGGTCATGGAGCCATCTCCAGCGCCCAGGCCATCCTTGCTCCAATGGAGCCCCGGCTGCGGGAGTGAAAGAGAGAGACAGAGAGGAAGGAGAGGGGGAGTTGTGGAGAAGCAGATGGGCACCTCTCCTGCGTGCCCCTGCCAGGAATCGAACCCGGGACTTCTGCACACCAGGCCAACGCTCTACCACTGAGCCAACCGGCCAGGGCCGATCCTTGGTTATAGACTCCTCTTCGTTTAGTCCAAAGTTGGTTTTTCAAGATGATTGTTCTTAAATTAATTTGTAATCCAGTTTAGTCCTAGGAGGTGGCAGTTGTAACATCTGCCTACTCTGTTGCCTTCTTGGAATCCTATGTGAATTTCATCACTATTAAAAACACACAAACAAGCCTGGCCTGGCACAGTGGATGGAGTGTTGACCTGGAATGCTGAAGTCACCAGTTTGAAACCTGGGCTTGCCTGGTCAAGGCACATATAAGAAGCAACTATGAGTTGATGCTTAATGCTCCGCAACCTCCTACCTTTTCTCTCTCAAATCAATAAATAAAATCTTAAGAAAAAAATTTTACCTGTTCTTCTTTTACTTTCTTCATTGTGGTGACCGGAATATTTAAACATGACTCTACTCACTTTAAATTGCTGTTGGGCTTGACCAGGCGGTGGTGCAGTGGATAGAGCATCAAACTGGGATGCAGAGGACCCAGGTTTGAAACCTTGAGGTTGTTGGCTTGAGCATGGGCTCATCTGGTTTGAGCAAGACTCACCAGCTTGAGTCCAAGATTGCTGGCTTGAGCAAAGGAGCACTCGGTCTGCTATAGCCCCTGGCGAAGGCACATATGAGAAAATACTCAATGAATAACTAAGGTGTTGCAACGAAGAATTGATGCTTCTCATCTCTCTCCCTTCCTATCTGTCTGTCTCTCTCTCTGACTCTCTCTGTATCTGTCACACACAAAAAATTGCTATTGATGTGCTGGGCTAGACCACTGCATGTCCAGGTGAATCAGATCACACTGTAGTTCTCTGTCCACGAGGTGTAAACCCTCAGGACCACTGATGACCCAGATCAGGGAAAGGGATTTTCCCGTGGACTGAGGTGGAAAGAAGAGCTCTGACTGTCCACGCTTGTCTGCCACAGGACTTCTGATTCATTCTTTCAGTCATGAAGCAACATGACCTTATTCTCTCTGACCAGAGAGAGGAATGAAGTATGGAGATTTGTGCAATAATTTGAACCACCTTGAACTTCTGACCACCTGAAATGGAGTTCAAAGACCTGGAGACTGTTGTTTCCGGTTGGTGGTTTAGTAATTTGAACTCCCAGCATTCTTGATGGGCAGGGAAGTGGTTCTGATCTCCCTCATCTTCAGCTCCTCCTAGCAGCCCCTCCTCCCACAGTGCTCCCACAGTGCCTATGCTGGCCCGCCCTCTCCTTGGGGCAATTCCTAAGAAAAGGTGGAGGCAGAAATTTAGAGGCTCACAGGGCGTCCAGCAGGATGCTGGTCTTCCTGAGTTATCTGCTTTGTTCAGAGTAGTCGTTAGAAAGTTCTTTCAACAGAGAGTCTGGACATTTACTTTCTGATGTTTCTGCTTCCGTCTCTGGCACAGCGAGTACCTCACGCCCCCCACTGCCTCTTCTCCTGGCTCCCCTCCACCTTCCCTCACCAGTTAGTTACAGTGACCATGTCTTTGGCTCCTCCTCATCTGACATCTAGGTGGTGCTGCCTGTCTCGTGCATCTTGAAGGTCCTGCCTGTGCAACCTTGACTCAACCAGCTGTACTTCTAGACAGGAATGAGGTGACCCAGAATGAAGACATGGCCAGAATGAAGCCCCAACCTTTGGTTTTGGGGGCTCCAAGTCAAATTTAGTTGTCCAGTTGATTATTATATGATTTTTAAAAAATATATTGGTTTGAGAGCGAGAAAGAGAAAACATTGATCTGTTCCTGTATTGCTGTGATTGGGGGAGAGGGGTGGAACCTGCAACCTTTGTGTATTGGGACAATGATTTAATCAACTTAGCCAACTTACTAGGCCTTATAATGTGATCTTTGGTAGACTAGGACAATCTGGGGATCAGGAACTGCTTTTTGGAGTTTCTGGAGACCGTTAAAAACTGTTCCAAATTCTTGGAGAATCGACTCAGTGCCTTCCTAGCCCTCTCTGGAAGTAACTGCTATCCACAGGGGCTGTGTATTGTCCTTCTAGATTAGGGGTCGGGAACCTATGGCTCGTGAGCCAGATGTGGCTCTTTTGATGGCTGCATCTGGCTCGCAGACAAATCTTTAATAAAAAAAATGTTAAAAATATAAAACATTCTCATGTATTACAATCCATTCATTTCCTACTGCTCATGTTCATGGTTGCGGGTGGCTGGAGCCAATCACAGCTGTCCTCTGGGACAACGCCAAATTTTTATTGGATAATGCTTAACGTACACGAGTTGTTGTATGGCTCTCACGGAATTACATTTTAAAATATGTGGGGTTCATGACTCTCTCAGCCAATAAAGGTTCCCAACCCCTGTTCTAGATCATTTCATACAGAGCTCAGATGGCCAGGCCTTTCTCATTTTTAAGAGCTGGAACAGGGTGGGCAAGAGGGAAGGTAGTGGGGGGGAGCTGGGCCTGGGTAAAAGGGTGTGGGAAACTGGGGGTGAGGCTGCTCACCCTCCACAGCAGCCCCATCTGGCCTTCAGCAGGTGTTCAGCTGTCTTACTCTGGACTGCTAAACGGAGTACCTTTGTGTGTGGCTTACACACAACAGACATTTATTTCATGTTGTTCTGGAGGCTGGAAGCCCAAGATCAAGGTGCTGGCAGATTTGGTGTCTGGTGAGAGCTCTCCTCCTGGTTCATAGATGGCGTCTACTTACTGTGCCGTCACATGACATAAGGGACTGTAATGCCAGTGGCTGCTGTCACGGCCAGGCAGGTCCACACTGGATTCAGGCAGACAGTAGAGAAACTGTGGGGTCAGAAAGGGTTGGGCCATTCTGTTTAATAAAGTCTCATAACGGCAGACAAGCACACAGGCAGGGGGAAATCTCCTCTGGCACACGAACAGCAAGAATGGCCTCTCACAGTGGCAGGCAGGAAACCTGTCATGCACAATCCCCCATCTCTCTCGAGTGCAAGCACCCACAGCCTTATGTAGGCCATACACACGTGGTGCTGCCATCTGCTCACATAACAATCACGCAAAGTGCTTGTAGCTGGTAACCCTGTGAGCAAGCCTAACACAGCTGCCCCACAGAGACAAGGGAGCTCTCTAACAAGGAGGAAATTCTGAGTTGTCTTAGATGAAATTACAGCAGGCCAGAATGTGGGGGGAAGAGACAAAAGGTGGCTAATTATTTAACAACTGCAGTGTAAACAGAACGGAAGACTGCTCATACTCCTTAGTGCAGGCGTCCCCAAACTACGGCCCGCGGGCCACATGCGGCCCCCTGAGGCCATTTATCCAGCCCCCGCCGCACTTCCAAAAGGGGTACCTCTTTCATTGGTGGTCAGTGAGAGAAGCACTGTATGTGGCGGCCCTCCAACGGTCTGAGGGACAGTGAATTGGCCCCCTGTGTAAAAAGTTTGGGGACCCCTGCCTTAGTGTATGTTGGAATTAATAAATTAACTTCCAGTGGCTATTTCTGAGATTATCTAAAAAGAGAGAATAGCCAGGTGTGGCGGAACCTTGGGACCCCCGCTTCCTGTTTACCCATGAGATTTATGGGCTCTGCCGGCCTGTCCCAGAGCTGCCCTGCTTCAGCTTCTCCCATCCCTTTGTCTGTAGCTCGTGTAAGTCATTGCAGAACAGCTTACATCTTTCTCCCCCAAATTTGATGTATAAAAAAATGCTTGCAAAACTCTGAAATGACTGACATGTTGTCTTTCTACCCATGCTGCTGCTGTGTTAGACTCTATGCTCTAAGACTAGTCCTTTATTTCTTTCTTTTTTAAAAAATTAATTTTAATGGGGTGACATTAATAAATCAGGGTACATATGTTCAAAGAAAACATGTCCAGGTTATCTTGTCATTCAGTTATGTTGCATACCCATCACCCTAAGTCAGATTGTCCTCCATCACCTTCTATCTAGTTTTCTTTGTGCCCCTCCCCCTCCTCCTCCCCCTCTCCCTCCTTTCCTCCCACCTGCCCCCCCCCATAACCATCACACTCTTGTCCATGTCTCTTAGTCTCATTTTTATGTCCCACCAATGTATGGAATCATGCAGTTCTTGTTTTTTTCTGATTTACTTATTTCACTCCGTATAATGTTATCAAGATCCCACCATTTTGTTGTAAATGATCTGATGTCATCATTTCTTATGGCTGAGTAGTATACCATAGTGTATATGTGCCACATCTTTTTTATCCAGTCTTCTATTTTTTTTTTACAGTGATTAAAGCCTTTAAGCAAACTCTTGGCCAATACAGCAAGAGTAGTGTCCTTAACATGTTCACCAAGTCCAAGTTGGCACCAACACCATTCCAAATCCCTGAAAAATGCAACCCAACCCCAGTTCAGTCCATTAGGAGCTGTCACAAGGAGCAGGAGTCCAGGAAAAGTCCACATCCAGGAAAAGTCTGCATGGCACTGCAATTGTTGTCACAATTCTATATTTTGCAGCTCACGTCCAAGTCCCAATGACTGCTGCTTCTAGCTGGTAATGATTCAGGTAGACTGGAAAAGCCATCTGCAGCATGTGTGGAGATGGAGCTTCTGTTCTCCTCTGCCTGGAGAGATGAGAGCAGGTTGCTTTTCCCTGGAGCTCCGCAACTGTGGTGTGGTAAAGAGAACCTTGGGATACACTAAGCTGGGTGGCAAAGGTAAATTCATAATAGAAGTTGGCAAAAGGGGGAAAAAGAGCTCTAAATTATGAGTAGGTCCCAGCCTGAAATATTAGTGGGGCAATGAGGTAGGAGGAATAAAGGAAACACTATATATTAAGCAAAGCAGCAGAAAATAGGACTATCAACACCCACAACAGAGATTTTCGAGGGAAGAATAAAAAACCTGAATATTCAGGGAAGACATAGTTAAGTGGCCCTTGTGCAAGTGAGATCAGTTTACCTGCTTCTTGGAAGAAATACCCTAGGCTCATCCACAGTGTCGTAGATGGGGCCGACGGCCCTGGGCACCTTCAGCCTTCAGGGGCAAACCCCAGCATTCTGGGCAAGGTTAGGTCATAGGTAGCTGGAGCAGGGCTGGAAGAGACTGAACCCTTCCTTAGAGGAGCGAGGGGGAAGCCTACCTTCCAGTGTCCCTTTTTCCTCTCAGCAAAGGCATGTAAGCCTGCAGGCTTTAGCTCAATGACCTTCCTTTTCACTATTGAAGCAGGACCCAGATGGATTCCTATGAGACCCCTTTGGGGCATTGGAGCCTTTAAGGGTGTATCCTTAAAGCTGGTAGTTCACCTGATCTCTATTGGGCTTTTTCTGCTTCTTGGTATCTTTTTTTTTTTTTTTTTTTGTATTTTTCTGAAGCTGGAAACGGGGAGAGACAGTCAGACTCCCGCATGCGCCCGACCGGGATCCACCTGGCACGCCCACCAGGGGCGACGCTCTGCCCACCAGGGGGCGATGCTCTGCCCCTCCGGGGCGTCGCTCTGCTGCGACCAGAGCCACTCTAGCGCCTGGGGCAGAGGCCAAGGAGCCATCCCCAGCGCCCAGGCCATCTTTGCTCTAATGGAGCCTCGGCTGCGGGAGGGGAAGAGAGAGACAGAGAGGAAGGAGGGGGTGGGGGTGGAGAAGCAAATGGGTGCTTCTCCTATGTGCCCTGGCTGGGAATCTAACCCAGGTCCCCCGCATGCCAGGCCGATGCTCTACCTCTGAGTCAACCGGCCAGGGCACCTCTTGGTATCTTAAAAGCCATGCTCAGAAGATCTCGCTGAGGGGTTTGAGGATCCCCATCTGCCTATATAAACCTTTTCCGTATATCTGGAGCTATTTGGAAAAAGACAAAACAGTGTTATTAGCTGGATCAAATAAAAGAAGGTAGAAGTTTGCAGGAGAAAAAGATTTGGCGTCTCCTGTTTATCAGCATTCAAAAGAAATTTAAAATTTTTTAAGTAGAAAGCATGATATGGTAGACCCATAGGAGTTCCAGGATATGACTCCCCCCTTTTAAATTATTTTAAATTGACCTTAAAATATTTGCTGGGTACACTTTAATAATACCTTGACTTTAAAGATTGTAAGAAATACCCATAATTCGAAAGATTTGACACAATACAGTAAATGCTTTTGCTACATATGCAGGAGCATTGTCAGTTTAACCAGTTTAGGAAATCCAATAATAGAAAAATACATACAGACAATGAGCTATAACATGCTTAGCAGCCTCTCCTGTTCTTACAGAGGTTACTATAAATCCAGAATATGTATCCACTGTAACGTGGACATAGGACTGTTTGCCAAATGAAGGCATATGAGTAACATCCATTTGCCAAAGTTGTCCTGGTAGGAGTCCTTGATGGTTAACTCCAAATGAAGAGAGAGATTGTAGTATAGGATCCCTTGGACAGGATTTACCAATCTGCCATGCTGCTTCCCAAGAAAGTTTAAACTGTTTACACAGGGCTGCAGCGTTCTGGTGATGAATAGTATGAGACTGAATTGCTCGATCTGTCATGGTTGCTCCAAATAATTTTCTTTTGGGTAGCCTGATCAACAAGGGCATTCCCTTGTGCTAAAGCTCCAGGGAGCACGGAGTGAGCTCGAGTATGTCCTATAAAACATGGAGCTCTATGTTGACATACAAGTCTTTGAAGAAGGAGGAACTGCTGAAATAGTTCATCAGCAGTTGTGCCTCAGACAGCAGTCTTTATAGTGGAAACAACCATAAGTAAATATTTGCTGTCTGTATATAGATTAAAGGAAGAATATGGCAAATGCTGAAAAGCCATGATAATGGCATATAATTCTAGTCTTTGAGCTGATTTTAAGTTGACTGTTTCAGTATAAAGTTGTTCATTGATTTGCAAAAGCGATTTGCCATTTAGTGGAAGTTTCCCAGAGCCATTGTTGTTCCTTTTTTCAAAGGATTAACAATAATTTTGAGGCTCAAAACCTATAAGCTATAAGGGTCGCCTATGCCCCTTGATAATCCAGGAAGCGACAAGATCAAAATATGGAAGTGTATTCCATGGGCTATTAGATGGTTCAATGTGCCCAAGCTGTAGCTGCTCTTGTACCAATTGAGCAGCTGCCCTAAGTTTCTCCTGAGAAAGGGGCCATTGGTCTACCCATACAGGATTATCTGATTTCCAAGTAATTGGGTCTGCACAATGCATTATTGGGGTAGCAGGAGCTACCAAGGCCCCTATGCTAAATTTTGATATCCTAATCCACACCTTCTGGTATTAGGTGCCACTTCTATGGGGGTGAGAATTCCTCGCTGTTCTTTCCCTAGTCCCTTGGTGGGCAAAAATCCCCGATCAAGCATCTGAGTACTGAATAAACCATTAGGACCGACAAGCAATGCTCCCATATTTTTCAAAACATCTCTACCCCACAAATTAGCTGGCCATCCAGGGAGCACATAAGGCTAAAAAAATCCAGAATGACCTTCTTAATCTTCCCAATGTAAAAAACTAGAGCTTTGTTGAGGGGATTTACTCTGCCCCATACCTTATAATTCTGTGGCTGCTGCATGAGTGGGCCAGGAAGGAGGCCAATGTAGCTTAGCAATAACAGATACATCAGCTCCAGTATCTAAAAGTCCTTTAAATTTATGCTCATGTATTGTTAGCTCCATTTCAGGGCATTCCTGACCTATTTTTTTTTAAATCCAATTGGCAAAATCAGAGGAGCCAAATCACCAATTTTCTTGGGGCCCCTTTTGCAGGATGTGGCCTGAGGAGCAGAATTAGCATCCTTATACTATTCTTCTAACTGCCTGAATTAGCTGTGAGACAAATTCTTTTTTTTTTAAAATTAATTTTAAAGGGGTGACATTGATAAATCAGGGTACATATGTTCAGAGAAAACATCTCTAGGTTATTTTGACATTTGATTATGCTGCATTCCCATCACCCAAAGTCCAATTGTCTTCCGTCACCTTCTAACTGGTTTTCTTTGTGCCCCTCCCCTCCTCCAACTCCCTCCCTTTCCTCCCCCCCCCCACCCTGTAACCCCCACACTCTTGTCCATGTCTCTGAGTTTCGTTTTTAAGTCCCACCTAAGTATGGAATCATTCAGTTTTTAGTTTTTTCTGATTTACTTATTTCACTCTGTATAATGTTATCAAGATCCATCCATTTTGTTGTAAATGATCTGATGTCATCATTTCTTATGGCTGAGTAGTATTTCATAGTGTATATATGCCACATCTTCAGTGGCATATCCAGTCGACACTTCTCCCAGGAAGAAATACAAATGGCCAACAGATATATGAAAAGATGCTCATCTTCATTAGCTAGTAGAGAAATGCAAATCAAAACTGCAATGAGATACCACCTCACACCTGTTAGATTAGCTATTATTAACAAGACAGGTAATAGCAAGTGTTGGAGAGGCTGTGGAGAAAAAGGAACCCTCATTCACTGTTGGTGGGAATGTAAAGTAGTACAACCATTATGGAAGAAAGTATGGTGGTTCCTCAAAAAACTGAAAATAGAACTACCTTATGACCCAGCAATCCCTCTACTGGGTATATACCCCCAAAACTCAAAAACACTGGTACGTAAAAACACATGCAGCCCCATGTTCATTGCAGCATTTTCATAGTGGCCAGGACATGGAAACAACCAAAAAGCACTTTAATAGATGACCGGATAAAGACTAGTCCTTTTTAAATTTTTTTTGCTAGCAAAGGCCTAATAAACCCATTAATTAATTTATTTTATTTATATTTATTGATTTTAGAGAGAAAAGAGGAGAGAGAGAAACATTGATTTGTTGTTCCACTTATTTATACACTTATAGGCTGAGTCTTGTATGTACTGTGACCCAGGATGGAACCTGAAACCTTAGCTTATTGGGATAACGCTCTAACTAACTCAGCTACCCAGCCAGGGTGAACCCTTTTTTTGTTTTGTTTGTTTTTTTACAGAGACAGAGAGAGAGAGTCAGATAGGGGCAGTCAGACAGGAATGGAGAGAGAGAGATGAGAAGCATCAATCATCAGTTTTTCATTGTGATACCTTAGTTGTTCATGGATTGCTTTCTCATATGTGCCTTGACCGCGGGCCTTTAGCAGACCGAGTAACCCCGTGCTGGAGCCAGCGACCTTGGGTTCAAGTTGGTGGGCTTTTGCTCAAACCAGTTGAGCCCGTGCTCAAGCTGGTGACCTCGGGGTCTCGAACCTGGGTCCTCTGCATCCCAGTCCGACGCTCTATCCACTGCGCCACCACCTGGTCAGGCTGAACCCTTTCTTTTAAAACAACTGTGGGGCAGCTGTGTTAGGTTTGCTCGCAGGTTTACCCACTGTAAGCACTTTGCTTGATTAGTGCGTGAGCACGTGGCAGAGGCACGTGTGCATAGCCTATATGAGGCTTCCCCTGGGCGCAATTCTCCCAGATCACTCTCCTACCACAGTGAGGTGTGGTTTTCCTTGCTCCCTTGCCCGTACTGCAAATAGCAGATTTTCCTTTGTTTATTAGTTCTTTCCCTTTTGTTGTTTATTTGCTCGCCTGTCCTTGTGAACCTCCAATAAATGGGTATGGCCCAACGCTTTCTGGCTCTGAAGTTTCTCTATCTCTGCCCAAATCCGATGGGAACCTGACTGGCCTTGGCCACCAGCATTACAAATTTCTTTCTTTCTTTCTTTCTTTCTTTCTTTCTTTCTTTCTTTCTTTCTTTCTTTCTTTCTTTCTTTCTTTCTTTCTTTCTTTCTTTCTTCCTTCCTTCCTTCCTTTCTTCCTTCCTTCCTTCCTTCCTTTCCTTCCTTCCTTCCTTCCTTCCTTCCTTCCTTCCTTCCTTCCTTCCTTCCTTCCTTCCTTCCTTCCTTCCTTCTTTCTTTCTTTCTTTCTTTCTTTCTTTCTTTTTCTTTCTTTCTTTCTTTCTTTTTCTTTCTGTCTTTCTTTCTCTCTCTCTCTTTCTTCTTTCTTTCTTTCCTTCCCTCCCTCCCTCCCTCCCTCCCTCCCTCCTTTCTTCCTTCCTTCCTTCCTTTCCTTTCCTTTCTTTCTTTCTTTCCTTTCTTTCCTTCCTTCCTTCCTTCCTTCCTTCCTTCCTTCCTTCCTTCCTTCCTTCTTTATTTCCTTTCTTATTCATTTTAGGTGGGGGGGGGAGAGAAAGAGAGAGAGAGAGAGAGATAAAGGAGAGAGTAGCAGGAAGCATCAACTCCCATATGTGCCTTGACCAGGCAAGCCCAGGGTTTTGAACCGGCGATCTCAGTGTTCCAGGTCAAAGCTTTATCCATTGTGCCACCACAGGTCAGGCTTAAAACAACTTTCATTCCTGGTTGGGTAGCTCGGATGGTTTGAGCATGGTCCTAATACCCCAAGATTGCTTATTTGATCGATCTGCAGTCAGGGCACATACACAAATCAAACAATGAATGCATAAATAAGTGGAACAACAAATCAATGTTTCTCTGTCCTTTCCTGTTTCTAAAATCAATCAATAAAATAATTAAAATGGGCTCTGGTCAGTGGCGCAGTGGATAGAGCATCATCCTGGAAGCTCTGAGGTTGCTGGCTTGACCCCATGGTCATCAATTCCAGCCCTGGTCAGGGCACATATGAGAAGCAATTAGCCTGACTAGGCAGTGGCACAGTGGATAGAATGTTGGCCTGGGACACTGAGGACCCAGGTTCAAAACCCTGGAGTCACCAGCTTGAGTGTGGGATCATAGACATGACCCCAAGGTCGCTGGTTTGAGCAAGGGGTCACTGGCTCAGCTGGAGCCCCTTAGTCAAGGCACATGTGAGAAAGCAATTGATGAACAACTAAGATGCCACAACTATGAATCGATGCTTCTCATCTCTCTCCCTGTATGTCCCTCTCTGTCTCTCTCTTGCTAAAAAAAAAAAGCAATTAGTGGCACAACTAAGTGGAACACTGACTTGATGCTTCTCCCTCCCTCCTTCCCTCCCTCCCTCCTCCCTCTCTTTTTCTCTTTCCCTCTCTCTTTCTCTTTATTTATTTTTTAGATTTTACGTATTCATTTTAGAGAGAGAGAAGGGGGGAGGAGCAGGAAGCATCAACTCTCATATGTGCCTTGACCAGGCAACCCCAGGGTTTCAAACTGGTGACCTCAGCATTCCAAGTTGACACTTTACCTGCTGTTCCACCACAGGTCAGGTTCTCTTTCTTTAAAAAAACGAACAGTTTCCTCTGTGGAAGTTAAAATTTTTTGTTTAACTGCAATAATCTCATTTATGGGGGGGGGGGTCCACCCCCATGACCTAGACACCTCCCAAAGGGACTGCCTCCTAATACCATCACTATTGGGAGTTAGGATTTCAACATTGAAATTTTTTTTAAGACTTTATTTATTCATTTTAGAGAGGAGAGAAGGAGGAGGAGAGAGAGAGAGAGTGAGAGAGGAGGGGAGGAACAGGAAGCATCAACTCCCATATGTGCCTTGACCAGGTAATCCCAGGGTTTTGAACCGGTGACCTCAGCATTCCAGGTAGATGCTTTATCCACTGTGCCACCACAGGTCAGGCTCAACATTGAATTTTGAGAAGGCATACACTTTTGGTCTATAGCATTGGGCAGCATTGGCAAGTTAATGGGCAAGTCCTCATCATGGTAATTGTGTCTATTAGACATAGGCTTAGGGTGAAGTCAACTCCTGTAGGACACAGAGTAGGTGCCAAAGCCAGGGTCAAATGCTTTCTTGTCTGGCTGTGTCCCATACTTTGGTCATTCATGACAGCATCACCATCTCATTTTTTTCATATCTACTTTATTGCTGTTGTGGGTTGAATTGTGTCCCCCCAAAATTCATGTCCATCTAGAACCTCAGAATGGAACTAAAATTTTGCTTTTCTTTTTCTTTTTAAAGGTTTTATTTATTGATTTTAGAGAGAAGAGGGAGAGAGAGAGAAAGGAGTAGGAGTGGGAAACATCTATTCGTAGTAGTTGCTTCTCATATGTGCCTTGACCTAGGAAAGCCCAGAATTTTGAACCCATGATCTTAGCACTCCAGATCTACGCTTTATCCACTGTGCCACCATAGGTCAGGCTGGGGTTTTTCTGAGACCAAATGTGTGGGTTGTTTCTCCCCATTCCAACCAATTCTCTGACACCAACTATGTGTCCTACAGTTCAGTTCAGTTCTGCCACTATCTACCTGGGGTTAGCATCACAGATTCAAGTCTCAGCCCCTCCCCCACTTCAGACACCAGGTCCAAGTCCCCGGCACTTGTAGTTCTGAACCACTGGCTATAAACAAAGGCTCCCAGACTTCCCCTCCCCTAAACTTGCCAGTCAGGCTCACAGAGTCAGGAAAGCACTTTTTACTTTTGAGAGAGAAAGAGAGAGAGAGAGAGAGAGAGGCAGATAGACAGAGAGGAAGGGAGAGAGAGATGAGAAGCATCAACTCATAGTTGAGTCACCTTAGTTGTTCATTGATTGCTTCTCAGATGTGCCTTGACCGAGCGGTTCCAGCCAAGCCAGTGACCCTTTGCTCAAGCCAGCGACCTTGAGCTTCAAGCCAGTGACCTTTGGGTTCAAGCTAGCGACCATGAGGTCATGTCTATGATCCCACCTTTAAGCTGGAGACCCCGCACTCAAGCTGGTGACCTGGGGTTTCGAATCTGGGTCCTCAGCATCCCAGGCCGATGCTCTATTCACTATGCCACTGCCTGGTCAAGTACATTTTTGTTTTTCTAACCCAATCTCTATTTCCAGTGTTTTGTCCCCAGAATTTGAAGGTGGCCCAAAATTTCCTACCCTCTAATCACATGATCTTTCTGGAGACCACTCCCTATCCTAAAGCTATCTGGGGGACTCCACCCTATGTCACCTTATTAGCATAATTTTAGGTGTAAACTAAAGGTTCCTGGCCTTGGTGGGTTAGGTTAACTCAGGTGGTTAGAGTGTTGTCCAGAAACACCAAGGCTGCAGGTTGGATTCCCAGTCAGGGCACATATGGGAAGCGACCAAGAAATGCACAACTAAGTGGAAAAACAAATGCTTCTTTCTTCTCTCTCTCTCTCTCTGTCTCTCTCAAATCAATCAATAAAAAATAAAATAAAAATAAAGAGATGCCCTGGCTGGTTGGCTCAGCGGTAGAGCGTCGGCCTAGCGTGCGGAGGACCCGGGTTCAATTCCCGGCCAGGGCACATCGGAGAAGCGCCCATTTGCTTCTCCACCCCTCCGCAGCGCCTTCCTCTCTGTCTCTCTCTTCCCCTCTCGCAGCCAAGGCTCCATTGGAGCAAAGATGGCCCGGGCGCTGGGGATGGCTCTGTGGCCTCTGCCCCAGGCGCTAGAGTGGCTCTGGTTGCAACATGGCGACGCCCAGGAGGGGCAGAGCATCGCCCCCTGGTGGGCAGAGCGTTGCCCCATGGTGGGCGTGCCGGGTGGATCCCGGTCGGGCGCATGCGGGAGTCTGTCTGACTGTCTCTCCCTGTTTCCAGCTTCAGAAAAATGCAAAAAAAAAAAAAAAAAAAAAAATTAAAAAAAAAAAGAGACTCCTTATGAATAACAAAAGACATTCTTATGACTCAGTTAATCTCCAGGGTTTTAGGAGCTCTGTGTGAGGAACTGGGGACAAAGACCAAGATATTTCTTATTAAAACCACAGAAACCTGGGCCCTGGCCAGTTGGCTCAGTGGTAGAGTGTCAGCCTGGCTTGCGGGAGTCCCGGGTTCGATTCCCGGCCAGGGCACACAGGAGAAGCGCCCATCTGCTTCTCCACCCCCCCTCTTTCCTCTCTGTCTCTCTCTTCTCCTCCCACAGCCAAGGCTCCATTGGAGCAAAGTTGGCCTGGGCGCTGAGGATGGCTCTGTGGCCTCTGCCTCAGGTGCTAGAATGGCTCTGGTTGCAGCAGAGTGACACCCCAGATGGGCAAAGCATCGCCCCCTGGTGGGCGTGCCAGGTGGATGCCGGTTGGGCACATGCGGGAGTCTGTCTGACTGCCTCCCCGTTTCCAACTTCAGAAAAATACAAAAAAAAGAAAGAAAGAAAGAAAGAAAGAAAGAAAGAAAGAAAGAAAGAAAGAAAGAAAGAAATCCCTAAAACCCCAGGGACCTTATTTAGAAATAGGGTCTTTGCAGATATAATTAAGGTAAGGATGGAAATGAGATCATACTGGATTGAAGGGGTCCTAAATCCAGTGAAACTGTCTTCATAAAATACAGAAAAGGACACACAGCGACACAAGAAACTATGCTGGGTGAAGACGGAGGCAGAGATTGAAGTGAGGCAGCCACAGGCCACGCCATGCCGGTGCCGCCAGAAACTGGGAGAAAGGCGGCGTGGGGTAACATTTCCTTTCCGAGCCTTCAGTGTGGCTCTGGAGCCCAGTAGACACTTGGATTTCAGACTTCTTGCCTCCTGAATTGTGAGAGAATACATTTCTGTTGTTTTAAGCCACTGAGCTTGTGGTCATTTGCTGTGGCAGCCTTAGGAGACCAATATCACTACTATTTCATTAATTTTGTAAATTTTTTCAACTTAAATGTGTTATCATTCTAAGCATCGATCATTGTAAGACACTGGCTGTGCTGTGCTGGTCAGGCTTTTTCAAATGACTGTGACAAACACCCTCCTGAACGAGTATCCTGTCTCCACACTCCCACTTCTGGTTGTTTCTGTAAAATCAGGCCTTCACCTCCGGGCTGCCCACAGTCCCCCCAGAGGCCAGCTGTTGGGGAGCAGAACTCTCACCCATCCATGAACCGCACAGCCTTTGATGGCAGCCGATGGGGATCAGGCTGCGCTTCCCCAAATATGGCGCTTCGGCATAGGGTTATTCTGAGCTGAAGGCAACTGAGAATCAATGGATGCAGGGAGTTCTCTGCCCTCCCCTTTGTTGCCTAAAAACAGGGAATAAATTTCCCTTTGAGAAGGTGACATGAATTTCCCTGTGTGAAGGTGTCCCTGCCTTCTGTACCAGGAAGAGGAGAGTGACTCTTACCATTGGAGGTGGAGATTCTGCACTGAGATTAGTCTGCATCAACAGACCTGACTATAATCACCTTTACATTTCCTCAGTTTCCCCCACTTATTTCCTAGTAATTTCTCCACAATTTCCATTCCCTTGAGGCCCCAATCCCCTTTCCTTTGTTTAAAATGATATACAAATCCCTGAGTCAAACTGCTTCTTTGAATTTTACTTATTTTGTGGCTTTCTTTTCCTGTAAATATTAATAAAAGTTGTGTGCCTTTTTTCCTATTAATCTGTCATTTGTCAGTGAGGGGAAAAATTTTGTCTCCCTGATGTAACAGAGGGTCTTATTTCTCAGATAGGGCTTTGAGAATCAGAGAAGTAGCAATTGGAGACTTTGGATGGCAGGTAAGGGGTAGCAATTCCTTGAAGCCCTGAAAACATGTCTGAAATAGAGCCTGGGCCTCTTGGACCTTTGCGCCCCAGGAAGGGAGCTGTCCAGGGCATTTGCACAGTATCCCTGGCCCTCAGAGCATGTTTTCCTTGGCTCTTCTTCAGACTTCCAGGTGATGTGGTTCAGGCCAGGGACTCAGGAAATGTGAGACCAGGGTGTAAGCCAAGTCCTCTGCCTCTTCATCCCCTGATTCCCTCCCCCCCTCCCCCCCACCAGCCTATGTCAATTTACACTCATTCCGGCCTGAAGGTGTGGGCTGTGGAGACCTGGGGTCCAGCCTCCTGGCACTAGGCTACAGGGTTCCCTTTGGAGCCTGGGATGTAGGTGGGCTCCAGCAGAGGCCCTCATTCTTTGGCAGACAGATGGCTTTGGAGAGAATTGCATTCACCCCCTTCTCCCTCACCTCCATAACAGCCCCAGCACCTTGAGGGGGACCTTTGACAGAGATCAGCCTTAATCTTGAGCAGAATGCTGGTCTGAAAGTCTTGTGGGGGGGGGGGGGTTGTGATTAGTCAAGCTGGTTAGGAAGTTAAAACCCTCTCTTGAATGTAAAGGATCATTGAAAGAAAAAAAAAAAAAAAGGAAAACAAAAATCCTCTCTAGTTTCTTTTTTTTTTTTTTGTATTTTTCTGAAGTTGGAAACGGAGAGGCAGTCAGACAGACTCCCGCATGTGCCCGACCGGGATCCACCCGGCATGCCCACCAGGGGGCGATGCTCTGCTCATCTGGGGCGTCGCTCAGCTGCAACCAGAGCCATTTTAGTGCCTGAGGCAAGGCCACAGAGCCAGCGCCTGGGCCAACTTTGCTCCAATGGAGCCCTGGCTGTGGGAGGGGAAGAGAGAGACAGAGAGGAAGGAGAGGGGGAGGGGTGGAGAAGCAGATGGGCGTTTCTCCTGTGTGCCCTGGCCGGGAATCAAATCCGGGACTCATGCACGCCAGGCTGATGCTCTACCACTGAGCCAAACGGCCAGGGCCTCCTCTCTAGTTTCTTATTGGACAGCTGGCAAGGACCTGGTTAGCATCTTTGACCTTGGCTTTCCTGGGCCTGCAAAGGCAGCCAGAATCCCTGGAGCTCTGGCCACCAAGCCCTGAGGGGTGGAGTTCTCAGCCTTGTTCTCTGCTTGGTCTGGAACAACACCCAGACAGGCAGAGAGCCTGACATTGGAGAGTTCCAGCTTTTTCATTCTTAGCGACTTTCAAAGCACCTCCTTACATGGTCTCCCCCCCCCCCCAAAAAAAAAAACCCAGAGAAACACTTTGTAGAGGATAAAGACCACTCCAGTCCATGAGCCCTTTGATTCAACCTTTTTTATTTTATTTTTTTTCTTTTTGAATGTCATGCAATAATTCACAGTCCCAAGCCCACAGTTTTCAAACAAGGTAGGAAAAAGGCAAAAAAGAAGCAAAGGAAATTGGTGGTGGTGTTCTTTTTTCTTTTGTTATTTCAAGCAGGACCCAAATGTCAGAAAAAAATGCTTCCTCTCTCAATCATTAATTTTTTTGTCCTTTTAAAAATTGTTTATTTTTTTTAAATCGATTTCTGCAGGCAGTAATAGTAGGGTTTGGTATAACCAGCAAGCACTCCTGTGTGTGTCCGGGAACGTGTGTGGGGGGCATGAGCGTGTCAGGTGGAGGTCTGTGTGGGACGCTGGGTTTCCTTTTCTCTGCCACACACGGGCCACCAGCTCGCGTTCACCAGGGGAAGGAAAGATTCAACTGAGATGATAAAACTCATCAATAGAAGCGATTTTTTTCTCCCCGTTTTTTCTTTTAAAAATGTTTTTGTTTTAAATTTCCATTTTCCCCAAGGTTCTCCAAAAATGGCTGAGTTAATTCGAATCCCTTGGCTGTGTGGTTTGTCTGTCCTCCGAGGGCCCCCGTCGTGGGGGCTGAGGGGGGTGCTGAGGGTCTTTGTGGGACACCCTGGTGTGTCCGGCCCTGGGGACTCCCTCCAGGTTCCGGGGGCGCCCGGCAGGTCCTCTCCCCGGCCTCCCCTGTGTGCTGGGCAGGTGGCAGCGAGGTGGCCTCGCGGCCGGGCCGCGGCTCCTCCCCGTGGGGTGTGTGCGTGGGGTGCGTGGGGGGGAGGGGGCCGGGCGGGCGCGGGTGCCACCTCGCCCGGGCTTAGCACCAGTCGTCGTCGTCTGTCTCGCTGTAGGCTTCGTGCAGGCCTTTCCGGGAGCCTGGCCCCCGGGGCCTGGCCGGTCCGTGGGCCGGGTAGTAGCCGTTGGGGAGTCGCCGGCCATGCCGAGAAGGCGACGCGCAGGTCGGGCCCGCGGCCCGGGAAGTCCTGGGCGAGCATGAGTGTCGCGCGGGGGGCGGCGCGTCATAGGGCCCATCGTCCCCATCGCCGCCCGGGCCATCGGCCTCGTCGTAGTCGGAACCCCGGTAGTAACCATGGTGCCGGGGGCCCGGGGACCACTCGGAGGCGTGTGTAACCGACGCCGGCCACCGCGTCCCGCCGTGGCGACATGCTCTGGGAGACTCGCTCCGGGCCGGGCCCCGCCGCTCCACTGCGGGTGAGCGGCTGCTGCTGTGTCCCCCCTGCGGCCGCTCTCCCGCCAGAGGCTCGGCTGCGGGGCCCGGGTACCTCCGCGTGCCGCTGGGGGCCACCCGGCCAGGCCGCGCCACCGGCGGCGGCTGCTGCTGCTGCTGCTGCTGCTGCGGGGGCCCGGAGCCGCCGGCCTTGCGGATCACAGGGGAATAGGACACGTGTGGCCGGGGAGTGGAGGGGGTCTGGGGGAGTTGGCGGCGGCCCCGCCGCGGAGTGCTGGTACCAGATGTTGAGGGGGCTGGGCTTCCACTTACGGAACTACTGCCCTACACGAAAATTGAAACAAAGGAAATCAAAAAAAAAGATACAACAAAATCAACCAGAAGGAGACAGGAGGAGACACAGGGAGGGAGAGGGCAAAGGAAAACCAGAGGACAGGAGAGGGGCGGAAGGGGGAGGGGATGGGGGGACACAGGACATTTGAATGGAAAAAAAGGAAAAAAGCAACAGCCACAAAAAGGAAGAGGAGGAAGAGGAGGAGGAGAAAGGGGAGGGGGAGGAGGGAGAGAGACAAAGAGGGCAGAGGAAGTCAAAAACCAACACAACAAAGTGAAAAGAGAAATGAGAAATGGAGTTTTGTAAGTTTCGGGGTTAAAATAGCAGAAGTTTAAAAAATTACTCACAGGCGTCCAGAGGACAGAAATCATAATCGGAACAAAAACGGAAGCCGGGTTAAAGGAAAGCAAAAGGCAGTGGGTAGCCAGCACCGCATGAGCCATAAGGACCAGGCTGGCCAGAACTCAAAGTGATCCACAACCAAAGAGGAAGCAGCTGCAGGCAGGGAGGGGCAGCAGGTGGGCAGAGGGCTGGGGGCAGAGTGGCAGGAGGCAGTGTCCGACCTTGCCCAGGCCCCTCTTAGCTTGGGAAGGAGCCCAATGGTGGGCAAGGTCAGAGGTCAAAGTGGGGAGTGAGGACCCTATACAGAGTGGCTGTGGGATGTGAGGGACCCCCCTCCCTGGTCCCCCACGGGTGAGTCTGAAGACAGTTCCTGCCACACCCACCTGCCGGTGTGTCATGTGCTCGGGGCCCTCACTAGGTGAGCGAGACCAGCGCTGGTCCCGGGCCTGGGCCCGGTGGTCAGGCCAGTCCTGGGCATAGCGCTCCTTGTCGGGGGGTAGGGGGTGGTGGTGGTGGTGGTGGTGGTGGTGATGGTGCTGTCGGTGCTTTCTGTCCTTGGGCCGGCCCCGCTCTTGGTCCCGCTCCTTTGATGGCAGGTCCCCCGATTGGGTGGTCATGCTCAGGTCTGTCCCCAAGCCTGAGCAGAGGATAGAAGGCTATGAGGTGGGGTAGGACATGCACACAGGAGGCCACCAAGGGGGTCTGTGGGTTGCAGAGAGAGGTGTCTTCTCTGGACCAAGGGCGTCTGGTTCCCAGGATCCTTGGCCCAGCTCTGTCCCATGTAGGCCTTCTCTTCTCTCTTTGTGTCTATCCTCATCTGCCTTCTCTTCCCCTCTTCCCTCCTGTGTCCCCCGGTATAGCCTATGTGGAGTGGCCCACCTGTGTCCACATCTGTGTAGCGGCCGAGGGAGCGCTCGGAGGCTCGGTGGCCACGGTCACGGCGCCGCTGGTGGTGCCGCTGGTTCTGTTCAGGAGGCACCCTCTCCAGAGAGTAGTCGTCCAGGCGCCGGGCCTTGGGGCCCAGCACAGAGGCTGAGCGCTTCATGGGGCTGGCATCGGAGATGATCTGGGGAGGACAGGTCAGCACGCTGGAGTTAGCGGCTGACAGCAAGTTGTTCTGATCTGTCCTGCCCCGTCAGCCATCAGTGATGAAGTGTGACCATCCAGGTCCAGGAGGGAGGGTGCTTGGCTCCTGCTCAACCAGGGCCCGGGGATGTCTCTGTCCCCTCCCAGGCCCTTCCTGGTTTCTGGCTGGGAGGCTCTGTCTGATCCATCCCTGCTCCTTCTCAGGACCATCCCCAGGGGCACCTCTAGGTCCTGAGTATCCAGCCACAGACATGGGGCCTGGCTGAAGAGAAGCGCTTTGCTCATCCAGAGTGCAAACCTGGGGACCCAGGCCCTGGGCAGCATGCCCTGTGCCCCCCCTGCCTGCTTTCCTGGAGGGCGAGGAGCTCCCGGCCTACAGGCTAAGGACCAAGTGCCCAGCACCCAAGCTCACTGTCCTTTTTGGCCAGCAAGGCCCGGGTCTTCCTGCCCACCTGAGGGCTGCCCTGGCACTCAAGGTCCTGGGAGACCTGCCCTCTCATTCTCGGCCTGTGGCCTGGGAGCCTGTGTGTGCCGCACCTTCTGGGGTCAAGGCCTGGAGGGAGGGGGCCTGTGGTTCTCTGCATCTGGGAGAAGAGAGGAGGACAGGGTGGACAGGACCTAGGGCTCAGCTCAGCTGAGTGACTGGTGGCACTGTCCAAGGCAGGAGTTTTAAAGGACACAGGGCTGCAAGACCAGAGGGTCGGGGTGATCAGGGAAGTGAGATAGAGTGGGCCAAGTTTTGGGGTGCACAGTTCAGGATTCTTGGAATGGACCCCCTGGAGTGAGGCTCTGAAGAGAAAGAGGTGGAGAAGGTGGAGGGGAAGTGGGGTAGAGTAGTGTTAACCCCCACCCAGGGCACAGGTGGGGCACACAGAGAACAACACACATGAGGATAGGGCTCCACTGGTGTTTTCTGCAAAGAAAGGGTGAAGTCTGGGACAGCAGAGATGACAGGACGCCCCCGAGGGGGGGGGTGGATGGGAAGAGGGGGCCAGAGCCCAGCTGGGTGGCAGGCGGTACATACACTGAGGTTATTCCCACGTGGCCGGCCCCTTCTCCTCTGTCACAGCCCCACGGGATGGTGCACACAGAAAAAACAGAAAGAAGAAAATAAATATAAAAGCCAAGAGAGGGAGTGAGAGGTGTTAACATAGACCTGAGGAGTGAGGGGGAGAATGGAGGGAGGAAAAGGCAAGTTAAAATACTTGGCAAGTGGTGACCCCTGGCCTGGCCGGCAGTCCTCTCGGGGTCACAGAGGGAACAGACAGGAGACACCACAGACAGACAGATGGCAGAGGCACGAGACAGACAGATGGGAAGGTGTGGCGATAGGCCCCTGGCCCAGGGCTCTGCCTCATGCAATACCTGCAGCCTTGGCTCCAGCTGACACTCAAAGCTTGGATGGGGTACAGCGGTTGGGGAGATAGCTATCAGCTGGGTTTGTACCAACCCTCTCTTGGGGCCCAGCAGCTAAGTCCTGGGGGGCAGTGGCTGGCAGGATGGTGCTAGGCAGCTACATGCAGGCTGGGTGCCTCCCACCCAGGTTTCCAGCAGCCAGAGGTCAGGCCCGACGACCTGGCCCAGCCAGGCCCCGCAGCCTTCCGTCCCGTGCAGATGGTTTGGCACAGCACACAGGCAGCCCTCTGCAGTCAGATATGCTGCCCGGCCCCTTGGGCCAGGTGGGCAGCCAGCCATGCTTCTCGCTTCCCTCTCCACGGGCCTGGGGCAGTGGGATGGGCACACCCACCTCCTTCCCAGGGCCCTGCAGCTGGGTAAAGCAGCCACACACAGACACACATCAGGCACACGCCCCTGTCCCTCCCCAGCAGCCCCCACAGAGACCAGACAGGACAAACCCCAGCTGTCCTAGGCCCTCCCCAGACTCTGCCATCAGGTCTGCCAGGACCTGCCAGGTTTCTGAAAGCAGATCAATTTGTGCATGTGTGTGCAAACACACATATGTGTATGTGTGCGTGTGTATGCCTGTGTACATGTGCGCTTGTATTCTTGATTGCAGTCTTACAAATCACCTCCCACACCCCCACATGTGTCCTCCACATCCTCCTGCCTCAGCACCCCCAAACAGGGAAGAGGCAAACCTGGCAGTGGCTACTGCCCCCTGCTCCCAGAGAGCACCTTCTTCTCAGCCCTCCACTGGGAGGAGCTAAGAGGACAAGGGCCTTAGTTGCCCTGGGCATGCCAGGTAGGTCCTGCTCGCTCCAGCTGAGGGTACAGGAGATCCCACCCAGACCTGGGTCCCAGAGGAGAAAGGATAGGTCCTGGGCTTTGGGAGGCAGGGCCTCTGGGGCCCGAGTCCACCCCAGGGGGGTGGGTGAAAGCGCTCACCTGGTTCTCTGCAGGGAGGCGGGGCATGGAGGCAGCCCGGGCCTGGCCTTCCATGGGGAGGTAGCGCTCACTGTCTGAGTAGCCATCTCGGCCCATTTCTCGCATCTCTACAGACTGCAGGGCATATGGCATGGTTGGGTGAGCCCCGGGGCTGGACACATGGACCCCAGGGGCAGCTTGATGTGTGTGGAGCTGCAGGCGGGCAGGGGAGGCCCAGGGGGAGGACAGGCACCTGAGAATTGGGCTGGCTGTTGGGCATGTCGGTGGGGGGCCCCCGCTCCGGGCTCCACGGGCCCGTCTTCTGGAACATCTCCTGGGCTCGCTGGGTCACCCAGGAAGGGCTCTCCTTGATGCCACTTTCATGAGCCATCCTGCATGTGAGACACAGGCCATAGTGGCAGTGGGCATTCCAGGGCCTTCTGTATCTAGGACTGGCACTCCCTGTCCTTCCAATCCTTCCTCCTATCCCGAGTGACACTCACAGGCCTCCTCCTGGGTCCAGCTGGGTGGAGGGGAGGGCATTTTGGCCGGGCCCCCCCTCCTGCGTTGGTGACGGGGGCTCCATGCGCTGGAACATGAGAGGTGTTCGGTTCTGGGGAGGAAGAGAGCAGCGTGTGTGCAGACCGTCTGTGTGTGTGGGATAAGGACAGGTGGGGGAGCTGTGGAGGGGACACATACTCAGGTATGATTGCTCAGTCAGCTCACTAACCTCTTTTTTCTAAATCCATCCAGAACTGCGTCCATGGTCCCCACCCAGGTCCAGCCCCATAATCTCCCACTGGAACCAGTGCAGCATCATCCTTTCTGGTCTCCCGGCTCTAGCCCTTACTCTTTTTGGCCACCAGAGGGCGCGCATCAAAACCTGCTTGAGGTCACTTTTCTCTACTGAGGAGCTCCTTAGAACAAGAGTCAAAATTCTCCCCATGGCCCCCAAGGCCTTGCATAATCACCTTGTCTCCTCCCACTGCCCCTCTTGCTTGCTCTATTCTGCTACAAGACCTTGCTGTTCCCCAAACTCAAACTCATAGTCCTTCCTCAGGGCCTTTGCACTGGCTATTCCCTCTGCCTTCCTCCAGATATCTGCTTGGCTCACCTTCTTTCCTTTTCCTTCAAGCCTTTGCTCTGAAGTCACCTACTCAAGCCTAACTGGTGGTGGCACAATTGACAGAGCATCATGGGACACACAGATCCCAGGTTCAAGAACCTGAGGCTGCCGGCTTGAGCGCAGAATCACTGGCTTGAGCGTGGGATCATGTTGACTTGAGCCCACAGGTCACTGGAATGAGCCCAAGGTTGCTGGCTTGAGCAAGGGGCCATTTGCTCAGCTTGAGCCCACCCCTGTCAAGGCACATATGAGAATCAATGACAACTAAAATGACACAACTACAAGTTGATGTTTCTCATCTCTCTCCCTTCCTGTCTCTATCTCTAAAAAGAAAAAGAAACCACCAGGAAAGTTACTTCCTCAGGGAGGTCTCGCCTGACTCCCATTTCAGGCTGCACCCCTCCCCCAGGCACTCCTCCCAGGGTCCTCCCGTTAGACGCTTGTCATTGTTGGTACGCATTTCCCCAACTGGGCTTTTGGTCTGCTTTGCTGACAGCTGCATCCCCAGGCAGAGGGAATAGCCAGTGCAAAGGCCCTGAGGAAGGACTATGAGTTTGAGTTTGGGGAACAGCAAGGTCTTGTAGCAGAATAGAGTAAGCAAGAGGGGCAGTGGGAGGAGACAAGGTGATTATGCAAGGCCTTGGGGGCCATGGGGAGAGCTTTGACTCTTGTTCTAAGAACAGCACCTGACACACAGTAGGCACTCTGTAAATGTTGATGGAGCAGGTGAATTAATCCAGGTTATGTCTCCTGGGCACAACCTTACTTTGCAATGACCTGTCCTGGGGCTTGGCCACGTCCCAGTGTTCCAGGTGGTCCTCATGGTGACAAGGAAGCTACAGTCTCTCAGCCTGGGTAACCCCAGAGGGAAGATCATTGGAGGGTCCTGGGCCATACCTGCTCCTCACGCATGGCCTGCAGCTTCTTGGCTTTGCTTTGCCGGTAGTACTCCATGATCATCATGGCCGCATAGATCTTCCCCACTGTCAGGTCCGTGGCTGGGGGCACAGAGCAAGTTCACTGTGGCTGGGGCCCCTGTATGTATCCCCTGGCCCGGTGCCTCTTCTTTCCCTCCCCCTCTGTTCTGGCAGGTTGGGGCCCAGGGCCAGGCCAGTCTGGGTTCTTACACTTATGAGGGGTGACCAGCAGGTCCAGTGTTTTCTGGGACAGGTTGGGCCAGATGGCCATCATCTCTTTCCGTAGTTCGGCATCCATCTGCTGTTTGTCGGCCCCTCCTGTAATGTGGGCACAGAGAGGCCCTGATTGTTTGCCTGGGCGCCTGCTGGCCTCTAGAACAGCTACCAAGCCAGCAGCTGCTGCCTACCCAGTGCTCTGGAGTCCTGGTTCCCACAGGTCCCAGAGTGCCCAGTGGGGCTGGCCCAGAGAAGAAATGACCTTGGGGGCTCCCTCTAGTCCTCAACAGGGGCAGGGCTGTAGAGCAGCTGAGTGGGGCACAGTTCAGCATTGGGAGGGGCTGGATAGCCCAGGTCAAAACCCAATTCCCAACTGCACGACTTAGGTATTGGTCTGTGCCTCATTCTCCCTGTTTGCAAGGTGGGGATGACAGCAATTATACCTGCCTCACTTAATTGTTTGATGTTTAAATATTTTTTTTCTTTTCTTTTCTTTTTTAATTTTTTTAATTTATTCATTTTTAGAGAGGAGAGAGACAGAGGAGAGAGAGACAGAGAGAGAGAGAAGGGGGGAGGAGCTGGAAGCATCAACTCGCATATGTGCCTTGACCAGGCAAGCCCAGGGTTTCGAACCGGCGATCTCAGCATTTCCAGGTCGACGCTTTATCCACTGCACCACCACAGGTCAGGCTTTTTTTCCTTTTTTTTAAAAATTCATTTTAGAGAGGAGGGGGAGAGACAGAGAGAGAGAGAGAGGTAGAGAGAGAGACAGAGAGAGAGAAGGAGGGAGGAGCTGGAAGCATCAACTCCCATATGTGCCTTAACCAGGCAAGCCCAGGGTTTCGAACTGGCGACCTCAGCATTTCCAGGTCGACGCTTTATCCACTGCGCCACCACAGGTCAGGCTAATTGTTTGATGTTTAAAGTAATTAATGTGGCCCTGGCCAGGTAGCTCAGTAAGATAGAGCATCATCCCGATACACTAAGTTTGTGGGTTTGATCCCTGGTCAGGGTACATAAAAAAATCAACCAATGAATGCATAAATAAGTTAAACAACAAATCGATGTTTCTCTCTCTTTTCCTTCTTCTCTGTCTAAAATAAAGTAGTTAATGTGTGTGCAGCCTTAAAACAGTGTCTCCATAGGACTGTGACCACAGCAGGCCATCAGTCTGGGGTGAGGCCAGGGAGGCTAGCATGCCACGGGGCAGTTCTGGTGGAGGTTTTCCCAACCAAGTCTTCGTTTCCGTTGATGTGACCTTTGGGCATTGTTGATCCCTGGTCCCAGTGATTCCTGCCTGAGTACATGGTAGTATGACCCGTGCTGGACCCTGTGGTTGGCTGGGGCCATATGATGAGTTTTGCCAGTGAGATGTGATCAGAGTGAGGTGTCTCTTTGGGCATTTAATGGCCACTGAATGACTGTCCTGGGTTCTTTTTGTTCTGTCATGATAGCTGGTGACATAAGGGACAGTGGCTCTCTCAGGCCTAGCCCCCCTCTGATGAACAGAGCCCCCTTGCTAACCTAGAAAGGACACACTGATGGGAGTGAGAAGTGAACCTTTGTTGGTGTGAGACCGTGGGGCTGTTTGCTATGGCAGCATATTCTCACCCAGCCCGACTAATACACCAGCCTTGCCTTCACTCCTACTTCTCTTTCAGAGCCCCCACTGTTGGGCACAGGGGCATGCTCCAAACACCAGCAGGTATAAAAGAGACATTTATAACAGAGCTATACAAGGGTCCCAAGGCCCCCTCTGAGCCAAATATTAACTTTGTAGTTGCTATATTGTGGGGGAAGGTCTAGGAGATCTAGGAGAAGGGCAGGGGCTGGCTATCAGCCATTAGAAGAGTATTTCAGTGTTCAAACAACCATCTACTGGGGCACACAGGCTGAACAGTTGCCCTGGCGGGCAGCCCCGACATCCCACTGTGCTTCCCCTCCCTGCAGGCCTCTCTCCCAGCCTTCCCCACTCTTCCTTCTCCCAGGTCCAGCCTAGAGCTGCCTCCGGCACCACCCAGCGTCTCCTCAGTAGATGTGGGTCAAAGCACAGACACCTGCAGGACTTTCACTCATCTTTGCCCACATGACTCTGGAGACAGGTGTCTTTATTTTGGGAAAAATCCTTCAGGAGAGCCTTTTTGTAGGTTAAGCTCAGAGAATACTGAGGTGATGATAGGAAGCTGAACTGTCTAGACCAGAGCAGTCGCCTCTGCCTAGCCCTTCCTGTCCCTCCCACAGCCACCAGAGGGCAGCTATGAGCACCTGAGTCAGGTGGGTCCTCTGTTCAGAGCAGTCCTCAGGGTTCTATTTCATCCAATGTGATCGCCCAAGTTCACAGGGTCCTGCACTATCTGCCTTTGTCCCCTTTACTTCCCCACTTCACTCACTCTGTTCCAACAATGGTGACCTTCTCACTGTTCCTCAAACACACCAGGCATTCTCCTTCAGGGCCTTTGCATGGGCTGTTACCACTGTCAGGATCATCCTTTCTACAAATATCTATGGGATTCCCTTCCTCCTTCAGGAACCTGCTCAAACCTTTTATCAGAGAAGCTTTCTAGCTGCACTCCCTACTTAAAACAACCCCCCATCACCTTCTATGCCTTTATTTTCTCTGTACTTATTGTCACTCGTTTCCTATATCACCCACTAGAGGGCGCCCTCAATTATCTGGTCTTTCTTTTTCACCTCAGGTGATGCAATGGGCTGTGGTTATTGGGGGCACAGCTGTAGGTGGGGCTAATCTGTGGCCCTGCAGCAGTTAGGAGGTCAAGACTATTGTGGGAGAGCCTTGGGCACCAACCTATGACAGTGTTTCTTTCCTCATGGGAAGCAGTTGGAATTCATAACTGTATCTCCTGTCCAGTCTAGCTAAGTGAGGTGTCCAGGATCTCTGTGACCTCGGGCACACAGGAATAGAAAGAAGAGAATATGACACTCTTCTTTATGACTCCCTGTTAAAAGTCATTCTCTTCTTACAGTGTAGATATGTCCTGTTTCTAGTAGAGAAAAAGAAGACACCTGCTGTTATGAACAGAACTGTGTCTCCCCAAAACCATGTCGAAGCCCTAAGTCCCAGTGTGAATGTATGTGGAGATGAGGCCTTTAAGGAGGTAATTAAAGTTACATAAGGTCATAAGGGTGGTCTTCACTCCAATAGGACTGGTGTCCTATAAAAGGGGGAGAGACACCAAGGCTGTGCATGTGCCGAGGAAAGGCCAGGTGAGGACACAGTAAGAAGGGCGCCGGCCATCTGTGGTTGGCTGAGAGAGGCCTTGGGAGAAACCAACCCTGGCAGCACCTTGATCTTGGGCTTTCAGCCTCCAGAAATATAAGAAAATACATTCATGTTGTTTAAGCCCCCCAGTTTGTAATTTGTTATAGCCCCTGAGCTGACAAAAGCACCTGCTCTTGGCTTCTGAGTTAGGTAAGGGAGTCAGGCAGGGTTCCTGGGCCTCCGTCAGCACAGTTGGCACGTGGGGGGCTGTTGTGTGCATTGTAATATGTTGAGCAGCACCCACTAGATGCCAGTAGTACCTTCTTTCCCAAGTCTTGACAACCAAACCTGTGTCCAGACATTGCTAAGTGTCCCCTGGGGGACATTATCTGCCGGTTGAGAACCATCACCTTCCGCTCCTGCTTCATTTCACTGGGAGGCCTAGAATTCAGGATTGTCATTGACAGTTAATCAAAGGGAACATCCTTAGAGGATTCCCACCTGGTCCTTGCCTAGGGCCACACAGTTCCCTCAAGGTTGAATCCAGGTTTATTCCTCCCCCAGTTACAGAATTATTAACACCAGGGCTCCCAAGGACAGGACGTTCCAGTCTGTTCCTGCAGGCAACAGTCACTCATGAACTTGCGGTGTTCCAGACTATATAAGCCCAAGAGTCCTCCCCTTCCCTATTGCCTTCTGTAGGCCCTGTGGTAGAGTCTCTGTCACAGGGTCTGTCCTGCACACCCTGGGACATTTAGCAGTATCAGCAGCATCCTGGCCTTTGCACACCATAGGCCATTAGCACCAGCCCCCTCTCAGTGTGACAATCAAAAATGTCTCCAGACATTGCCTAGTGTCCCTGGGGGCAGAATGGCCACTGTTTGAGAACAGCTGACTTAAGGTGTAAACCCTGACCTCGCTCCCCAACCCCTGCCTCTGCTCTCTCTCTTTAATTATTTTAAAATTGATTTTAGAGAAAGAGAGAGAGAAACATTGATCAGGACTGACCAGGAGGTGGCACAATGGATAGAGCACTGACCCAGGACGCTGAGGTCCCAGGTTCGAAACCCCAAGGTCACTGGCTTGAGCGTGTGCTCAATGGCTTGAGCAAGGGCGTGCCAGTTTGAGTGCAAGGTTGCTGGCTTGAGTGTGTGTAAGATCATCAACATGACCTCAAGGTCGCCAGCTTGAGCCCAATGGTTGCTGGTTTGAAGCCCAAGGTCACTGGCTTGAGCAAAGGGCCTCTGGCTCAGTTTGAGCTCCCCTCCCATCAGGCACGTACTAGGAGCAATCAATGCAAAACTAAAGTGAAGCAACCACGAGTTGATGCTTCCCTCTCTCGCTTCTTTTCGCACTCTAAAAAAAGAAAAGAAAGAAACATCGACCTGTTCCTGTGTGTGCCCCAACTGGGGATCGAACCTGCAACCTCTGTGTATTGGGACGCTGCTCTAACCAGCTGAGCTATCCAGTCAGGCTATTTTTAGTGTTGCTGCTGCCAAGCGAGCACACTATCTTTTCCTACAGCATTTATCACCTTTGAATATGTTACATATTCGACTTAGAATCATTACTTTTTGTCGCCTGTTTTCCTGCAGCCCCACAACGGCTGGAGGCTCATGTCTTTCACTGCCATGTCCCATGTGCTGAGGACAGGGTGGGCACACAGCGGGTATTCAATGAACGGTTCTTACTCAATGAGCTGTGAGCAACGTGGCTCCGTTTCCGGGAGATAACAACGTGCCATAGCACCCCTTTGGTTCAGCAGGTCAAAGCCCTTCGACTCCCATGATACTCACCCCAGAACTTTCTGGGCATTGCAGACCCCACTTCAGATAGCCTGATCTTTGGGGAATTAAAGGACCAGACAGTATGGTTTGGTCAGCCACGTGGAGTCCTGAACGGGAGTTTGGGTGGGGTTTGCCTGGATTTGGCCCTTTCTAAGACAACAGCAGAAGGCATTCCTTTTTTTCAACCTCAGGGCCGAAGATGGGCACAGGGAAGGTGGGCAGGCATGCAGACTCCTGGTATTAGCTCAGGTACGCCCCCGAGCTCCTGGAGAAGATCCCAGCCTGGCTGATTCCTTGATTTTGGGCTTGTGAGAGCCCAGTTGAGCCCATCAGGACTTCTGACCTATAGAACTGTGAGCTGGCAAATAGGTGTGCTTTAAGCTGCTAAGTTTGTGGTCATATGTTATGGCATAACTAGCTAATACATGAACTGAAGCTTGGAGAGGGTGAAGTCATCTGCCAAGGTTTCCAGTGAGGACAGAGCCCCACAGAACGTGACTCTGCCACCTGACCAGAGGGAACAGCTGCCTACTCTCCTGCTGCTGCACTGCCCTGGCTGGGCCTGGCCCAGCTTCAACTATGCTGATGAGGGAGCCGTCTGGGACAAGCAGAGCCACAATATTCACAGAACCTGGGCTCGACCAGAGACTTGTGCCTGGCTGCCTGCCTCTGCCTTGTTGCATGAGAAAGAAACATCCCCTGTGTGCCAGACAAGGGCCTGGTCCCCACCTACACTTCTGCTGTCCCGAGCCTCATCTTCACTCCCTGTGATCTTTCACGCTCTTTTGGGTGGCTCCTACTGCCCTCTCTACCTTCATCTTCATGTTTCCCACTTCTTTTTTTATGTTGTTGTTATTTTCCGAAGTGAGAAGCAGGGGGAGGGAGAGAGACTCCCACATGTGCCCAACTGGGATCCACCCGGCATGCCCACCAGGGGGCGATGCTCTGCCCATCTTGGGTGTTGCTCCGCTGCAACCGGAGCCATTCTATCTAGTGCCTGAGGTGGAGGCCATGAAGCCATCCTCAGCGCCCAGGCCAACTTTGCTCCAATGGAGCCTCGGCTGTGGGAGGGGAAGAGAGAGACAGAGAGAAAAGAGAGCGGGAGGGGTGGAGAAGCAGATAGGTGCTTCTTCTGTGTGCCCTGGCTGGGAATTGAACCCAGGATATCCACACACCGGGCCGATGCTCTACTGCTGAGCTAACTGGCCAGGGCCATGTTTCCCACTTCTAACAATGTCTATACCCAATGTGTCCCCCTCCACTGGGCACTGTCCCACTGAAAGCTGCTGATCCTCTCCCAAACCCCCCACTTCCTGAGCAACTTCTGGCCTTGGCTCCTCGTGCCCCTCGTCTCCTTAGGATTCTGGAAGGAGCTTCCATCCCTGAAGTTCAATCAGCCTTCCTACTGATAGCCCAGTGGCTTTAGCTGGGGTGGAGCCCTGCCCGATGTCCAACTCTGCAAGAGGCTGCACCCTGCCCTCTGCCAGCTCCTCCCACTTCCTCCTCTCTGCTGACCACAACCTCCCTCTGCCCTGCCGTCTCATCAGCTGCCGAGCCACATCCAGTCTACAGTCAGGCTTCTGGAACCCACTCCATGTGGGGGACCCTGACCCCTCCCCGAGAGACGCCCTGGCCAGAGTGGCCAGTGGTGATCGATCATGAAATCCATGGTTGCTCTCGGTCCTCACCTTCCTTGGTTGCCGGACAGCTTCTGATACGCTGGTCCCCTCTTTCTGGAAATGCCCTCCAGGAGCCCATGCTGCCCAGGCCTCTGCCCACCTCCCTGGCCTCCTTGTCAGTCCCCTCTAACACTGGAGTGTTCCTGAGTTTGGCCTGTGGGGGTCTCTCGGTTCACATTCATCCTCTTGGCGAGCTGGTCCAGTCTCTTGGCCTAGAACCTGGCAGCACCTGGTGCCTCCTGACTTCACCTTCAGCGCGGCCGGAAGACTCTTCACCCGGAGCCTCCTCACCCCGCGAGACATGTCCCTGGAGGGCCTCCTGCTCACTCTGTGTCTCCAAGTGCCTCTGCCCTCCCTTTGCCCCTGACTTTCCCCTCTCGTCTCTTCTGTGTGTCAGGCAACGGCCCCAACCCGAGGGTGGCCTTGACTTCTCTCTTTCCCTCATGCCCCACACTCAATCCATTGATTAAGTGTTGGCTTGGCTCCCAGTAAATTTCCAGAATTTGAACTCTCCATATCCTCTCAGTCAGAACTCTCCTGCGTTCACCTGGATTAGGTCAGTGGACTCCACTCTGGCCTCTTCCCCATCCGTTCTCCCGTAGAGGGGGCGTGTCCAGACACAAGTAGGGTCGGGTCCCTCCTCTTCGCAGGATGCTGCGTGGCACTCCCCCTCGTCCAGAGGGCCAATCGGTTCCCCGTAGCACTGGGTGTCCACCTAGCTCAGAACCTTTGCACCTACTGGTCCCACTGCTTGAGGCACTTTCCCTGCAGCTCTCCATGTGACTCGTCGCCCTACCTCCTTCAGAACCTCCAAGGGCAGCTGTCCCCCACTGGAAGTGTAAGCTGCTGTGTCCCCCATATTCAGAGCAGAGGCTGGCGCACTACATGTTTGCCAAGCGAGGGAACGGGTGGGTGAGCGAGTGAAACCAGGACTGGGCAGCGGCTCCCTCGGTCTCAGGCAGGGAGGGGCCTCCAGCTGCCTGCTGCCCTCCCCTCCGAGGCCGCCTCCACCCTGTCTTCCCCCTTGGCTCCCACTCCTGCCCCCTTACCCTTGGCAATCTTGATGTCCAGGGCTGTACGGATCAGAGCCATGAGGGTAGAGTTGAAGTGGACGGTGTTGTCATCGGCGACAGGCAGGTCCATTCGCAGAAGCCTCTGTAGAAAACCAAAGGTGAGGGCAGTCATTCCAAAGCACGCTTCCTGGTCCCCCGTGAGCCAGACCCACCCGACCTGGGGAGCCCCAGGAAGAACTCTGACGGCAGCAGCTAAGGTGCCCTCCACCCTCAGGTTACCTGTCCCAGTGCTCCATCTCCTGATTTCCCTTGGTGGCCCGTAGAGAGGGCACTGGGTGCTCTCCTATGCTGTGAGCCCCTGCCCCTTCCTCTCCCGCACGCTGGGCCCTGGGTCATTTCCAGGGTGGGCCCCGATCCTTGCCCTGCCCCAGAGTTCTTCTGGATGGCTCTGTTCCATTCTGACCCCAAAGGAGTGCACAAGCCAGATCAGAGCAGACATGCAGCAGCCAGGCAGAGGGAGCCACGCCACAGCCCTGGGGCCGCTGGCTCCCCACCCACCCCTGCCCAGACCAGACCAGACCAGATGGGCATAGACTACATCAGTTCTCTGAGAAGCAGCAGGCAGGCGGCCCCCCGATGGGGTGGGCCGCTCGCAGACATGCAGCATGGCCGGGTCATAACACACACAACGGCAGACGGGCACATGCAGATGGAATCTCGAGACTCATTCATAGCTCTGTGGAAAGTATCTCAGGGCAAGTCTGGATCCTGGCTCTGTGTGGCTGTGCGGGAAGAGGTAAGGGGTGTTTCTGTGTCCCAGGGAAGAACGGACTCCCCGTGTCCCAGGCAGGGGCTCTGGCCCCTGTGCTCGGTGATGTGGGAGAATGCTGGGCTGGTGGGCAGAGCCCAGGCGGAGGTGGCACGGAGATGGGGGTTGGGGATCACGAGGGGCTTCAGACACATAGCAGGAAACACGGAGTGGGATAAGGGGAAGGGGGGTAAGCCCAGAGCAGAACACAAGAGGTGGGTTGGGGCAGGGGAGGGAGACGGGTGGCAGACACAGACACAGACACACACACACACACACACACACACACGGCCGCGCGCACAGTTGTACAGGTTGTGCAGCATACAAAACAGCCTCGGCTTTAGGAATTGCAGGTTTGTGTACTCAAATGACAACTGTCCAGCTGCTGTCAGAACAGTGTCTTGGTCTCACCACATCACTGGACCACAATTTTTCAACAAAGTGTTCTGTGAAAAGGGCGCTCTTTTCCAACTTGCACAAAGGTGCCTAAGGCTCACAGTGGCCCTGCATAGGGGCCAGGAAGGGAAGGGCTCTCCCTCCCTCGTGTGTGTGTGCGCGCGCGCGCGCAACACACACACACACACACACACACACACACACACACACACACACACACACACTACTCAGGCAAGCAGAGACTGAGAGAAAGGCTGAGGACAAGTACAGAGAGGAGAGACAGGCAGAGAGATCCCAGAGCTGACACGAGGCAGCCTCGCCAGGCTGTGACCATGGAGGGGGGGGAGGGGTCGGCTGTGGGGAGGCGGCCACACCAGGCAGGAAGGGATGGCACTGACTGAGGGGGCAGGGAGAACTGTTGCAGACACAGGTGGGCCAAGGTGGAGGAGAGAATGGGATGATGGAATACTCTTTTTTTTTTTTTTTTTAGGGGGGGCACTTTCAAGGTCATCCCTGAACTTCTCGTGGATGAGTTGGAGGAAACAGAGCATCTGTCCTTGGGTGCCAAGGGAGATTCCAGGACAGAGGTCTAAAGGGGTGGCCTGGCCCTCCGCCTGGCGGCAGGACCCTTGCTCCTTCAGCCAGCATGCATCACCCCCACCTGACCCCCGCCCCGGTCGGCCATGGTGCCTGCCCGCCCCAGGCTCCTGCCAAGGCAGCGTGCACGGCCTGCGTCAGGGTGCCATGGTCCAGGGGTCCAGCTGCGGCCTGCCTGCCCACTCTGGAACAATGGAAAGGCGTGTTGGGGTATCTCGGGGAGGTGGTAGATGGGTGGCACAGGGACCGGGGCCAGAGAACAACTCTGGGGGAGGGAGGAGAAGGGAAGAAAGGCTGTGGGTGTTCCTCAGGAGGTCTTGGATCCCCCAAAGCCCTAGGTCAGAGATCAGCTTCAGGTGTGTGTGGAGGGTGGGACTGTTGGACCTGGGAGTTCAAGGTACAAAAGGTGGGCCAGGGCCTTGCCTTTTTGGGGGCCTACCGAAAGGTATCTGCCCCGGCCTGGGAGGTGGGGGGCTGCTCTGGGTGGGCAGCCAAGGAGGCATAGTGGTGATCTCCCCTGACATGTGTTTGCGTCCAATTTGGTTTTCAGGAGACCAGGTGTGAGGGGACCGGGAGCTCCCTTCCCCCTCCCCCGACATGTCGGCCATAATGGAGTCTCAAAACACCAAGACACACTCATCAGAATGGACGGACACAGTGTTCTCCTTAGAGTCAAGTAATGATCATGATCCATTTACTCGAGGAAAGAAAAGAAAAAAGGAAAAAGATAAAAAGAAGAGGAATGCTGGAAAAAGAGACTCAGCTGGCTGTTCGCGGCCAGCACTGAAAAATCCCCAGTGCCCGGACGTTGGTGGTCAGCAAAGCTAATCTACCTTGTGAGCCACTCTGGCCGGACACTTCTTCCCCAGACCCAGGGGCGGAGACATGTGTCTCAGCATCTGATACATGTCCGGGTAAGGCATGCGGCCCCTGGCAGCACCGAAAACAAAAATGGGAATGGGGACGGAAAACCAAAGGAAGGGGAGGTGGAGGGAGGGGAAGAAACGGAGAAAAACCAAAACCAAAACCACACGAGCCAAAAAAATATAGAGAGAACGATGCAGAGAACAATAAAATAGGTATTTCAAATAAATAGAAAAGAGGAGGAAACAATGGAAGAAAAGGTAATTAAAAAATATTATTTCACTGCTCACAAGCAGGGAGAGAGAGAGAGAGAGGTCAGATTCAATTTTGACTCTGAGCTATGGTTCTGGTGGGATATGGAGGGCATGGGGCTCTTATTTTGGAAGTGATGCTTTAGTTCGATGTTATTTAAAAAATTGGGTAAAGTTCTCTGGTTTGGCTGAGGCTGGTCTCTGAGGGGGCCTAGATGGGGAGGAGGGGCCAGGAGTGGTGGGAGGGGGGCTGGGGGCTTCGGGAGGCGAAGGGTAAAGGGGGAGAGAGTGGAGGTGATGGTGGGGGAGGCAAAGCAAAGTTACAATCCCCCTGGATGTCTGATTTGGGGTGCCGTTGAGACCCTGGGATGGGCAGCCTCAGTTAAGAGCAAGCAGAATGACTGAAGGGAACGGAGAGGTATGTTCCATGCTTCATCAAGTCTACGTGACTGCATTCTGTTGGCTAAGAGAATTTTCTAGTTTAATGCAAGAGAGAGAGATGGCTCTGTTTTTTGGATATATATATATATATATGAAATATATATATTGAAGAACCCCAAGCCACACTCATTCCATGGATGCTAGCAGGTTTTAGTGGAAATCAAACCTTGCAAGCAACCCTATGAGGACATTTCTTGCCTAAGCCGAGAGGGGGAGATATTACGCGCAATAAACTGTACATATCCTTATAATGAATCCGACCGCTGAAAGGAGAAGAGAGGGGATTAGTGGAGGCATAGGGGTCAAGGTGCCTTTACACTGACTCCCTGCACACACAGCAAGGTCATGATGCCAGGGTCTGGGTGCTCCCTGCCTTGAGGGGGTTGGGGAGACTTGGGACGAGTAAAGGTGAAGGTCCCTGAGACACTCACAGACCCCAGGGGGCAGAGGGTTTGGGTTGGGGCATGCCTGGAGCTCTGGGCTGGGGGCACCTCCCCCAGGGCTCCTCTGCACCTGCCTCCTCCACAATCTACACGGGCTACACTGGGATGGGGGGGCTCGTGGAATAGAGGACAGGGGGATAGCATCCAATTGTTGTGACCTAAAATCAAAAGAGGAAGAGTTAGGAACCAGCTGTAAGTCAAGTCCCAGACCCATGGCTCATCCCAGCCTCTTGGTCTCATGGAGCACTTGTCTGGGTCTGCAGGGGTGGAAGGACTGGCTCTTCCCTACCTTCTTCATAAAGATTCCCCTCCAGAGCTGAGGCCACAAAGGGTGCCCATTAATACTTTCTCAGGCCCCATTCTCAGCCTGAACTAGAATCTTCAGCCAGCGCCTAACGGGCTCGGAACGCCACGATGGCGCCTCTGAGTGTCCTGCAAGTGCTTGGTGTTGAGCAGGTGCTCAGTGCATGTGCACGGGATGGAGTCGACCCTCTGAAGCCACTGCCCGTCAGTCAGGAAGAGGCACTCTGGTGCCCACAGAGATGGGCACCATCCCTTTGTGACCATGAAGATGCAAAGGCGACTGAGGTTCTGTGTACTCTCCCCCAGCCTTATGTGAGCACCTGTTCCAGAATCCTGGGATCCCCAGTGGGAGTGGGAGTTGGTTCCCGCCACTCTGATCCTGCAGCCAATCCCATATGCCAGGGGAGCTTGGCCAGCTCCTCTTCCCACACTCCCAAGAGAATTGAGGCTGAGTGGCCTCTGGCTTCTTCCCTGGGGCCTGGCAAACTTGTCCTCACCATCTGGAGGCCTCAGAGTAAGGGAGGGTGCCATGGTTGACACCCTCCCTCATCTCCCAGAATGCCTAGGGCTTGGGCAGGGGTGGTACCCAAAGCATTTAACCTGGGGTGTGTGACGGTACTGATTTTCATTTCCTTCCTTTAGACTGATTCCCTTGAGATCCCCACTAGCTCCCCAGGGGCCCAACACCCCAAGGTCTGGAGCCTGACCTAGTCTGGGCTCCAGGGCCAGAGAAAGGTGGGCAGTGTGGCTGCAGGATTCAGGGTGACTCCTTACCACGCTGCGGGGTCGTACTCGGCCCAGACACGCACATACTCATCCAGGTGGTGAGGACCCAGGATGGAGGAATCTCGAGTGAGGTACTCAAAGTTGTCCATGATGACGGCCACAAAGAGGTTCAGCATCTGTGGTAACCCCAGGGCCAAGAGGGAGTGGGGAGAGCAAGATCCATCCAGACACATTTACACAGAGGCCCAGAGGGGGAGGGGGAAGGGGATTAGACAAGGAAAGGGAGACAGAGAAAGATGGGGGGAGGGAAGAGACAGGGAGGAAAGACACATGCTCACGCAAGGAGCCCAGACAGAGAGATGGAGAAATGGAGATATGAGAGAGAGGGAGAGAGATAGAGAAAGATGAAGACACAGAGTTGGAGAGACAGGGAGGAGAGGCTATGTGAAATGGTGGCTAATGCCAAAGGAACCACCATGACCCCAAATCTTCCCATTTCTGGCCTCCAACAAGGTCAAAGGGAAGGAAGGCTCCATGTAGGCAAGAACCTAGCCATGTTCCCAGCCCCAGCCCAAAGTAAGCACTCAGCAAATACAGGGTGGTCAAAAGTAGTTTTAAGTTGTTCATATAAAAGTAATACAATCAATAAATAACAAGAACCCAACAAATAATCCTTGTTTCATGTACTCAAAACTGTGAACTGCCTGACTGGGTGGTGGCGCAGTAGATAGAGCGTCGAACTGGGATGCCGAGGACCCGGGTTCAAGACCCCGGGGTCGCCAGCATGAGCGCGGGCTCATCTGGTTTGAGCAAAGGCTCACCAGCTTGGACCCAGGGTGGCTGGCTCGAGCAAGGGGTTACTCGGTCTGCTGAAGGCCCATGGTCAAGGCACATATGAGAGGGCAATCAATGAACAACTGGGGTGTTGCAATGCGCAACAAAAAACTGATGATTGATGCTTTTCATCTCTCTGTTCCTGTCTGTCTGTCCCTGTCTGTCCCTCTCTCTGACTCTCTCTCTGTCTCTGTAAAAAAAAACCCCCAAAAAACCACACACACACACACACACACACACACACACACACACACACACACACACAAAACTGTGAAGCTACTTTTGCTTAACCTTGTATTTCTAGGATGGATAGATGAATTTTCCTGCCCTCATCTGCATCTGGTAGCTCCTTTTCATGTGCTCTAGCTCTTAACACATGAAGAGCTTGCATTGGCTTTGCCTCCAGGCCTTTGCAAATGTTGATCCTTTAATGAATATCATGACTTTTCTCCCTTTGGGTAACAACACCTGAGTGACCACTCCCCCAACCCATAACACTTAGATGCTGTGGTTGGGTGTGGCTGACCCTTATCTCATAGCTCTGCAGGCTTGTGATTGGTTAGGGAGGGGCACATGACCCTCGGTGGCCAATGAGAGCCTTCCCTGGGATTTTACAGGCACTCTAGCAGCCATTTTGCCTCTTCAAGGAGAAAGTATAAGAATAAAGCCAGTGTGGAGAACTGCCAGTGTGGAGAGGATGGGGTTCGCTAGCCTGGATCTAGCCTCATCTGGGCTTTTCAGGTACATAAGTTAGTGAACTGCATATTTTGCTTAAGTCAGTTTCTGTTACTTGCAACCAATTTGATGAATATGCAGTCTAATTCCTGCTCACCATCCCTGTGGGCCACACTCTTTGAAATCTTCCTTCTCTCAGTCTGAATTTCCCCCATCAAAGCACATATTGAATTGTGTTGCTATTGTGTGCTGACTTGTCTGCCCATCACCCCAGCAAACTGAGAGCTGTGTTCCCTCCTTATACTCCCAGTGTGTAGCATAAGGTCTGGCACATAGTAGGTATTAAACAAATGTTTAGATGTAAACATAGTAGGTGATAAATGAATGACCTGTAGTTTCTAGATGTCCCTAACTTCAGTGAGTCTATTTTTTTAAATGTGGGTAGGTGACCTTTATTTCTTTAAAAGTTTTTTAAAATTTATTCATTTTAGAAAGGAGGGAAGGAGAGAGAGAGAGAGAAATAACTATCTGTTTCTGTATGTCACTTGACCAGGGACTGAACGGGCCATCTTTGTGTATTGGGATGATACTCTAACCAACTGACACCTGAGCTATCTAGCCAGGGCACAGTGACTCATTTTTAATTCATCATTTCATTATATTGATTGAGCACCTGCTGTGTACCAGTCACTGTAATAGGTACTGGTTACACAGGAGTGAACAAAACAGAAATTCCTGCCCTTGGGTGCTGATGGTCAAGTGTTATAGATATTTTCATGGGTGCCTACCCTTCCCAGATAGGCAGCATTACAAGATCTTGTCCCTATATGCACCCATAGCTGTTTGGACAATGGTGCCCATTGGACCAGGGACTGAACTGGCCCATTCAGGCTCTTCTGGGAAATGGGCAATGGACCCCCTGGGCCAGTGGCTGTGTAACTGAGCTGGCAGGTTTCCCAGTGTGAGGTCACTACTCTGAAGAGACAGGCTGTGTTGGGCTTTTGCTGACAGAGCCTAGTGGTTGAGCTGAGACCTACAAACCACATCCCCCACACTCCCTCAGTAGCTGGCTTCTTATAACCTGTCAATGCTCAGACTTGGGAGGAGAGGGAGAGAAAAGGAGAGTGCTTCTTCCTGTAAGGGTCTATGTTGTGGGTTGAACTGTGTCTTTCCAAAAACACATGCTCAATTCCTAAACCCTGGTACCTGTGAATGAGACCTTATTTGGGAAAAGGGTGTTTGTGCATGTCATCAAATTAAAATGAAATCATTCTAAATTAGCGTGGGCCCTAAACCCAATATCACTACTGTCCTCGTGAGAGGGATCTATGGACACCAGCACATAGGGAGAAGCCATGTGCAGATGAAGGCAGAGACGTGTGACCACATGCCAAGGAATGCCTGGGGCCACGAGAAGCTGGAAAAGACCAGGATCCCCTCTACAGGTTTTGGAGGGAGCATCGCCCTGACAACATCATAATTGAACTTCTGGCTTCCAGAACTGTGGGAGGATAAATTTCTGTTGTGTAAGCCATCAAGTTTGTGATACTTTGTCACAGCAGTCATAGGAAACAGACGCCATCTGCAGCTGTCCAGGGGCAGCAGACAACTTGGGTGCCAGCATTCCCTTGGGAGTGTCAAGGGAAGCTGGGCTGATTGGTGACACCCTCTTTTCCCTTTGATACCCCAGCCCTGGTGATCCTGCAGTCAGTAATCCCTGGTGGTTTCCACATTGCCTGTTTTCTCTTTCAACCCTGTGTAGCCAATTCCCGTATCCGATCCCCTCTGCTTGACATACCTAGCTGGTGTCTGTTCTGACTGCACCATGACTGCAGGGAGAGCAGAGAGCAGAGAGGAGTGCAGTGATGCAGCCCCAGGCGTGTGAGGGAAAGAGAATGCAGGAGGACAGAGCAGGCCACTGCTGTGGTTCCTTATCCATCTACATGTCTGTCTATCTATCTATCTATCTATCTATCTATCTATCTATCTATCTATCATCTAACTATCTATCATCTAACTACATATCATCTCTTTTTCCATCTATCTATCCATCGATTTTTTTTTTGGTTCCTGGTTCTTGGTTTCAATCCCTTGCAGTGTTTCTTACCCTCAGGTCCTATGAGATTCCGCCTTTCTGCAAATGTATCTTTTACTAGTAAAAACTCATTCAATTCCTTGCAAACGCCCAAGCCCCCAGGGAATGTTTATGTGGTTGACCTTTTCTTGCCTCCTGATCATACCCAGGAAGGCTCTTAGCTCTCAGGGAGCAGATGGGAGACTCCTACAGCCCAATTAAATGGGTCCCGGGACCAGTTTGCAGCTCCACCAGGTCCTCCTTCAGGATACCCAGTGGGTCTCAAACGGGGGAGATTCTGCCTCCTTTCCCCAGGCGACTTTAAATGCTTAGACATTTTTGGTTATCACATCTGGAAGGTAGCGGGGCATGTGTTATCGACGCCTGGTGGGTCAAGCCCAGGGATGCTGTGAACAGCCTGCTGTGCGCAGAGCGGCTCCCACCACAGAGTACGACCCTGCCCTGAGTGTCAGCAGGGCTGAGGCTGAGAAACCCCGGCTAACCTGACCCCAGGCTGGCTCAGAAAAGACACGTAGGAAGCAAGTCTGCTACACAGTCACTTTCCTGAGTCACCCACACCCCTGAGAGGGAGCCAGTTCTAGGAGCCCACCCCCACATGTCCACAGACTCACCAGAAATGAGCAGAGGAAGATGAAGGAAACGAAGTAAAAATAAGCAAATTCATTGCCACACTCCGGAGTCAGGATGCCAGAATTTTTATCACATGGTTTCCCACTGAGGCACGAGAGCATGATGTTGTGCCAAGCCTCTCCAGTGGCACTCCTAAGGACAGAGCGGGGGCATCAGGGTCCTGGGTACCCAGCCATGGGCACCAATGCCTCCCAGGGAGGCAGAGCATCGAGGTTTAGTACTTGGGCTCTGGAGATGGTCCAGCATGGGTTTGAGCCCTAGGTAAGTCACCTGTTTCCTCTGGGAGCTCAGGGAGGGGATTCTCATTCTTGGCTATGCATTAAAGCCCATGGCAGGGTTTTTAAAAAAATACAGATGCCCATTCCTCACTATCACAGACCTGGATTCAATCGGTGTGGTGGAGCCTGAGGACAGACTTGCTTCCTTCCAGGTGACTGTCATCTTCTACTACCTTCTCCCTAGGCAACTCTGCTGCAGGGCCACTGGGCCCCTCCGGCTCTCCAACACCCAGCCATGTTTTAGCCTCAGGACCTGTGTACTTGCCGTACACCCCACCTGGACTGCTTTTCCTGGATAATCACACGGCTCCCTCTCTTGCCTATTTCTCTCAAATATCACCCACCCACCCCGGGAGGCCTGACCTACAGCCCTCCATTCCTTTTTTTGTTGTGCCAAAATACACATAACATAAAATTGATCATTTTAAGCATTTTAAAGTGTATAATTCAATGGCATGAAGCACAGTCATAATGCGGTGTGACTGTCACCACGATCCACTTCCAGCATCTTTTCATCTTCCCAGCCTGAGGACTTGTTTCCATTCAGCAGCACCCCGTTCTCCCACCTCCCAGCCCGGCAGTCTCCGTGCCACTGTTTCTCTCTCTGAGTTTGCCCATGTTAGCTCTTTCAATAAGCACAATCATCCATTATTTGTTCTTTTGTACTTTCATTTCCCTCTTAATCTTAAATTTTATCTCCTGCTAGTATCTTCTATAATTTGATTACTGATTATCTCCCCAGGGGAATAGAAGCTTCCAGAGAGCAGAGAATATTGTCTCTGCTTTGTTTCCAGTACCCACAGCCATGCCTAGCACATAGTAGGTATTCAACAAAGCTCCCATGAGTGAAAGAAGAAACTCTAACATGCAGCCAGGATTAAAAATCAAGCCCCAGAGCCTATGAGCCTCAGTTTCCTCATCTGTTGGATGAGGCTGCCAAGGATCCCCACCTCACAGGGTGGGCAGGAGGAGTCCAGGAGACAATGCTTGACAACACCTTTTACATGTGAGTTCCAGGGCCTTCAGCAACTGCCCTAATTAGGGTTCCTGGGCCCCCCATGCCCATCCCAAGCCTCGAGGGCACAGAAGGCTGAGGGCATGCCCTCCCCGACCAGAAGAGAAGGAAAAGGACACCCTCATACCAGAAAAGAAGGACGAAAGCACACCCCCTCTCACCGAAAGAGAAGCATGAGGGCCTGGAAGAAGGTCCGGAAGTTATTGTGCTCAGTGATTTGGAACTCATCCTCATCACTGTCCTCATCCTCCACGTCGATGCCAATGTTGCCAAATACCTGGGGGATTAGAGGGTGATGTCCAAGGAAGACGTGCCCCTCAGTGGCTTCACAGTGCCCATGTCTCAATGCCCATGTCTGCCTCTCTGGGGCTCTGGTGACCCAGCTCTGCCTAAGGGCAGCAGCCTCCTTGGATCGCTCTGGGAACGTGGTGGGGGGAAGCACTCACCTGCATCCCGATGATGGCATAGATGAAGAAAAGCATGGCAATCAGCAGGCAGACGTACGGCAGGGCCTGGCGAGAAGGAAGTGAGACGAGAGCCCTGCAGATAACGTTCTCAGCAAGGCGCACCATACAGGCACGGCTGGCCCCCATTCTCGACTTAGCTAGAGCGGCAGGGAAGGGGGGGCTGCTTTCCTCCCAGCCCTGAGCAGGGCAGCAACTCACCTTGAATGACTGCACAAAGGTCCAGAGAAGAATTCGGATGGTGTAACCCTGACGGAGGAGTTTGATGAGCCGGGCTGCTCGGAAGAGGCGGAGGAAGCTCAGGTTGATGAAGTTATTCTGGGAAAATGGAGAAAGAGGGGTGATCACCCACCCACCCACAGGAGCTTAGAGCCATCACCACTCACAGAGGACCCTACAAGAAGCAAACCAACAGGAAAAAGCAAGCCAGACCCCAAATAAGGAGGGAGAGGAGAGAAAGCACTATTAATGCAATGGTGCAGAGGAAAAAACTTGAAAAAGGAACTAAGTGTGGGGGGGAGAGGGTGGGCAGGAGAAAAAGGCATCAACTCAGAAAGCATAAGCCCTCCCTGCCAGCCCCATCCTCAAAGGGGAAAAGGAAAGAAAAAGGAAGCGAAAGGAAGGGGTTGGGGGGGCAGAGGTGGGCTAGAAATAATAAAAGAACAAGGGAAAGAAAATATATCCGAATCATCCAATCAGGAAAAGAATCGAGATGGTTTTTGTTTCTCCCAACAACCAAATGCACTGAGACGATAGGACACAAGCGGGTCAAGTTGCCGAATCCATCACACGTGTACGATGCACAAACACCAGGGCAGGGTGAGGGGAGCCAGCCGCTCAGGCCTGGTGGACATGTGCGGTTCCGAGGGCATGTTATGCTCTAGGCCAGAAATGCATCTGTCGTGGGACTCACTGGGCACCCTGCCCTGCCCTGTCGAGCTGCCCACCCACTCCTGCCCGCCCTGACCTCACCCCACGGCCAAGAGGACTCGAGCCAATTGGAGAAGTGGAAGAGTATCTTTTCTTACCCCCTTGGCGAGCGGGCATGGGGAGGACGGGAGGGAGCTGGGGCTGTTCGGCTGCAGGGCGAGTCCTCGCTGCCCGCTGAGTCGGAGAAGATGCATTTGGGGCCCTTTTCCCCCCTCTCAGGGATGGCTTCTCAGCTTCTGGGGCTGGGTGGAGTAGCACGGGACCAGGCCTGCGGGAAGCAGGAAGTATGCAGCGCCCGTGGGTGGGTGAGCTGGCCATCAGCCCAGGTCCACCAAGCGGCCGGTGCTGGGGGCGGGGAGGTGGGCTGTCCCTGCCCCCAGTACCTCCCTGGGTGGCCCCTGCCTCTGCTCAAAGACCCCTATCTAGTTACTGCCTTCACCTCCTCCCGCCCAAGCCAGAACCTGGGGCCAGACAGCAGGGGGGTGGGAGAGGTGGGAGGCAGCCAGCCAGAGAAGGTGGGTCAGCCCGGTCATTGTGTAACTGCCCTGGGACTTGCCATCTGGGGTTTCAGGGGAGCACTGGTAAAGAACAAAACACTAAAAGTCACAAATGGACCAAATCTGGTCATCTGGTGGACAAAGTTATTTTGTTGGGCTTGAGCAGTTTTTAAATTAAAAATAGTTGCTGCTGTTTAAAAATCAGATCCCCTCACCTCCCAAATCTGGCTTTCCGGCAAACCTGGACCTGCTTCCGTCCTGGCAAGTCAGCTGGGGCTCAGGTGTGGCTGCTGCCTTGAGGCAGTCCACTCCAGCTTGCCAGAGGCCCCATGTTCTAGAGTGGCATTTGCTCTCCTGGCTTATGGGGCCTTATTGGCCCCCAGAGGCATTTCGAGTTTGAGATCCCTGTCTCAGGCAGATATGGGGACCTCTGCTGTTCAATCACCCAATGGGGTGGAGGCAGAGAGACCTTAACAGGACTCTGCCCTGCAGGACTTGGAGGAGACCTAGACACAAGCAGGGAGCAAGACTTCAGCTGGCTCACCCTCACTCCTAAATGGCACAGGTTGGCCTGACAGTCACAGCACTCCTGTTGGTCTGAAAGTTTGGACAATGAATTACATGGGCATCTTATATGGTGGTTTCTGATGGCTTCCCAGCTACCAGACCTGCTAGCTCTGGCCTGGGAGCCAAATTAGTGATGGGAGCTCAAGGAATTTCTGGGGTAGCAAGATGCCTCTGGATTTGTTGGCAAAGTCTAGGACACTATCTGGGACACATGAGTTGGGTCCTAAGTGTCCAGGATGGTAGAGGAGACTGGGAGATCCTTCTCTGACCGCATTGGGTCAATCCCCATGACCATGTCCCAAGCTCCTGAATAAGCCCTCGGACCTAGCTGGACTAAGCGAGTCACACTCTGTGCTCCACTGACCTGACTCCCAGCCTTGCCTGTCCACCCAGGTCCACCTGGAAACGAGGCTGATGGCCCACATGTCCCCAACTTTCTCCCACCCATCCCCAGAGTACAAGCCATCCCGTCCTGGGGTGGGACACAACATGAGGGCTCGGCTCATCATGCAGAAGCAGGCGGGCCCTGGAAGCAGCCTTGGGCTTGGGGTGGAGCCAGGGGATTCTGCCACCATGCAGGAGAAGCAAGGGGGTCGTGCGGGGAGATGCGTGCAGAGAGCATGCTGCCCTTCTTGGAACAGAGAGGGAGAGGGGAGACACACAGGGAGGTAGGGGTTGAGATGAGAGAGGTTCAGGTAACAGGGCAGGGGAAGGTGCTAGTCTGCCCTCATCCACCCCTCCACCTCTTCTGCACTGAGTCCTTCAAGTGCTCAGAGACTTTCTGGCAACCTCTCTCTTCCTAGCTTCCATCATTCAGTCCACAGGCCCCAAGGAGCAGCTGTCTTCTTCTCCAAACCTGTCCTGCGTGTCCAGGTTCTAGGCTGCCCAGTGGGGCACAGGCCCTGGAAGGCTGACCATGCTATAAGCCAGGGGTTCCCAAACTTTTTACACAGGGGAACAGTTCACTGTTCCTCAGACCGTTGGAGGGCCAGACTATAAAAAATATATGAACAAATCCCTATGCACGCTGCACATATCTTATTTTAAAGTAAAAAACCAAAACGGGAACAAATACAATATTTAAAATAAAGAACAAGTAAATTTAAATCAACAAACTGTTCAGTATTTCAATGGGAACTATGCTCCTCTCACTGACCACCAATGAAAGAGGTGCTCCTTCCGGAAGTGCGGCGGGGGCTGGATAAATGGCTTCAGGGGGTCTCATGCGGCCTGTGGGCTGTAGTTTGGGGACCCCTGTTATAAGCGGTGTGAGTGCTCTGGACATGGGAAACACCCCTGCCAATGGCTCCAGAGAAACCCTGCCATCTGCAGGAAATCCTGCCACCTACAGCCCAGAACTGGCCTCTGCAATCCAGGCCCCATCACTACCTGCTTGCTTGACTTCTTCCAGGGTGTCCTTAGAGGAACCTCCAACACTCATGCTCTTCCCCAACCTGGTCCTCTTCTGGAATTCCCTATCCATCTCTTGGTTCAAGCCAGACTCAAGTCCTTCGTGTACCTCTCTTGACCACAGCCCAGATGTGACCCATCCCTGGGTCCTGGAGAGGCCCCTGCTCAGATGACCAGTCTTCTGCTGGTTTCATCCACATCCTTTGCTGGGGCTCCTGCCAAACTGCTCCAAGCTCTGCAGCCACAGTGACCTTGTCAAATCACACTGCTGGTCGTGCCTCCCCTGCTCTAAATCCTCCCAGGTTCCCACAGCCCTGGGGGCCTGCCCCCCTTCAGCCCTCCTGTCTTCCTCTGCTTTCTGCCCCAGCCATACGTCCTCAGTTGCAGACTCCAACCCCTGCATGCTGTCCTGCCATGGGGCCTTTCCATGTTATAATTTCATCTGGGTTTGAGGGGTGACTTGACCAATGCCTGCCTCCCGCACCTGATTGTAGGTAAGAGAAACTGGTGGTGTTCCCTGCCCAACCCTCCATCTGTGGCACATTAAATGTCTGGTGAATAAGTGCATGTGTACCACCAGCAGGGGAGGCATCCTGGTGCAAAGATGCCATTGGGGTCCTTCAGAGGTGCTCAGGGGAGGGTGGGAAAAAGGCAGGTAGGATTTAACAGAGTGAGAAGTGTGCAAGGAGCTGAATAAGTGAAAAGAGCTGGTGGAGACAGTGTGTGCTGGGGTGTGGGTGTGGGTGTGCAGGGTGGATGGGTGTAGGAGAGGAGAGGGCAGTGTGTGCACGTGTTGTGTGGTGGGCAGAGCAGAGAGAGAGAGGTTCAGACAGACCAGAAAGAGGAGAAGGCATTGTTATATAGGGACTGTGTATGTTTGGGAGGGCACACGTGCGCATGCCAATCAGGGCGTTAGATGAGGCCTTGGCTGGCCAGCCTGTCTGGCAGCAGCCAGACCCCAGCATTAGCTGGTCTGAGTCTCCGCTGCCTGAGAGTCTTTGCCCACTGCCCACTGCTCAGACCTCCTCCATTGGACTTGAAGATCTGTCTCTGGTGATGAAGTCCAAAGAGCTCGAGGGCTTAGAATGGGGTTAGGGATGGGAGGAGCTTTCCTGGGGTCAGGTTCCATGGAGCTGAACAGGCAGCAGGAGTAATCTGAGGGGAGCTGAGGGTTCCATGTGTCAGATGTGTGAGCAATGGGGAAGGAGACCCGGCTAGCCGACTGGTCCTGGCAAACCCATCCTTTTCTCTGCAAAAGATGCAAAGCAGGCCAAACAGAAAACTATGAATCTGAACCCAGTGAAAACAAGGAGAGGGAGAGAGAGAAAGAGAGAGGCTCTGTAGGAACGAGGAAGGAGGGCTGGGGGGAAGAGGGACAGACAGATGGGAGTGAGGGGCTGCGTCAGGCATTCCAAGTCAGAAAGCCCAGGGCAGGACGTGCAGTGCTGATGCGAGGAGACGCGTCACAGTTAATGTAAGGCATTCAGACTTCAGAAAGAGGTAAGACCAACCGGATTCTAGATGCAGATGTTGAAGATGGAGGGGGATTGGGTGGGCGGGGGCAGTTGGGGAGGTGTGTTCAGCATTTTTTAGGTTGATTTGTAACCAGTGCCAAAAAACCAATGGGTTTCGGTTCCCCGGGCGGGGAGTGGGGTGGCGGTGGTGGGTTGGGAGATAGTCATTGGTGTATGAACACACAGACCACGTCATGGATGAACAAATGAATTTCATAGTGCATTTTGATTGGATGAATTTTTCAGACGGCGTTGTGCCAATATACAGTTTAAAGAGCAGGCATGAAAAGAGACAAGACAAGAAACACAGTCATTATCCATCGCACGCAGGGCAAACCCACATCACCCGGCCACTTGGGGGCAGCAGCTGGGGCCCAATGGGTCTCATGCCCTGTCCCCCCAAATACTGCGGACTCGCCCGCCCAAGGGTCTGGTTCCTCCTGTCTCAATCCTAGTGGGCTTACCTGGGAGACAGAAAGGGATGACTGTGGGCTCCTTGCCCAGCAGGGCAGGCCTTCTCCTACTCCAGTTTCGGAATTTACCATTCTTAAAAGGGTCCAAACACCCACCCTCTATCTTTTCCTCCAAATGATTCTAATTCAGAGCTGAAGGGCTGAATTCCAAGTACACCCATGGCAATAATAGCGGTAGCAAAAATAATAACCACTATTTATTTTCCATTTATTTTCTGGTAGGTTTGGTGCCAAGCACTTCACATCGATGGCTCTGACTTGTTAAACATTGCTGTTTTTCTCCTTAGAACGCCAGCCCTATGGGGGCAGGGATTCCTGTGTTTTGATTTGTTCACTGCTCTGTCTCTAGCACCTTTAACACCCAGCACAAAGTAGGCCTCAATGCATGCTTACTGAATGCATGTATGAATGTGAGGCTTGCAAGGATCTGCTGGGGTTAGTTATGAAGATTACTCCTATATACAGGTCGAGAAGAGGTAACACCATTGCCCAAAGTCAGACAAGTTCCCGGGAGGGCTGTTTGACTACTGTAATGGTCCTGACGTCCCTGAGCTGGAGCTCATGCCCTGTCCTCTTGCCCTCCCTGCTCTTGCAGCCAGGAGAATGGGCTGTTGGGTCCAGCCTTGTGGGTCTCTTAATGGCAACCGGAGGTTATAACCAACTTCCTTCACCTGCTTACTGGGGTGGCAGGCCATTCCTTCCAACCTCTTGACCCAGAGAGACATTGATTTAAGGTTGTTTAGAGCTCAGCTAAATAACAAGATATTTTGACTGCCAGTTGAAGCTCAGACCTTTTAATAAGCGAACTTGACTCAAAGGAACCACTCAGCTAAAGCCAGCCCGAAGCTCAGACTTCTTAGAAACTTAGGACAAAGATGAAGTCTAGGCTCTGGCCCTCCGCCAGAGGACAGTGGCCAGACATCCCAAGAGGAAAGTGTCAGGGGTGGGATGCAGGGAAGGGTAACTTCTGGGTCACTGGAACCCAAGGCACAGGGCTGTGGCCAAGACCCTATTTGGGTGAGGGTGTTGGGAGACGAACCAGGGAATGGCCCCTCTTCTGTGTAGCTACTCTGCCCCCCCAGTTTTCCAGGATGGAAAGTCAGCCAATGGATCCCTTTCTGCTGGGACCTCCTATGTGAACACCCCAAGAAACACCAGCGTGCCTAGGGAGTCACCAGGCCTTGGCAGGAACCTCACTTCCCTGAGCACTGAGCCTCAGTTACCTCATGTCTAAAATGCTGCAACACCCTCTTTCCTGGGCACCACCCCAATCAAATCTATTGTTCGCTGTTCTCTGCGTATTCTGAGCATGGCCCTGGATCCTGGGCCTTCTGGCTCCCTTCTGAATGGGCTTGGCCAATGGGAGGTGCTGGCAGGAGACGGGGTGCCAGGCGAGAAAGGCCAGGATATTCCACCCCAGACGCTCTCTTCCTGCTCTGGCCCTCGTCTCTGCTGGGGGCGCTGACCCTCCATGCCCACAACCACCACTAGGGGGCCCCTGTCTGATCCAGTTTAGGTTCCCTCCTCACTTCAGCACCGGGGCAGGTAAGTTTTCAACAGGGGCTGGGTTTTGGATGTCTTCCCTTCTCCTCCATGAGTGGTTTTTGTTTCCGATTTCCTCAGTTGAACCTTCCGAGGGAATTCTCTTATATGCTGAGCGCTAGACCTATACCATGAGCTAATCCACATAAAACGCTTGGCACAGTGCCTGGCAGATAGTGAAAGCCCCATTCTTGTCGGCCATCATTATTTGTATTGCTATTGTTATGAGGTGAATGCCATACCCTTGGCTCTGACACACTCTGCCCTTCTGCTCCCCTCCGAGGATCTACTACCCTGCCCCAACCTCCTGGGGGCCCTCAAGCCTGGGCTCACTGGCAGACAGCCAAGGAGGGGGTTTTGAACAGGAGTTCTGGGGCCCTGAGTTCTCTAGACAAGGCAGAGGATAATGTGGGGCCACCCAGATTGGTCCAGAGACCCCCACACGGGAACCCCCGGGCCTGGGGTTAGAGAAGGATGGATATCCTGGGACCCTCCCACGGCTCTGGGAGTGGTGTCCCTTTGTTGGCCCAAGGGCCACGCTTCCCTCCTGCCCATGAGCCAGAGGTTGTTAGTTTGGGCACAACAAACTTGAAGCTGGTTCCCACTGGGTCCCTAAAATAGCGTGGGGTTTGGGGTGGAGCTCAGCCTGGGATCCTCTAAGAGTGTCAGTTCTCTCAGGGTACTCAGCCACACGGTTCCTTCTTAAGTCAGTGCTGCAGGAGAGTTCACGCTGCAGTGCTGGCCCCATGGCCATGGCTACAGGAACCCGTTTTCTTGAGTCACCCTCCTGAGGGGCCACCCTTGCCTCTGGGGGACCTGCTTCTCCCTCTCCACTCACAGCTGGCAAGAGCCAGCTGTGGCTGTTGGAACCTGCTGCTTCTGGATGACCTCTTCCCTGTCTCCCCGACCCCTTCCAGCTAGGAGTTGCCCAGAAAGAAGCTGGTGGGAAACTTACCCCGAACTCAGTCACGAGGATGTCGGTGATGCTGCCCAGAACAGTCACAAAGTCGAAGATGTTCCAGGCATCACGGAAATAATTCTAGAACGAAGACCCACAAGACAGAGATGCCAACACACAGCTCCATGCCTGGCCCCCATGGCCAGGCCAGGGCACAATGCCGATCAGCCCAAGTGCCTAGGACAGTCTTTGTCATTTAAGTAGCAAAATGCTACTGAGTGGGCTGCTCTGAGTTCCCCTTCCCCAGAACCCCAGGCCTACCATTGGGTTTCCTGGCCCCAGAGGGGACCTACAGGCCCCTCTTCAGCTCTGTTTGGGACAAGACTCTTGGAAGCAAGAATTATCACCCATTTTCCCATTTTACACGAGGTGACAAGTTCAGAGAGTGAAGTCACTCACTTGTATGGTAGGTGAGCAGCATGGAAGTGAAGGGTTAGGAATTGATCTCAGGCTGGAACTTCAAGTCCAGAGTCTATGTCCAGGACCCTACTGAATTAGGACTGTGTTTACAGCACACTCCCAAAGAGACTGGCCATTAAGTTCACATCCCAGCTCTACTACCCTCCAGCTGTGCATCTGTGGGCTAGTGACTTAACCTCTCTGGGCCTCCACTTCTTAATATGGGGAAGGGGAATAATAACAAGGGTATAGAGGCCTTCTGGGCACATACCAGGCTGCTTGTTCTGGTTCCCTAGTGGCTAGATGGGACTGTGTATCTAGTTCCAGAGGATGTGCTATAAGTCACTTGCTGGTCAGTGTGGGACTGTCAGAACTCTCTAAACCCTGGCAAGCTGTATCATTCCAGATGGGGGCTGCTCCAAGAGTCTGGGTCCCTGAGTAACTACAGGCAAAGATCCCCCTCTTGCTGAGTGTCAACAAAACCTTGGAGCTGTGCTTCCCAGGATCAGATTCTTTCAGCATGGTCACAAAGTCCCGAGTTGGACTCTGTGGACCTTGGCACCTTCTTCTGGAAGATAGGGGTAAAACAGCAATCACATAAATGAGTCTAAGCAGGTATTTGGTATACAGTAGGTGCTCAATAGGTGTACGTTGCTGTTTTACAATTACTTAAAAATGATTCCGGTTCTGTTGGCACTTTTGGTATTTTAGCAGGTGCTGCTGGGGGCCTGCTCATACCCCCTTATATTTTGACAACACACCTCCGTTACTCTGTCCAGGGGCTTTCTCAGGCTGCATATTTGCTGAGCAATTCACAGCTCCCCTGAGAACAGCCCTTTACTATGGCTGATGGATTCTGGAGGATAACTACCCCAGCTCCCACCCCTGTGAATGGAATGATGCTGCTGTGCTCTCTGCTGCCCCTTGGAGGCCCCCAGCAGAAGTTGCACCCAGTATCCCACAGTAGAAAATGGCTTCAAAATACACTCTGTACTGGATAACTTCGGCCCCTGCCTCTCTCCCCTACCATCTCCCTTACTGTGTGTGGGGTCACCATTCGGATAATTCTTCGCACTCAATCCTTGTCTCAGGTTCTGCTTCTGGGGAAGCCCAAGCGAAGACAACTTCTTAGGTGTGTAGCCACGGCCCTCAAGCCCCTGGACTACAAGGCTCCCTCTAAGGCCTAAATGTCACTTGGGGAACTTGGGGATTCATCTAAAACTGAAGGGGCAGGCTCTATGCAGGCCCTTGTGGGACTGTCAGGAGTGGGGGAGATGGAGCACCAGCCCTTGGCAGAAAATCTCTCCACCATCAGATCGCTTGCCACAGCTGCACTGGGCCAGGCCCGAGAAACTCTTACCCTGTAGATGTGGACACAGGAGCAGAGGCCGAGGGCCCTCTTGCGGCCACACAGCTAGAAACGGGCTGAGGCGGGATTTGTACCCATGCATGGGTACGTGAGAGCCCAAGCTCTTCCCCATACACGCTCTGTGACCTGTCCTATTGGCATTCCCAGGACAGAAATGCTGAATTGTTGCCACGGCCCTGGCTTCAGGATGCTTTCCCTGCCTGACTGGAGCTCAGTGTGGGGCCTGACAGTCTGGGCTGTACCCTGGACTCCCTGGGGGGTGGGGGGAGTGGGATTGATTAAAAATACAGAATCAGGTCTGACCAGGCAGTGGTACCATGGATATAGTGTCAGACTGGGAAGCAGAGGACGCAGGTTCGAAACCCTGAGGTCGCCGCCTTGAGCACAGGCTCATCTGGCTTGAACACGGGCTCATAGACATGACCCCATGGTTGCTGGCTTGAGCCCAAAGGTCGCTGGCTTGAGCCCAAAGGTCGCTGGCTTGAGCAAGGGGTCACTTGCTCTGCTGTAGCCCCCGGTCCAGGAACAAATGAGAAAGTAATCAATGAACAACTAAGGAGCCACAATGAAGAACTGATGCTTCTCATCTCTCTCTCTCCCTGTCTGTCTATCCTTATCTGTCCCTCTCTCTGTCTCTGACTCTCTCTATCAAAATAAAATACAGAATCAGGGGGCCCCCACTTGACCAAGTGGGTCAGACTCTCTGGGGGTGGGTCTGGAGCATGATTCGATTTAAAAACTCTCCCCAAGCACTTCCGATAGCTAGCAGAACATTGAAGAGACATGGGATGAGATTTACTGTAACACTGCCTAGCAGGTATTGAGCACTCCCTGCAGTCAGGCTTCACTCTTGGTCTCCAGACACACATCATGTGCACTTAGGGTTTGCAAGAGCTCTTCTGAGATAGAGGCAGAGGGTGGGCCCTTCTTCTGATGGGGGAGACAGGGATAAAGTGACAGAGCCTAGACACAATTTGAATTGAGATCTTTCTAGAGAGAAAGCTGATGTCCTTTCCCACTTCGGGAAGCCAAGGTGAGACCCAGGCTGAGACCACCAGCTGTAGGTCCTTCTCTTCAGAGAAACAGGCTAATGAATGGGGTGGTCAAGATGGAGGACATCCTGTTTCAAGTGTCAGCTTGGTCACTCACAGGGGACATTCTCGAAGTCACCCCAAGTTACAGTCCATTAAGCTTAGGTTGTCTTCATTTGTGTGTGTGTGTGTGTGTGTGTGCGTGCGCGCGCGCGCGCGCTGTGACCCTCCCTGACCACCTGGGAAGACCTTCAGAGAGTAAGCTTTATAAACGCATAACATAAAATGCCCAGGATTGCAAGGATACCCATTATATTGAAATATGATGGTAAAAAAATTTTAAAATGGTGATCTAATCTGAAGCAACAGTTAGTAAAAACTAAACTTGGAGATTCCTGCAACATCTATAATGCACCAGGAAATACCTGATTTTTATCTGTGACACTGATTGTATTGTTAATACTGCAAGAGTTTGTGGTCTGCCTTTGAGATGGAAGGAAATGCTGAAGTCTAGTTAGCAGCCGGCAAAAAATAAAGGTGTAATTTTTTTCACATGTAATTTCACAGACCCTCCTCCCCTCACCCTAGATCCCTTTGGGGGCCAGGAGGCCTCTAAGACCATTACTCTCCCATTGCATTACTGGGAGATGAAATAAAGTGAGTGGGTTCTAAACTGTATTAAAAAGAAAGGAAACGTAATCTGGTAGAATAGACACTTCAGGGTTCAGGGCATGTGATAAGGGTTGAAACTAATTTCCTGAAAATTTCCTTTCGGTGGTCTACGTGCATGCCTGCCTGCTTGGCTTTATCATAAAATGTATTTCTCACTGTGGATTGTGGTTAGAACAGTTTGAACGTTATGGACTTGAATTGTCTGGATCTCAGTTTCTTTATTTCTGAAACGGAAGATAGTTACTCCCATCCATTGGGTTATTTTGAGGAATGACTGAATAAATACATGCGTTGCACATAGTAACAGTCAACACATGTTGGGTACCACCAGTGTTACAGCAAGCACAAGAACGTCTAAGTAGGGTCTGTGGGCGTTGGAGGGATGCTCAAGCCACCGCTGGGGTTGGGGGTCTTGGAGCCAGGTGGGTAGACCACCATCCAGGACTCGGAGCCCATTCAGGTTTCCCTGCAACCCCCAGGTCTAGCCCCAAGGCTGTACATACCAGAATCCCAAAAGCCATGACTTTCAGCAGACATTCCAGAGAGAAGAGGGAGGTGAAGACAATGTTGAATACCCTCAGAGCATTTTCATAAGCAAGCGAGGCCCCGTAGAACTAGAATAGGAAGCAGGAAGGGCATGGGGGTCAGTGGGCAATATGATCTGTGAGGTGGCTTTGTGGCGGTCCTATCCCAGGCCAGAGAGGACTCACACTTAGGGTCCCTGGTGACACCTTGTGGAGTCGACTCCAGGCAAGCTCTTCACATCAAAACAAAAACTCCATTCTTGAATCCTATCTCAGATCCTGGGACAGATGGGGCTCGTGAGGATGTCTGAAGCACATTCTCCACACTGCTTTCTGTCTTCCCAGACCTCTCTTTCAATTCCTACCTGCACACTCCCGTGAGGTCACTTTCCAGCCAAGGTTTACAACATTCCCAACCTCCAGGAGTTTCCTTGCATCCCTTCCCAGCCGATCACCCACCTCAGGGGTAGCCGCTCTTCTGACTCCTTATGGAATCTTCTTGACCATACTATTGATCAGACTAGAATCTATAACCTTTAGACCTAACTACCAGGTTACAGGAAACATGGCAGCCAGAGGAGGAAGGCACAGCTCCCGCGTGGAGCCCAGCACGCCCAGGGCCAGATAGGTTTCATTTGGCTCATCTGGTTTCCTCAAAACGTCAAGAGTGTGACAAGAAAGGTATGAATAGAGAGGGCAGAGATTTAAATGACAAAAACTGGAGGCCATGTGTAGCCATTTAGATCTTGGCTTCAAAGATCAACTTGCTGTAAAAGACATTTTGGGGACAATTCAATATAGATCTTAGATAATTATCACTCAATATGGATCTTAGAGGATTATCACTCACCAAACATACGAATATGTAAGAAAACGTCCTTATTTTAAAGAAATGTATACGGAAGAACTTAAGGGTGAAATAGTGTGATGCTTATAATTTAAAACACTTTAAAAACGTAGATGAAGTGCCCATAGTAGGTAAAATCATAGAGACAGAGAGCAGATCGGTGGCTGCCAGGACTGGGGGAAGGTGCAGGGAGTGGCGGCTCGTGGGGACAGGGTTTTCTTTGGGGTGATGGAATGTTCTGGAAGCAGATAGAGGTAGTGCCTGCACAACATGGTGAATATACTGAATGTCACTGAATTGTACACTTTGAAATGGTGAATATTATGTTATGTGATTTCACTTAAAAAAAAAAAAAGAGAGAGAGAGACTCTGAGCAGGTGGTGGAGCAGTGGATAGAGCATCGGACTGGGACACAAAGGACCCAGGTTTGAAACCCTGAGGTTGCTGGCTGGAGTGTGGGCTCATCGGGCTTGAGCACGGGCTCACCAAGCTTGAGTGCGGGGTCACTGGCTTGAGCATGGGATCATAGACATGAATCCATGGTCGCTGGCTTGAGCCCAAAGGTCACTGGCTTGAAGCCCAAGGTCACTGGCTTGAGCAAGGGGTCACTCGCTCTGCTGCAGCACCCAGGTCAAGGCACATATGAGAAAGCAACCAATGAACAACTAAGATGCTGCAACGAAGAATTGATGCTTCTCATCTCTCTCCCTTCCTGTCTGTCCCTATCTATCCCTCTCTTTGACTCTCTCTCTGTCTCTGTCAAAAGAGAGAGACAGAAAACCAGATGAAAGTAACGTAGTAAAGTGTTTCAGATGGGTGATGGAGACGGTGTCCGTGAGGGCATAGTCACTCAGGGTATGGTCCAAGGTGCTGGCTGGGAATGCAGCCTCCCAGGCCCACCCCAGGCCTGCTGCATGCAGGAGCACCAGCACAAGACCCCCAGATGATATCCGTGAGCACAGGACAGCTTGAGAAACATCATGGAGTGCTGGGCTCAAACCTAGGCCTTTGGTCTCCAAAGCACAGGTTAAAGGTTCTGACTTTTCACCCTGCAGAGGCTCCATGGCCCTGAAGGTGACAAGGTATGTACCTGTTCTTCCCATCTCATTTCATTCAGCAAATAAATATTTATTGGGGGCCTCTTGTTTCCTTTGAGCCAGACCCTCACTGAACCCTACGAATCTAGGGGTGACCAGGACTTGTCTGGCCCGTCGGAGCTCATAGGCTCATGGGGGAGACAGTTGGGCAACCCACATTAGGGCATGTGAAGTAACTGTGGGATGCTTGCAAAGATGGGCACCTGCTGCAGTCTCGGGAGATAGAGAAGGCTTCCTAGAGGAAGGGGCTGTGCAAGCGCTGCTGGAAGGAGCTGGCCAGACAGGGTGCTGGGGACTGCGTGTCACGCAGCAGGAACAGCTGGGCCAGGCCCGGGTGGTAACAGCGCGGCCTCTCCGGGGGATTCACAGCAGACGGTTCCGTTTTGCTGGAGGAGGGCATGGATGAGGGGCCGGGACGCGGTGGGGTTAACAGGGCTCAGGGGCTCACCTTCATCATGAGCACGATGGTGTTGAGAGCGATCATGGCCATGATGGTGTACTCGAAGGGTGGAGACACCACGAACTGCCACATGCGGTACTGGAAGCTCTGCTTGTTCTGCGGCATGTGTCGGGTCAGGGGTTTGGCGCTGATGGCGAAGTCGATGCAGGCCCTCTGTGGGAGAGAGGCCAGTGGCGTGAGGGCCAGAGGAGGGGAGCACCGGACACTGAGCACCCATCATCTAGCTCAGCATCACTCTCCACACATCCTGACTCCAGCTAGGATGCCTGGATTCCCCATAAGCTTACCACAATGTCTCTCTTCTCCTTCTGCCAGAACTGTTGCTGACACGTCTCCTTTTAGCTCATGGAATCCTCTTAGCAAAACATGAGAAGTGGGTTCTATTAATTGCCCCACTTTGCAGATGAGGAAAATAGATGTCCAAAGAGGTTAAGCCACTTGCCTGAGGTGGCATAGCTGTCAAGTAGGCCAAACTCAAATTTAAACTGAAGTTTCACTTTGAAGCCTATCCATTCTTTCCTACTGAACATTATGCTTCTCCTTCTCTTGGACAGAGGGAGGAAGAAATCACGGTTACGATGTCTTAGGGGTCAATAGAGTAGAGGAAGGATGCACTCTGGATCCTCCACCTAGCTTGGATGTTGCTAGGACAAAGGACCATGTCTATACAATTTGATGTACTGGATTTTCACTCATAAATATTCATGACCTCTCCCTGGGGACATTATACTTTCTTACCCCACTGACATGTGGATGTGTGACTCACTCAGGCTAATGAAATGTGAGCAGAGGTGACTTGTGTCACTTCTGGGCACAAGTCTCAAGAGTTGGATGATGGTTTGTTGTACATACTTCCTTTTTTATTTGTAGTGCCTCAGAGGGAACTAGGACAACAATGACATAGAGCAGAACCACTTGGACATGTTGGACATGCAAGGTAAGCAAGAAATCACCCCCTTTATGGCTATCTGAAACTGAGATCCCAGGGCTGCTTGTTACTGCAGCATAACCTAGTCTAAACGGACTGATACAAACACTTTCTGTTTGATGTATTGCCTTCTGGAAACCACAAGAAGGGCTGCCCTGCAGACTGGGTTCTGCTTGGAGAATGCTGTTGTTCCCTCCCTGCGTTCCCCCAGAAGCTGGTTTCTCTGTGTTCATGTTCGTGGGGAGGGGGGTGGGGACTGCCCATTTTAAAATCGGGGATGCAACTGAGAAGCGGCACCTCATTTTTTTCCAGGCTGTATTCCTCCATCATCTTGTCCCCCTGCTCCTGGAAGGTGATGATGATCAAGGCCACAAAGATATTGACGAAGAAGAAGGGGAACACGACAAAGTAGACGACGTAGAAGATGGACATCTCCATGCGGTACCCGGGGCTGGGACCCTGGTTCTCGAAGGTGGCATCCACGGAGTGCTTGAGAACCCTTTGAGGACCGGGGGGGGGGCAAGTGGGACAAGGAAACAGGGATATTAAGAGAAAATGGACAAGAAATAAAAGTAATCACTGTTTTCTGACTCTATCTTGGATACTTCCCACCCACTTTGTCTGCGGCGAGTGTTAAGAGCCTCAGCTACTTTTATTACCATATATCGCGAGCCTGCTATGTGCCAGAAAAGATGTTCAACAGGTTACTTATTTTCCTAGCAACCATCTTAGGGAAATTCCTATTGGTTCCACGTTGCACATAAGGAAACTAAGGTTCAATGATCTGAAGTGATTTGCCGAAGATCATCCACTCAGAAGAGGTTGAGTTGGGATTTGAAACGAGGTTTGTGCTGGTTTCAAATGGGGATGAGTGGGGATCATGGAGGCAGGTGTACGTGCATGTGTGCATGTGAGTGTAAGCTCAGGTGGTGGTGGAAGCTGAGGAGGTGCAACGGGATGCACATGCGGGTGCAGCTGCTCACACACGGCTGCAGAGGCTGTGCACTGCTCCAGGGCTCTGTGCTAAGGGGTGCCATGATGGATTTGTGTATTCATGATGACAACTTTTTGGCAGGTGGCCAAAAAGTGCTTTATTTGAGCAAAACCATTAAGTATATTCTGACAGAGGGAGGTCAAGTCTGTTGAGGAAGGGGTATCTTTAAAATTTTCACCCAAAGGCGCCCTCAGGGGTAGCACTGGCCCCGTATGTGGGCACTGAGTGTGTGCATGGGTGAGTAGTGACGTGTGGGTTGACATGTTTGCTGAGAGGACACGAAGGGCACACGCCGGAGTCCACCCAGCCCTCAACCTGGCGTCTCGGAGATCTCTGGCAGAAGAGCCTGGACCAGGGCAGGGACAGTGAGGCACTCGGCTTCGACACAAGCTAAGGGGGTGCCAACATCTTCAACAATCAAGATAAATAGTATTTTACTGCAATATTTTAACACATCAAATGAATGCTCCAAAGCCCATGATGAACAACGTGTCAAATATTTTAAATAAAGATGAGTCCGACCCCGCACTTGCATGGTTCAGCCTCGCCCGTCTCAGCCCAGACCTGACCCCTCTGGGAAAGAATGGTCCCGTGGTCAGACTTGGACAATGCCATGTCCACAGCCCCGTCTTGGAGATTTGCATTCACCAGCACAGAAAGGGTTAAGAGGACATGGCTGCCTATGTACACAGGGCCTTTCTGTGCATTAGAAACAGTGCCTGTTCTGGGAGGGTCTGGGGGTACAGCCTGTACACTGAGGGCGTGGTGAAGGAAGTGCGGGCTGGATTTCTGCCCCCATAAGCCCAACCATGAGTGAAGGTTGACGCCCTAGTAACAGCCACTCGGGCTACCTAGCAGGGTCCCCAGCTTGGGAATCAAGAGCAAGCTGCTCCTCTCCCAGACCTTTGTTAGCACCGGGCTCTCAGACCCTTTCCTCTCCTCCTGTGCCCTGAGCTCCTCCTTGGGGTTCTCTGGCCAGGCCACTTACTGTGGCCAGCCTTCTCCAGTGGACACGGTGAAGAGGGTCAGTAGAGCCCACAGCACGTTGTCGTAATGAAACTCATACTTCTTCCATTCCCGGTCCCGGGCCTTCACCTCGTTCTTCTCATAGAGGAGGTACTTGCCACTGCCACAGAAAACGGGGCCATTAGTAAGTGGAGGAGGGGGATCTGGACACTTGTCTTCGGCTTCTGGAGACAGGAGGGGGAGGGGAGGAGAGGGGCCCACTGGCCCACACTGCTTCTCCCTCAGGCCAGGAAGCGGCCACACCCCTATTTCTCCCTGGAGGGTGTGTGTGTATCCACCTGGAAACAAACCCATGGGTGAGGCCATGGCCTGTGTTCTGTGAGAACCGGCTCAGAGTCCAGCACGCTCTTCCTACTGCTAGTCTTAGGGGGTCTGCGGGGAGCCTCAGATTTTGGGGAGGTTAAGAGCAGAGAGAGAGACAGGTACATCTCTGGGTTCATCAGGCTGGTGGGGGTATTGGCTGCTCCTTGTCAGGGTAGGAATAAAGCTGAGCTTCAGACTCCTAGCCCAGTGCCTGGGATCCTTCCAATTCTGGAAATAGCCACCAAAATAACAGGTGGACATTTGCCGTGCCAGCAACAACAGAACATTCCCTGAGCGCTTGGCTACGTGAAAGGCTCAGCACCTTCCTGAGCTGAGTTCAGAGTTTCCCATTGTGAGGGCGACCAGAATGGGGCTTCAGGTCCACACTTCCTTACCCACAATCCCCAAATCCTGAAAGTCCTGAAAACCAAACACTTTTCTTTTCCTAACTCAGGGGTGGGCAAGTTATGGCTCACACACCAAATCTGGACCAGTTTCTGTACAGCCAATAAGCTGAGAATAGTTCTTTGGGGTTTTTATTGCATTTTTTAGTGGTTGAAAAGAAATCAGGCCCTGGCCGGTTGGCTCAGTGGTAGAGCGTCGGCCTGGCGTGCGGAAGTCCCGGGTTCGATTCCTGGCCAGCGCACACAGGAGGGGTGCCCATCTGTTTCTCCACCCCTCCCCCTTTCCTTCCTCTCTGTCTCTCTCTTCCCCTCCCGCAGCCGAGGCTCCATTGGAGCAAAAGATGGCCCGGGCGCTGGGGATGGCTCCTTGGCCTCTGACCCAGGTGCTAGAATGGCTCTGGTCGCAACAGAGTGACGCCCCGGATGGGCAGAGCATCGCCCCCTGGTGGGTGTGCCCGGTGGATCCCAGTCAGGCGCATGCGGGAGTCTGTCTGACTGCCTCCCCGTTTCCAGCTTCAGAAAAAATACAAAAAAAAAAAAAAAAAAAAAAAAAAAAGAAATCACTCATGACAAGTAAAAATTATGTGAAATTTAAATTTTAGCTAGTTTCCAGAAATAATGTATTATCAGAACGCAGCCATGCCTATCTGTTTGCCTATTTTCTCCAGCTGCTTTTTTAAAAGTTTATTTTAATTTAATTTAATTTAATTTTTATTTTATTTTATGTATTCATTTTAGCAAGGAGAGAGAGAGAGAGAGAGAAGAGAGAGAGACAGAGAGAGAGAAGGGGGAGGAGCAGGAAGCATCAACTCCCATATGTGCCTTGACCAGGCAAGCCCAGGGTTTCGAACTGGCAACCTCAGCATTTCCAGGTCGACGCTTTATCCACTGCACCACCACAGGTCAGGCCTCCAGCTGCTTTTGAACTACATGGCAGCATTGACTAGTCAAAACAGAGACTGTAGGCCCTGGCTGGGTAGCTCAATTGTTAGAGCATCATCTCTATAGGCCCAGGTTGCAGATTCAATCCCTGGTTAGAGAACATACAAGAGTCAACCAATGAATGCACAAATAAGTGAAACAACAAACTGATGTTTCTCTCTCTAAAAACAACAACAACAAAAACAGATTATATTACCCATAGAGTCAAAAGTATTTACTATATGGCCCTTGGTAAAGTCTGTCCACCTTTGATCTCATTTATTTGACTACAAAACTTGACCCAACTGGACTCAAGGTTCACGGTCCTCTTTACTGATCCCTTTGGGTGCAAACAGTTGCATGTTTCCTGGCAGAAATATTGTGTTTGAGCACCGGGCTGCTGTGGATCCAGCTGAACGTGTTCTGTCCTTTGTGGGACATGCACTCTATAACCTTTCTAAAAATCTCAAAGTACTCTGGTTTTGAAACACATCTGCCTGTGAAGATTTCATGTAAGAAAATGTGGATGTGTTTTGCCTGACCAGGCAGTGGCACAGTGAATAGAGTGTCGGACTGGGAGGCAGAGGACCACGGTTTGAAACCCGAGGTTGCCGGTTTGAGCGCAGGCTCATCTGGTTTGAGCAAAAAAGCTCACCAGCTTGGACTCAAGGTCACTGGCTCAAGCAAGGGGTCATTTGCTCTGCTGTAGTCCCCTGTCAAGACACATATGAGAAAGCAATCAAAGAACAACTAAGGTGCTACCACGAAGAACTGATGCTTCTCATCTCTTTCCCTTCCTGTCTGTCTGTTCCTATTTGTCCTCTTTCTCTCTCTGTCACACACACACACACACACATGCACACGCACACACACAAAGAAAATGTGGATGTGTTTTAAAGCTCCCACTTGACAAAGCTGGTGATTGAAAAGTTAAGCAACTAGTTTATGGCTCATCTCAAAGTGAAGGACAGTGACTTAACTTTCAGAACTGTTTTCCTCCTACTCCAGGTTCAAGCTGTTGCAGCAGGTTGTTCCCATGCCCAACTCTGCAGTTTCCAAGCCCGAGGGACTGGCGCCTCTGCTACTCCCCGCCCACCAGCCCCCATGGGGATTCCTTGGGGAGTGGAGACCCACCGACAGTCTTTCTCAAACTCCTTGGACTCATCGGTGCAGTGGAAGAACTTCCCCTTGAAGAGCTGTACGGCCACCACAGCAAAGATGAACATGAACAGCATGTAGACAATGAGGATGTTGAAGACGTTCTTGAGAGAATTCACCACACAGTCAAACACGGCCTGATGGGTGGGGTTGAGAGAGGGGGTGAGTGGCAGGGGGCCTGCCTGGTCTCCTCATCCAGCAGCCCTAAATACTGGTTGTCATTCCCATTTCACAGACCAGGACATGAGTCAAGTCAAGGCCACACAGTTCTGAGAAGTATGTGCTCACGTGTTGGGGCTGGACCCAACCTCAAGTTTCTATGTACTTGAAATGCCCAATCTCAACCCCTGGGAAGTGGAAACACTTCTCTGAGCCTCTCCAAACTAAGTGCATGGTTCTCCAGGACAAGAGGAAAGGTCCTCAATGGAGAGGTCATTTCCTGCTAATTTTGTGTCCCTGCTTCACACTAGTCCTTGTTCCCCATCATCTGGAGTTCTGGTCTCCTCCTTTTTGTCCACTGAGCAGCAGGGGGTGCTCTGGATTTGGGAGATGACTTCACGTGGCCAGGAGATTCTGTCCTGGGCAAGATGGGTCCCTTCCATCAACCCCCAGAGAAGGTGGGGATCCTGGTCTGGAATGCCCCCCACCCCATTCTGCTTCTAATCACATTGGGTCCGAACCATGAGTGGGCATCAGGGATCACCGAAGTTGCTGCTGGAATTACAGGCTAGCTTTGTCGGCTTTTCCCAGAGGAAGAGAATGCATAACTTTCGTGGGATTTTCAAAGGGGGCTGTGGCCCACAGAATGGCCAAGAACTGTTGAACCGAATACTGCTGGAATTCCATGCATTTCAAAGCAAGCACACTTTCACATTCAAAGGGCAGCCACATTTCATCTCTTTTAATAAAATCGTGGTGGGGGAACCCCTGGGAAGAGAGGTCCTACAGGAGCCCAACTTTAGGTCCTATAGGAGCCCAACACTAAGTACTACTGAATTACATAGTAACAAAGTTATTCCCGATTGAATTCTTTTTCAATCCTTTTGAATGAGGAGGAAGTCTTCCTTAGCTGCTACTATGTTAGCTCCTAACATTAATACTTTTCTTTTTAACCAAGAGAGAGCAGCATCCACGCTCAGAGTCTTGGCAGGCAATGTGTTTGGCTAGATTTTACTAGCATTATCTTATGTTTTTTTGAACAGATATTCAGTTTTACCTTCTACTAACAGTGGGTTCTGGTTTCCGATTTGAGAAATTGGACATACCATTTCCTTGAAAAATCCACTTAAGTAAAAAAAGTGACTTGATTTAAAGAAACATGAAGTAAGAGATAATGCCCTCAGGCGGAGAATAAATTGAAAAGATGTGTTCAGATGACTAGGTTCCGTTTCTTTCCTTTTTTGGAACGAATAGCTTTTGAGGAATGCCGGTTTACAACATTTTGGATCAGGAGATATTGGAGCCTAGCACCAGTAGTTGAAAAGTCAAAGGTTATGTAGGGACAGAAACCTAGTGTACTGCTTCCCAGATTAGGATTATACCCTGCTTTACCCACATGGGCCTTCATGTGAGTTAGGAAAAGGGATTCCAACCTTGCAGAAGACATTTCATCTAATGGAAAATTGCCATAACATATAAATTTTGTTATATCAATCCACTTGACTGCCATCTGCTGGAAAGTTGTGGGAATGAACCTGTCCATACACAACGGCTGTGATGTTATCAGCCCCCCTTTCAATGTAGTAACCTTGAGCAGTGTGCAACCTGCTTCACTTTACCTGGCAACCCTGACAGGCTTCCCACATGCCCCAACCTCACCTTGAGCTTTGGCAACCGCTTGATGGTTTTAAGAGGTCGTAGCACCCGGAGGACTCGAAGAGATTTGATTGTGTTGATGTCCTTTCCTTTGCTATTGCCACTGTGGAGGGACGTTAGAGGGGTGGGGAGAAGGGAAGAGAGGGAGCAGAGGTCAGGCTGGGTGGCCCGCCGTTCCACCTCACCCACTCTTGGAGTCTGGGTGAGCCTGGCATAGCCCTGCCCTTGCTGAGGAAGAGTGGCCGAGCTCTCTGCTACACTGGGGCTCGGGAGCCAGTGAGCAGATGGCTGTCAGTGATTCTGGGGTCAGAGCTTGTTGAAGTTCCTCCACCATCTGTCTGGGCCTGAGCAGCTGCCTGCCCCTTTGCTCTGTTCTTGGAGATGGCCTTGGTGAGCGCTCAGAAAATAAGACTTTTTTCACCCTTCCAATAAGATTCAGGAAATGCTTAAGGTGGCCCTTAAACCAACACCCCCCACTCCTCAACATTCTCTGAGTCCACGAAAGAGGAAAGAACCAGAACATCAGGCGCCTCATTCTTCCAGGGGCTCTTTGCCCATCTCTGCCAGAGAGCTGCACAGAGCTTAGAGCAGTCCATTGCATCTAAGTCTTGGCAGGGCACAGCCTGGTGGTGATACTCTTAGTCAGGGGTCCCCAAACGTTTTACACAGGGGGCCAGTTCACTGTCCCTCAGACCGTTGGAGGGCCGGACTATAAAAAAAACTATGAACAAATCCCTATGCACACTGCACATATCTTATTTTAAAGTAAAAAAACAAAATGGGAACACATACAATATTTAAAATAAAGAACAAGTAAATTTAAATCAACAAACTGACCAGTATTTCAATGGGAACTATGCTCCTCTTACTGACCACCAATGAAAGAGGTGCCCCTTCCGGAAGTGCATTGGGGGCTGGATAAATGGCCTCAAGGGGCCACATGTGGCCCGCGGGCTATAGTTTGGGGACCCCTGCCCTTAGCCAACCGTGATTCAGGATTCCCAAGAGGAGGGCATTGGGTGCAGCCATCAAAGGCCTGTAGTCAAAGGTACACACCACCCACCCAATTGCCCAAGCCAGAAACCCAAGAGTCATGTTAGACTTCCTGTCATCCATCCATCACTGGCCACCCTCCTAGGTTGGATTGCTATGACCCATCTCCCAACTTTTCCTGTACTCCCTGTCGTAGGGAGTCTCTTCTACAACCTCTTCTACACTCAGAGCCAAATCCGATAATCATGTCCCTCTCCTGCTCCGAATCCTTCTGAAGCATCTGAATTCTTAGAAGTGTGGCATTCAAGGCTCTTTGAACTCAAGCCCAACTTACCTTACTTTTGCATTTCCACCGACTGCTACACACCCCAAACGCCAGCCACACTCTTTTGCCTCTGTCTGCTTTTGCACATACCGTTCCCACCGCTAGCAACACCCGCCCTGCACATATACATTCACAGGACCACGCAGCCCTGAAGTCAGGTTAAATGCCCTGTCATTTGACAGCCTCCCTCGACTGCCTCTGGGTTCTGCCAAACCCTAGAGCTTTTCAGAATCATCTTTCTGTCTTTGCTCTTGGCTTTAGACACAACACTTCTCAAAGGCTTAAACTGTGATTTATTGTTCCATGTGTTCATTTGCCCTTTAATCTTGTTTTTTTTGTCCCAGTGCCCAGCATACACAAGGATTCAGATCAGAGCTCCTTGGTGGTGGAGGGGTGGGGAATGGTCTCCTAGCAATCATGTCCCTATAGCTCCCTCCTGAGTCACAGACAGAGCTTTTCCAGATCCCCACCACAGTATGTCTGGGTAACAGGTGCAAAACATTATTCTTCACACTACTTGCTTTTTCTGAGCTCCTTCTCTCATTTCTTAGGGAAGAAAGAAACTGGACATTAGCTATGCTCCAGGATTCAGCAGCCTGAACATGTGTTTTCTCTTTTAAATCAAAGTCATCGTTATTATTCCAGAGCTGTACCCCCACAGTACCAGACACACTTCAGGAGAGCCACTGAGATCATTTTAGGCAAAACAGGGACACAACTGAATAACTGGATCACATAGGGAGACTTATGTCTTCTTCAAGTATCTTTCAGGCCTTCTGCTTCGGTGGAGGAAGCCTCCGGCTTGTGCTGCAGGTCCTTAATGCCTTCCCAGAGCTTGCAGGTTTCTTTCGTAACAAAGAACTCAGCTTGAATGCAACAACTTGCACTGCAGCTGTCTCATTCCAGTTGGATTCCAGTGGGCGGCTGTGGTGCTGGCTGAGGTTAACAACACTGCTCTAAGGGGATGATATAGAGTTTCCTAGCAAAACTAAAATGAAGTTTAGACTGTGCGGTGGAGCAAAAAAAAAGTCAAGCAACTGGACATCCAAGGTTGCACATGGAACTGGCTACAGTCTTGGTGCGCTGAATGGCTGACATTTAGGAACATGCTTCCTGGGGTAACATCCACTCATCTGAAAACGACCCCATGGCCATTTGCCACTGAAAGTCACTGCCAAGAGTTTCTCTTCCAGGAGACACACTGCCCCTTTGGAAGGCTGAGAAATGACCTTGTTACTGAGGGGTGAGGAGAGTGTTCCTTGTAGTTAGGCTCCTGAGCATGCAGGAACAGCTTGATCAAGGCTCTCTTTTGGAAAACAACCAGATTTTGGAACCACTGTACCAAGAGTGTAGATATACAACAGAGGTGCTTTCTCCTCTCAGAGACCAAGTCCAGCTAGTTTGGACTGTTCACCCTTCTCTCATCTGGGAGGCAGACACTCTCATTCCTCTGGTAACTACCATCCAGTCAATTCCATATTGAAATCAGATCCTGGGGAAGTTGTCCGCACCCCCCCCCCCCACACACACCTTTCTGTTCTCCACCAAGAACTGGGTTAATGGTGGTCATGGTGGGAGGCAGTGGCCAAGATTCCCTAGGGTTCCTCCTCCCTGGGGAGTAGGCTGAGGGGAGCTCTGGTCACTGCAAGCAACAGGACAGCAGCAAGGACACAAGGCCATGGAAACAGGCCCAGAACCAACGTGGCTGCACCAGAGCATGGAGAACAAGAGACAGACGAGAGAGAGAGAGAGGAGAGAGAGGGCGAGAGCAAGAGAAGAGAGACTTTACCGTGTACTGCTCCTGGTGAGGTGGCGTTGGAGGGAGAGACAGATTGTAAGCGGCCTCAGAAGAACACAGAACACACACACAGGCACACACCTGAGCACCAGCCCGGCCGGAGCACTGGGCAGGGCAGCTCCGGCTGCGGCTCCGGCTCATGTCCATCCTTCCATCTGGAAGCCCCCTGTTCAGTGCCCTGCCCTTGGCAGGCTATGAGCCCTGCTCAAGAACACCAAGAAAGCCACTTTCCAAGTAGCGGGACAGCCAGAAGGTCATCAGTTACCAAAGGCAAATCTGCCACTGAAGGTCACTGCCAAGAGCTGGGGAAACACCCTTTCTCCAGGGGTTCTGGTGCTGGAAGAATTTAGAATGCCTTGAAGGTGATGAGCTTTGGGGCTGGGGGTCCTAGGTTTAAATCCCAGTTTTGCTCCTCATTATCATCCTCATCTGTAAAACAGGCCTTTGGGACTCTGCTGTTCAATGGCCTTGGCTTTATCCCCTAAATTACGAAGAAAGGGTCAGCAAAAGAGTTCCAATCTGGGATGAAATTAAGGGCAACTCTCAAGAGTCCTCTAAGAAAATGTGAGCCTGGAGCAAGCTCTTGGCATTAGGCAATGGCCCCTTGCACAACTCATTGGGCTTGGTCTCGTTACAGCCTGCCAACGATGACTAGAGAGCAGGGTGAGAAAAATTCGACTGTCAGCAGGATGGTGCCAGTCCCGGTGCCCGCCCCAGTGCTGAGCACATCCTCTGTGGGATTTCCAGCCCATCATCCCTTTGAAAGTGAGCGTTATTTTCAAAAACATAGAATGGCTGGCTTAAGTGCCTACAAATGCTCCCATTGGGTTTTCCCTCCCCCTCCCCTTTCCCATGAACTCAGTGGTTCTCAAAGCTCAAGGTACCTAGGAATTATTGCATACACAGAATTGTGTAGCAACTCCTTTATAGACTGTTAAGGAATCGTTCAATGACAGTGACTTTTACTTAACATGATCACTTTAAGTTTGTAATATATGACTCTTCTAAATGTCCGTGTCTACCTGCAGGAAGATGACACCATTAGGCCCCTTTTCCAGATGAGGAAGCTGAGGCCCAGGGAGGGAGAGTGACGTGCCCCAGGCCACGTCAATGGGAAGCGTCAGACTGAGATTTAAACCCAGATCCGTGTATCTTGCACTCTAATCTTCTTTCTGTTTCATCACATTCAAGAAAAATAATGCCTCCGAGGGGCGGGGGTGGTTTTGAGAATGAGGATTAAAAAAGTAGCAGTCTGAGGGCTCCTTCTTTGGCTTCCCGGCAGTTCAGTTCCTGAACATGCAGGAATGGCTTGATCAAGGTGCTCTACCAGCTGTGCCAGGCTGCCCTGAGGGAGCAGTGGCAGCACCAGATGGACTCTTGGCAGTGAGTGCAGGATCATGATTTGCCAGCTGCTGAGAAATGTCAGTTGGCTGCCCGACGCATGGGCACAGAGCGTGATATGTGTGATGGCTCATGACATGGTGTGTTAATGGTGGTCACATGGACATGGCACACAGTCAGTGGATGGAGCAGGACACACACACACAGTTATTTGGGCAAAGTGCAGGACGGGTGGGAACTTTCAGGAGAGCTCTGACACATCCCTTGGAGGACCAGAGGGATTGCTTTTCATATCCAAGATGGGGCCACAATCACAGCACCGCAGCAGAATCCTTGCTTCCACCCCAAAAGGCCGGAACAGCAACATTCCTTTCAGTAAGGAAGGAGATAGCCTCACACCCTCTTCCCCTCGATTTCTAGGGCCTGTTGGGGCCTCCAGGAACCCCAGCTAGTCTGGCGACCAAGTCTGATTGTGCTAACTTCTAAAAGCCTTTATGATCAAGGCTGGGAGACGGGCAGCAATCCCGAACCTGATAACAGGACTCGACTTAGTAATCTCACTAGACTCATTTCCCTCTGGGCTTCAGTTTCTTCATCTAGAAAATGGGAACACTCAGAGCTTTCCACATGGGGTTGTTATAAAGATTACATAAATGGAGGCTGTTTGTATCATTACCAAGTGAAGTCTCTTGATTTTATGGGGGAACTGAGGCATGAGAGGCTAATGAACTTGCACATCTAGAGAGAAACCAGATAGACTTGCAGGAACTTTTTTCTAAAACAGTAAGGTTAATCGAACACTTGTCGAGGTTTTCAGCCTTGTCTATGAGGAGACACATACGCGGGACAGATAAAGCAAGTTAAAAGACCAGAAAGAAAAGAAGCAAAGGACTATGGGGTTGGGTACTCAGGCTGAGATCCTCCGAACATACTCTCCTCCTGCCAAAATGACACTCATCTAATAACAAGCAAAGTCCTTGTAGGGTAAGAAATGTTCTTGGGCAAAAAAAGGTCAGAAACCTGCAGCTAGGAGAATTCTAAAACTTTTCTGGGGTAAAAAGTAGCAGCTTGAGGGCTCCTCTAGCTTTCTGGAAGTTTCGCCCCATGGGCATACAGGAGTGGCTTGATCAAGGTGCTCAGCCAGCTGTACCAGGCCTGTAGCCCTGATCTGGAGGAATGGGCACCAGATGGATTCCTGGCAGTGAAGGGAAGGAGGGCATCTCCAGGTCTAGCTCTCCCATCCCTATGCCCACTGTATAGGTGTTTTCATAATAGTCAGCTCTTCTAAACCCCCCTGACAGTCCCTGGCACTTGTCAGGATTCCACTGGCAAAATCTTGCACCCCCAGTCCCTGTGATATCTACAAACCCACGGAGGCTTGCAGGATGGCCTTAAACCTCTGTCCAGGCCCTTTCCTTGCACAGGAAAACAACAACAACAACACACACGTCCTAAACAGGGATTTTCAAGGTCATAAGCTGGCTGGTTTTATGCCTATAGTGACTTTATGAAGCCAGTTTAAAAGGTTGACTCTACAAGTATGTTGCCAAGTTTCTGTAGGCTCATTTAAAAAGCCTTTGTATAACTTTATATTGAAAAAGGAAAAAAAACCCTCAAAGATTAAAAAAAATCTGTTCCCAGTGGCAGATTCTTTTGCAGCACAAAGAGTCATTCTGCTGATTGATTTTGGGTGGAAAAATAATTTTGGTTTTGCAGATTAGGTTTGCTTCAAGTGGAGCCTAATTATGGGTCCAGGGAGCCCAGAAATAGCATGTGGCAAACTGCGGTCTGTCCTGGCAGAAGTCCTATGGTTGAAAGGCTTGTTTCTGGGTCTTTTGAAGGCCTCCCCTTCCCCAAATTGTGAGGGTCAAATGGAAGGATGGAGGTGGAACAGGACAGCTGTGTGGGCCCCTCCTCAGAGCTGAAGCATGTCAGCTTTGACAGAGGTCAGGGAGGAAGTGCCAGCGGTGAACTGATAAGACACCACTTCTACTACACCATGGCCAGTGGCAGACAGAGGGCACAACCCACTGCCCAGGGCACAGCTGGCAGAGCAGGGCTGTGTGTGGCAGATGGACGGAACCGACAGCTTCCCCTTGCCACCATCAAACAAACTCTGGATCTGCTTGAGGAAGGGTGGCAGGGGCGCACACCTGAGCTAGCCCTCCCCTGTCCTGAAACCCACGCCCCAGTCACAATAAGGGGAGACTGGGTCTCTGGATGCAGAGTCTACGGTGGAATGTCTGCCTTCTCCAGCCCGCACTCAGGTTTCGCTCTCATCATCAAAAGATATGGGCCAGGGTCAGGGGAGGGAGAGAGAGAGAGACAGAGAAAGGAAGGCGAGGGGAAAAGCAGAGGAAGGAGGGGACAGACACACACCAGGGTGGGGTGGAATGGGGGAAGAGAAACACACAGAGACACAGAGAAAGAAATAGAAAGAAAGGAGGAGAAAGAGGGAGAAAGAGAGAAAGGGAGGGGGGAGGAAGAGAGAGAGACAGAGACAGAGAGAGGCAGAGAGAAACAGAAAGCAATAAACAGAGAGAAAAGATAGAAAATGACAAATGAAGAAAAAAGATTAAAAAGGAGAGAGAGAGGAGAGATACAAAAAGGGGGGGGGGGAGGGAGAGCAACAGAGAAAGAATGAGAAAGAAAGCATCAGAGGAAGTCAGAGAGAGAGAATGTGAGAAGAAAGAGGAAAGAAGGAGGAAGAAACAGAAACAAGGGAGGGAAGGGGATCTGAAGTCACTTCAGGCTGAGGGCAGTCAATTGGCTCTACAGAATTTAAACACTCTCACGGCCTAGCAGGTGCCTACCTGACACCTTGTAGGAGCTGCTCAAATTGCTGACAGTGGGAGGGAGGAGTGTATTTCATTACATTCTTACATAAACTGTGCATTAATTATCTTTAAAAAAATCTTTTTTATTCCCAAAGAAACTGATGTTAACTTGATGGTAAACAAATTATATCTGGTTTGTATTTTACATTTCCCCTTTTTATTAGTTGTCAGCAATCTGTAAAATTTCTCTTTGAATCCTTTGCCCATTTATCTATCAAGGGTCAGTGTTTCTTATTGATTTGTAATTGCTTTCTATATATTAAGGCCAATGACTTCTCATCTTATTTGTACCACTTCTCCTGTTTGCTGTGCATTTTACTTTATTTTAAAGATTTTATTTATTGATTTTTTTTTTTAGAGAGAGAAAAATGGGGAGAGGAGTAAGTTGCTTCTCATATGTGCTTTGACTGGGCAAGCCCAGGGTTTTGAACCAGCAACCACAGCATTCCAGGTCAATGCTGTATCCACTACACCACCACAGGTCAGGCACCTACAGGACATCTTAATGATAGTGTGTAGCCAAACTTTTTGGTTTTTAAAAATAATTTCTTCCAATGCTCTAATACTCAAACAAAATAATTATTTATAAAAGGGGAGAAAGAGAAGAAGGGAGAGGAGGAGGGAGAAAGGAAGGAAGAGAAAGAAAACGAGCAAGTGTAGAAAGAAAGTGAGCAGAGATAGAAAGATGAGTAAGCAGAAGATGAAGAAGAAAGGGAACGGGAGGTCTGGCCAGAGGCAGAACAACAATCAGCCCCCTGACCTCAGGGTGCATCGGCACCAGCTCAGCACATCACAGCTCTGGAGATCTGCTCTCAAACACAACTTGACCTTATTGCATCCCAGGGAAGAATCTGAGAGTGGCCCACTTCAGTCCTCATACTGGAAATGGGCCATCACTTTGGTCCTTATGACAAACCAAACTCTCACTGGTGGTCAGGGGGGCCATTCAAGAACCCCCTGCAGGCCCTTGCTGGGTGACTTAGTGGATAAAGTATTGTCCGGGTGTACCAGAGGTAGTGGGTTGGATCCTCGGTCAGGGCACGTACAAGAAACAACCAATGAGTACACAAATAAATGGAACAAGTAAGTGAAACGACAAGTTGACGCTTCTCTCCTCTCCTCCACAAAACGAAACAAAACAAAACAACCCCTGCAGCTGTGCTGAGAAAGGAGCCGGGGCCAGAGGAAGCGCTGCTTCACCACTGCGTGGGAGGGAGGTCAGAATCCAAGACTCCTCTTTCTAGTGACAATCCACTGTGATGGGCACAATGGACCCCAAGAAGATCTGCTTCTGGATTAGGGGCTGGTTAGGTCTTTTCACCCTGACCCAAACGCCTACAACTTGGAGAATGTACTGCTTTGCTGCTAGGGCCCTAGGAGCTAACGGCTGCTCAGCCCTTGGTGCCATTTTGGAGCTGCCCAATGTGGCATGGCCTCATCTGGGCCACATGCTCTCGGGTTACCAGGAGAAGCGGGAGACACACAACGGAGTCACCACGTCTACAACTAGGGGCCTTCAGGCACAGGGTAGGGGTCTGATTCTCATGCACGTTTGTTTCCTGATTGTCTTTTTAGGAGCTCCCCAAAGAGACAGTGGGTTGGGTGGAGTTTCTAGAGCAGAAGGAAAATGATATGTCTCACAGGGCTAGTCTATGGAAAGCAGCAGAGCGAGGGGTCATGACGCGAGGAGGCAGAAGGTGGGGTCCCTTCTCCTCCGTCCTCCACGGTAGACGTCATGCAAAAGCCAGTCGAAGCTCTTCCCAAAGGCATGCGATGCTCCCACTGTAGAGCCCACGCACCCCGCCTCTACGCCATGAGAATACGTCCCCTGAGCCAATGGGTGGCCCCAGGCTGGGGAAGGGGACCAAAGAGGCAGGCGGAGGCCTCGAGAAGACTTACGTGAAGGCAAAGGCCACCAGGGCCCCACTGACCACTATGAAGTCAAGAATGTTCCAGAGGTCACGGAAGTAGGCACCCTGGTGCAGGACGAGCCCCAGGTCAATCATCTACAGGGGTAGAAGAGATAGTGCTCAGATCCCTTCTCCCCACCCTGGAGAGCAGCCCCCGCCCTTCCAGCCTCTGGGGGTGAGGCAACAGGAATGGGCTGGTCGCCAGTGGGACTACTTCATCCTGGCACAGAGGACCTTGGGAAGGAGCGAGAAGCCCCCACACAATGAGAGCTGGCCTCTCTTCACCTCATGAAAGGCAGGTCTGACTTGTTGGTTCTTGGGCCCAAACCTTAGGGTCCCCCTTGACTCCTCTTATCTTACAACTCACATTGGACCCGCCCGCAATCCTTACTGGTTCTGCCTTTCAAACCTTCCAAAAACCTGCCTACTTCTTGCCACCTTACCTGCTACCATCCTGGCCTGGCCCCCATCATCACTCACCTGGGGTAGAGCACTCATCTATTCCTAGTTCTTTGGGCTCCCACCTACCCTTCCTCCTCTGCTTTGAACCCTTCATGGCTCCCACTCACCTGGAGTAAAAGCCAAAGTCCTCTCTGTGGCTGCCGAACCCCTGTACAACCTATCCCTGTCACCTCTGCTCTCATCTCCCTGCCTTGGGTTTCTCCACCTGCCTTGTTCAGTCTTCTCAACCACAGAAGCCTCCCTGTGCTCCTCAGGCAGGCCAAGCATTTCCGATCCCCTTCCATGTCAGGGTGACATTCTTGAGGGTGCAGAATCCTTTGACACTCACCTTAATCACCATCTCAAAGGTAAAGACGCCTGTAAAAACGTAGTCAAAATATCGCAGCACCTGCGGGGGATAAAAGTGGGGAGGGGGGCGTAGGTCACAGCTTGTTCCTGCAGAGCCCGTGAGCCTAACGATGGACCACTAGGGTGTGTGGCCTCCATCAAAGTCCCCGAGGAATAGAGTCTGTGCCCCGAGGAAGCAATCCGGCAGCTCTGTATGGTAGGGCTGGGCGTGGATTGCACAAGGGCCTCTTCTACCTTGTCTCACAGTGCAGATTTGTATGTTGTGAAACTGTCCAGTAGATGGTACCAAAGTCCAAACAAAATCACTCTTTTAGGCTGGTTTCTGTAACTACGGGAAGGATGTCTTCCCATTTGCCAAGGCCAGGGGGGTTCTGCCCGGCCAACATCCTGCAGCCCGGGTCCTCTCCAGGCCACACCATAGCATGTTTCTGGTGTGGTGCTGTTATGAGGCTGTAATTGTGTAGGCACAGTGCCTAGTAAGTGGTTGAGTGCAGAGTGGGGTGTGTGTGTGCGGGGGCATTCCATCAAATTCTTGTTGAAGGGCTGATAATTAAAGAGCACTGCCACCAGAGGGTGACTGTGAGCACCCTAGTCAGGTCAGGGACCTTCCCCACTCAGAACCTTCCTCACTCCAGGTAGAAACTGAAGTCTTGGCCATGACTCCCAAAGCCCTGCATAATCTGCCTGGTTACCTCCCTGCCCTTACCTTCTTTTGCTCTCCCCCTCACTTCTTCATATTCTTCCATCTTGGATGTCCTCACCTCAGGGCCTTTGTAGAGGCTGTTACCTCTGTCTGAAATGCTCTTCCCCACTTCCCACCTGATTCCTTCTTTCTCTTCCTCTGTGGCTTGGTTCAAATATCACTTTCTCAGTGAGGCTCTGACTACCTGTCCATAATGCCACTTCCTCACATTTGCAATCTTTCTTACCTAGTCTTTTCTCTTCTCCGCCCCCCCCCCCAATTTATCACTCCCTGACAAACCCCTTGTTACAGTTATTAATAATCTCACTGTCCATCTTCCCCATGCCAATGTCAGTCTGTCGAGGACAGGGATGTTTGTCCCTGTGGCACCTCAAGCTCACAGTACAGGGTCAGGCATACAGTAGCTGCTCAAGAAATGGTTGCCGGACAATGCATGAAGAGCTGGAGCTGCGCCGGGCCCTGCAGGAGCCGGCCTCTGTGGTCTGTGTGGTCACAACTCACATTCCCGTTAGGTGCGGGGCTTGCAGGGCTATCAGGGACCAGCATGGCCAGTGTCTGACTTCCTAGAGCAAGGTGGCAGGCACAAGGGCTAGAAGGGTCTGGGTAGGCAGAGGAGATGGTGGAGGGAGAGCCTCTCAGGTGCACTGAGCAGCGAGCACAGCATGACCAAAGGCCTGATGCTCTGAGCTCTGGGAAGGCAGGCACCATCTCGTACTCGATAAACCCCTGATGTTCACTCTGCGCCTGGCATATAGTAGTTGCTCATTAAAAACAACTAAATAAAGCAGTGAAGGGAAGGAAAGGAGGAAAAAAGGAAAGAAGGGAGCAGGGGAAGGGCAGGCCAAGGGGTGAAGGGAATCAGATTCTAGACAGCTGAGGAAATTGGGTCAGAGGAACTTGAAATTCTAATAGATCAGTCAACCATATCTAATATTTAGATCCTTCTGACCTATATAAACGGCAATATCCTGATTTTCTGTGGCTCAGTCTAATCCAAAAAGGTTCTCAGTCTCTTTTATCACAGGGGTAACGCAAATCAATGTCCGCATGAGGTTCCATTCCACACCCACCAGTGAGCTACCAGCATCAAGTGTTGGCAAGACTGTGGAGCAGGAGCAGCAGCCAGCATAGCTGTCACAGTGGCATCCAGTAAACATCTGGTCACCTCTAGTGAGTCCAACTAGTACTAATTCTATGACCCAGAAACTCCATTTCTGGTTTTACACCTTGGGGAAATTCATGTCCAGGTGCCCCAGGGACATGTCAGCAGTGGGCAGTGTGGGGATGGCATTCTAAAGTGGAGACACTCCAAATGCTTATCAACAGGGAGATGGATGGATGAATCATGCCACATGGTAGAATATTACACAGCCATGAAAAAGCACGGCTTTCGCTGCCCTCAGCCATACATGCTCACCTCACAGCAGACACAATGCAGGGTGACGGAAGCAAGGCATAGACTAATTCCATCTGTTAAGTGGTAGAAATGGGCAAAATAAATTCTGTTGTTTCAGAATACATGGGTGGGTGGGAACAGCAGAGAAGCTAAGAAATGCTCTTTCCAGAAGTGAGGCTGTGGTTATCTCTAGAGTAGGGTTTTTCCAGCTTGGCACTGTCGATATCTGGGGTTGGAGGCTGCCCTGGGCACTGCAGGGCCATGAGCAGGCCTCTGCCTTCTAGATATCAGAAGTACCCTCTTGCCCCAAGTCATGACAATCAAACATGTCGTCAGATCTCCCTGATTGTGAACCCCCCTCCAGAGGAAAGAACAGGGGTGATCAAGTTGGCACCAGAGGTGAGGGGTGATTCTGTCCCACTTCCTGTCCTGGGTGGTAGTTACATGGGTGTGTGTACTTTAAAATCCTGATAAGTGAATCACACATGTTCTAGGCACTTTTCTGAGGCCTGTTCTAGTTCAGCTAACAGAAACACTCCAGGAGGGGTCTCTGGGCATCAGATGGCGGTATGGGGCCACCGTGCTCTTGCCGAGGGGAGGAGGGCTTTGCAAAACACCCCATGGGGGCTGGCTGGAGCCCTGCCTGGGTTCCTAGAGCCCTGGGAGCTGCCGTGTCCCTCCACTCATCCCCTCCCTGCAAGAGAGACAGCCTTCTTTCTCTGGTCTCCTCCAGTAGGCAGAGGCTCCAAGTCCTCGTGAAACATCCCGTCCCTGGGCCTGGGACCCTACGGCCCCCGAGGAACTTGGCAATGACTGAGAGCAGCCTCCACTCCGCCCCAGAGCTAGCTGCCTCCAAGAGCCGTGTTCTAATTATTTCCTCCCATTCCGCTCTCCTGCCCCCGCCCCTGCAGTCGGGTCCCCAGGAGGCCTGCCAGGCCTGCAAAGGAGTGGAAAGTGCAAGGTAAGCTGCCGACAGGAGGCCTTGATTTATGGGGCCCTCTAGCCTCGCCAGGCTCCTAACCTACTTAGCAAGGGTGGCGGGGCCTCGCGCCTGGTGGGAAATGCACCTTTGGTTCTGGGCCGGGGGAAGCAATGGGGACAGGAGGTGCCAGTCCAGCCTCTGCCATGCCCTTGTCTGGGGGTGCCTCAGTTTCCCCTCTCAACAACTGGCAGTCACTCATTCCTGCTTGGCAGGCTTCGGGGGGAAGGGGAGGACATGAGTAGGAGGTCAATGAACGGAGGTGGTTGAAAAAAGCAGTGGGAGCTACAGGGAAGCAGAAATTGGAATTCTGCTGTGTGACTCTGGACCAGTCACTTAACCTCCCTGCCTCAGTTTCTCCAACTATCCAATTCACAGACTTTGGAGGGCTTGCAAGCCAAATGCCCTGGGGTAGCACCTGGAACATAGCAAGTACTCAACTAACAGAGGCTGTTTGCAGACCCTGGCCCCCCTCCCCCCCAAAAGAGAGCTTCTTAGCTCTCCAAAAAGCTAAACATTTAGGCTATGTTTCTGAAAGTAATCCTCTTTCAAAACTTTATGTCAAAATGAGAGTCTGCTTGATGAGAGCTGGCTGCCCAGGGGATTGCGTCTGGAGAACCCCTTGCCTGAGTCCCCCCCCCCCCCATTCCACAGAGAAAGTGCATTTCCATATCCTATCAGCCTCACTCCCCCTACCAGGGACTCTGGCAATTTTCAGTCCTCGTCATTGTGGGCCACGGCCTGGCCAGGTGCACAGAGCCACTGCCTCCTCGAGGAGCATCCTGGTCTCCACGGCATCCCTGAAGAGTCGGAGCTTCCTCTCCTGACCAGTATCCCTTCCGCCCTGGCTATGAGCTTTTGGATGCAGGGGAAAGTGGCCTGAGACAGAGGAGCCGGGCTGGGAAGGGGGTGCTGGGTAGGACGGACTCACGTTGTTCCGTGGTGCGTTGGGCTGCACGGGGTCCTCAGCCGCCAGGGCAATGCTGCTCATGGCGATGACCATGAGGATGCACATCTCAAAGTAGCGCAGGTTCAGGATGTAATGGCACAGGCGGCGAAGGCTGTTGGGAACAGGGGGGCGTGCAGGGGGCCATCCAAACCATGGGCTCGCAAGCCCTTTCCTTCTGTCACCTCCTTCTGTCATCTAACAGTACCTGAAATCTCTCTCCCCCAAAGCCCCCCACCCAACAAACTATCAAGCACCTAGATCTGGGGGCTCAAGAGGGTCCTAACATCCCAAAAAGGCAGGAACCTGAGCTAGGGAAGGTAGTCACATGCCCTGTTTATAAGTTCTTATCGCTCCCAAACACTTTTGGAACATCTGGTTCTCAGGCTGGATTGAAGAAGTATTGTCCTTGATTCTGTAGGAGATGAAAAGTTTTCTCATACATAAAAAGTCTTAAGGTCAAACACAACTGGGAAATTCTGGGTTAGGTAGGTTGCTTTAAAAAACGTTGCGTGACCTGAGGCACGTTACTAACCCTCTGCGTTCTCATCTGTGAAGTGGCCATACTAATAGGGCTTAACTCACACGAAGGTGAGTTAAGAATTAATAGTAGGGGCTCCAAAATGTTAGTTACTTAAATGATGAATCACAAGCTTTATTAGAGCCTTTAATATGCTAATGGTAATAAGTACTTTTTTTTAAGTGAGTGAGAGAGAGAGAGAGAGAGAGAGAGAGGAAGGGAGAGAGAAGAGAAGCATCTCATAGTTCCAGCACTTGAGCTCTTCATTGTTTCTCATACATGCTTTGCCCAGGGAGCTCCAGCTGAGTCAGTGACCCCTTGTTCAAGCCAGTGACCTTTGGCTTCAAGCTAGTGACCTTTGGGCTCAAGCCAGCAACCATGGGTCATGTCTATGATCCCACGCTCAAGCCGGTGATTTTGTGCTCAAGCTGGTGAGCCTGCACTCAAGCCGGCGACCTCAGGGTTTTGAACCTAGGACCTCAGCGACTCAGGTTGATGCTCTATCCACTGTACCACCATTGGAAGGAAATAGTTAACTTTTTAAGTGGAGCTAATAATACAAAATATGTCATAAGTTATAAGAATGACAGCAAGAGCGAGTGATTAAGAACAGGGATGCTGGAGTCAGTCTGTCTCTGGATTCTGGGTTTCCCTACTTGCTTTCTGTCTGACTTTGGGCACGTGACTTCACCTCTCTGGGCCTCAGTTTCTTCATTTGTTAAACGGGACTAAGCATAGTACCAATTTCATAGGATGATTATGAGAATTATTTTTTACAAATCTTTAAAGCACTCAGAACCATACCAGGTTCTGAGTATTTATTTCTCTAGTAAAATAGATAATGTCAAATAAATAAAAAGTAAATGCATAGGGTGAGTCCCCAAGAGGCAGGTTATAGAAAGCAGTTACCCCCACCCCCAGCTTATTTGACATGGTTCTTCTTTGTCAAGAAGCATTTTGAGGGACCAGAGTTTCAAGAAATACCCTTTGGAAAAATGTAATATTAAAATAATGCTGGGCCACCATGACAGACAAGTGATCAATTTCTCTCCTAAATAAGCCATCCTCCTTGAGGATGCCCAAGACAGAGGCCATGGAACTCAGTCAGAGAACATCTGCCCAGAATTCAAAGTCTTGTGGAGCAGGGGTGAGGAGCAGAGCTCAGGGACCAGTGCGGCCACGCACGGTTGCCCAGGCTGAGCACTACACAAGGCAGCCATCCCTAAGGGGCACTTCTCATATTACAGATGGTGTAGACTTGGATATTTATGACAGTTATTTCCTAGCTGATGGAAGGACTGGGTCTTTTGCAACAAAATCAGTAGTACTTTATGAAAAACTGCTATCTTGTGACTCAAGAACAGAGCATTAATTTAAAAACTTGCTCAATGGTCCCCTATGGAATAAGGGTGGTCAGTCTCCCCATTACCCTCTGCCTGGGTCTGCTCTCTGGCCTGACTCTCACTGCCCCAGCTGTGGGTCATACTCACGGGTTGGTCGTGGAGAGGATAAACATGGAACTGTAGGGGGGCATGGGCTTGGGGCCGTCTTCCCCGGGGTCGTCTTCCTCCTCCTCCTTCTTCTTTTCCTCCTTTTTTGGCAGTGGGTCTGGGTTGGCGTTTTTGTTCACTGTTGGGACAAAAACCAACACAGGGTCACCGCCACAATTTCCCACAAGCCTCTGGGCTCCTGTTCAGTCCCCAGAACAGGCAATAGGCAACTGACACTGATAAAGTGTGTACTGTGTGCCAGGCACTATATTATGGCATTTAATCCTCACTTGATCTTATGAGGTTGGTACTTTATGATCGCCATTTTACAGATGGGAAAACTGAGGCACAGAGAGGTGAAGTGACTTGCCTAAGGTCACTCAGCTGGGATGTGAATCTGGGTATCCTGACCCCAGAGTGCCTGCTCTCAACTACTATATAGCCTTGAGTCTGATGGGACCCTCACAGGATATTGACACAGATCTGTCCCTATCTCATGATGATCTTACTGTCACTTGGAGGCAGGCAGAGGAGTAAGGTGGGGATACTGAGTTCGCCTACTGTCAACCCATTAACACTACTCTGCTGATCAGGGCAAGGAGCCACCACCCTACCAAGTTTGATTCTGCAGCTTCGCCTCACTATATGTCCATAGTCAGCTGAGCCTTTCTGACCCTCAGTTTTTCCATCTGTAAGATGGGCACAATGACAAGATCCACCTTGTAGGACTGTACTAAGCATTTACAGAACAAATTCATGGAAAGCTCTTGCACAGAACCAACACTAGAGGAATTGGGCTATTATTATCATCTCAGAAAATAACAAGCTCACTGGGTTGTCTCCTCCTAGGGCTTCTCTGGTCCCAACCTCAAATGGGGGTGGGTTGAGGGGTAAGAACTACCAGTTCCTTGAGAGCCTAGACCTGAACTGTCCAACACAGAAATGTGACTAGTCCCAAGAATTACGTGCTGTGAGCACAACACACACACTAATGCCGAAGTCTGAGTGTGGGAAAAAGAATGTCAAAATATTGATTACATGTTGAAATGGTAACATTTTGGATATTAATAATATTTTGGATTAAATATAACTTATTATTAGTTTATTTTACCTATTTCTTTTTTTATTTTTCATTTCATTTCCTTCCTCCCTCCCTCCCTCCCTCCCTTCCTTCTTTTCTTCCTTCCTTTCCTCTCTCTTTCCCTTCCTCTTTTCTGTCTTTCTGTCCTTTAATATGGCTACTAGAAAGTTTAAAATTACATATGTGCCCTGTGTCACATTTCTTTTGGACTGCACTGACTTAGAGAATCATCTGACTTCCCAAAATTTCCATCAGAAGAATCCATTGCTCCTCAAATGTGGTGGCTTCCTGGCTCTCCCATGGCTGATTCAGAATGCAGGAAATGTCATTAATCCTGCTGAGCATGTTCGGGCCAGCCACCGCATGCATATTGTCTCATATAATGCTCCCAGTAGCCCTGTGGGGCAGAAACTACATTAATACCTATTATCCAGAGGAAGAAACTGAGGTTAGAAAGGTGGGGTCATTGTCCAGGGTTGCCCAGCTGAGCCTCCAGGGGTTGAGCCCCGGGACACTGGGTCCTGCCCAGCAACCTGTGAGGGTGGAGGCTCACCTTGGACGATGGTGTGGTTGAGGGGGGGTGGGCAGGCTGGGGGGATGTCCACCGTGGTGTGGTCGGGTTTCCTGGCAGTCTTAGCTGAGTTGGTCTGAGTGCTGCTGGGGTTGGTGACGATAAGGCTGTTCTCGGGGATTTTGGGGGGGCCGGGGTTGGACGGATTCCCTGGATTGTTGGGCATCCGGCGACTGACGGTGTTCTGGGGAACTGTGGCTGTGGCAGGTGGGGCTGCTGTGGGGCCGGGGTTGGTGCTGTTCCCCGTCTTGGCTGGGCTCTGGGACAGGCCAGTGTGGCTGAGGCTGTCGTGAGGACTGGCTGACTCCGCAGTGGCCAGCTTGTTGTTCTTCATGTTGTCGATGTCCTCGGCCAATGGCGGGTCTTGGCGGCCCAGGTCCTGCTGGATTGGCCGAGTGGTCGACAGGTTGGGGCCTGACACGGGGATCCCGGAGCCCTGGGTGTCTCTGTGGAAGGCAGACCAATGAACAAGAACCCATAACTGAGTTAGAATAACATAGAACATTTCTGGATCCTGCTTAAAATGCTATTATTCAAGGCTACACATTGGACATTGAGAGGCTGTGTCGCAAAGCTCTCCAGCACCTGGCCTGGCACTGAAGTGCTTGGTCCCCATGTGAAGTATAACTGCCCACCTTCCCAGAGTTCAGCGTGCTGCTTCTCCTGCCAGAATGGCTGTTTCCTGGGGACAAAAAATCAGTGGGGAAAAGAACTTTTTGCCTGAGCCCGCATCTACCCAACCCGAAACTTCCAGACCTGCCTCGATGTCCTCCAGGAGCGGCTATAGCAGACGAGGGGATGGGTGGGATTGCCTCATGGCTTTAAATGCTTGTCGTATGTATGTCCCTCCCAATACTTCACTTAAGGGAAGCAGACAGTACAGGCACATAAACCTACTACAAAATAACAATAGCAATCATAACAGCAGACACTTCAGTAACACAAACTCCCAGGTCCTATTCTAAGCATTTGACTTGTAATAACCCCTTCATTCTTAGCCCAGGAGGGACAATTACTAGCATCATTTTACAGATGAGAAAATAGAAACTCAGTGGGGTTAAGTCTCGTGCCCACAGTAACAGAGCTGATAAATGAATGAGATAATAATTTCTCACATGATACAAGTGTGGTGGACAAAGCAATTGAGGCAGAGGGAACAGCCAGCACGAAGGCCCTGAGGTGGGGACAAGCTGGGTGAGTTTTAGGAGGCTGGTATGGCTGGAGGTGGAGAGCGGGGGGGAATGAGATGAGCACCAGGCAAATGCTTGGTCACTTCCTGTCACATGATAAGTAAGGTCCCCATTTCTCAAATGAAGACAGTGAGGCTCGGAAGTGGCACACGTCCAGACCTTCCTTCAGTCCATGCCTCCTTCCATTTGCACACTAACCCTCAGCTTGGCAAAGACCCCGAGGAGCCACAGCGCTGGTGAGAACAGCAGGGGTCTGGTCCCTCTCACTGCATGTTTATCCTTGCTGGACTACGCCCTGCTCGCCTAAGCATGGATCCAGGTGGTCCTGGTTCACTTGCTTCTCTGAGGGCTTGGTCTTGAGTGTGGTCTGCTTGCTCTCACACACATCTTCTGTCCCACCGTCCCCCAATCCCTGGCCCTGGCAGAGTCTGTTTCCCGGAAACAAAGGACCTTTGTTTATAATCTTGGTGACTCCTCTCCCTAGAGTCTGCAGCCCAAGACTTTCCCTTCTGGTTCTTCTTTCTTTCTTTTTTAAAATTATTATTATTATTATTACTTTTATTAAGTGAGAGGCAGGGAGTCAGAGAGACAGACTCCCACATGCGCCCCGACCAGGATCCACCTGGCAAGCCTCCTACTGGGTGATGCTCTGCCCATCTGGGGCCACTGCTCTGTTGCTCAGCAACTGAGCTAAGGCCATGGCCATGGAGTCATCCTCAGCGCCTGAGGACAACTTGCTCAAACCATTCGAGCCATGGCTACAGGATATGAGAGAGAGAGAGAGAGAGAGAGAGAGAGAGGTGTAGGCGGAAGTGTGGAGAAGCAAATGGTCTCTTCTCCTGTATGCCCTGACCAGGAATCGAACCCGGGACTTCTACATGTTGGGCCGATTCTCTACCGCTGAGCCAATCAGCCAGGGGTCTCTGGTTCTTTTTAAAGGCAGCCCTTGATTCTGCTGCCTGTGGCCTCCAGATGGCCTCATAACAGCTCACAATTATTGAGTCCTTGCTGTGTGCCAGATTTTATACATTATCAATACATCTAATTATCAAAATAGCCATGGGAAGTGGGTTTCCTCTTACAGATGAGGAAGCCAAGGCCCAGAGACAGGAAGGGTCTTGTCTAATGCCACACAGCCCGCTGGTGGCAGACCAGCTTGGAGACCAGACAACATGGCTCCAGCATCCATACTGCTAATCCATATCTGCATTGTAGCTCTCTTACAAAGAGGTCTGAGATTTCCCAGAGGTGGAGTCCACAGCTGGTGGGTGTGGTAATCTTTAGAATTATTGTAATGGCCAAGAGTGTGGGCCGACCTCTGTTCTATCTCAGCTCATTAACTTCTTATCAGGCGGGGCCATGACTGCTCCCATTACACAGACGAGGAAACTGAGGCCTAGAGAAGCTTTCATACTAGAAAATGGTCCTGTTAGGTTGTTGCCATCACATATACTCACTCAAGAGATCAGAGCAAGCAAAAGACAGTATTCAGGTTGTACCTATTCATTTAATGCCCAGATTAGATGCAGTGGCAGGAATAGAAGCCCCTGGACAGCATAGGTCTGGTTCCCCAGGCCCAATCCAGAGCCTAAATCTATCCAATACTTTTTTTAAAAACTTAAGTGAGAGGAGAGGAAATAGACTCCAGCATATGCCCCAAGTGGGGCCCACCCAGTGACCTCCATCTGGGGCCAATGCTCTGCCCATCTGGGGCCAATGTTTGCAACTGAGCTATTTTTAGCTCCTGAGGTGGAGGTTCCACAGAGCCATACTCAGCACCCAGGGCCAACACACTCGTATCAATCGAGCCACGGCTGCTGGAGAAGAGAGGTGGGAGGGGGAGAAGCAGATGGTTGCTTCTCCTGTGTGCCCTGACTGGAAATCGAACTCAGGACTTCCACATGCTGGGTTGATGCTCTACCACTGAGACAACTGGCCAGGGCCTCAACACTTAAAAATAAAAAGAGCTGGCCTTCCTGGAGGGCTCCCCACAGGCTAAGCCATGGGCACCATCTTCCTCATTTTGTTTTTTTTAATTTTAATTTGCAAAAGGCTATAGTATTGTTTAGTAAGCAGAGGAGGGACAAGTTATTTTATTTTCAGACTTGTCTTCCTGAGGCCGAACAGGAAGAAAGGAAGGCCCAGGAGACCCTCTTACTTCTCTAGCATGTGGGCAGGTCACAAACTGACACTTTGGAAGACAGACTGACCTGGTTTAAGTCTCAGCACTGCCACTTACTAGCTCTGTGATCCTCTGCAGTTTGATTAACCTCTCTGAGCCTCAGGTCCCTCATTTTTACATTAGAAATAATGGTAGGAGAACCTCCCTTATAACTTGGAGATGAAAGCAAAGACCTTGGTGCTGATTTACTCTGTAGCCAGCAGTGAGTTAGCTTGTTTCTCACGCATAACATGGGTGTGGGAAAGTCACTAAGTTACTGTGAGAAATAAACATGTGAATGACTTGAGGATTAGTGGATTCTCCCATGCAGTGGAATTAGAAGTTGCTTGGGACCAGTGACCCTTTGTTCCTTCCAGTTTCTCCTTTTTTACTAAGAATGCCTATCTTGTGCCTGTCTCAACATTATATTTTGGAAGCGGACAATTTGTTTTCTAGTTTCCAGGTTCACAGATGGAGAGGGATTTTGTCACCAATGGGTCATGCTCTGAGCCTCACTCATTCCCTGCTTAGTTGATGAGATCTGGGATTTTTGAGCTGATGCTGTAATAGATGAAGACTTTTGGGGATTCTGGGATGGGGAGAATGCCTTTTGCACATGGGATGGATGTGAATTTTGGGGTGGAGTTAGAGGCTGGACTGTAGCGAGTTGAATGGTGGCCCCTCAAAAAAAATTATGTTCATCTGGACCTGTGAACATGACCTTGTTTGGAAAAAAGGTCTTTGCAGATGTAATCAGGTTAGAATCATGAAATGAGATTGTCCTGGATTAGGGTGGGTCCCAAATCCAATGACAAGTGCCCTTAGAGGAGAAGAGACAAGGAGCAGACATGCAGGGTGCAGGCCCTGGGAAGACAGGGGCAGAGATTGGAGTGATGTGCCCATCAGCCAAGGGGTGCCAGCTCCAAGCACTGTCAGCAGCTCTAGAAAACGAATACTGTGCCTTGGACAGTCAGTGTCAGCTGTAATGTGTGAATTAAGTGAAATAAATTTGAAACCAGTATTTTTCCGTCTTGCACAACCCACAAATGGGTTCCTAATTCTAACCCACATCTGGTGCTTTTTTAGAAGTTGTCCATCAGATGAAAATCTAGCTGGAAATATTCCCTCATTTATATATATATACATTTAAAAATAGATATCCCTATCGAAAAGCAGGCTGAGTTAAGTTATCCTTTCAAAGACAATCTAAGCCTTTGGCCGCTGTCCAGAGAGGCTGTACCAGATAATACAGCAGTTGAGACCACACTGAACATTCTGCTAGAGGGTCAGGCTCATGTATGGGACCAAGAGCCCCTTGTTTGGATGGAGAGGAGACCTGGCCTGTTTCATTTTGTTTTTACTTCCTCTGTTGGCTCTGTGTGTCGTGGAGGTTTAACAAGCTCAGCCGGCAGCAGCCTAATATCAATTTCCAAGAGGTCTCATTTCTAACTCTCTCCAAGGAGAACTTAAAAGGGGCAGAGAACTCTGAGGTCAGGTCCCTTCCCCCTCCCTCTTGGGGGTTTGTCATCATCTGCCCTGAATAGGCAGCTGGTTGCATAATGCCTGCCCTGCAACGTGTCCTCTGCCAGCTAATCACTTCAGCATCCCTCTGCCAAGGGCTGTGGACACCTTGCTTGGGGCACACTCAGGCCCCTAGACTCAGAGGATGGTCCTGTTTCTGGTGTCTGCATTGTCCCAAGGACCTACATGTATCAACTTATTTAATCCTCTCAACAACCGCTGTTAAGAGGTAGCATTAGGATCAGGCCCATTTTAGAGATGAGGAAACAGGCCCAGACAGGAAAAGGCATTTGCCCAATATTATTTAGCTGGGAAAGGGCTGAGCTGGATTCCAGTTTTATAGATTTCAAGGTATTGATACAATGCCACTCAGTGAGGAAAATGGAGTGATAGATAACTTGGAGTAAATGAAGTGGGGTTGCTGAAGGGGCTGGCTAAAGCCCAGGGGTGGTGCTGTAAGGATCAGGGTATTAAAGGATGAAGCACCCCCTGCTTTCTCATGCAGGATAAATTGTGAGACTCAGAAGTCCAGTATCTCTGTCTGCTCCTTTTGGGCAGTGGGTTGTCACGGTGATGAGAGCAGGTGGAGCTAAGATGCAGAGCCGAGATGTTAATTCTGGGGGACATACGTCTTGGCAGAGTCCCCTGTGCTCCTTCAGATCTAGCGGAGTCCCTCCATTGCCTGGCTACTGGTGGGGGTGGACACGCTGTGATCTAGGCTTTTTTTTTTTTAAATTTTTTTTTTTTTGTATCTTTCTGAAGTTGGAAACGAGGAGGCAGTCAGACAGACTCCCACCTGAGCATGCCTACCAGGGGGCGTTGCTCTGTTGCAACCAGAGCCATTCTAGTGCCTGAGGCAGAGGCCATGGAGCCATCCTCAGTGCCTGGGCCAACTTTGCTCCAATGCAGCCTTGGCTGCGGGAGGGGAAGAGAGAGACAGAGAGGAAGGAGAGGGGGAGGGGTGGAGAAGCAGATGGGAGCTTCTGTGTGCCCTGGCCGGGAATCAAACCTGGGACTCCTACACACCAGGCTGACGCTCTACCACTGAGCCAACTGGCCAGGGCCTGATCTAGGCTTTTACTGGCCATCAGGGAAAGCTCCATTGGACTTTGGTTGCCATGGGGTGCCAGTGGGCTCAGCTGCCTGGTGTGGGGGCCCTGAGTCCAGAAGTTAGTGAATCATATGAAGTAGAATGTGATTCTACTCACTTTCACTGGGATGAACCAGTGAGAGCTTCAGGAGAGGGGACATTTAAAGCTGGGGAACCTGGAAAGGAAGTGAAGAAAAAATTGGGGAAACAGAGAAAACAGAAAAAATCAATCATATATATTATCAATAGTTTGGAGAATGAAAAAAGTGTATCTGGGGAAAGGCCGAAAGAATGACAAGAAGAAAAAGGCAGGTGCAGACAGACCTCTTAGGCAGGACCCCGGGCATTGCTGCAACATATGGGGGGGAGTGGGTTGACAGTTGTTCAGGTGGGAAAAGACATGGTGGTTATGATTATAATTACACAAAAATAAACCTCGTGTTTCATGTACTCACAACTGTAAACCTACTTTTGCCTACCCCTGTAGAACTGAAATGTCTTTTTACTGTTTTATATTCTTAAATAAAGTTTTAACTTTGTCATTCTTAATTTTTCTTAAAGCAGATGAATGGCTCAATCTTGGATTTTTTCTCTAAAGTGCCTGAATCTTCACGAAGTTTTATTTCCAACGAGCATCAGAACCTTTTTTACCAGCCAAATGAACAACGCCTCTCTGGGCAGGGTGTTTGACATGTCTATTAATAAGGGCATTAGCAGGCCCTTCTGGCTTAGGCTAGGAGATGACCAGCTGAGTACCTGGGTGTGGAAGTGGGAGGTTCCTCTGGAGAGGAGGGGGAAATGGGCCAGCTGTGAGATTCAAGATAGCTGGGTTATCATACTTCTGCTGGTAGCTAGCAGCCCTTAGGGAGGTCTTTTTGCCTCTCTGGGCCTCAGTTTCCCCATCTGCAAAAAGGAGTTTGTGTGAACAATCCAAAGACTACAGATCTAAAGTTGTTTCTTAATGTTTCAGTAATAATAATAGTGGTAATAGCTAACATTTATTGAGTTAGCTATTGAGTGTTTACTACTACTAAGAAGTTAACATCTATTGGGTGTTTAATAATAATAGTATTCATATGAATAATACTTAACATTTATTGAACACTTATTATAGAAGACAGGCACGATTTAATGCATTTTCTGTGTACTATCTCATTGGAACCTTATTCCTACTCTAGGAGGTAGGTACTGTACTTATCCCCACTTTGTAGATGAGGAAACAGAGGTCCAGGGAGGGGAGGTGACAAACTACAAGTCACGCAGCCAGGAAGTGAGGGGCAGGAGTGTGACAGCCAGCTCCAGAGTCCTGGCCCTTTGTCATCATGCTGTGTTGCCATTCTGTCCCTGTCATTCTGCCTCCTTCAATAATGGGAGTAGATATAATACCAAGATGATATTTATAGTAATATTAGTAGTAGTCCCAATAATAGCAACAGTGATGCAATGGTCCTTAATTCTGCAGTCCTGTGCTAAATACTTTATTCCCCGTAAAATTACTTCAGTGGCCTCCCATTGTCCCAAAAGGACTCAAGGCCCTGCTGATCGACCTATCAATGCCCCTTCAATTTCTTTGTTTCTCCTCACCCTCCAAACTGCAAACAGTCCTCCTTCTGGTCCTTTGAACATGCTGTTCTACATAGTTTAGAAAACTTTACTTCCTTCGCCAGTTGTTCCTTTTGAAAGTCTGTCACCTGTACGCCTGTTACCTGCAATTACTTGATCGAATCCACAGCCCCGGCTTAGAATATAGTAGGCACTTAGTAAACACTGAAGGAATGAATAAATACACCTGTAAGAGAAAACCCTAGAGTAGAAATGACGTGGAACAATAATTTTCAGGGGGCTGTTATGGAGATAGGTGGAGACTTATTGATATAATGGGGGGGGGGAGCTCACTGTGAGCATTTAGGAAGTGGGAAGCAGGCTCACTAATATCTTACCATGTGCAGGACAGCCGCACTTGGGGAAGAAATTAGCCTGTCCCCTTCATGACTTCATATCCCTTACACATGTGAAAAATTCTGCCTGTGGTGATTTGTGCCTTCAGTTTTAACCTAACTCTACTTTCTATATGGTCATAAAGAAGTTTCACGTTTTAAATATACAGCACATTTTCCCTGAATGCATCTATTGGACAAATTAAGGAAGACTAGACTCTATTTTATAAGAAACTTTACCCTGAGACAGAGCATCGTAATGGACACTGGCCCGGACGCCCCCATCCTGGAACTTCTCCAGACTAGTGGCAACGTTCTCGTGTCACATGAGTTGTTGCATAGCCCTGCGTCAGCTGGCATTTGTACCTGCAGCATTCCTGGTGACTGCGCACAGTTGCCTGCCTCAGAATCACGTCACTCTGTCCTCTAGAGCAGGGGTCCCCAAACTACGGCCCGCAGGCCGCATGTGGCCCCCTGAGGCCATTTATCCACCCCCGCCTCACTTCTGGAAGGGACACCTCTTTCATTGGTGGTCAGTGAGAGGAGCACAGGATGAGGACGCCCCTGTACATATGTGGCAGCGTCACAAAGCCAGGCGTCGCTCACGTACAGTACTACTTCCGGTGACATGGAACGCACGCCTCACGGCTCCGGAAGCGCGTCATATCACTTGTTACGGCTAGCAGTGACAAATATGGAACTGGACATTGGCCATATCATTAGCCAAAAGCAGGCCCATAGTTCCCATTGAAATACTGGTCAGTTTGTTGATTTAAATTTACTTGTTCTTTATTTTAAATATTGTATTTGTTCCTGTTTTGTTTTTTTACTTTAAAAAAAGATATGTGCAGTGTGCACAGGGATTTGTTCATACTTTTTTTTTATAGTCCGGCCCTCCAACGGTCTGAGGGACAGTGAACTGGCCCCCTGTGTAAAAAGTTTGGGGACCCCTGCTCTAGAGTCTTATTACTTAGAGTGGTGCCGTGGACCAGCACCGGCTTCATCTGGGAGCTCTTTAGAAATACATAACCCCGGGTTGCACCTGAAACCTACTGAAGTAGGATCTTCTTTTAGCAAGATCCCTGGGATGGGCCCACACACTCGACTTTGAGAACTGCTGGCCTGCTGCATATGTCATGTAGCAGAATATCTTTAACACAACTTTAAAAAATCAAGCCCTGGCCGGATAGCTTGGTTGGCTGGAGCATCGTCCCAATACACAAAGGTTGTGGTGGGTTCGATCCCCAGTCAGGGCACATACAGGAACAGATTGATGTTTCTGTCTCTTTCTCTCTCCCTTCCCCTCTCTCTTAAAATCAATAAATAATTTTTAAAAACCAATATCTAAAAGAAGAGTAAGAGGACATTAATAAAAGACTAATGTCTGTTTCAACATGTAAGTTGTTGGGCTGCTAGGTGTAGAATCAGTGTAGGACCTTCTAAGGAGTGTTAGAAAATGTTATGAAAATGAGGCTGCTCTTTCTGACTGGGCAAAATGCAGTCTGGAAGATGCCTCCAAAAGCTGTCAGCCTCGCTTGTCCTTCAGTTATGAGGGCCCAGGTTGGCTCTTCTAATCCTCCCAGGAATAGTGTCAGGCAAAAAGATGGTTGGCTAGTCTGACCAGGTGATGGCTCAATGGATAGAGCATCAACCTGGGATACTGAGGACCCAGGTTTGAAACCCCAAGGTCGCCGGCTTGAGCAAGGTTTCAGTGGCTCAGCTGAAGCTGCCCAGTCAAGGCACATATAAGAAAGCAATCAATGAACAACTAAAGTGATGATACAACAACTTGATGCTTCTCATCTCTCTCCCTTCCTGTCTGTCTGTTTCCTGCCTATCCTTCTGTCTCTCTCTCGCTAATAAAAAAAAATGGCTGGCTCAATAACAGCTAAACATGAGCTCTTATGTGTCATTTGCACGTTCAGGCCATGCATTACCTTATTTAATTCCAGCAATGACTCATTATGTCATTTTAGATCCCACAATGCCATTTTACAAGTTGAGAATACTGAGGCTCAGAATTGTAGTCACTTGCCCAAGGTTACACAGAAGCACATGGAGGAGCCGCGTAACTCTGGGGCAGAGCTTTTGTGAAGTTTCCTTGAGACACAAGAGGGCGTACTGACCTGAGTTCAGTACTGCCTGCAGCCCCTGGGGTCAGATGGCCTGAGTTCAAGGCCATTTATTAGATTTGTGACCTTGGGCAAGTCACTCCGCCTCTAAGGTGCCCCAGTTGTGAACTGAGGTGATAACCATGGGATCTGTCTCCAGGGGTTACTGAGAAGACTGAATTGCTCAGGAGGGGGCCAGTATACAGCAGGTGACAGTTGGATTGTTGTTATTACTACTGGGATCATTGCCCAGATTTGAGGTGGCCTCCACTTACTTCCTCCTCCGGTGCCTGCGCTCCTTGTCCTCCCTCCGCATGTCCATGTCATACGTAGCTGGAACGCCATGCCGATGCCGCCGCCTCCGCTCGCCACCATCGGGACCCTCACCCTCGCCCTCTCCGCCCCGGGCCGGCCGGCTGCCCTCTCGGTGCCGGGATCTCCGCTCAGCCTTGTCCTCCGGGGCTTCTTCTCCCGGCCTGCAATGGGCACGGTGCCTGCGGGACTCGCCGTCAGCTCCGGTGCGTGGGGATCCGCTGTGGCTCTCCCGGCTGCCCCCTGGCCGGTGTGTGTGCCTCCGGTGGGTGTCCCCAGCCTTGGCTCGCTCGGCCTCGCCCTCCCAGAACCCTGGTGGCTCCAGGCTGCCCTCCCATGCGTGGTGGTCTGACTCTCGACCATAAGGCCCCTCCCGGCTCAGCTCAGCCTCCTGGCTGCCGGCCCAAGCCCGCCGGGCCTCCGGGCCTACAGAGCCGCTGGGGTCCCGGGCCCTGTCGTGGTAGCGCGCCTGTTTCCGGAGGAAGTCCTCGGCCCGTTGCTGGCCCAGGCGCTGGTCCACTGTAGCCTCGGCCGCCCGGCTCTTATTGGTGTTATTGTTGCGGTTCTCCTGGGGATCGACCACCAGCGGCCGGTCCAGGTGGGTCTTCATGTCGGGCCGCAGGTGTCGGGCATAGGTCGCTTTCCAACGCTCGTCAGGGTCCATCTCGTTGTATAGGGCCTCCCGGCTGGCCAGCAGGTTCTGTTTGCGCATCTCGCTGGTCCGCTGCTCCCACACGGATCTGGCCTGCTTCTGGTTCTTCTGTTGCTCCTTCCTGCAAGAGAAGGGTGCGTGGGTTAGAGCACTGCTAGGCACTGACCTGTATGGAACTCTTAGGCTTAGAGAAATCTCAACCCAGCTGGGTGTCTTGTCCTAGGTGGGTATGTTAGACCAGGTGGGCATCTCTACCAAGATGGGTATCCCTTTAAAGAGCATTTTATGAATTTGACTCTGAAGGCAAAAATTAATGACTGGGACTACATCAGACTAAGAAGTTTTTGCTCAGCAAGAGAAACTGATAACAAAATAAACAGACAGCCAACTAAATGGGAAATGATATTTTCAAACAACAGCTCAGATAAGGGCCTAATATCCAAAATATACGAAGAACTCATAAAACTCAACAACAAACAAACAAACAATCCAATAAAAAAATGGGAAGAGGACATGAACAGACACTTCTCCCAGGAAGAAATACAAATGGCCAACAGATATATGAAAAGATGCTCATCTTCATTAGTTATTAGAGAAATGCAAATCAAAACTGCAATGAGATACCACCTCACACCTGTTAGATTAGCTATTATTAACAAGACAGGTAATAGCAAATGTTGGAGAGGCTGTGGAGAAAAAGGAACCCTCATACACTGTTGGTGGGAATGTAAAGTAGTACAACCATTATGGAAGAAAGTATGGTGGTTCCTCAAAAAACTGAAAATAGAACTACCTTATGACCCAGCAATCCCTCTACTGGGTATATACCCCCAAAACTCAGAAACATTGATACGTAAAGACACATGCAGCCCCATGTTCATTGCAGCATTGTTCACAGTGGCCAGGACATGGAAACAACCAAAAAGCCCATCAATAGATGACTGGATAAAGAAGATGTGGCACATATACACTATGGAATACTACTCAGCCATAAGAAATGATGACATCGGATCATTTACAGCAAAATGGTGGGATCTTGATAACATTATACGAAGTGAAATAAGTAAATCAGAAAAAAACATGAACTGCATTATTCCATACATAGGTGGGACATAAAAGTGAAACTAAGAGACATTGATAAGAGTGTGGTGGTTACAGGGGGAAGGGGGAGAGGGAGAGGGAGAGGGAGAGGGGGAGGGGCACAAAGAGAACTAGATAGAAGGTGACAGAGTACAATCTGACTTTGGGTGATGGGTATGCAATATAATTGAACAACAAGATAACCTGGACTTGTTATCTTTGAATATATGTATCCTGATTTATTGATGTCGCCCCATTAAAAAAATAAAATTATTAAAAAAAAAAAAAAGATGGGTGTCCCTGTCCAGATGGCATGTTGGCCCAAGAAGGATTCTTGGCCCAAGTGGGCATATCCACCCTGATGGGTCTTACCGTCCAGGTGGGCATCTTGGCCCAGTGTGCATCTCCACCCAGGTGGGAATCTCGGCCCAATTAGGCGTCTCAACCTGTGTGAAAAATTCTACCTGGCTGTACATCTCGGTCTTACAGGTATCTTGACCCAGGTGGGTCTCTCAGTCCAGATATACACTGTATATCTCCACCCAGCTGGACATTTTTGTTGATGGTGGTCTCAGCCTAGGTGGGTGTCCCAATTGTCCTCTTTATACTATAGCCCATGTGCAACCCACAAAGGCACAATGAAGAATTCTGGTGTCAAGAAACATTCCTTTCATCAAAACACCTTAATTCTCACTACCTCTGATCCACCAGCAAACTCTCTCCACTTTACCTTCATAACCTGTCTAGAATTCAGCTATATCAATCACCTATTCGACCACCACTCTGGCCCAGCCCTCACTATCTCTTTTGCATGGACCAGTGAAGTCATCTCCAACGAAGATTCCTGGTTCCTGCCTTCATCTCCAATCTGTTCCCCTGACAGAAGCCAGTGGGCGCCTGGGAGCACCTCAGTTAGATCCTGTCCTTCTCTCTGCTCAAGAACCCTCAATGGCTCCCACCTAACTCAGAGCAAAAAGTTTAAGTCCTTCCCACGGTTCAAAAGGTCCTACAAGATCTGCCCCTGTCACCTCCATATCCTCATCTCCTCCCACTCTTCCCCCTTGCTCACTGTACTCCAGTCACATTGGCACCCTAAACATACTGGGCATGTTCCTGCCTCAGAGCCTTTATATATGCTGTCCCTACCATATGGGGGGCGGAGAGCCAGGATGCTCTTCCCTCAGATCCCTCATGACTCCTCCTTCCTTCAGGCCTTGTCACTTTCTCAGTAAAGCCTTTCCACACAACTATATTTAAAAATCACAAATCTCTCTGCCCACCGCCCTGGCCACACCCATTAGCACTTTGTTAATGCTGTCTCTCCAGCTACTGGAACAGTGCTTGGCACATTGTAAGTAGGTGCTTATTAACTACTTACTGTGCAAAAATGAGCGGGAGGGCAGACATACCTCTTCTTAAAGCTCAACCCTGCCAAGGACCACTTCTGCCCCATATCCTTGGCTGCAAGGGTATAGAGGCCAGGGGCTTAGAGAGCATGCCAGAGCTGGGGCACTTACACAGCTATGGACATGTTGGCCGCGGACAGAGGACTCACTTCTGCCACCTCCTTGGCCTTCTGGAGGGCAAGTTTCTGGTTGGCTGCTTCTTCTTCTTCTTGTTCATCCTAAAAGGCACAGGGGATCCCTTTTACAAACATGAGCTGGGCCTTGGGGCCTCACCTCTGACCCTGTTATCAACCAGGGAGACTCTGGAAATCTTTAAGGTTTGGCCTTGCTTGGTCTTGGCTTTGACCAGTCAGAGTCGAGGCCTGCCAACTGGATCAGATGCCCAGTGTTGGCTAAGTGTCCCGCCATCCCCTATATGTACAGGTTAGACACACAGCTCATTATCCACCCTATCTTAGCACACAGCCAGAAGAAAAAAAAAGAAAAAGATTCCCTTTCTTTTCCTCAGTGGACATTTTTCTGAACCATCTCAAGAAGCTGGAAATTAACTCAAAGATATTCCTCTCCAGGCCATTTAAACTCTTGGAACCAAGACTAAAAAAAAAACCCCAAAACAAAACAAAACAACACTGACTAGCCCCCACGTGCAGAACACTGCGGCATTCCACAGCCCATCCCATGCACTGCCAACAGCCGCCAGGAGGAAAATGGGAGAGGAACTTATATTCTCAGCCGGTTAGGTTCAGAGAGGAGGAGGATGGGGGAAGATGTTTTAAAAATACATACAGAAAAAGATGTTTGGGGGCCTTAAATCCTTCTTCAGCCTTCATGCAGGGCCTGATTCATAAAACAGAAAAGCCAAAAAAGAAAAAGCAAAGAAAAAGCAACGAGAAAGAGATGGCCAGGGATGAACCCGCAGGAAGAAAAGTCGTGTGGTTGTAGGGTCCCTCTCCCCTGCTGGGATCTCTGGGGCAAGGCGCAACCTTACCACCTCAGACATGGTCAGATCAGGACACTCTTTGTCAGTGACAACCTGGAGGTGGGACCCAGCCAGACCCCCAGTTCTCACAAGGCCACCTTTCCGCCTGGTACCACATTAGCATTTCTCAGAGCCTCACCTCTGGGCCACCCACCTCAGAAACACTGTAGATACAGACTTCCAGGCCCCCAGAGAACCTGCGTTCTCAACATGAACACGCTCAAGTTTAAGCACCAGTGCATGTGGTTATACGCACAGATTCTAGACCCACTTGGATTTAAATCCCAGCTCCACCACTTACTACTATGTGACCTTGGGTAAATCACTTAACCTCTCTGTGCCTCATAATCTTCATCTCAAATTTCATCTCTCCCTGACTTGCTCGACTTCACTTTTTTCCTTGGCACTTATCACCATCTGACAAATTTGCTTCTTGTCTGTCTCTCACTCAAATAGCAGCCGCATGAAGGCAGGGACTGCTGTTTTGTTTATGGCTGCACCACTGGTTCCTAGACTTGGCCTTGCTCATAGTCAGTGCTCAATAAACGCTTTAGAATGAATGACAAAAGCTGTAAAATGGGGCTCTGAGAAGATGCTTTCTGGGGTTTCTGTGAGGATTAAATGAGCTAAAACATATCAGAGGCTTGAGGGGTGCCTGCTACATATTAAATGCCTATATGTTTGTGAAATAAATGAAGAATGTGGGTCCGGAGGACTGCGCATACCTCATAGGTGATGAGGGACAAGCTGGCTTCTCCCCCTCCCCTTTTCCCACCCTCCTGGTGTCCCCTCTCTCCAGTGACTTGGATGAGCTCATGGCTGGATCAGCTCTCAGAGCAGCCATGCCAGCCAGCTCCACAGTGCCCAGGCCATGGCCGTGTGTTTGGGGTGGTGGAGACTTCCGTTTCCTTCCCAGTTGGAGCTGGGCCTGGGAAACTCTCCCTCCTGCCAGGGTCAGCAGATGGAGGGTTGGCAACGTCTGTTCAGTTCGGTTCAGTTCCTGAACACCTCGGAGCCCTGGGGCTGTGAAGCTGCGGGGGGGGGGGGGGGGGGGGGGGGGGGGGGAGCCCAGGCCCGCTCCTCATGGGCTGGGAAGAAGTCTGTACATGTTCTCTTAATATGTTAAGGCCGCTGGGAGAAGTTTAGGGCAGACCACTAGCTCTTAATATGCTTTTGTTCCCAACTTCTTCCCTCCCCAAATGGCAAAAAGGTGCTCAGCTTGCCTGGTGCAGTGTACAACCACTCGCAGCGGCCCTGCTCGTGAGCGAGCCTAGGGATGTGTGCTGCGTCACTGAGAGCACCGAAGCCTCCTCTGTGCCTAAGGAGGTGGACCTCACTCCCAGGGAGTCCAAGGCTCTCCACAGGGGGCCTCCGGCACCAGGTTTGCCCAGATAATTCATTATCACTGACCATGAATAGACCACAGTTCTCCTCACATGGATGGTTCTCACTTCCCCAACCCCCAAATTCTTTTGACCTCATTTCCTCTGCTCTTCTTTCTTTTCTGACCTTTTTTTTTTTTTTTAATTTTTTGACAGAAACAGAGAGGGACAGATAGGGACAGACCGACAGGAAGGAAGGGAGATGAGAAGCATCAATTCTTCATTGCAGCACCTTAGTTGTTCATTGATTGCTTTCTTATATGTGCCTTGACCAGGAGTGGGGGGGCTACAGCAGAGTAAGTGACCCCTTGCTCAAGCTACCAACCTTTGGGCTCAAGCCAGTGACCATGGGGTCATGTCTATGATCCCACGCTTAAGCCAGCGACACTGTGCTCAAGCTGGTAAGTCTGTGCTTAAGCCAGATGAGCCCATGTTCAAGACGGCGACCTCGGGCTTCTGAACCTGGGTCCTCTGCGTCCCAGTCTGATGCTCTATCCACTGTGCCACTGCCTGGTCCAGCTCTTTTCTGATCTTTGAGGGGTCACATCTCTGCTTTTTCAGTTCCTAGCTATGTGGCTAGGTCACTTAACCTTTCTGGGTTGAAGGTTCCTCATCTGTGAAATGGGGAGAATAGTAATTCCCTATCTGTTATGTTTGCTAGTGCCCGGCATAAAAGGGCAATTATATTTCCTATTCTTCTTATTATTTTTATCATTACCTGCCTAGCTAAGGCTCAAAGGAAAGTAGCAAGGTATGTGAGTCAAGAACTTGGGTTCTGGAGCTTACCAGTTCTAGGTTCAAATCCCAGCCTTCCCTTTACTGGCTCTACAAAATGAGAACTCTGGGTCTGGGGCCTGGCCCATGCCCAGTGATTAACAAAGGCTCCTTTTATTGAGCACTTAATGTGTACCCAAAACTGTGCCGAGCACCTGACATGCATAGTGTGATGCTATAAACAGTAGCTCTTATCATGCTAGCTGAGGCCAGTGACTTTTTTCCTGAGCCTCAATTTCCCCTTATGCAAAAGGGCAATAACAGCAATGCCTGACACCATGAATATCAGAATTCTTCATTGCGACCAATCAGCAGTGAGGTCCAGCCAGCTCCCAAGCTCATGGGAGTGGACATTAAGCCTCAGGACCCTGTATAGGTTATTCTCCATCTGTCCAGTCCTTTTAGACCTGGAGTAGGAACAGTGCCTGTGAGCCTGGGCGCTGCACTATTCCTTGAAGGTCCCTAGACACTGCCCTCTGCCTATTCACGGTACTAGGTGGAGTTTGCCATCTGTTTCCTGCAACCCAGGTGCCTTACCTTATCCCACCTCCTCTGCTGTAGAATCTACTTGACTAGGGACAATCTAAGTGGGGAGGAGGCACAGTGCATCCAAGGCAATAGCTCTGACCCTGTCCCCATCCCCGCATGCTTAGCATGGTCCTGATCTGCCATGAGCAGGAGGTAACTTTGCCAGAGAAACATTCTCCCACCAACTGCACCTTGGTGAGCTCCTGGGCGTTGGCCAAATTATCCACCGCGATGGCCAAGAATACATTCAGGAGAGTGTCTGAGGACGCCAGAGTCAGGGAAAGCATTGCCACTTGAACCCTGGGTATCTGGGTCTCCTGATCCCCTCCTCGTGCCCCTCATCCAGGCATGTATGAGGCCCAGGTGTGTCCCCACGTCCCCCCTTGGAGGATACAGTTCCCAAAGAGCGTCAGCACAATGAAGTAGATGGAGAACACCATGCCGCCTTGCACGCCGCCCTGAGATTTGATGCCATCATACATGACCTCGTTCCAGTCCTCACCTGTCAGGATCTGAAAGGGAGGGAGAAACACACAGCCAACACCCCCTCAGCCACGGGCTCTCGGCGACGCAGCTGTGGGACCCGAACCTGCCTGTCCCTGCAGGGTGGGGCTCTAAGCCCAGCTTCTAGGAAAAGGGGACCCTGGAAGAGTCATGAAACTCTGTAACTATCTTCCCTGATGTGATTAAAGGGATTTGCTAGGCACTAAGTCATGCCCTCTAAATTCCTATGTTCAAGCTCTAAGCCTTCATGTGATGATTTGGAAATGGTAGGTAACTAAGTTAGATGAGGTCATGATGATGGGGCCCTTATGATAGGATTAGTGCCTTTGTTAAGAAGAAATACCACAGCTTGGGCGCGCTCTCTCTGTCTCTTACTCTCTTTCCCCCTTGTGAGGACATATTGAGAAGGCCAGGAAAAGAGTCCTCACCAGAACCACCCTTGTGAACACTCTGAGCATGACTTTCAGCCTCCAGAACTGTGAAAAATAAATTTCTGTTGTTTAAAGTGACATCTTCACTGGTCCTTTGGTTGCTATGCCTGGAGCAGGGCAGGTGCTGGTAACCAGAGAAGGCTCTGCCTGCAGGTGCCGGCGCACAGAAATCGAGCTTACAGAAAGACAGAGGACACGTGTGCCGTGTCCACATGCTCGTTAAGAAAATTCTACCCTCCTCCTTCATAATATTTCCACGAGGATCGAGGACATGTGAAAGAACTCCAGAAACGCTAATCTGTTAGTGCACAACGGTTTCTCTGCCTTGGCACTGCTGACATCGGGGGCGGGTCGTTCTCTGGGGTGGGCTGTTGAGCAGCAGCCCTGGCTTCCTCCCACTAGATGTCAGTAGTACCCACCACCGCAGTTGTGATAACCCAAAATGTTTCTAGACACTTTCAAGTGGCCTTGGCGGACAGAATGGCTCTTGGGCCAGAAGCCCTGTGCTGCGGATCTCTGGGTGGTGATTACTACTATTGAATCATTAGTGTGAGAGGTCAGAACTTTGCTTCATGGTGGTCTTCTTTCCAAACCCCATCTTGGGGGGTCTCATTTAGAAATCATCCCCTCAGAAGAAGGGGGCAGTAAAGTCCCATTTGCCATACACTGTCCTCCAAAGAGACAGAATCCACTAGAAAGGCTCTGGGGGTCCCAGCTGGGCCGGTCCCAATCGCCAGGTCACGTGCCCACATGGGTGCAGCCACTGGTTTGGGAGACCACCCAGGGCCAGTGTCTTTGCTCTGGAATACAGGAGTGGGGTGTCTTGCAACCCTGGAAAGGATGGATGTAGAAGCAGTCTTTTATTTTCTGTATTCTGATGCTTGGACATCTGGGTCCTCGCTTAACCTGGCGGCAGTCAGGGCTAGCTAAATCCTAGAGACAGTGGACAACTTGCCCACGAGCATACTTTTCAAATAGCAATTGACAAATCCAAGGCCCACACCTGAACCATCCCCTCTATCACTCAAGGCCAGCCTTTTCTGCCTGAATGACCCCAGGGCCAGGGTCCAGACAACACAGGACAGCATCTACGCCCCAGAGCCTGATGAAATTATTTAAAGTAGCCAATTCTAAACCTGCTCACCCTGCCTCCTCCATTCCTTCTTGTGGAAACTCCAACAAAGGCTCCCGTCCACATTCTCTTTCCCTCTGCCTCCTGACCCTGGTGTTTTCTTGTGTGGCCCTGTGTGGTGTGGGGCTGGGTGAAGGTCGTACCTGGAACACTGTCATTATTGCTGCTGGGAAAGTGTCAAAGTTGGTAGGAGGAGTCCCTTCATCGAAATTAAACCTGCGGGGAGAACGCAGACATTTCTTGTTGGCCCTGCCCCAGGCGGTTGTGAGGGTGTGGTTCAGCACCCTGTGTCCAGGGCATCATCTCCAGCGCTTTCCCCAGAAGGACACCTGAGTGGTACCCAGGGCCCTGCCTATCTGGGGGAGTGCACAGGGCATCCGGGTCACAAGCAGGGTAGACAGCATGATGAAGGTGGGCCTGCGTCTCTGAAGGCACCGAGTTTGGCGTGTGGGGGCTGGAAGGGTCTCTGGGCTGGACCCCAGGGAAGCAGGAGTCGGAGAAGCTGTGAGCACTTACTGGCCGCCAAAGAGCTGCATTCCTAAAAGTGCAAAGACAACGATGAACAGGAAGAGGAGGAACAACAGGCTGATGATGGATTTCATGGAGTTGAGAAGAGAGACGACCAGATTCCTGAGAGACGCCCAGTACCTGCCGGAAGAGGTGTGGGGGCTCAGGCTGGACCAGGATGCAGCAGCTGAGCAGCCCTCCCAACATGGTGGAGGCACCCACCCCTCCTGGCCCCCCCCCGTGCCCCTCCCACAAAGACTTACTTTGTGACTTTGAAAATTCGCAATAACCTGAGGGCTCGTAACACACTGATTCCAAAGGATGTGCCAGGTTTTATGACAGCCCAGATGACCTCAAAGATGCTCCCGATGATAACCTAGAAACAGGACCTGCTCTGGTGTCCAGAGTTCTTACAAATACGCCCTGGGCCTGAACCTTGCAGGAACCCAACCCAACTCCCACCCTCAGATGCAAGGCAGGTGAGGGTCTCAGACCCCTCTCATCCCTTCTTTATTTATATTTATTAAGAGCTGATGAGAGCAAAGAATTCTTGAAACACATAATTACGAAGTGAGTGCCCATGCAACTATCAACTACGTGAGAAACAGGACATGTCAGCACACTGGAAGCCTCTGGGAACCCCCTAGACATAACCACCATCCTGAATTTTGTAATAACCATTTCCTCGATTTAAAAAGAGTTGAGGTGAAATTCACATAACATAAAATTAACCATTTTAAGTGCACAATTCAGAGGCAACATTCATTTGCAATGTTGTACAATCATCACCTCTATCTAGTTTCAGAACATTTCTATCCCTACCAAAGGAGAGCCTGTCCTCATGAACAGTAACTCTCCATCCCCCCGCCCCCAGCCCTGGCAACCACTGATCTGCTTTCTGTCTCTGTGGACTTGCCTGTTCTGGACATTTCATATAAATGGAATTAATCAATACATCACCTTTTTTCGCTTATCATAACGTTTTTGAGGTCTTTGCCTTTAAAAAAATGTTTATTTTATTGATTTTAGAGAGAAAGGTATGGTGAGAGGAAGAGAGAGACAGGAACATCGATCTGTTCCTGTATGTGCCCTGACTGGGGATCGAACCGGCAACCTCTGCGCTTTGGGACAATGTTCTAACCAACTGAGCCATCTAGCCAGGGCAAGCTCTTTGCCTTTTAAAACTGTTCAAGTATCATCTTGAAGCAATTCAGCTTAGTGTTGTCCACCTGAACTTTGATGAGCAGATGGCACACGTGGCATGGACTGCTCTGTCAGTGTCTGCCTCCTTTTGTGCAATACTGGACAGTCGACAGAGACAGCCATGGTGGGCTGCCTTTCCCTGCTCGGAGAATTCTATTACATGGCCACCAGTTATCCATTCTACTGAAAAGGTATATTTGGGTCATTTGGTTTGGGACTATTATAAGCAAGGCAGCTCAGGACATTCTTGTATGTGTCTCCTGGGCATCCGTGAGAGTTTCTCTAGGGTGGCATAGCCAGGTCAACCCCGCTTTCAAAAGAGAGCCCACACATCTGCCCTCCCTCTGGCAGGGGCCGACAGTGCTAGGAGCCTATAACCAGTGTTTGAGATGGTCCTCTCATTTCTATTGCATTTGGCTGAGTCTCTCACACCCAGGGTGACCCTGTTTCTCTCTTTCCAGTGTCCCTAGATATCAGCTGTACTCAGCAAGGGCTGGAGAAACGAATCCCTTAGAAACCAGGGCACTTACCCCACAGTCAAAGCAGTTGAAGGAGGAGTGAAAATAAGGCCGTGTCCCAAGCCCGTACATTTTTATAAACATTTCGGACATAAAGAGTCCTAAGAAAATGAATTCTGCATAGTCTACAAGGGAGATAGGGAGAAACAGAGGGAAGGTTAGTCTTGCTGAGGGGGCTACCAGGTCAAGTGGGAAAACCAGTAGGTCTTCATCTTGTATTTGTTGTTCTGGTTCGCTGAGAAGGACTGAATGTAGATTATTGCCTAGGTTTTGTGTTGAGCAGTGGGTGACTGGGAGCTTATTGTATTTTAAACACGAGTTAACAAAGAAACAAATGTACTGGCTAACTAGCAAAATAAGAATGTCACAGTGTTATAATCTAAGAATTAGGATAAATCTACTTTAAAAAATTTTATTTTCATTGATTTTAGCCAGAGAGAGAGAGAGAGAGAGAGAAAGAGGAATGTACTCTGACTCCCGTATGTACCCTGACTGGGGACTGAACCAGCAACCTCTGTGCTTTGGAATGATGTTCTAACCAACCAAGCTATCTGACCAGGGCTAATTAATTCACTTTATGTCCATGAACTCCAAAGGAAAATAGAAATAGAAATCGTAATGCTGTCCTGATTTTAAGTCCCTTGTGTTAGACATTTAGTTGGAGCATCACAGGGAACCAATCTAAGGCAATTTTTCTCCCAACTTAGAAAACCTATCTGATGTCTCCTGGAACTCCTGTCTTGCTGATATCGAAAAGTCTTGAGCAAGACAAAACCTTTTGTTCTTGCTTGAGAAAGCATAATGGTGCAAATGCCTTTGGGAGACAGAACACATGAATTTTTTTTTTTTTTTTTTGCACCGGCAAAGAAATGTCTAATATTAGGTCTTTTTCTGAGAGGGTTTCTTAGTGGGGCAGGAAGATGAAAATTCAGGAAGGGCATGGGTACTCACCTAATGGATGGAAAGGAGAGGTAACGAGTGTTTCTAAGGGGAAGAAAGCACACGGAAAGGGAAGACAGAGGCCTCACACTTCTGAGAATTTCAACTTGGGTCACACAGCTAATTGATAGTCAAGGGTATTTGTTTTTTCATTCTTTTAAGAGATGGTCTGAGCCAACTGTCAAAGTCCTGCCCACTCCTTCTTATCAAAACATTCCCTTAGTTTCCAGGACCCCAGGGAGTTCCTAGTGTCTGAGGGAAACTCTAGGATCTCCAGCACCAAAATATCAGAGAGCGGAATCTGTCTATAACATCTGGCGCATTCCAAGAACCACCAGAAGCCGGGAAGGACTTAAGAGTTTCCAAGATGCTTATTTCCATGGAAACATGATAGCTGGTGATGCACAGTACCTGAGAGAACTGTCTGTGGTATTGGTGGGTCTGGAAGAAACTTCTGGGCCATTGAAATACAGATGAGGAATTTGAGACTCAGAGAAACTACTATATTTCATTGATTCTGAGACATACATTTTTGTTCACATTCTGACATTTCTGAAATTGGGGCATATGTTAAAATTAGTATGTCCTAGTTTAAACAGCAGCATTAGTTTCTTTCTTGGTGGTGCAAAAAATAAAAGACTGCCTTATAATTGAAGAGGTCTTCAATGAATAGATATGTTAATGGCTTGTCCAAAGTCACAGGGCAATTCAGAAGCAGGCATTGAAAACCCAGGTTATTTGGTGGCCAGGGCAGGGATCTACCATCAGACATAGCTTGGAGTCTGAGTTCAAATTTCAACTTCATAATGAACTAGCTGTGTGACCCTGAGCAAGTTACTTAATGTCTCTGTGTCTCAGTTTTCTCAACTGGGGATAATTAAAGAAACTTTACAGACATAGAGGCCTAGGGCAGAAAGTTATATCCCTCTCTTCCTGAACCAGGACAAACAGAGCAAGGTGATTAGTGGAAGGAATATGGGAGATTAAAAATAGACTATCAGAGGAGGTTAAGACTAGAAGTAGAGTCCTCATTTGTAAGAGACTCTAGGGGGCCAAATGCAATTACTAAGGTTGGAACTAGGTCAGGGCGCTCAGAAGGAGAACTGGCCTTGGGGGCGGGGGGGTCCTGGGAGGGTTAGCCAATGTGACTGGAAACAATGAGGGTTATAAAGAGACAGTGTGACCTAGACCAGGCTCCCAGGCCTCTCTAGGCTGAAGACTCAACTGTCTCTTGTGGTTGTCTGGGTCAATTCTGAACAAAATCAGAAGGGCAGAAAATCAACAGACCTAAGTCAGACAAGCCAAAAGATAAAGGAGGAGGGTAGCCAGTAGGCAAAATGTTTTTGGTAAGTCCTTACTCAGGGTGCACAAGCCAGAGCCAGGGTATTCACTTGCCTGCCTCACTGTCAATCCAGTACTCTTGTTGATTCCTCAGAGCTCTTTACTTTTTTTATTTAAAAATTTTTTTGAAGTGAGAAGCAGGGAGGCAGACAGACAGACTCCCGCATGTGCTCGACCGGGATCCACCCAGCATGCCCACCAGGGGGCGATGCTCTGCCCATCTGGGGTGTTGCTCTGTTGCAACTGGAGCCATCCTAGCACCTGAGGTGGAGGCCATGGAGCCATCCTCAGCACCTGGGCCAACTTTGCTCCAATGGAGCCTTGGCTGCAGGAGGGGAAGAGAGAGAGAGGAAGGAGAAGGGGAAGGGTGAAGCAGATGGGCACTTCTATTATGTGCCCTGGCTGGGAATCGAACCCAGGACTTCCACACACCAGGCCCATGCATTGCTCTTTACTTTTTAAATCCTGGTCAGAAGTCTCCCTATCTTTTACTGCTTCTCCTCAACCTCACCTGGCCATCAATTTTGATATTATCTCATGCTAATTCCTAGAATCTGAGAATAGACTCAGAAGGGCAAAGCCTTGGGGGTCTTGGTAGCCACCGAAGAAGTCAGATGCTATTACATTTGTTGGAGAGGTTCTTCTAGGATTGAGTCCCAGACACAAGGAGGTCAAAGAGAGCAGGAGGGGAAAGGGGAAAAAAGCAGAGGGTCTGGTAGAACAGGGGGGAAACAAAAATCAGAAATGAGCAGAGAAAATGGGGCCACATTTTGTCTCTAAGGCACCGCCATCTCTCAACCACAAATTATTTAATATTTCCAGAGATGCACCTAGAAATGACACGTTTTTATCTCTATCAGGCCATCTTTCTGTCTCTGCCTCTCTCTGTCCCCCTTCCAATACCTTCTTCACCAGCACCCTTATGTCTCTTTCTTAAAAAGGGACCACAGAAGGGTCTGGTGGCCTGAAGTCTAGCTTCCAGCTCTCAGGCCCGCAGTCAGGGCCTGTCACTGAGGCAGCAGCAACATCAATGTCAATTCCAGTTGTAGACATGACCAAATGAAAAGGTAGATTCAACAGGGACCAAAGAAGGAACACATACTGCCAGAGAAAGGGAACTGGAAAAAAGGCACGAGGAAGGCATCAGGGAGCAGGCGGGGGCAGAGCGGGGGCGTACTCACAGAGGAAGTCGGAGAGCCACTCGGGCTGGTTGTAGTGAACGATAGCAACACACAGCGTGTTGAGGGCTACCAGACTGAGCACAGTCCAGTAGAAGGCCTGAGTTTTGACCATGCGGCGGATGTAGAAACGCACCCTCCTCTCCTTTTTGTGAAAAAAAGTTGAGTTCTCCAGCTTGGCACTTTTAATGCTGGCTCGGGCAAAGGGTGACCCTGCCAAGGAAAGGATGGAGAATGTCAGGGTGTTCCTGTGGAGGAAATTAACCAAAGCGCAGCCCAGGCACGAAATGTGGCCAGAGAATCCATTAGCCTCCCCAGTAAGCCCTCTGGCCCAAGGGAACCATCATGATCCAAGGGCTTAGCTTCCCAGAGATGAAGTTTACAAGGAGATGTCCCTGAGAACAACGTTATTGGAAATAACCAATGAGAACTCAGGGTGTCAATGGGGAGGCTGACGGCTCTTGTTGCCAGAGCCTATCTTCTCTGTCTTCCACTCTTGGTGACATCTGCTGACTCTGGGGGCCATGGGGCAGGGTGGGGCAGGAGCCTCTGCTCAGGACCCCCCAAGGCAGGGGTACAAAGCAGAGCTGCATGGAGTATACCTGGAAAGCCTCCAGGAGGAGCCATGAACAGGACCCATGGACACTTCACTTTAGAAATGATCGCTGAGCAATGAATCAGTTGTGCTCTCTGCCTGCTCATGTTTTTGCTCTTAAGCATTTTTGAAGCACCTACTGTGTGCTAGGCTCTGTTCCAAGTTCTAGGAATACTCTAGTTAACAGAGAGCCTTACCTTCTTGGGACTGATGTTCCAGTGAGGGAGACAGACAGCAAACATAATATAATAAAATAGTTAACTGTGTAATGAAAGATGAAAAGCCCTTTGGAAAAATAAAAACTAGAGCAGAATAAGGGGATTGGGAGCCCCAGGAAGGACCACAGAGCAGGTTTCAGTATTAAATCAAGGGGTCAAGGTAAAGATATTGACCTGAGTCACCTTAGAATGTTAGGCTGACTAAATAGCAAATGCAAAGGTCCTGAGGCAGGAAGGTGCCTGCCTGACATATTTGGGAAACAGCATAAGGAGGCCAGCATGGCTGGAATAGAGTGACTGAGGAAGACAGTGGAAGGAGGTGAGACAGGTAGGTGACAAAGCAGGTTGTAAAGAGCCTTGTGTGCTGAGGGAAAGCTGGCATTTGCTCTGTGAGGTAGGAGTCATGAGGGTTCTGAGCAGAGGAAGAACGTGTCCTGATGCAGGTGCTCAAAGGTGCCTCTGGCTGCTGTGGGAGGAACAGACTGTGGAGGGCATGGCAGTTGCTGTAGGACCAGGGAGAAGACCACTGCGCTAGTCCAGGCAGATGATGATGGGGGCTCTGTCATGGCTGAGAAGAATGAAAATTAGGCAGACTTGGGATATGTTACTTACGGAAGATTTCAACATTTGCTGATGGATCAGTGTCAGTGTGAGAGAGAGGGCGGAGCCTAGGTTTTTGGCTTGAGCATCTAGAAGGACAGAGTTACCACCCACTGAAAGGGGCAGGTTTAGGGGGGGGAGGGTCAGAGCTCAGTTTTGAATGTTGATGGTATCTTAAAATACCTCTTCTTGAAAACCTCCAATTGCATTCATCTGTTTATTTATTGTTCTTCATTGGTTTATTCCGTCTTTCATTTATTCAGCAGTTTATTCCTTCATTAGTGCATTCATTTATTCATTAATTCATTCCTTAGTTCATTCCTTAGTGCATATATTCACTCATTCATTAGTGTGCACCTTTGCTCATCCATCCATCTATTCATTTGTTTATTCGTCATTCATTCACTCATTTACTCATTCATCTATTCATCCATTATTCATTTGTTCATTCATTCATTCCTTCATTCGTCCATTCAGCTGTCCGTCCATTTAGTATGCTCATGAACACCATCAGGGGTGGCAAGTTGGCATCCTAGGGGCCATACTGATTTATCCAGAGTTTGTAAAAGTTGAAATTATTGCTCCACATTTAAAAACTGGAAGATTTCTTCAAAAAATTATAGATTTCAGTTCCTCATGAAAGAAAATAAAAGCTGACCTTTATTGGACATTTAGTAGGCACCAGGCAGGGTTGGGGACACATTTTACACAAACCTACTTGCTTCTCATTGCAACCATAGGAAGCAGGGACCATCATTAACCGCATTTTACAGCTAAGGAAACAGAGGCTGAGAGGGGTCTAGTGACTGGTGAGGAGTACTGAGCCAGGGCAGAGCCTGTGTTCTCAGTCACCACACTGCACTCACTCCTGGAACAGGTGACCATGGGGAGGGGCCGCATTCCTACATGGCAGCAGTCAGTGGCAGGACTCTCCCCTCATGTGACTCCAAAGGACTTGAGAACCCCAGGGAAGCTCCATGTGGCCTTTCCCAGTTGGGGTATTTCTGGTCCCTGCCACTTCCAAAGATGGCCTCAGACCCGCAGGCATTACAGGCCATAACAAAGAGGAATTATATTCTTGAAGGTCTCAGGGCTCAGGGGAGGATGTTCCAGTGGTGGGGGGAGATAGGTGGACAGAGAAAGAGGAAGAGAGAGAGATCTCATAGTGGGCAGGGGCCCCTTGACCTCCATCCACTCCTGTCGGTGCCACTTTGAAAACCTGGCACTATCACCAACTGGTAAATGACCTTGGGCAAATCACCTTGGATTTTGGGACTCTAGAACCTCCATCTGTAAATCAGGCACAACCATATTTCCCAAACCTTACAGATTTTTGGGAAGAATCAGTGCATGATGCTGGCATATAATGATTATTAGGCCTAAAATCTCCCGCTGAACTCCTAGAGCTGAAATCAAGACAGCCAACTCATTGAGGAAGTCTTTCCTGATCCCCAGGCCTGAGGACTTACCCCACAACAGGCACATCACTCATTGCGAAGGGGGAGGGACGTGACTATTAACTGAATACCTACTACATATCAGGCCCCCATACTAGCAGAGTTCTGTCTATACTTACTGTATTTCATAATCACTTTGACCCACGCTCTGTTTTTCTATATATTCTTGTCTTTACTTTCTCTCTGTAGTCTGAAATTATAATTGTAGGCAATCCGTAGATTTAAAAAATAACTTTGATATTTTATGAAATGCAGTATTTCCAAAATATTATCATTTCAGTATGGAATCAATATAGAAATCTATTAGAGAGATTTTACACTCTTTTTTGGGGTGGCACTAAGGTTTTCAAATCTGGTATGTTATTATAAAACACATCAGTTGGGACAGTCACATTGAAGAAGTCAAGAGCCAGAGGAGGTTAGTACCAGTCTGGAAAGTTCTGTGGTAAGAACAGTACTATGCCACCATCAAGGTTTAATCTGGGTGATTTCTGGCAATTTAAATGCCTTTAAATTTCTCAGTAAATTGAAATAGGTGCTGCCCAAGTTGTGGGTTGTACTGGAGCCTCAAAGAGGTGTGTTGAAGTCCTAACTCCCAGCACCTGTGAATGCTACCTTACTTGAAATAAGGTCTTTGCAGATGTCATAAAGTTAAAATCAGGTCAGACTTGATTACAGTGGGCCTTAAACCCAATGACTAGTGTCCTTATAAGAGGAGAAGAGCCTGACCAGGCGGTGGCGCAGTGTATAGAGTGTCAGACTGGGACGTGGTGGGCCCAGGTTTGAAACCCTGAGGTCACCAGCTTGAGCACAGGTTCAAGTGGTTTGAGCAAGGCTCACCAGCTTGAGCCCAAGGTCGCTGGCTCGAGCAAGGAGTCACTTGCTCTGCTGTAGCCCCCCGGTTAAGGCACATATGAGAAAGCAATCAATGAAAAACTAAAGTGCTGCAACCAAGAATTGTTACTTCTCATCTCTCTCCCTCCCTGTCTGTCTGTCCCTATCTGTCTTTCTCTCTGTCTCTGTCACAAAAAAAAAAAAAAAGAGAAGAGACACAGAGACTCAAGAAGACCATGTGAAGAAAGAGGCAGACTGGAATGACACATGTATAAACCAGATTGCCGAGGATTGCTGACAACACCAGAAGCTAAGAGAAAAGCACGGGACAGCTTCTTCCCAAGAGCCTGCGGTGCCTGCACAGCCCCGCCAACACCGTGCCTTCACTTTGCATGTCAGGCCTCCAGAACTAAGAGAATAAATTTTGCTTGTTCTAAGCTGCCCAGTTTATGGTACTTGATGCCAACAGCCCCAGGACACAAATACAGAATACAGTCCACATGGAACTTAATCATTAATATCTGACTGTTCTAAAGAAATGGTGTTGTGATGGCAGCTCCCATTCATGGCTCCATTTCTCCTATAAATGACTAAAAATTCTGTAAGTTCATCAATTATAAATGAGGCTTCTTTACAATGAGTGTATCAACTGATTTGACATTTCATTAGAACTGCTATTATTATGATTTTATTTTTTACAGAAATAAATGATGGTAAAGAAAGTTCCTTACCAGAATCCTGAAAGTCTATAGGTCTCTTTCTGGGTGGGTTAGGAAACCACTGGCTGGAATGGAGGGGGCCCTTCCTCAGTGTTTTGAGCTATCAGGCAAAGAAACTGGATTTTGGTGGGCTTACCGGTAGCACACGTGGTCCTGGGAGCCCAAATCACTGGCTTGCGTTTGGATCTGTTCAGAAAGCTGAAAGTCAATTGCTTCCTTAGCCGGTGCCACAGGACCCCATCTGGCCTTACTCAGTCTGACAGTTTCGTGCTTTAGCTCTTTGTTGCCCCTCTGTCACGTATTTATCAAATGCTAGCCTGAAACCTGGGTTCTCTGAGGAGCAAACTTTTGTACATCAACCACCAATTCAAGAACCGAGTCTCCCACAGCCCCACCCTCTGTGAATATCTGTCATGGCTTCCTAGATCGCCCCCGTTAGGAGCTGAACTGGGTCTCACCAAGTCCATATGTTGAAGTCCTAACCCTCAGGACCTCAGAATGTGATGAATTTGGAGACAAGACCTTTAAAGTGGTAATTAAATTAAAATGAGGTCACAAGCTTGGCCCTTAATCCAGTATGACTGGTGTCCTTATAAGAAGAAGAGATTAGGACACAGACACACAGGGAAGATGACATGAAGACAGGAGAAAACAACCATCTTCAAGCCAAGGGGAGAGGACTCGGAAGGAACCAACCCTGCTGATGCTTTGGTCTCAAACTTCCACCCTCTAAAACTGTGAGAAAATAAATATCTGTGGTTTAAACCACCCAGACTGTGCTATTTTATTATGGTGGCCCTAGAGAACTGATACACTCTCCCCACTCTATGTAAATCTCAGTTTAGAAATGGCTCCTTCACAAAGCTTTCTTTGCTTTTCCAACAAATTCCTCCCTGCCCTGCATAACCATGAGTCTTTATAATTAGTCTCCATTACTTTGAAATAACTTGAAACTTACCTAATTACTTTTCTGATTTCAAAAGTAATGCATGTCTCCAATTCACGTTTCAGAAAAATATCACATCTGGCCCTGGCAGGTTGGCTCAGTGGTAGAGCGTCGGCCTGGCGTGCAGGAATCCCGGGTTCGATTCCCGGCCAGGGCACACAGGAGAGGTGCCCATCTGCTTCTCCACCCCTCCCCCTCTCCTTCCTCTCTGTCTCTCTCTTCCCCTCCCGCAGCCGAGGCTCCATTGGAGCAAAAGATGGCCTGGGCACTGGGGATGGTTCCATGGCCTCTGCCCCAGGCGCTAAAGTGGCTCTGGTCGCAACAGAGCGACGCCCCGGATGGGCAAAGCATCGCCCCCTGGTGGGTGTGCCAGGTGGATCCCGGTCGGGCACATGTGGGAGTCTGTCTGACTGCCTCCCCGTTTCTAGCTTCAGAAAAATACACACATGCACACACACACAAAATAATAATAATAAAAAAATCACATCTAACATGAAAATCTCTCCCAATCCTCCAATTTCCATATCTTTTTAAAAATTATTTTAGTGAGAGGAGGGTAGGCAGAGACAGAATCCTGCATGTGCCCTGACAGGGATCCACCCCAGTAAGCCTAATAGAAAGCGATGCTCTGACCATCTGGGGCCCTTGCTCCATTGCAACTGGAGCCATTTTTGAGCACCTGAAGTGGAGGCCATGGAGCCATCCTCAGTGCCTGGGGCCAACTTGCTCCAGTTGAGCTTTAGCTGGGGGGGGGGGATAGAAAGAGAGAGAGAGAGAGAAGTGGGAGGGGGAGGAGGAGGGGTGGAGAAGAAGATAGGCACTTAACCCGGGACATCCACACGCCAAGCCGATGCTCTACCACTGAGCCTACCAGTCAGGGCCTCCGATTTCCATATCTTTTATGTACCTCTTACACTTGAGAAAGAGGCTGTAATTAATCTAACCCAAAGCAACCTCACAGGGTGATCTGATCATAAATTCTCTCTCTTTTTTTTTTTTAAGTGAGAGAGAGAGAGACAGAGAGAGAAAGAGAGACAGACAGAAAGATAGACAGATGGGAAGGGAGAGATGAGAAGTATCACCTCATAGTTGTGGCACTTTAGTTGTTCATTGATTGTTTCTCATAAGTGCCTTGACCAGGGGGTTCCAGCTGAGCCAGTGATCCCTTGCTCAAGCCAGCGACCTTTGGTTTCAAGCTAGTGACCTTTGGGTTCAAGCCAGTGACCATGGGGTCATGTCTATGATCCCATGCTCAAGCTGGCAACTCTGCATTCAACTGGTGAGCTTGCACTTAAGCCGGATGAGCCTGCGCTCAAGCCAGTAACTTCAGAGTTTCAAACCTGGTACCTCAGTGTCCCAAGTTGATGCTCTCGCCATTGTACCACCACCACCTGGTCAGGACGATCATAAATTCTTAACTGGGTAGAGCAGTGGTCCCCAACCTTTTTTGGGCCATGGACTGGTTTAATGTCAGAAAATGTTTTCACGGACCGACCTTTAGGATGGGACAGATAAATGTATCATGTGACCGAGACAAGAGTCAAGAGTGAGTCTTAGACGGATGTAACAGAGGGAATCTGGTCATTTTTTAAAAAATAAAACATCGTTCAGACTTAAATATAAATAAAACAGAAATAATGTAAGTTATTTATTCTTTCTCTGCGGACTGGTACCAAATGCCCCACGGACTGGTACTGGTCCGCGGCCCGGGGGTTGGGGACCACTAGGGTAGATGATGGAGGGTAGCCTGAGGCATATTGCTTTAGTAAAAGGTTTCACTTTGTCCTAAGCAAGACTGTCTATTGTTTCTATGCATCTAGGTTAACAGACCTTTAAAATACATCTTTCTCACACCCTTCAAAGGCATAACCATCCTCAGAGGAACACATAGTCTTGTTAATTATCCTGTAATCCAATTCCCACCTTGCTTTCTCTCACCTTCATGTAATCGTCCTCACTCCCTCCTTAATCTCACATGCCTAAAAGAAGCTGTACATTGCTGTACTTTAGGGCATTTGAGATCTTATTTCCTGGCAATGTTGTCAGTTTGGCACAAATAAACTCTTATAAAAATTCTGTACAGCTTTGGATGTTTTTATCCCAAAACTCCTTAATATTATCTTTAAAAAGCGATTATACATTTTAAATAACGTTGTACAACTTGCTTTATTCACTGAAAAATATATTTTGAAGATCTTTCCATGCCAGTAACAACCTCATTCTTTTTCCTGGCTGCCTAGTATTCTTTGGAATAAAAATACTATAAGTTCTTCTTTTTTTTGTGGCACAGACAGAGAGAGTCAGAGAGAGGGACAGATAGGGACAGACAGACAGGCAGGGAGAGAGATGAGAAACATCAATTCCTCGTTGCGGTTCCTTAGTTGTTCATTGATTGACTTGCCATATGTGCCTTGACTGGGGAGCTACAGTAGACCAAGTGACCCCTTGCTCGAGCCAGCGACCTGGGCTCAAGCTGGTGAGCCTTGCTCAAACCAGATGAGCCTGCGCTTAAGCTGGTGACCTCAGGGTCATGAACCTGGGTCCTCCATATCCCAGTCTGACGCTCTATCCACTGCGCCACCGCCTGTCAGGCAAGTTCTTCTTCTTCTTCTTTTTTTTTCTTTTCATTTTTCCGAAGCTGGAAACAGGGAGGCAGTCAGACAGACTCCCTCATGCACCCGACCGGGATCCACTCGGCATGCCCACCAGGGGGCGATGCTTTGCCCCTCTGGGGCGTCACTCTGTTGCATCCAGAGCCATTTTAGTGCCTGAGGCAGAGGCCACAGAGCCATCCCCAGTGCCCTGGCCATCTTTGCTCCAATGGAGCCTCGCTGCGGGAGGGGAAGAGAGAGACAGAGAGGAAGGAAAGGAGGAGGGGTGGAGAAGCAAATGGGCACCTCTCCTGTGTGCCCTGGCCGGGAATCGAACCTGGGACTCCTGCACGCCAGGCCGACGCTCTACCGCTGAGCCAACCGGCCAGGGATGCAAGTTCTTTTTCTAAATTAAATGAGAGCAGGGGAGGCAGAGAGACAGACTCCCACATGTGTCCTGACCAGGATCTACCTGGCAAGCTCCCAATGGGGCAATGCTCTGCTCATCTGGGGTGTTGCTCCATTACTCAGCAATCGAGCTATTTTTAGTGCTTCAAGTGGAGGCCACCAAAACCATCCTCTACTCTAGGGACCAACTCCAGGGGCTAACTTGCTCAGGCCAATCGAGCCATGGCTGCAGGAGTGGGGCAGAGAGAGAGAAAGATGGAGGTAGTGGAGAAGCAGATGGTTGCTTCTCCTGTGGACTCTGACCAGAATCAAACCTGAGACATCCACATGCTAGCTGACACTCTACCACATAGCCAACTGGCCAAGGCCAATACTATTATTTCTTTATCTTCCTGTTTGGGGGCATGTGCATTGTTTCTGGTTTTTACTTTTACTTTTTTTTTTTTTTTTTTTTTTTTCATTTTTCCGAAGCTGGAAAGGGGGAGGCAGTCAGACAGACTCCCGCATGTGCCAGACCGGGATCCACCTGGCATGCCCACCAGGGGGCGATGCTCTGCCCCTCTGGGGCGTCGCTCTGTTGCATCCAGAGCCATTCTAGCACCTGAGGCAGAGGCCACAGAGCCATCCTCAGCGCCCGGGCCATCTTTGCTCCAATGGAGCCTCGGCTGCGGGAGGGGAAGAGAGAGACAGAGAGGAAGGAGAAGGGGAGGGGTGGAGAAGCAGATGGGCACTTCTCCTGTGTGCCCTGGTCAGGAATCGAACCCGGGACTCCTGCACGCCAGGCCAATCAATGCTCTACCACTGAGCCAACCGGCCAGGAACTTTTTTTTATTTTTAAAAAAATTTATTGATTTCAGCGAGACAGGAAATGATAGAGTGAGAGAGAGAGAGAGAGAGAGACAGACAGACAGACAGACAGACAGACAGGAACATTGATCTGTTCCTGTGTGTGCCCAAACTAGGGATCGAACCTGCAACCTCTGTGCTTCAGGACAATGCTCTAACCAACCGAGCTTTCCAGTCATGGCAAAGGTTTTCACTTTTTTGAACACCAGAAACAATGCTGCTGAGAAGAGCTATATGTAGATCTTTTGTACACATGCAGAAATGCTTTGAAGTGGAAATGAAAATAAACATTTAGAATTAAATAATTCCAAGTTATTTATATAATGCCAATTATATATATTATGTCCCTGCCAATGAAGTATGACAATGTCCATTTCCTCACATGCTTGCTGACATCAGGTAGTTCCATTTTCATCTTTTTTCAAACAACTGATGAAAAATAACATCTCCCTGTTAATGAAGAGCAGGTATATAGTCTTATTCATAGAAGAGATTCTGACTTGGGTATCCCAACTTTTTTTTTCCAGTGCCTTGGTATTTAATAAATGTGGTATGAGCAAGAAAGCTTACCTGTCAAAATATAACAAAATAGATAAAAAAAAAAACAGAGACAACCTAATCGGGAAAACATATCGGACAGACATGACTGATCAAATGCTCTGAGCATTGATGAAGCGCTATAATCCTTGAACTTGCTGGGAGGAGAGAGACAGATGTGTCCACAAGTGGGAATAGAACTAGTTCATCATTAAAGGAAAGAGTGTTTTGGCTAGAGATTAAAAATGCAAATGAAAACAAGCTTTAAGGCATCATTACAAACCGACTTCACTGGGGAAGGAAATGAAATGGGTGATAACAATGCTGGGGTGGGGAAGCCGTGACTGTATGGGTACTTGGCAGGTTTATAAATGAGTTCAGTGTTTTTGAAACTCAGAAGGGTTCTGAATAATGAGTTGAAAAGCTGTTAATATCTTTGATCCTATAATTATCCCCAAAGAAACACGCCTAAAGGGTGGGTGGAGTAATTGTACATAAATGTTCACAGCAGTGCTCCTCGTAAGAGCAAACATCAGAAATAGCTCAAACACCACATAACAGAGCCACCTCTAAGCAATGCTAGGGTAGCCACACTCATGGAGCATGGGACCGCAACAGGAAAAACTCCATCAAAACTCATGAGTACGGTGATCAACTAGGGCTGAGTGAAAAAAGCAGAGTTTAAAATAGCTGGTACCAGTGCATTAGAAACATGTGTATATACTAAATTCTCTCCTTCCTTTTCCCTTCTTTCCTCTCTTCCTCTCCCATCCTTTCTTCTTATCTGCTCCAGCCACACAGGTCCCCCATTGGACTAAATGTTTTTTTTTCTTTTGAGTCTTGTGTTATCTCCTCTGCCTGGAAGTTCTCCCATATCTCATTCATCCTTGGAATTTTTAAGACCCATTTCAAAAGATAAGATATTCTCCTTGGAGAAGGTCAAAAGCAACACAAGCTCAATCAAGAGGTTTAAGCAGGACAAGGGTAAGGGTCCCTTCCAATTCAAAGTCTGTTTTTTTGCGATAACCAACGACAATGGTCTGCACACAGCTTTCCATGTGTTTCTCTCTGCTTAGACTGTGATGGTGAATTCCTATCCAGCCTTCCCTACTCAGCTTCAATGTCACCTCTTCCAAGAAGGCTTCCCTGACCACCTCTACTCTCTTGGGAGGCCAAGCCCAGGGTGTCTCCTCTGCAGTGTCATTATGATGACAGGTTTATTTGTGCAATTATCTGTTTAACATCTATTTCTTGCACTGAATGGCCAGCTTCATGTGGGAGGGATGTGGGCTCTGTCTTGTTCACAACTGAACACCTAATAAGAGCAGCCCCTTAGTGAGTTCTAATGAACAATAACAGTATCACAAATAATGAATAAGTGAATAATATTATAATGAATAATGAATGAATAATGTCAGGCAACATGCTTGGGAGCTTATTTTTTGCCAAGTGCTGTTCTAAATGCTTCCTGTGGATCACTCAGTCTAATCCTCCCGACAATATAGAAGGTAGGCACTGCTGTTATTCCATCATCGTGTCAGCTGCCCAGGATACACAGGTGTGCAGGGGCAGAGTCAAGATCCAAACCCAGGCAACCTCATGCCCAGCCTCAGTTCCCACCTCTCAGGTGATCAACAATAAACAGGATGGACTCACCCACAGAGGTGATATCGGCCAGCTGATCCTCAGCCTCCTCGGGGTTGAGCAGGTCTGTCTTGCTCTTCTTTATGGTGGCTCTCCGCAGAGCTCCAACAATGGAAACATGGCAAGAGAACAAGATGTGACCCTTTTGGCAATAGTCCTCGGGGCCAGGCACTCTGCCAGGGACATTCTAGGTGTCATTGGATTTAACCCTCATGGCAATCCAGTTCGGTGGGAAGTAACAGTATGCCCATTTTACAGATGTGTAGACTGAAGCTCAGAGAGGTCACAAGACTTTGCTCAAGGGGTAAAGATGACACTCAAGTCTTGTTCAGTCTAAGTTTGGGATCTTAGATGCTATATCCCCTCTGGGAGCATTGGGACTGGATATACAGTGACTCCTGTGAAGACTGTCCACCCCTTGACTTTAGCATACTTGCTATGCAGGCCAGGACTATGGACACCCTCCCTCAGTATTCAGTCTCTCCAGGGGAAAATGAGTTGAAGCATCCATTTCCAATAAATTGGCTGCACACCCCCATGGGTAATCTCTTTCCTTCCCCACAAATAGTAAAATCCAGTTTGTAACCTCCAGGGATGGAGTCCAGTTCATTATATCCTTCTTACTCCTGGTATTTCCAATCAAAACTTGTTCTATCTAGCTGAATTTCCAACACATGAGACAACCATCCTTAATAGTAAGCTGGATTCTTGGTGAATTATTACTAATCTTTAAATTTTTAATTTTTTTTAAATTTAGAAATTAAATTTAATGGGGTGACATTGATCTGAAAGATTTTTTAAAATTTAGTAAACACAAAGTGTGCCGACCCTAAGCTGGGCACCGTTTTAGGCATTCTATCTGGAAGAATTAATGTGACCCTCATAAACAACCCGGTGAAGTAGGTGTTGTTATGGTCGTGCCCATTTTCAGAGTGGAGGAAAGGAGACACAAGGCAGAGGTGGGCACATGGCTAAGGCCGACAGGGGCAGCCGGAAGACGCAGACCACTGAGGCTCTCAAGTTCCTCAAGGAGGAAAATTTCTGTCATTCCCTGTATCTTTCTGATCCTGAGCTATCTCATCTTTGTTCTTGGCATCACCTGGACCTTGAACATCCACCCCCTCAGAGGTCCCTTAGGACCAAGTGACCTATTCCCCCATCCTCTGGGACCCGCCCTAAGCCAGATTCAGAACAGTTACCATCAAAAGTATGCCTCTGCTCCCCGTCTGTCTCATCTTCGGCGAGGATCACCTCTTCTGAGGAGGAAGTGCACACAGTTAGCCCCTAGTGTCTGGGGGACTCTCCTGGGGATGGGTTCCCTCGGACCAGAAAGGAGAAGGGTCTGTACAACTACATCCTCTCTCCCCTTGCTGACGGTGACAGCCCAATCAGCTGGAAGTGTGCTGCTCAGTTATTTCTGCTTCCCAGCTTCCCTTCAGCAGAAATGGTAACAGTCAAATTATCCCCACTTCCCTCAAAATAAAAAAACAGCCTTACCACAGTTAATAAGGCTTTGCCTGATCCAGACCCTGTCGCCTCCCTGCCTTCTTCCCCTCCCAGTCTCCCCTTCACTTGCCTCCAGTCACAATGACTTCGTTGATACGACTCAGCTTTGCTCTTAGCTCAGGGCCTTTGCACTTGCTGTTTCCACTGCCTGGAATGCCCCTCCTCTACACATCCACGTGCTTCCTTCTTCACTTACTTCAGGTCTCTGCTCAGATGTCACCTCCTCAGAGAGACCCTCTCTGATCACCCTACATCCTCTATTTTCTGCCTCCTACCCTGCTCTATTTTTCTTCTTTGCATTTGGCAGCATCCAACATTATTATGTCTTTGTTTATTACCTGTCTCTCTCCCTGGACTATAAAAGCCCTGTGGGTAGGGATTGGATCTGTTTTGCTCACTGTAATATCCTTAGTACCCAGAACAGGGCCTGGCACACAGTAGGTGCCTCATAAGTGTTTTCTCAATGAACAAATAAACACATGTTCCCTGTGTACCAGGCACTGTGCTCCTCAGTGACTTAGCTTGGAATTTCCTACTGAATTCCCAAACAGCCCGATGAGGCAGGTACTATTGTTACCTTTGTTTAACAACTGAGGAAACTGAGGGACAGGGAAGTGAGGTGCACTGTGAGGAGGTGGCAGAGCTGGGATAGAAACCAAAACCTGCTTTTAGAGCTTGTAGCCACTACGCAATGTCCTATCCTAGCTTTCTCCCAGAAGTTTTACTATCACTTTGTGGATTCTTGTGGAACTACCAGTTCAGCCCCCTTTCTCTTCCCATTGTGACCCCTCCTTCCTCTGTATCCAAACTGCACGCACAACTCTCTGTGTGCTCTGTGGCCTCAGATGCCAACTCCTGGGCCCCCGGGTGCAAGGGCCTCACCTGCTTTCGAGATCCACTCCATATAACCGTTGAGTTCTCGTTCAATCTGCTGCTGCCGCCTCAGCTTCAGAAAAGCCCGCCGGTTTTCCACCCGCTCCCTCTCTTTGGCAAATTCCCTGCAGAAGCACAAAAAAGCTATAGGTGGCTGCTTTAGAAATTTTAGGGAGTCTGTGTGTGTGTATTTGGGGGCTCAGAAGTTTTTGGAAGGCAGAGGATTTCAACAAGTGGGATTGGGTCTTCCGGGAAAAAAATCAGAATATTCTAGGAGAGGGTATCTCTGCCAGCTTACCATGTTTCCCAGCAACTGCCCCAGCTAGAGAAAAAAGCCAGACCATAAACCATGCCAACCACTGCTGGCTGCGTCTCCACTCATTCTTTGTGCTTCTGCTACAGAATATTTTCAGTTCTGTTTTAAGTCAGGCCAATGAGACACGAGCTGATGATGTCTGCAGCGGCCTCACTTCCCGGATAGAGGCCCCAACCCCTTCTTGTTTCCCTCCTTCCTCTTCCTGTTTGGAACATGGGATGTCCATCTTGAGACCATGAGGCATCCAGAAATTAAAAGTCTCTGGTAAGGATGTCAGAGTAGAAATCTAGAAGGAACTGGGGTCCTTGATGGCACCATGGAGCCACCATACCAGTCCCCAGATTTCTTTTTTTTTTTTAATTTCTTTTTCTTTATTAATTTTTTTTTAGAGAGAGTGAGAGAGAGAGGAGAGAGAGAGAGAGAGAGAGAGAGAGAAGGGGGGAGGAGCAGGAAGCATCAACTCCCATATGTGCCTTGACCCGGCAAGCCCGAGGGTTGTTTTTTTTTTGAACCAGCGACCTCAGTGTTCCAGGTCGACGCTTTATCCACTGCGCCACCACAGGTCAGGCCAGATTTCTTGTTGGTAAGAAAAATGAAACTCAGTTATGATTAAACAAAAAAAATCAATCCTGGGATAGGGAACAATATGAATTGTGAACATGCATGTTTGACTACAGGCTATAATTTTGTATTTGGGAAACAGGGGAAGAAGAAACCCAACCTATTGATGTTAAAAATGTAAATTACAGAAAGTAAAGTTCTACAGAATTTTCTTGTGTGGTAGGTAGGTTGTGGGTCTGAAAAATTTGGAAAACCTTCTGAATGAGAGGTCTTCACTGGGAAGAGGTAGCTCAATGCCAGAGGGACCAGGTGGTCAGTCAAGTCTGGGCTGGATTTCAGCCCTCGTGAGTCCCTTCTACAGGGTCCCCCAGCAGTGCACACTCCCGTCATTGGCTTGTTAATACCTGTCTGGCTAAGCCAAGGCAAAGGAAGAAGCTCATTTTGGGAAGAAGACGACAAGGGAGAGTGAGATGGGGAGAAGCAAAGACTTACCCTGACAGCACACCCAGCACGAGGTTCAGCATAAAAAAGGAGCCGATGATGATGAGGGGGATAAAGTACAACCAGTTCCAAGTGTTCCCTGAGGCGTCGTTGCTCTGCAGGAGATAAGGAGGGAATGCTCGTGAACACGGTGGGACTCAGATCTGACTGGACAGGTTGGGGGGACTTCTGGTTCTCTTGGGGCTCTGGCAGCCCAGAGAGGTAAATGGAGCACAAGACTGACCAGTGTGGGGGACCCAGAGGTACCACTGGAAGGACAAAGCCCTTCTTAACTGTGTGGTCCTTATAGGACCTGGAAGCCAGCATGACACTCAGGAGAATCCAGGAGGGAAAAAACAAAGCCCATCACAATAGAGAAATGAACCCCTGGTTCCTTCCTTTTTCCCTGACACAGTCACTCCTCCCTGAGAGGACGTGTATGATGGCAGGGGCTGAGAGCTAGTCTAAATCCCCAAGCCAGATGGCAGGGCCATGAGCCTTTCCTCAGTGTTTCCCTCCTCAACTTTCTGCTTTTTTAATGTTCTCCACAAAAAATTCCTGGAAGCATCCAGCTCAGTTTTCAAGGGAGGAGAAGTCCACAAATAGAACATTCTTCTCTGTTATGGATAAGAGAACTCTGTGGCAAGAAGGAAGGCAGAGGATAGGAAGAAAATCAAGGGGGGAGAGAGAGAGAGAGACTCAGCACTTGAGTACTTACTGTGTGCTAGGGAACCTTCTAAGCACATTATATTAGTTCATTTAATCATTTAATCCTCAAGATACCTCTATGTTATCATCACGCTCATTTTACAACTGAGGAAACTCAGACCTAGAAACAAAATGGCTAGTCTAAGGTCACAGAGCTAGACAGTTGAACCAGGCGGCCAGGCTCCAGAGCTTGTGGACTTTACCTCTGTGTTGGGGAAGCCTTAGCTTCAGCAGCCACTGGACAGAGAGCCTTCTGGTGGGTAACTAGCTCTGTGGTATCTGCAGAACGTGGGGCTCTCACTGATGGCTTTATTTTTTGTTTATTTATTTATTTATTTATTTATTTATTTATTTATTTATTTACTTTATTAAGTGAGAAGTGGGGAGGCAGAGAGATAGACTCCCACATGTGCCCCAACAGGGATCCACCTGGCATGGGGCAATGCTCTGCTCATCTGGGGTTGTTCCATTGCTTGGCAATCAAGCTATTTTAGCACCTGAGGCTGAGGCTATGGAGCCATCCTCAGCACCAGGGGCCAACTTGCTCCAACTGAGCCATGGCTGAGGGAAGAGAAGAGACAGAGAGAGAAAAGGGAGAAGAGAGAAGAGAGGAGTGGAGAAGCAGATGGTCATTTCTCTTGTGTGCCCTGATTGGGAATCAAACCTGGAACATCCACATTCTGGGCTGATGCTCTGCCACTGAGCCAACTGGCCAGGGCCACCAATGGCTTTAAAAGCTCACCTTTGAGCCTGAACAGGTGGTGGTGCAGTGGATAGAGTGTTGGACTGGGATGCGGAGAACCCAGGTTCAAAACCCTGAGGTGGCCAACTTGAGCTTGGGCTCATCCAGCTTGAGCTTGGGCTCACCAGCTTGAGCACAGGGCTGCTGGCTTGAGCGTGGGATCATAGACATGAACCCATGGTCGCTGGCTTGAGCCTAAAGCTCGTTGGCTTGAAGGTCAAGGTCGCTGGCTTGAGCAAGGGGCCACTGGCTCTGCTGCAGCACCACCAACCCCTCCCCCCTTCATCAAGGCACATATGAGAGAGCAATCAATGAACAACTAAGGAGACTAAGGAGCCACAATGAAGAATTGATGCTTCTCATCTCTTTCCTTCCTGTCTGCCCCTATTTGTCCCTCTGTCTCTGTCACACACACACAGAAAAAGTTCACCTTTTGAAAGAAAATCCAATGCTGCTGTTGCCCAGCAGAAAGGCTAACATGAGAAAGACAAGTGGTTCACATCCCTGGCTGCAAATAATTAACAGCTGGAGAACTTGCCAGTAATTTGGATGACCAGGCCCAGCCCAGAGAATCTGATAACTGGTCTCTGGTGGATTCCGAACATCTGTATTTTAAAAAATCAACTTTATTGAGGTATAATTTACATACAGTAAAAGGCACCCATTTGAAGTATATATTTCAGTGCATTGTGACAAATGTTTACAACACGTAGCCAGCCACATTTCCATCACCCTAAAGCATTCCACACGCCCCTCTGCAGTCAATTTCCACCTCTACCTCCAGATCTAGACACCGACTAATTTGCTTTCTGTCTGTATAGATTAGTTTTCCTTCTGCTAGAGTTTCATATGAATGGAATCATACTGTACATATCCTAGTGCTGGCTTCTTTCATTCAGCAGAATGCTTTCTAAATTCATTCAAATAACCTGTTACATTGCAGTGAATGAATATGCCGCCACTTGTTTATCCATTCTCCTCATGATGGGCATTGGTGGTTTCCAGTTTGGGGCTATCATATCTCTCTCTCTCTAATCTTAAGTATTCTGACGTGCTGCCAGGGTTGAGAGTTGGGAACCACTGATACACTGGGAATAACTTTCAATGGGGAGAAAATGACTGTTCTCTCTCTTTTCTGGAGTAAATGTCTTTCTGCAGACGTGTCAATAGGTGCTTTCTATGTGGAATCCTATGTTAAAGAGCTGCTGTGTAAAGGAAGGAAGCTTACAGAAGGGCCAACATTTCTGTAGGGTGCCCAGATCCTCCCCAATCTGTCTTGTGTTCAATTTAGGAGACTGTTGGATTGGGGAGACTGTGCTTATGCAGATCTGCACCTGTGTGTATCTTGTCTGGCAGCTGCCTGGTCAGCTCAACAGTACGACATTCCCCTATAACTAACTAGATGCATATTAAATTTCCATACATTAAAAAGAGAGAGAGAGAGAAAGACTGAAATTGCCACATTGTTACTGAATCATCTGCAAAACTTTAGGTTCATGTGCCTGATGTACTAGGACACCAGAACATAGAGACACTGGTGCTTGGCGACAGAGGGAGGCTCTTTCCATGGAGCCAAAGCAAGAGCACAAGAGAGCAAGATCTCTCAAGATCATCCCCCTCAAAACAAAAGTAGGCAGTTTTTATGCAGCAAGGGAGGACTGGAAGGGGATTTTAAGGGACCTGAGAGAGGTCTGTGTGTCTTTAGTCATAAATAAAGCTTTTCTGTATCCAACTCCTGGGCATCAGCAGCTGGTTGCAACTTTCTTTCTTTTTTTTGGTGGGGGGAGAGAGAACAGGAAGAAGAGAGATGATACGCATCAATTTGTAGTTGCATCACTTTAGTTGTTCACTGATTGCGTCTTATATGTGCCCTGATGAGGGAGGTGCTCAAGCCAAGCCAGTGACCCCTTGCTCAAGCCAGTGACCATGGGATCATGTTGATCCCACGCTCAAGCTGGAGAGCCTGCACTCAAGCCAGCGACCCCTGGCCAGGTAAGGTTGTAACTTTCTTAAAGGCATTTACTCTTTCTGTAAAACAAACTTATAAATTCTCCTTATGGCTCTGGAGTTATCTCCTGCTTGACAAGACAGTACGTCAGCAACACAAAATTATATTGTGAGAACACAATATAATTGTGTGGGATGCTGGATTGAAGACCTCAAGTTATGCAAAGTACATCATAGTCATGCGCCAGTGACGTTATCTTCAATGCAGAAGCTAGACATCTTGTGACTATAGCCATTTCTTAAACTGTCATTATTGTTTTGTGCTTAACTAGTTATATTTTTCTATTTTCTCAGGCAAAGCATAACTTTAAACATTTTTCCTAGAACTTGCTTTACAGGGAGTCCTTCAGAATACGACTAACATGCTTTCTTAATCTTTGACTATAAGTTAGGTGACAACCGAAGCAACTGAAACATTCAGTTGAAGCCTATACCTATATTTTAATTGTGGGATATAAAACTGAGACTCGTGGCCACAGATAGAAGTGAAGTGGTTACCAGAGTGGGGGAGGGGAGTAAAGAGGGCCAAAGATACAGTGACGGACAATGATTTGATTTTAGGTCATGGGCACACAATACAATGAACATGCTACGGAGATGTATATCTGAAACCTATGTGTTCCTATGGACCAATATCACCCCATTAAATTTAATTTCTAAATAAATTTCAAAAAGAAGGATTTAAATATTTAATTCCAGCTGCCAAAAATAGTAGGGGTATTAAAATCATAAGGGGCTTGGCTACAAATCTCTTTTCTTTGTAAATCTCTCAATCTTGTGGGATAGAAGTATTCATTGGTGCCTGACCTGTGGTGGCGCAGTGGATAAAGTGTCGACCTGGAAATGCTGAGGTCGCCGGTTCGAAACCCTGGGCTTGCCTGGTCAAGGCACATATGGGAGTTGATGCTTCCAGCTCCTCCCCCCTTCTCTCTCTCTGTCTCTCTCTCCTCTCTGCCTCTCCTCTCTAAAATGAATAAATAAAATTAAAAAAAAGAATCACACACACAGAAGTATTCATTGGTTTGCTATGTGGTACAGTTACATTCTTCTAACTTTGGAAACATGGGCGATGACCTCTCTAGTTATTTCCTGTAGAAAGAGGGTGAAGTTTAGGGGGAGAGAGATGGTCCTTCCTGTTTTATGTAGGAAAAGAGGTGTTATCAAGTTTCCTGGAAGACATCATAATTTCTGTTTTCTTGTCATCTTTGCAAACAGTTGTTTGGGGGAAACAAGGTTGCTCAGGCCCAGTGTAAGTGTTATTTTGCCCTCTTTTAAACATTCCAAGGTTTGAGGACAAGGTGTGCCAGGGAGCTCCTCTGGCCTGGTGGCTCTGGCTTCATTTTAAAGCGGCTCCATTTATATTATTGTTTACATTTCCCTTCTTTTGGTTAAGATCTTTTCTGGAAAGCACTGCTGATCTACCATGAGAGCAGTACTGATCAGTACTCGAAAACATCTTTGGTCCTCTGTTGGTAGCTGAGTCTGGGGAGGACCTGAAACCCTCACCTGCTGCCGATGGTGCGGACCATGGGCTATGTGTTTGTGGTGGCTGCTAGCAGAGAACCACAGACTGGGCGGCTTTAGAACAATAGGAATTTATTGCCTCACAGTTCTGGAGGCCAGAGGTCCAAGCTCACAGTGTTGGCAGGGTTGGTTCCTTCTGGGGTCTGTGAGAGAGAATCTGCCAGGTCTCTCCCCTGGCACCTGGGGTTTGCTGACAGTTTTTGGTGTCCTTTGGCTTGTAGAGCATCACCCTGATAACCACCCTCATTTTCACAAGATGTTCTCCCCATGTGCATGTCTGTGCCCAAATTCCCCTTTTTACAAGGACACCAGGACACCAGTCTTACTGGGTTAGAGCCCACTTCAACGACCTTATCTTCTTTTTTAAATTAAAAATAATTTACCCCCCCCCCCTTTTTAAGAGCAAGAGAGCGAAACATCAATTTGTTATTCCTTATTTATGCATGCATTGGTTGATTCTTATATGTACCTGACCGGGAACCAAACTCATAACCTTGTTATGCCAGGACAATGCACTAACCAACTGAGCTATCCATCCAGGGCAACCTTATTTAATGTAACTAGTTACTTCTGCAATGACTCCATTTCTAAATAAGTTCATATTTTGTGCATTGTGGGTTAGCGCTTCAACATAAGAATTTCTTTTGGGGGGGAGGGGAGATAAAATTCAACCCATAATTCATGGTACAATCATTTTGAAAAATAGGTTGGGGCCCTAGCCGGTTGGCTCAGTGGTAGAGCGTCGGCCTGGCGTGCAGGAGTTCCGGGTTCGATTCCCGGCCAGGGCACACAGGAGAAGCGCCCATCTGCTTCTCCACCCCTCCCCCTCTCCTTCCTCTCTGTCTCTCTCTTCCCCTCCCGCAGCCGAGGCTCCATTGGAGCAAAGTTGGCCCGGGTGCTGGGGATGGCTCTATGGCCTCTGCCTCAGGCGCTAGAATGGCTCTGGTTGTAGCTGAGTGACGCCCCAGATGGGCAGAGCATCGCCCGCTGGTGGGCATGCCGGGTGGATCCCGGTCGGGCGCATGCGGGAGTCTGTCTGACTACCTCCCCGTTTCCAACTTCAGAAAAATACACACAAAAAAATAGGTTGGGAATTTTTACTAAAATTAACCATAAACCTTCACCACCACCTAGAAATTCCACTGCTGGGAATGTGAACTGGCACACACCAAAGGTACATGTAAGAATGTTCACAGAGTGATCTTCAGGATTGCCCTGAACTGGGAATAATCCAAATACTTATCAACAGGAGAGTGGATAAATACATAGATTATAGTGCGGTGAATCTCCACCATCCAGCTCATGAACCTTACAGAGTTGTCAAGCACAGAAAGCCGGACAGAAGAGTGTATAGTAAAGAGTGTATAGGTAAGATTCCATTTATGCAAAATATAAAAACAGGCAAACTAGATGACACTGGAGGTCCAGACGAACCACCCTTTGGGGAGGGTAGCAGCTGAGGTGGGGCAGGAACGAGAGTTCTGAGTCTGAGAAGTTGCTGTTTCCTAACCTGGGTGCTTTATCAGAGTGGTGTGCTAAGTTTGTAAAAATTCATTGAGCTCCTCACTTGTGATCTGTGGGGTTTTCTGTGTGTTTTACTTCAATAAAATGTTTAAATTTTTTTTTCCCATTTATTTGAGAGAGAGAGAGAGAGAGAGAGCAGGAGAGAGAAGCAGCAACTCATTGTTCCACTTAGTTGTTCCATTTAGTTGTGCCTCACTGATTGCTTCTTGTATGTGCCTCAATTGGGGACTGAACCTGTGACCTCTGGTGCACCGGCTCGATCCTTTTACTGACTGAACCACATGGCCAGAACCAAAAAATTTTTCTAAAAGAAAGTCAACTTTATCTTAAAAAGGAAGGATATTCTGACATATGCTACAACATGGATGAAACCTGAGGACATTAAGTGACATAAACCAGTCACAAAAGGACAAATAGTATACACATCCACTTACGTAAGGTACCCAGAAGTTAAACTCATAGACAGAAAGTAGACAGTGGGTGCCAGGGGCTGGGAAGGTGGATGGCGAGTCAGTGTTTAATGGGGACAGAATTTCAGTTTGGGAAGAGGAACACATTCTGGAGATGGGTGGTGTTGATGGTTGCCCAATTATGTGAATGCAGTTAGTGACAGTGAAATCAGCATCTAAAACTGGTTAAGATGGTGAATTTTATGTCATGTGTATTTTCCAACAATAAAAAAATGAAAACAAAGCAAACAAAAAGTCATCATTACAGACACGGATGGGTTCTGGGGACAATGGATGTGGCGGCCTCCAGCACATGCCCTTGTTCTAACAAGCCCCAAAGTTCTGATGCTTTGCTCTGGAAGAAAGAATTTAGTCAGAAGACTGAGGCTAGACAGAAGGTAGGACAAAAGCCTGCCCTGGCCAATAGAAGAAAATGAACGGGCCATCGGGAGAAGCAGGCTTGGGATGGGAACAGTGTGGCAGGTTGGGGACAGCAGTAGGACTGAGCAGGCGGTTGAGGCCGCTCTGGGCAGAGACAGCTCCCATCTCAGACTCTGCCCGTGTCCCAGCTGCCCCGTAGGCTTGGGGCTCTCTGATCCCCAGGGACATGCTGCTCAGTGTAACAGACACCCACAGTGTCAGCTACTCAGCCTACCTGAGCTCACTTAATCCCCTCCTGAGCCCCCAAAAGAAGGTGTATAATCCTTCCCATCTTCTGGGTGGGGAAACTGAGGCACAGAGAAGTCAAGTCTCATGTCCACGGTCGCCGGTGTGGGTTGCACTGTGTCACCCCAAAAGATGCACTGAAGTCCTAATGCCCAGGACCTATAAGTATGACCTTACTTGGAACTGTGGTCTTTACAGCGGCCACCAATTTAAGTAAGATGAGGTCATGAGGGTGAGTCATTTAAAAAAAAAAAAAAGGCATATGAACACAGAGAGACACAGAAAACAGGATAGCCATGTGACAATGAAAGAAGGTATTAGAGAGACACAGCAGCAAGCCAAAGAATGACAAGGGTTGACAGCCACTACCAGAAGCCAGGAAGAGGCAAAGATGGATTCTACCCAGAGTTTCCAAGGGAGCATGGCCCTGCTGACACCTGGATTTTAGACTCCTAATTGCTAGACTGTGATAGAATACATTTCTGATGTTTTAAAGTCATCCAGTTGTGGTTCGACCCCCAGTCAGGGAACATATTGTTCATGTCTCTCTGTCTTTCTCTTCCTACCTCTCTCAAATAAATAAATAAATAAATAAACAAATAAAGGCACCCAGCCGTGGTCCTTGTTATGGCAGCCACAGAAAATGAATAGATACCAAGCTACTAAATGGCACAGGTGCCTCCCACCCCATTTACCTCCTTGCCCTCATCTCCTTTCATTCCCCTCCTCCCACCACTCTGCTCCAACCACATGGCCTCTTTGCAGCTCCTCAAATGCACTGAGCACAGTCTCACCTCAGGGCCTTTGTACATGCTATTCGCTCAATCTGAAATGTTCTTCCCCCAGATTCCTACATGGCTCCTTCCTCACCTCCTTCAGGTCTCTGTTCAAACGTCACCTGAAGGAGGCCTTCCCTGATGGCACGTTACACCTGCACCCTTCATTTCTAATTCCATTTCCTGCTCTATTCTTCCTGTTAGCACTTCTCCACTATACTTATTTTACCTGCATGCTACCTGTCTCCCCAGCGGGAATGTCAGTTCCACAAGGAGCAGGGACATTGATCTTTTTGTTCCCTGCTGTATTCCCTAAGATAATGCCAGGCAAGCAGGAGTGCTCGATAAATGTCTGTTGAATAACTGAATGAGAAGTGGGTCTAAGTTCCCCACACAGCCCAAATCCTCAATCCCAAAATGTGCTCTGTTTTTCTTTCCTGGGGTCTAGGATTTTCTGCAGCCTGATTTGGGAGACATTTGTTCTCTTTCAAATCTAGCCCAAATTATTCACTTCCATACTCTTGGGCCCAACAACTGATGGAGAAGAAGTTGGCAGAGGGTTGGGTACCATTTTTTTAAGTAGGAGGTGGGCTTTCCCTGGGGTTTGCTCAGGAGCAAAACAGGAAATGTATATCCAAAATGGAAAGACTGGAGTTGCCACAGCTGTTTTGTGACAGCACAGAATGTGGGGGACATAGCCTCCCGTCCCATGCCTCATCTACTTGGGCAGTTCAAGGTGGGGTGTAGACAAGTCTGGGTGCAGGGAGAAGAAAGAGGCTGGGAAGCTTGCTCACTTGTCAAAATCATTAATAATACTGGGAAGGATGTGCTCTTAAGATCGTCTTATTTTTCTTCCCAAAGCTTAAAAAAGTTCCACTGCCTGGAACACTATTCCCCCCATTAGTGTCGTCACTATATATTTCTGGTGATGTTGCTGGATGGCCCTTCCTGGTCTCCTGTGGTTGGCTGAGGGCCACATGGTAAGTGCTTACCAATGAGGAGTGCGTGGAAATACCTGTGCCACTTTTGGACCAGAACATTGAACTGTCAGTGTGAAAACCTTCAGGGCTGTTTCCTTTTAGGGCAGAAAGTGGCAATGTTTTATGTGGTGGCTGCTCCATTAGCTAGGTTCCAAGTGACTAAGTTCAGCAGAGCCGCCTTCTCCTCCATTGCCAACCAATGCTGGAGACAGTGTGAGCAAGAAAACACATTCATTATTAAAATGAAAGAATCTGGGGGATGTTTGTTACTTCAGCATAATGTAGCTTTCCTGACTGATACACCCTGATATCCCCTAAGTTTGCTCCTTCATCTCCTTCAGGTATTTCTCAAATGTCACTTTCTCAGTGATCCTTATATGGATCTCATAAGGCAGGTGGGGAAAAAGAACATCTCCTGTATGTCTGATGGAGAAATCAATACCCAAAAAGGTAAAGCTCAAGATTACAATGAGCTAGTTCTTTCTGCTCCTTGAGCCTATGCCTGGAGCCCAATTTCCCCTAGATGTAGGCTTGGTTGATTCCTCCTCTTTGATCAGCTTTAAGTTCCACTGAGCCCTCTCAGAGAAACCTTCCCAGACCTCCCGACCGAAAGGTTTCCCCTCCCGTCAGCACAACCAGGCATCTCATTCTCTTTCCAGCATATGTCACACTTTAAATTGTTCATCAATTTATTTGTTTACCGCTTCTTTGCTCCCTAAAATTTCAGCTCCTCAGTGCCCAGAACAACACTTGGTACACAGCAGGTGCTCTCTAAGTGTTGGTTGTATAGTTAATGCATAAAATCTTGAGGTCTCTGAGGGTGGATTGCTTAAGTAATACTAATGACAGTGAAACATACTTAGCTCATGTTCCAATGATCAGGCTGCTTTCCTGGGAATGGAGAGGCAGGTGGAAAACCCACAGTCACATTTGTAGAACCCTTTTGAGCTGACAAAACACACCCTGATTCCCATAACTACCACACCTAGTGGAGGGGGAAACTGAGGCTGAGAGATGCAGTACAATTTGCCTGGTTCACAAAGGTTGTGGATGGCATGGCTGGGGCTAGACCCGTTATTTCGGCCCGATGTTTCCCCCTTCACCCCTTGGCTGCAATTACATAGTACTTTATGTTAATAATGACTGGCCCGTGAGGGCCTCAAAGGAGAGGGGAGGTACTAATTCATTCAGCACTGCTGGTGCCTAGTGTGGCACCTGGTGCTTAGCAAGCACTCGATAAATATTTGTCAAACCAATTAATGGCTGAGTCCCAGTAAAATCCTTAAGTGCCTTCTGTTTTATGGTTTATTTTTCTCTGAATTTTTTAGCACAGTTCATTCATAAAAAATATAGAGAATGTAAAAAAAAATACTCAGTTCAGGAGAACACTCAATTCCACAGCACATCAGATAAAAATGGGGTGGATCTGACTGTGAAAGAGATAAAGGCCCACAGTGGCCACGAGGGAGGGTGCATGGCCCAGTTTTGTTTTTTTTTTTTTGTATTTTCCTGAAGCTGGAAATGGGGAGAGACAGTCAGACAGACTCCCGCATGCGCCCGACCGGGATCCACCCGGCACGTCTGCCAGGGGGCGATGCTCTGCCCACCAGGGGGCAATGCTCTGCCCCTCCGAGGTGTCGCACTTTTGCGACCAGAGCCACTCTAGCGCCTGGGGCAGAGGCCAAGGAGCCATCCCCAGCGCCCGGGCCATCTTTGCTCCATTGGAGCCTCGCTGCAGGAGGGGAAGAGAGAGACAGAGAGGAAGGAGAGGGGGAGGGGTGGAGAAGCAGATGGGCGCTTCTCCTGTGTGCCCTGGCCGGGAATCGAACCCGGGACTTCTGCACGCCAGGCCTACGCTCTACCACTGAGCCAACCGGCCAGGGCCCCCAGTTTATACCTGTACAGATCATGAAATGCCTGTTAAATATTTTTAAGTCCTTCTTTCTCTGTTCTCAAAATTGTCCTGGTTTGAACGATATATTAGAGTGTCTCTCTGCCTATGAGATGTCTGTCACCTCCTCTGGCCCCAGCTCCCTCCAGCCCTCACTCATTCCCTTCCAGCCACATGGGCTGTCTTGTTGCTTCTCAGAAACACCAAGCTCGTTCTTGCCTCAGGGCCTTTGCACTGGCTGTTCTGTTGACCTGGGTCTCTCTACCTTTACATATGTGCATAGCTTCCCCTCACCTCCTTAGGTCTTATTAGAACTGCAACCTCTCATCTTGATGATCCACAATTCCTCTTCTGTTCTATTTTTCTCATGAACTTTAATAATTTTCTAATACAGGAGTTGGCAAACAATAGCCACCTGTTTCTGTAAATTAAGCTTTTACTGTTCATTCATTATGTATTTTCTCTGTGGCTCACATTACCTATGACAAAAGGTCATTTGCATGGCTCCCAAAGTCTGAAATATTGAAGATATTATTTGTCCTTTATATATATATAAATATAAATTATAATACATATATAAAAATAGGCTTCTTTTTTTCTTTTTTTTTTTTTTACAGAGACAGAGAAAGAGTCAGAGAGAGAGAGATAGATAGGGACAGATAGACAGGAATGGAGAGAGATGAGAAGCATCAATCATCAGTTTTTCGTTGCAACACCTTAGTTGTTCACTGATTGCTTTCTCATATGTGCCCTGACCGTGGGCCTTCAGCAGACCGAGTAACCCCTTGCGCAAGCCAGCGACCTTGGGTCCAAGCTGGTGAGCTTTGCTCAAACCAGATGAGCCCACGCTCAAGCTGGAGACCTCGAGGTCTTGAACCTGGGTCCTCCGCATCCCAGTCCGACAGTCTATCCACTGCGCCACCGCCTGGTCAGGCTCTTTTATTTTTTCTTTTTTGAGAGAGAGGGAGAGAGAGAGAAACTCAGACAAGAAGGGAGAGAGATGAGAAGCATCAACTAATAGTTGAGGCACCTTTAGTTGTTTATTGATTGCTTCTCATATATGCCTTGACTGGGAGGCTCCAACCGAGCCAGTGACCCCTTGCTCAAGCCAGCAACCATGGAGTCATGTCTATGATGCCATGCTCAAGTTGGCAACCCTATGCTCAAGCTGGCAACCTCAGGGTTTTGAACCTGAATCCTCAGTGTCCCAGGCTGATGCTCTATCCACTGCACCACTGCCTGGTCAGGAAAAAATATGCATCTCTTAATTATCTTGTTGATCACCTGCTTTCCTCACTAATACGTCAACTTGCCCCCAAATAAGAAATTTGGTCTCCTCTGTTCACTGCCTTCAACGAAGGTTTGTTGAATGAATGTATGATATATATTTCCCCTCAAATCTGATGCTTTGATATTGGCCAAAATGAACATCTATGAATGAAAGGACTTAGGGCAAAGGTCAGCTTCAACCATTAGTGACCATTTGTGTTTATAATCACCAACTAAACACTGTTTTGTTGCATTCTTAATTAACATTAAGAGAGATAGAGAGAAATATAGAAAATCACAGAGGCGGAAAAGAGAAGGAGAAAAAGAAACAGAGACAGAGACATACACACTAAGTTCTCTGGTGTCTCTTCCTGTAAAGGCATTAATCCCATCATGAAGACCCCACCTTTTGCCCAGACTATCACTTCCTCTAATGGTTTTCTAGACACAGCAACAAGAGAAGTCACTTGTGAGATTCCTTTAGTTTCAACTGGTGGTGGTGGGGAACCCTAGGATCTCCTGAGGATAGAATTCAAGGAGTCTGTGAATTTGAATAGAGAAAAGTTAATCCTTTGCCTCCCACATTTCCATAGGAAATGGACATTTTATTCTGTTATCCAGGAAGGCAGCAGATGGCAGCAGTCTGGGGAGAACCAGTTTCCAGACATTACACAAATTTAAGAGCTTCACATTCAAGAAATGACAAGAGTTATCTGACTTGTCACCAGGTCCTGTTGGAAATGTGTTATAAACTCTAAAACTACATCACAAATCTGTTTCAAAAAATATTTTGAGAACAATATCAGTATTTTGGACTTCCTTTGTCATCTCATCTCTTAATGCATGTCTTTCTTTCTAATTATTTTAATGGGGTGACATTGATAAATCAGGATACATATGTTCAGATAAAACATCTCTAGGTTATTTTGACATTTGAGAGAGGATAGAGAGAGAGAAAGGAAAGGGGAGGATCAGGAAGCATCAACTTATAGTAGTTGCTTCTCATATATGTCTTGACCGGGGCATCCCAAGGTTTCGAACCAGTGACCTCAGCATTCCAGGTTGATGCTTTATCCACTGCGCCACCACAGGTCAGATTATTTTGACATTTGATTATGCTGCATTTCCATCACTCAAAGTCCAACTGTCTTCCGTCACCTTCTAACTGGTTCTCTTTGTGCCTCTCCCATCCCCCAAGCCCCTCCCCTCCCCCTCACCCCATAACCCCACACTCTTGTCCATGTCTCTGAGCCTCATTTTTATGTCCTATCTATGTATGGAATCATATAGTTCTTAGATTTTTCTGATTTACTTATTTCACTCAGTATAATGTTATCAAGGTCCATCCATGTTGTTGTAAAGGATCCAATGTCATCATTTCTTATGGCTGAGTAGTATTCCATAGTATATATGTACCAAAGCTTTTTTTTAAATTTATTTTTATTTTTTGCATTTTTCCGAAGCTGGAAACAGGGAGAGACAGTCAGACAGACTCCCGCATGCGCCCAACCGGGATCCACCCGGCACGCCCACCAGGGGCCACGCTCTGCCTACCAGGGGGCGATGCTCTGCCCCTCTGGGGCGTCGCTCTGCCACGACCAGAGCCACTCTAGCGCCTGGGGCAGAGGCCAAGGGGCCATCCCCAGCGCCCGGGCCATCTTTGCTCCAATGGAGCCTTGGCTGCGGGAGGGGAAGAGAGAGACAGAGAGGAAGGTGCGGCGGAAGGGTGGAGAAGCAAATGGGCGCTTCTCCTGTGTGCCCTGGCCGGGAATCGAACCCGGGTCCTCCGCACGCTAGGCCGACGCTCTACCGCTGAGCCAACCGGCCAGGGCGTACCAAAGCTTTTTAATCCACTCGTCCACTGACGGACACTTGGGCTATTTCCAGATCTTCGCTATTGTGAACAATGCTGCCACAAACATGGGGGTGCATTTCTTCTTTTCAAACAGTGCTATGGTGTTCTTGGGGTATATTCCTAAAAGTGGTATAGCTGGGTCAAAAGGCAATTCGATTTTTAATTTTTTGAGGAATCTCCATACTGGTTTCCACAGTGGCTGCACCAGTCTGCATTTCCACCAGCAGTGCAGGAGGGTTCCCTTTACTCCACATCCTCGCCAGCACTTATTCTGTGTTGTTTTGTTGATGAGCGTCATTCTGACTGGTGTGAGATGATATCTCATTGTGGTTTTAATTTGCATTTCTCTAATGATTAGTGATGTTGAGCATTTTTTCATATGCCTATTGGCCATCTGTATGTCCTCTTTGGAGAAGTGTCTATTCCTTTCTTTCACCCATTTTTGATTGGATTGTTTGTCTTTCTGGTATTGAGTTTTATAAGTTCTTTATAAATTTTGGTTATTAACCCCTTATCAGATGTATTGTCAAATATATTCTCCCATTGTGTAGTTTGTCTTTTTATTCTGTTCTTATTGTCTTTAACTGTACAAAAGCTTTTTAGTTCAATATAGTCCCATTTGTTTATCCTGTCTTTTATTTCACTTGCCCGTGGAGAAAAATCGGCAAATATATTGCTGCGAGAGATGTCAGAGAGCTTACTGCCTATGTTTTCTTCTAAGATGATTATGGTTTTACGGCTTACATTTAAGTTTTTTATCCATTTTGAGTTTATTTTTGTGAATGGTGTAAGCTGGTGGTCTAGTTTCATTTTTTTGCAGGTAGCTGTCCAATTTTCCCAACACCATTTGTTGAAGAGGCTGTCTTTACTCCAATGTATGCTCTTACCTCCTTTGTCAAATATCGGTTGTCCATAAAAGTGTGGGTTTATTTCTGGGTTCGCTGTTCTGTTCCATTGATCTATATGCCTGTTCTTATGCCAGTACCAGGCTGTTTTGAGTACAGTGGCCTTATAGTGTAACTTGATATCCGGAAGTGATATCCTCCCACTTTATTCTTCCTTTTCAAGATTGCTGAGGCTATTCGTGTTCTCTTTTGGTTCCATATAAATTTTTGGAATATGTGTTCTATATCTTTGAAGTAAGTCATTGGTATTTTAATAGGTATTGCATTAAATTTATAAATTGCTTTGGGTAATATAGACATTTTAATGATGTTTATTCTTCCTAACCATGAGCACAGTATATGTTTCCACTTGTTTGTATCTTCTCTGATTTCTTTTATCAATGTTTTATAATTTTCCAAGTACAACTCTTTAATCTCCCTGGTTAAATTTATTCCTAGGTACTTTATTTTTTTGGTTGCAATGGTGAAGGGGATTGCTTCCTTAATTTCTCTTTCTGACAGTTCATTGTTAGTGTATAAAAATGCCTCTGATTTCTGAGTATTAATTTTATATCCTGTCACCTTGCTGAATTCATTTATCAGGCCAGTAGTTTTTTGACTGAGACTTTAGGGTTTTCTATATACAATATCATATCATCTGCAAATAATGATAGTTTTACTTCTTCTTTTCCAATTTGGATGCCTTTTATTTCTTTTTCTTGTCTGATTGCTGTGGCTAAGACTTCCAGAACTATGTTGAATAAGAGTGGTGAGCCTGACCTGTGGTGGCACAGTGGATAAAGCATTGACCTGAAATGCTGACTTCGCTGGTTCAAAACCCTGGGCTTGCCTGGTCAAGGCACATGTGGGCGTTGATGCTTCCTGCTCCTCCCTTCTCTCTCCCTCTCTCTCCTCTCTAAAATGAATAAAGTCTTAAAAAATTAAAAAAAAAAAAGAGTGGTGAAAGGAGGCATCCCTGCCTTGTTCCTGATCTTAAGGGGAATGCTTTTAATTTTTGCCCATTGAGTATGATGTTGGCTGTGGGTTTGTCATAGATGGCCTCTATCATGTTGAGGTATGTTCCCTGTATTCCCACTTTGCTGAGAGTTTTGATCATGAATGGGTGCTGGATTTTATCAAATGCTTTTTCTGCATCTATTGAAATTATCATGTGTTTTTTCTCATTCCTTTTGTTTATGTGATGAATCATATTGATTGATTTGCGAATATTGTACCAGCCTTGCTTCCCAAGAATAAATCCCACTTGATCATGGTGTATGATTTTTTTCATATATTGCTGGATCCGGTTTGCTAATATTTTGTTGAGGATTTTAGCATCTAAATTCATCAGGGATATTGGCCTATAATTTTCTTTCTTTGTGTTGTCTTTGCTTGGTTTTGGAATCAGCATTATACTTGCCTCATAAAAGGAGCTTGGAAGTCTTCCTTCCTCTTGAATTTTTTGAAATAGCTTGAGAAGGATAGAAGTTAGTTCTTCTTTGAATATTTAGTAGAATTCACTTGTGAAGCCATCAGGCCCAGGACTTTTCTTTTTTGGGAGTTTTTTGATAACTGTTTCAATCTCATTTGTTGTAATTGGTCTGTTTAGGTTTTCTGATTCTCCCAGATTGATTTTTGGAAGATTATATGTTTCAAGGAATTTGTCCACTTCATCTAAGTTGTCTAGTGTTTTGGCATACAATTCTTCATAGTATTTTCTTACATTATTTTGTATTTCTGTTGTGTCAGCTGTTATTTCTCTACTCTCATTTCTAATTTTATTTATTTGAGTCCTCTCTCTTTTTTTCTTGGTGAGTCTGGTTAAAGGTTCATTGATCTTGTTTACCTTTTCAAAGAACCAGCTCCTGTTTCATTGATCCTCTGTATTGTTTCTTTAGCCTCTATGTCATTTATTTCTGCTCTGATCTTTATTATTTCCTTCCTTCTACTAGCTCTGGGCTTTACTTGTTGTTCTTTTTCTAGTTCTTTTGGATGTAGGGTCAAGTTGTTTATTTGAGCTTTTTCTAGCTTTTAAGGTATGCCTGTAATGCTATAAACTTCCCTCTCAGGACTGCTTTTACTGTGTCCCATAAATTTTGAGTTGATGTATGCTAGTTATCATTCGTTTCTAGGAATTTATTTCTTCTTTGATCTCATTGTTAACCCATTCGTTATTTAATAACATGCTATTTAGTTTCCAAGTGTTTACATATTTTTCAGTTTTTCTGTTGTGGTTGATTTCTAGTTTTATGCCATTGTGATCAGAGAAAGTGCTCGATATGACTTCAATCTTCTTAAATTTGTTGAGACCACTTTTGTGCCCTAACATGTGGTCTATCCTAGAGAATGTACCATGAGCACTTGAAAAGAATGTATATTCTGCTGCTTTAGGGTAAAAGGTTCTGAAGATATCTATTAAATCAAGTTGATCTAGTATGTCCTTTAAGTCTGCTATTTCTTTGTTAATTTTCTTTCTTGAGGATCTATCTAGTGATGTTAGTGGGGTATTGAAATCCCCTACTATTATAGTATTGCTGTTGATCTCTCCCTTTAAATCCATCAAAGTCTGTTTTACATATTTAGGTGCTCCTATATTCGGTGCGTAGATCTTTATAATGGTTATATCTTCCTGTTGGATTGCTCCCTTTATCATTATGTAGTGACCTTCTTTATCTCTTACTATAGCCTTTGTTTTAAAGTCCATTTTGTCTGATATAAGTATTGCTACCCCAGCTTTTTTTCATTTCCATTTGCGTGAAATATTTTTTCAATCGTTTTATCTTCAGTCTATGTGCATCTTTTGTTTTAAGGTGTGTCTCTTGTAGACAGCATATGTATGGGTCCTCTTTTCTTATCCACGCAGCTACCCTATGTCTTTTGATCAGTTCATTTAATCCATTTATATTTAAGGTTATTATTGATATGTAGTTGTTTATTGCCATTTTATTCTTTAAAACTGTATTCCTCTTTTGCTATATTCTTTTTCTCCTTTGATCTGTTTACAACAGGCCTGTTACGTTTCTTGCAGCATTGGTTTGGTTGTAGTAAATTCCTTGAGGTTTTTTCTGTCTGGAAAGCTTTTTATTTCTCCTTCAATTTTATTTTATTTATTTGTTTATTTATTTTTTGTACTTTTCTGAAGTTGGAAACAGGGAGGCAGTCAGACTCCCGCATGCGCCCGACCAGGATCCACCCGGCATGCCCACCAGGGGTCAATGCTCTGCCCATCTGGGGCATTGCTCTGTTGCAACCAGAGCCATTCTAGCACCTGAGGCAGAGGCCATGGAGCCATCCTCAGTGCCCGGGCCAACTTTGCTCCAATGGAGCCTCGGCCGCGGGAAGGGAAGATAGAGACAGAGAGGAAGGAGAGGGGGAGGGGTGGAGAAGCAGATGGGCACTTCTGTGTGCCCTGGCTGGGAATTGAACCCAGGACTCCTGCATGCCAGGCCGACACTCTACCACGAAGCCAACCAGCCAGGGCCTCCTTCAATTTTAAATGATAGCCTTGCTGGATAAAGTAGTCTTGGTTGTAGGCTCTTGTTCTGCATTACTTTGAATATTTCTTGCCATTCCCTTCTGGCCTCAAGTGTTTCTGTTGAGAAGTCGGAAGTCATCCTTATGGGGGCTCCTTTGTAGGTGATAGTCTTTTTTTCTCTAGCAGCTTTTAATATTTTCTCTTTATCACTTAGCTTTGGTATTTTAATTATAATGTGTCTTGGTATAGATTTCTTTGGGTTTCTCTTTAATGGATTTCTCTATGCTTATTGAACTTGTGAGACGTTTTCCTGCCTTAATTGAGGGAAGTTTTCAGCTATGATATATCTGAATAAAGTCTCTATCCCTTGTTCTTTCTCTTCTTCAGGAACCCCTATGATGTGGATGTTATTTCTCTTCATGTTGTCACAGAGCTCTCTTAGAGTTTCCTCAGACTTTTTGAGTCTCTTTTCTTTTTTCTGCTCTGCTTCTGTGCCTTCATTTATCTTGTCCTCTAACTCGCTGATTCGATTCTCAGCTTCATCTGTCCTGCTTTTAATTCCTTCCATTGTGTTCTTCATTTCTGATATTGTATTTGTCATTTCTGACTGATTCTTTTTTATTATTTCAATGTCCTTTTTTATATTTGCTATCTCTTTATTTAGGTGTTCATAATGACCATCTATTTTTGTTCAAATATCTTTGAGCATCCTAACAATTGTTATTTTAAACTCTGCATCTGATAATTTGGTTATATCTGACTCATTCAGGTCCTTTTCTGGGGATTTCTCTTGATTCATTTGTGTTGCATTTCTCTGCCTTCTCATTTTGTCTGTGTAAAAGAAGGTTTTGGTCACTGGAATCCACTGGGTGTGGCCTCTGTGTTCCCTAGGTGTAGTCTGTCTGCAGGCTCGCCACCCCCTCTGCTGTTGCTGCCTAGGGCGTTTGAGTATGGGCGTTGCCGGTGCCTGCCCACTGAGGCTGTTGCTGTAGTTTCCGCGTCTCCTTCATGGGAGTGGCTGTGATCATGTGCTCGGGTGTACAAGCCTCGGTGGCCTTGGCCTTCCCCCTGCCCCCGCAGGTGGCGTTATGCTTGGCCCTGAGGGCAGGGGTGAGCACCTTTGCTCAGCTGCGGGTCTCCGCCTTATTATCTGCTTTCACCCCGCCCTTGCAGGAGGAGCTTGCTCGTGGGACGGCTGCAAGCCTTGGCTCCACAGGTTGGGCGGGACTGCGTGCCCATGCTCAGTAGCGGGACTCTGACTGTTCTGGGCTTTTGGCTCCACCCCCGCGGGAGGAGCTGGCTCCCAAGTCAGGCCACAAGCCTCGGTTCCAGGGGCGGGGCAAGGCTGTGCTCCTGGGCCCTTGCTCAAGGGTGGGTCTCTGCCCCTTCCGGGACTCCTGCCCTTCCCCCGCAGGATGGATTGCAGGAGGCCTGCAGCTGGGCTTGACCACTTTTGCACATCCCCTCCTCCCCAGCCAGGCTAGACTGAGCTCACATCTGGGCCTCAGTGGTAGCCAGCCAGCTTCCGCCCTTGCTGACAGAACCGTGCTTCTGCATCCTGCCACCGCCTGCCCTCGGGTGAGCCCTCAGCCGTGTGGGTGGGGGCGCTGCAGCTCAGACCCTAACACTCACTATTGTAGTCCCGAAAGCTCCCTCCTTCTAAGCGACTCTGCTCTGAGTGCTGCGGGAGAGCTTATTTGGCTGGTGTCCTGCTTCCCTTTGCTGGTATTGCTGTTTCCAGGGGAAATTTGGGGATTGACTCGTCCCAGGAGTTAGGGTGACTGTCTCCCAAAATGTTTCTCCCTGTGCCTCCTAGATTACTCTCTCTTCCTGCTACTCTGGTCCTCTCCTCTCTCCCTGTCCCCCAGAGCCCCAGGTGAGTGGTTGTGAGAGAGATTTTCTGTGAGGTCCCTTTAAGAAGAATCCTGGGTCTGAGAAATCAGTCTCTTTCTCACAAACAGTATCCTGTCTTGTTTCCAGCTAAATACTGTCCATACGCCTCTTCTAGGCTCTGGGGCTGCAGGCTGGGGCTTTGTTCCTTGGACTCAGGACCCTCCCCTCTCTGCTAAACTCACTTCCCACCACGCGAGTCTCTCCCGGCTGCCGTTCGCTCCGGGGAGCTGGGCAGCCCTCTCTGCATTTCTGCTTTTCCTACCAGTCTCAGTGTGGCTTCTTCAGTGTTCCTTGGCTGAAGAGTCCTCTTAGTTTAGTCCAAAGTTGGTTTTTCCAGATGATGGTTCTTAAAATTAGTTTGTAATCCACTTTGGTTCTGGGAGGTGGAAGTTGGTACGTCTGCCTACTCTATCGCCATCTTGTCTTCTCTCTTAATGCATGTCTTTAAATCCATCAGATGACAAAGTGGTCTGTGGCTCAGCGAGGTTAAGGCGGTGGCACAGTGGATAGAACATTGGACTGGGACACAGAGGACTCAAGGGTTGAAACCCAGAGGTCTCTGGCTTGAGCATGGGCTCATCCGGCTTGAGCACGGGTTCACCAGCTTGAGCGTGGGGTCATAGACATGACCCCTTGGTCATTGGCTTGAGCCCAAAGGTCGCTGACTTGAAGTCCAAGGTTGCTGGCTTGAGCCCAAGGTCGCTGGCTTGAGCAAGAGGCCACTTGCTCTTCAGTAGCTCCCGGTCAAGGCACATATGAGAAAGCAATCAATGAACAACTAAGGAGTCACAACGAAGAATTGATGCTTCTCATCTCTCTCCCTTCCTGTCTGTCTGTCCCTATCTCTGTCTCTCTATCTCTGTCACACACACACACACATACACAGACACACACACACGAATCTCTGAGGTGGAACAATCAGGTATTGTATCATGCCTGTCAGAATGCCTACTGTCAAAAAGATGAGACAAGCATTTGGCGAGGGTGTGAAGAAAGGGAGTCTTCGTGCACTGGTGGTGGAGTTGGAAGCTGGTGCAACCAGCCACTAGGGAAAACAGTATAGTGTTCCTCAAAAAAATTAAAGATATTACTACCTGTTGATTTAGTAATTACCCTTCTGGACATTTATTCAAAGGAAACAAAAACACTAAATTGAAGAGATACCTGCACCCCTATGTCCACTGCAGCATTATTCAAATATCCAAGACATGGAAACAACATAGCCCCCAAAGTGATAATATTAGGAGGTAGGGCTTTGTGGAGGAAATTAGGGTTAGATGAGGTCATGAAAGTGGGGACCTCATGATGAGATTAGTGTTCTTATAAGAAGAGACACCAGAGAGCTTACTCTCCCTCTCCACACCAAGTAAAGACACATGAGAAGGCAGCTTCTACAGACCAGGGAGAGGTCCTCACCAAATCCAGAACATGCTGGCACTGTGGTCTCAGACTTCTGACTCCTGAACTGTGAGAAAACAGATTTCTGTTGCTTAAGTGCCACATCTATGGTATTTTGAAGTGTCAGCCTGAGCAGATTAAGACATAGGTTTATCTCACCTTGATTATTTTAAAATCAATTCCCCCCACTCATTATTACATGGTGACCATTTCTCCTACCCGTAAATACTTTCCCAACAGACGATTTTTAATGACGACACTATATTCCATCTTACACAGAGACCATACAGTAACCAGTTGCTCCTGGGTTTGTTCTATTTTTATAAATAATACGGGGTGCACATCCCAATAGGATTATATCCGAAGATATAAATCTTTGACAGTATTGCTGATTAGCCGGGTTAGGTTTTTCCCAAAAGGTACTTTAACTAGGAAGCCAAGTGGGAATGAAGAGACAAATCAAAATGGGAAACCTGAAAAGGGTCCTGACATGCTGTGTAGGTGGACCGCTGCTGTGGCTTCTACCAAGAATGCTCTTCCCCAAACATCTGCCTGGTTCTCTCTTCTGTGCAAACGTCACCTCTGCTGAGGATGTTTCAGAAGACCAAGCAGTCTTCCCTGACTGCCTGAGCTGGACTAGCCCCCTGCCTCCACACTTGTCCTCTTGTGCTGCTTCTGTCCCCAGAGAGCATGTCCCCAGTCCCATATTTGCCGACTATCTATCTCCCACTTCCTGGGTAGTTTATTGTTCACATCTTTTTGCCTGTCACCTTTAATGAGTGTCCTCATTCACCTATTTTCCCACACATAGTAGGTACTCAATAAATAATTACAGAATACACAAATACGTTTCAATGATGTTGAGGGAAAAAATGAGATGTTGGGATTGTAAGGTGCTGCCCACCCAGATGAGCTGCATCCATGTGGCACCTGAGCCTGTGGACTCGAAGACGTTGGCAGCATGTGTGTCCAGACTCTCCCCACGGAGCTCACCTGCCAGAGGTTGGTGAGGGCACGTCCATGGCCTTCTGCTCTGCACAAGCAGATTCTATATACAGTGTGTGCCAGTGGCTGGACACAGCAAGGGGTGACTGAGGACAAGCCTGGGCAGGGCTGGCAGATGGCAGAGCACAAGGCCAGGGGCCCAGGTGAGTCCAGAAAAATGAGAGTTCTGCCTTTTCCAATAGAAACTTAAAGACAGGCAATTGAGCTCCTGCCATTGGCAATGAAAAGCCCTAGTGGTTGTGTTGGGGGGGGGGTTGTCTTAATTTGGGAAGCCCCAGACAAAGGTTCAGGTGCAAGAGGTTTATTTGGGAGGTGCTATGAATTGAATTGGGTCCCCTCCCCGAAGATACGCTGAAGTCCTACCTCCCAGGACCTTACAATGTGCCCTTATTTGGAAATAGCGTCAATACAGATGTAAAGATTTAAAATGCGATCACACTGGAGTAGGGTGGGCCCTAAACCAACATGACTGGTGTCCCTACAAGAAGACAGGCATGGGAAGATGGGGTACTGGAGTGGAAGGTAGAGAATCTGTAGCCAAGGAACACCAAGGGTTGTCGGCAGCCACCAAAAGCTGGAAGAGGCAGGAAGGACCCTCTCCCAGAGCCTTCAGAGGGAGCGCGGCCCTGCTGATGCCTTGTTCTTGAACTTCTGGTCTCCAGACTGTGATAAAATAAAGGTTTCTTGTTTTAAACCACCGGGTTGTGGTATTTTATTCCTTCTCCAGGCTCACATCAGGCTGAAATCACTGCTCAGGCTTCTACCCTAAGGATGACAGTGGGATGCAAATGGGTTGCAAGTGGAAAGTTCTAAAGAGCTGCTTGGAGTTACTGGGAGTTACCAGCAGGGTGAGAGTGGGAAATAGAGGGACCTCACAGCTCACACCACTTCCACAGGTGCTGCTGCAGTTTCTGTGATGAAAAATTCACACGTTTCTTAAAGGAGTGCCTTTGGGGTGAATTAGGCTTGCCCACGGCTCGCCCAATACCAGGTAGTTCTAAATGCTTTACACGGGTCTGTCTCACTCAGACTTCTGACCCTGTGAGGTAGGACTGTGCTTCTGGCTCATCATGCACAAGTGGAAATGAAGGCACAGAGAGGTTAAGGGACTTGCCCAGGGTTGCACCGCAAGGAACTGGTGGAGTTGGGATAGGAACCCAGGCAGTCTGGTGTCTGAATGTGCTCTCAACCACTCTCTCTGAGCTTGTTTCCCCCAAGGTAGCTCAGCTCTAAACTTCTAGGACAAACATCCCCTCAAATAATGGTGTAGCATCTTCTGGAAATTTGTGGTTTTGCTCACACTTCCTCTATCACCATTGAGCACATTCTTAGTATCTTCCTCTGACTCTCTGAACCCTTTCTCTGGACACTGAACCCTGCCTACGACACAAGCTTTCCGTTCACATTTCCCTCAGCGCCTGCTCCCCACTCTCCTGAGTTCTCCAACAATCTCCCAATTCTGTTTCACTCCCAGGAGGGGTCATTCCCCCCTGTGGCCTCGTCTCATGCCAGCCTTATTAAGTAAAAACCAAGAACCTATAAAGAGCTCCAGCAAGCTTTGGCCAGCTCTTGCCCACGCTGTTTGCAGGGGAAGCCTAAGAGAGCCTGAGCAATGCTCAGATCCACTGTCTGTTCCTGGAGATGTGATGTCCAAACAAGGTCTTTATGCAAATTAGAACAGTATGTCCCTTTCCCACATCCTTGGCCTTTGTCAACAAGTTATAATAATGGTAGAAATTGACGTTGTATATGGTGTGAACAGCACTCCCAAAATGTGGTGACTTGTGCAGTGTGATATGAACAACTGTCCATGGTGGCTCCTTTTGCTGTCCACTCGCAATGGCCCTCTCAGCCCTCCCCTAAAATGAGCCACTTCTCAAAAGGATAGGTTCTTGTACATCTCCCTCCACTCCCAAAGGGGAAAGTTACTTAAGAAACACACACCGTGACCAGAAGAAGAGCTCAGCTCCCCTATATGAGAGAGGAAGCTGGGTACTGCTTCCCTGGTGGGCCAACCCTGGCTCATACAGGCAGAACCTTAACCAGCAATTTCAGTAAATGTGCAGAGCAGCCCCAGGATGGAGGGTGGGAAGCGGGGTGGAAGGGGGCAGGGAGGGCTGTACCTCTGCTCATATCGTTCCTAACATTTTAAAGATCTAAGGCAAGAGTACTGATAAGAGGCGCACATACTATGTATAAATATTTAAAAGCTACTAAATAAAATATGCTGCATGCTTGTCCTTTACAAATATACCTTCATAAGCACTCAGAAGGTCAGGGTGAAAATTAGAATCTGGACATCTGGACCAGACCATGGTGTAAGGAGAGCCAGCCCTGCCCCCTGACCATGGCCTGCCACCTTCTCTTACCACTCACGGCTCTGTCCTGCCCGGGAGTGGAAATCCTTGCCTGTGTGTCCAACCTCCAGTCACATTTGTGCCACCTGTTACCTTTAGGAGATCCTTGGCCTTTGGAAGGCACAAACGGGTGGTCTAGTGGGAGAATAGACGGAAGAATCTAATGCAAGTTCATGGCATCTGGGCTTGGACAGAGAATTCCAGAATCTTGGATAACCCAGAGGGTGCTCTAGAAAATATGGGGGAAATAGTGGTACCACCAGGTCCTAGTAGACATGTCTTCCTGCCCCATGGACAACGCATACCATGAGAGAGACATGGCTGGAGGGCCAGTGAGTCCCAGTGCTGAGCCCCCCTGCATAGGTCGAAGGACATTACTCTTGTTCACACTGGGTTTTGAATTGTACAACCTTTACATACAGGCAGACCTTGGAGATACTGCAGCCCAGTTCCAGACCACCTCAATGAAGCGAATGTCGCAATAAAGCGAGTCACACAAATTTTGGTTTCCCAGTATGTCTCAAAGTTATGTTTCCACGATACTGTGGTCTCTCTCTTTTTTGTGTGTGAGGGAGAGAGAGACAGGGAAGGAGAGAGATGAGAAGCATCAACTTATAGTTTCAGCACCTTAGTTGTTCATTGATTGCTTTTCATATGTGCCTTGACTGGGGGCACCAGCTGAGCCAGTGACCCCTTGCTCAAGCCAGCGACCTTGGGCTCAATCCAGTGGCCATGGGGTCATGTCTATGATCCTGCACTCAAGCTGGCGACCCTGTGCTCAAGCCAGATGAGCCCGCACTCAAGCCAGTAACCTCAGGCTTTTGAATCTGGGTCCTTACATTCCAGGTCACTATCCACTATGCTACTGCCTAGTCAGGCATACTGATACTGTGGTTTCTTTTTTTTTTTTAATTTTTTTTAATTTTTATTTTTTCATTTTTAGAGAGGAGAGAGAGAGGTAGAGAGAAGGGGGGAGGAGCTGGAAGCATCAACTCCCATATGTGCCTTGACCAGGCAAGCCCAGGGTTTCGAACCGGCGACCTCAGCATTTCCAGGTCGATGCTTTATCCACTGCGCCACCACAGGTCAGGCCTGATACTGTGGTTTCTTAAATGCAACAGCATTATGTCTAAAATACCAATGTACATAACTTAATTTAAATACTTTATTGCCAAAAATGCGAACCATCACCTGAATCTGTTGGAAAAACAGTGCCAACAGATTTGCTTAATGCAGGTTGCCACGATCCTTCAATTTGTTAAAAAAAAAACAACCTGAAATAATCTGCAAAGCACAGTAGATGAAGTGCAATAAAGCAAGGTATGCATGTATTAAAACATCTAAAATTATATTCAAATACCTGCACAGTGAAAAATTTTTCAACGTCCGTGTGCTCTCTGATTTCTATGTCCTGATTTCTATGTCTTGTCTTCCCTACACAAGAGTTCTGAGGATGACCACCCCCCTCATCTTCAAAGGCCTGAGCTTTAGGCCTGCCCTTCTGGGGCCATGTGCAGTTGTCCCCAGGCTGCCTGCCTGGGTCAAGGTTCCTCCACTGCAGCCTCAGGTGTTGGCTGGTCCCGGAGGGCCACCTCCCCACGAGCCCTCTTCACTTACGTTGTAGAGGAGGTCAGTCCACCCTTCCATGGTGATGCACTGGAAAACAGTCAGCACTGCAAACAGGATGTTGTCAAACTGAGTGATCCCATTGTTGGGTCCTTCCCAGTAGGGCTGGCATTTGGTCCCGTTGGGGCAGGTGCGGGCGGGTTCCTCTGTCCCACATGGAGCCGGAGACTCACCCTGAATGTCATCTGGGAACAGGAGAAATGTCAGGAGGAGCCGGGAAAAACAGCTCTGAGATACAGAGCCCAGGAAGAATCAATACTTTGGAGAAAAAAAAAAGGCTATTGGAATGAATTTATCAATTCCACCCCCCAAGTGAGAAGTAGGGGATGGCAGACACACTCCCACATGTGCCCGACTAAGATCCACCCGGCACGCCCACCAAGAGGTGATGCTAGGCCCGTCTGGGGCCTTGCTCCATTGCAACCGGAGCCATTCTAGTGCCTGAGGTGGAGGCCATGGAGCCATCCTCTGTGCCTGGGCCAACTTTGCTCCAATGAAACCTTGGCTGCTGGAGGGGAAGAGAGAGACAGAGAGGAAGGAGAGGGGGAGGGGTGGAGAAGCAGTTGGGCGCTTCTCCTGTGTGCCCTGGCTAGGAATCAAACCTGGGACTTCCACACACTGGGCGGACACTCTACTGCTGAGCCAACCGGCCAGGGCAAATTTATCAATTTTTTTAAAAACAAAAAAATAGTAAATTCAACATTTGCCTTTGTTGATCTTTTCATTTTTATTTCATTAATTTCTTATCTAAGCTTTATTACTTTCCCTAAACTTTTGAGCTGCATTAATTTCCTTTAAAGTTATAAACTGGGCTCTGGCCGGTTGGCTCAGTGGTAGAGCACCGGCCTGGCATGCAGGAGTCCCAGGTTCTATTCCCAGCCAGGGCACCCAGGAGAAGTGCCCATCTGCTTCTCCACCCCTCCCCCTCTCCTTCCTCTCTGTCTCTTTCTTCCCCTCCCGCAGCCGAGGCTCCATTGGAGCAAAGATGGCCCGGGCACTGAGGATGGCTCTGTGGCCTCTCCCTCAGGCGCTAGAATGACTCTGGATGCAACAGAGCAATACCCCAGAAGGGCAGAGCATTGCCCCCTGGTGGGCATGCCAGGTGGATCCCAGTCGGGCGCATGCGGGAGTCTGTCTGACTGCCTCCCCATTTCCAGCTTCGGAAAAATGCAAAAATAAATAAATAAATAAAGTTATAAACTGCTCTTTAAATGTGGCTTTAGTTGCATCACACACATTTTGTCACATGTCATCATTGTTCAAGCAAATTATTTGGCAATTTCCACTATTATTTATTCTTTGACCCATGGATAACCAAGATGTATTTTTCTTTAAAAACATTTGTCAGATACATGTAAACTAGAACAGTGTGACCAATTCCCATGTACCTATCACCAATTTCAACATTTATAAGCTCAGGGTTACTCTCATTTCATCTCCATTCTCTCCCCATACTTTGCCTTGCCACTAGAATACTTTTTAAAGCAAATCTCAGACATCCTATTATTTCATCAATAAATAAGTATGTCTCTTAATTTCCAACCACATTTAAAGCGGTCTTTTTGTTACCAATTTCCAGCTTAATTGCACTGTGGCCAGTGGATATGGCCTGTATTATTCAGTCTTTTGAAATTCGTCAAGATGTGCTTTATGCTCCCTACTATAGTCAATTTTGGTAAATGTGCTGTGTGTATTGTGAGGTAGTTGGGTGCAGTGTTCTCCAGACTCCATTGGATAAATTTGTCAATCACATTGTGTTATTCTTCTGTAGCCTGATTTTTTTTTTTTTTGAGATGTGCTGGGCTCGGGGAGCTGTTCTGGGGGCGATGAGGGCCAGTACACACAGTACTCACCCTCAGGCACAGGAGCTAAGATCTCTCCCCCAAAAGCAGGAGGCAGATTGTGAAAATGCCACAAGTAAAGAGACACATGCCGAACTGTGCTCTTTTTTGTGGAAGCCAAAGACAGTTCCTTGGCAAAACTGGGTTGGGCCCTAATGGGTCAGGTCTAAATTCCAAGGGGTTGACGGGAGGGAGGAGAGATGCCTCCGTGAACACACAGAGTCAGGGGAGCACCCATCGTCCCTGGCGTGTTCCTAGTGGACCTGAGCAGCAGATGCGAGAAGACTTTATTCAGTGAGTGACACTTTTGAAGGTTTTCAGAGAGTAGCACTATCTACCAAGAAAACAGACAGCTGAGTGTGTAAACTCAAGCTTCCCACAAAATGAAAATATATGTCAATGTACGTGCTCTGGGCTTTCAGCACCAAGTCCCAGCCTCTGCTCAGCATGCAGCAAAGATAAATAAGCCAGCAAGGGGTACATGAATCTTATCAGCCTTTGAAAGTTGGTTAAATAGAAACTCTAGGTCACGCGAAGTAATGCCACTGCTCTCAGGAGCGCCACCCATTGGTCAAGAAGCAATGACCACATTGGCTGGTAGTTGCAGTGGCTGGAAACGCCTTCCCCATTCATGCTGGACTTGGTGCAGGGGCTATGATTTAATAAACACAAGTTGGAAGGCAAACTCTTTTAAACATAAGGCTCAGGGCAGGGGGGAAAAGTCCATGGGCTCCTATACTAAACGATAAACTTTGTTTGTTGGAAAAGTTGCCTCTTTTGGGAACCTTCTCTGTCTCTACCCTGTGCCCAAAGTTTGGCTCAATTCCTATCTCCTGAATACCCCATTGAACACTGGTCCCTCCTTCTCCAAAGGGCTCTTGCATGTTCATAGCATGGGGGTGAAATCATGCATTTGTTTTCATTGCTATGAACTGGTTGTAGATGAAGGCTCTTGTCTCAAACTATTTCGGAAGCTGTAGGAAAGCAGGTAGAATTCCACTTTATCCTGCTGTCTCTGAGCATTCAGCACGGTGCTGGGCACATAGGAACCAGGTTTCTGATGACAGAGAAATGCAACGGAATACTTGTCTATCTTTAGAAGCTTTGCCCAGAGGCGTTCTTGATTTCGAACTCCCCTCAACTCCCTGCTCCCCATCGTGAAACACTCTGAGCACTGCTTCTAGAAAAGCAACCATTCAGAGAGTCTGAAGAATTTGGTTATAAATATATTTTAAAATTAACCTGCCGCCTGGGTGTCTGCATATATCTGTCGCTTACTCACACGCCTTATAATTTTAATCGTGAGGTTTTCAGTCATCTTCCTAAATGGAGTCTTCCCACCCTCTGGTGGCCCCACCCACGTCTGTCCCCTCACAACCCCACTCAGATCAAAGCCTGTCATGTATCTTCTTGGCCAGAAAGGAAAAAAAAAAACAAACCCACAAACCCACCAAATCTGGGATCTGGGAGTCCTGGGTTCTCTGTCCTCAGCTGTTTTTTTTTCTGAAGGGCCCTGCCCTGTATCGCTCCTTCTCAAATTTCCGCCTGGTGATAAGGCCAGGCGCAGAAATAGCTGTCTCAATTAACACCTTCTTCATTGGGGAAAGAAATAATTAGGACATCCCATATTGAGCGAATTTCACAAGCCCAGGAGATATAGGAGGGGCAAGAGAAAAAAAAGAAGAAGAAAAGCGTCTTAAATAAACCCTTCCTACTGGGGTTTCCTTTCCTCTGGGGAGGGGCCGAGCCACGTGGGGGTCATGGGGCAGAGAAGGTGGGTGGGAAGCCACTCCAGGAAGGAATCTTTTCCAAACAAGACGCTCCTAAAACCTCTTTCCTTTCCTACATAGGTTCTCCCTCAGCTTCACGGTCTACTGTCCATTCCTTCAACTCCTGGTGCCCTTGACCTGTGACAAGCTCTGCTGGTCAGCCTGTCTGCACTGAGATGGCCAGTGGTCCAAATACTGAACCCCAGGATTCCCTCCTTATTTGATTCTGTTTGGTTCTTGGGCTTCAGAGATGAAAAGAGTTTGAATAGCAGGAAGTTTAACTGAAAATACATCTGAAGCTACTGGGTCTCTGAGTGTGTGCATTGTGGGGGACACTGCCCTGTCACGCTGCGGACACAGAGCTGAGTCCTAGGCAGGGGGTGGGTACCTCCTGCCTTCCCTTTTCTCTCCTCCCTGGCCCCACTCACACTTCTTGACCCAACCGATAAGGGGTTGACATTGGCACAGGGTATGGAGGAGAAGGACCTTGCTTGCTCTGGGTTCTGACTGGTTGGTGCCAAGAATTCCAGTTGGGGTGTCTTTAGGCATATGCTGGGGGGGACTGGGAGGAGCCATCACTTATTGTCCTTTTCTTCCAGCTGGCCCCTTCTTCCTGCTTCAGAACTCTGCATAGGCTGTGATCACTGCAAGGGGATTAGACAGAGGCCTTCGGCACCCTGTCCTGAGCTGGTTGGCACCCGTATCCCGCCGCACCCTGTGTGTATCCCGCCGCACCCTGTGTGTATCCCGCCGCACCCTGTGCGTAAGCCGCCGCACCCTGTCCGTATCCCGCGTATCCTGCCGCACCCTGTCCGTATCCCGTCGGCACCCTGTCCATATCTTGACATCATTTGCTCTGCCTGCTCCCACCTAAAAATACCTTTCATGCCCACTCAAGTGCCATCCTCGCTAGTGATGGACAGAAGTTGGTGAATAAATGACACCCAGCTCCCTCCCCCGTCAAGGGGTATGGCACTGAGGAGTGTGTCCTACGCTGTCTCCCTGAAGTGCCCAGTGGGACTGAGCCCCAGCTGCCCACAGTGGATCAGTAATCTTGATACACCCTTTAGGAGATGTCTTTTCTTCCCCACACCCCAAAGGCACTTCCTGAGACTATTTTCCAAATAAACCATTTATGCCTAGGACCACATCTGGGGGACTCCAACGCAAGGCCCTAGCAACAAGATCTTGGCTGTTGCTATGCCCCATCTTGCCTGTACTGCATTTGGAAGCTTCTGGGAGAAGCAAACCCTGCATAACTCTTCCAGGAGCTTGTCCCCAAGGGAGGAAAAGAAATGGGAGAAAGGTTGGAGAAAAAACACACTATCATGTTTGGACCTACCTGTCCCCTCTTCAAAACAGGTGGTATGAAATTTTCCCATATAAAATTCTAACCCTATGATTGCAAAAATAAGGATTGCAAAAAATAGTAGAAGGCCGATCTGCAGCAGGGGGATCATCGCTTTCATGATCGACTTCAGGACAACTTGTAAACCTGGGGAGACAAAGAGAAAGGTCCCACACCGTGAGTAGTCCCTCCACCCCTACCCCCAGGATGCTTCTTGAGGGGACCGGAGTACACAGGAGGCTGGGGCTGTGACAGTGAAGGAAGATGGAGGAAGGACAGGGAGGCTGGTGGTTATTATAACAGGAATGATCCCTCTTAATTTTTAAAAGCACTTTTTATTTTAAAATATTTTTAAAAGTATTTGATATATGCTGTCAACTGAAGGTTTGGGCCAGAAGGAGTGGAAATGCACTACTTTCTGAGACAGGGTCCTGGGTGTTGGGTGGCTATCACTCATACTGGGTGACTTTTTTCTAAGATTTTTCCACCAAGGGGGCATCTTTTCTTAATTTTTGCAAAGGCACCACATAGATAAGTTGCAACCCTGCACGGGCAAGCAGTCAACACCCCAGTCCCAATCCAGAGAAACCAGACGTGATTTCGCTGGCTTCTAGCACCACCCTACCATGAGGTGGGCGCACATGTCAAATGATCCCCATTTTGTAGAGGTGAGAAACAAGGCACAGAGAGGTGTCATGATTCACCAATGACCTAAGAAACAACAGAGCCAGGATTCAAACCCAGGTCTGAGTGATGTCAGAGCCGATGTTTGTAACCACTGTGCTATGTATTAGGAAAGTGTATGGTTAAAATTAGGGTTCCAACCTATAACTTGGAGCTTGCTTGATTAAAAGAACTTTGCATGGCCCAGATGAACACCTCCTGATGGATGGAGACCCTAGCAAGAGAGGAAAACTGACAAGGAGGTCCAAGAAGGCTACTCTATTCCAAGGGGTCCAAAATATAAGGCAATGCTAATGGAAGCAGTGGTTAAGGCTCTGGACACTGGATGCTGCTGTTAGTGTCCAAGCCAGAACTCCTTCACTGTGGGTGTATCTGCCCTCCAGCTGCAGTGAGCACTGGCTGCTAATGGTTCCCAGCTCCCCTCTTCTTTATGGAATTGCCCTTGGGTATCAAGAGCTGTTCCACCTCCCACCCCCAATAATTGACCAGAGAAGTACAAAAGGCCAGACTCCTTGTCTCAAGTTGGAGGACAACTCTGGTGCTATTAACACTCCTTTCTCTCATTCCCTCCCTCCTGACAGACTCCCTCCCGAATAAAGAAGGTGAATCTGAACACCTATGTCTGCTTCCAGGGGACCAGACAGATCTAGTCATCTGCTTACTAGTAATGTGACCCTGAACAAGTTAAATAGCTATCCTGAACCTCAGTTTCTTCATCTGTAAATGGAGGTTAGAATAGTACCTCCCTCTCACAATTAAAGGAGAGAGTTCATACCTAGCAAAGTACCTGACATGTCAGAGATGGTCATTGAACAAACTCTTGTTAGTACTAGCTTTGGGACGGCCCTTAATTTAAAACAAGCCAGGCTCCTGCTGGAATCTTGCAGACACCTGAGAAGAAGTGCCTTCTTTCTACAAAAAGACCCTGCTAGTGGTCTTCTGGGAAATTCTACTCTTTAATTCTGGATGCAATGAACCTGAAGAATGAAGTAATGAAATATAAAATGGTGATGATAACAGACTCACCTCATAGCTTTGTTGTGAGGATAAATGAGTTTAAAAATGGCAAATACTTAGAACAGCACATGACACATTTTAACTGAGGCAGTAGGACAGAAAAAGGCCAGCTCTGTGGTGGTTTTTTTTCTGTTTGTTTGTTTTTGCAGCTAAACCTAATCCTGACCCTGAACACTGCAGCCACCTTCAAAGGCTGGAATAGAAGCATCTTGTGAGAATGAGAACACAGTGTAGAACGAATATGGACTTTGGAGCTCATCCTGAAAAGCTGGAAGAACTCAGGTGAGTAGTTTAATTTTTCTGAGCCTCAGCCTTTCATCTGTAAAACGAGAAGAATGAACTATAAAAATAGTGTACCTTAAGTTGCTTCCACAGTGCCTGGTATGCAGGCATTAAATAAATGGTAACGGCTATTACTACCAGGGTTACTGCCCAGACTTAAAGTTGCCCTTGCTAACTCCTTGTTCTGCTACATCTCAGCCAGGGCATCCTGATCAAATTATTCAGCTGCGCTGAGCCTCAGTTTCCCCATCTGTAAAATGGAGATTTCAGTATGAGCAGTTTAATTGGGTTGTGAGTACTGAATGAGATAATGGGAGGAGCTCAGCATGGCTCCTGACAGTGGACAGTCCATAAATGGGTGCTGGAGTTATGGATAAGGCTCCTGGCTTGCTTTCAGGAGCTCACCCAGACCTGCAGCCAGGTTCCTGGAGGTCCCCTGGGGAACCTCCTCAAAGTGGAGGCTGCTCTGACACAGACTGGGGCAGCACTCGGGAGCCCCTCCTGCGATGCTCTGCGGGGCCCTGAGCAGAACCCCTTGCCAGGGTCGGAAACTCACGCACTTGGGATTCCAGACACCAGCTTGAGTGGTCGTAGCACTCGAACTGCCCTCAGCGTCCGTAGGTCAAACTCTGTCCCAACTGTTGCCAAGATGCTGGAAGAAAGAAACCAGAATGGAAAACAGAGTGTGGGTTTCAGGGTCAGGGTCAGACAGATGGGCGGGGTGCTTGGCATTTGATGTTGTCATTTATTGGTTGGGTGCCTACAAATAGGTGACATAACATTGCTGGGCCTCAGTTTTGTCACCTATAAAAGAGTGCTGATGTTACCTGCTTCACGGGATAACGGGATTTACAACCCCAAACTGGTGGATGGTTGATGACAATAAATGTTGGATGAGGGGAAATGGAAGCTTCCCAGGGCCTGTGGTCAGGGTGATGTGACACATTTCACAACCACAATCAGAATGGATTGTGGGGAGTCTGACAGACCAGAGGGAGAGACTGGACGAGTGGAAGACCGTTCAGGGCTTGGAGCTCTTTACCAACCAACAGGAAAGTAGTTCAGTATTGATAGCCAGACTGACTACATGGGTTCAAATCCCAGGTCTGCCACTTTTCAGCTGGGTGACCTTGGGCAAGTCACTTCCCTGATCAATACCTCAGTTTCCTCTTTTGTATAATGGTATAACAGCAGTACCCCAGAGTACAGTATACCTTAACACTACACTTCAAACGACAGTACACATCACAGGGTTGTGAGCATTAAATGAACTGATACTTGTGAAGGGGTTGGCACAGTGCCCAGCACACAGGAAGTGTGCTAATCTACTCATAAATAAATGGAAAAACAAACAAAACAACAAGAGGTGTGGCCCTGGTGGTGTGGACCAGTTGGCATTAGGCCTAGACCCCCAAGCCTTGAGTCAAAATGAGTCACTCTCTCAAATGCTGTCATTTATTGGCTGGGTGACCAAAGGTAAGTGACGTTACATTGCTGGGCCTTAGTTTTGCTGGGCTACAAACTCCAAGTCACTCTTGCAAATGCAGGTGACAAACCTTCTGTGGAAACTCCCCACACAGAAAGACCCCAGCCTAAAGCCTCATTTGTAAAAGTGTTACTGGTGAGACAAGGGGTCCTGCAGGTCGGCCTCCTGAGACACCCTGGGGAGCCTCCCCATCCCTTTCCTGAATGAGCCCATTTCCGAGGTAAGTGATACAGAATGAGCCCCATGGAGCCACTCAACAGAAAAGGTTGTCATAGCTTCAGAGGATGGGCAAGAGATGCTGAAACCAGTGCAGGGTGGCCATGCAAATAATTTGACATCTTGTCCAAGGATCTGGACCTTACACTTTGGCCTGTAACAACCAGTTTCTGCATCTCTCTGAGACATTTCTCCAAAACTGAGACAGGCCCCTGTGGGAGAAGTCTGCAGCAAAGACTGCTGGGAGTAGGTGGATCAATTCCCAAGCTCCCTGGCCCCTCATTCCAGATTGCTCTAAGATGTGTTCCCCAGAGGAGCTGATTCCAGCTGCCCCACCGGAATCACGGCTCAAGCACTCTCTCCCTTGCTGCCCGTCCCTCCCCATCGACATTCCCGGGGGTCATCTCCCAGGTGAGCTACGTGCCTTTGAATCCTTGTTTCAGGATCTATTTTGGGGCACCCCAAACTAAGACAGGGGTTGTTTCTTACTTTTTATCAAGATTACTCGTAGAGCAGAGATGGGCATTTTGGGTTGGACTGACCTATTTTTCCACCATCCACAAATGTGCATCTGAGGACGTCCTATGTGTCAGGCTGAGCAACACGTGAGACTTTCCCTGCCCCATGAAGCTGATGCAGAAGAAAAATGTTTAACAAAAAAAATGCTGAAGAGGTTACCAGGGGGAAGGGGGAGAGGGGAGGGAAGTAAAGAGGGACAAATAATATGGTGACGGAAAATAATTTGACTTTGGGTGATGGGTATACAAAACAATCAATAGTTCAAATGCTATAGAGATGTTTACCTGAAACCTATGTACTTTCATTGATCAAAGTCACCCCATTAAATTTAATTTTTAAATAAAAAATTTTTATAAAACAAAACAAATATACACACAATGAATGAATCCATCCCAGAAAAGATGCATTCTTAGAGCCAGAAGACAACAGCTCTGATGGCACACGGCGGGTCACATGAACAGGTCTGGGACCCAGGGAGTACCCGTCTCAAGATGAGGTCTCCCGGATGAGGAGGAATCTGGTCAGTGGCGAAGAGCTTTCCAGGCCAAGGGAATGGCTGAGACAGGGAGTGTGGGTCGGGAGATGCTTCGCAGTTTCAAGGAATGAGGTGGTGCCGCGAAGAACTTTTAATTTAATTTACTCTTTTTTCTCTCCCTCTACCAACTTTCTGATATTCCTTTGGGTTCCTCAAACTCCATTTTATAAATCACCGTTCCCTTTCTACCACCTCCCATTCTTCGCTCTTGGCGGAGAGTAGGTTAGGTCATCTGTAGCAACAAAAGGCATCCTCTGAGTCTTCACTTAGTCACTTCACAAACAAACATTCACGGAGCACCAACAACATGCTGGGCCCTATCCAGGTCTTGGAGACACAAGCCATAGGAATCCCTATCCAAAGGCAGACAGAATAAAACCCAACAAATAATGCCTCGTGTCAGGGTGATGAGCATGAGGGAGAAAAGTGATGCAGGGAGGGGAGGGGTAGGGAAACATCAAACAGGGAGCAGGATGAGGGCAGCAATGACATTAGCATCAGCTGGTGACGGCAATTGTTCTTCACCATCTGGCAGGGAAGAAATTCACTGATAAGAATGCTCTGATTGGTGCTGCCCAATAGAACTTGGTAAGAGCTGTGTGTGAAATTGATACTTTTCTAGAAGCCCCTTTGAAAGAGTAAAAAGAAACAGGTGAAAATTAGCTTTAATAACATAGTTTCTTTAAGTCAGTCTATCCAAAGTGTTATCATTTCAATAGGCAATCAATATGAAAGATTTATTAATAAGATGCTTTAGGCATTACTTTGGGCTAAGTCTTTTAAATCTGGTGCATATTTTCCACTTACTTCACATCTCGATTAAGGTGCTGAATGGCTGCATATGATCAGTTGTGAATGTACTGGACATGTAGGTCCAGAGAAAGAGACACTGATGTAAAGATGTGAAGAAACATCAGGGGTGAGCCACATGATTATTATAACAGGGGGAAGCTCTAGGCAGAAGGATAGCCAGTGCAAATGTCCTGAGGTAGAAATATGCTTGGTGCATTTGAGGAATAGTGTGGAGGTCAGTGTGGCCAGAATCAAGTGGGCCAGAGCGACCATGGGAGGATATGAGGGCAAGGAGGTAATGAGACTTTGTAGGCCACAGGGAAGACTATGGCTTTTGCTCTGAGTGAGGTAGGAGCTATGGAGGGTACTGAGCAGAGGAGAGACACAATCTGATATAGTAAAATAAGACCCCTCTGGGACAAGGCGAGAAGCTGGGAGACGGGAGGAAGCGACTGCATTGTTCCTGGTGAGTGATAATGGGTCTAGGCCAGGTTGTGCCAGAACAATGAACACTGAGATGAATTCAATCCTGCCCTTCGATGATCACACAAGTGGATGAGAGAGTCAAGCCTGAGCCCTCCGGTCCCAGAGATGTAGGAGGCTGGAATGAGGAGGAACTGAATACAGACAAGAGGGCTGGGGCAGCATCATGGCAGAGTTCAGTTCTGAGGAGGCAGCACAGCCCCACATCCCACAAGATCCCAGACCTGGGGTTATACCCCCCACCCTGTGTTTTCTCACTGTATGGCTTTTGCTCAAACCTGTCTGGGAATCCTACTTCCCCCTTACCCAGTGCCACCCTACTCAGCACCCAAAATATACTATCTCCTGATCTCCTCCCTGGAAAGGTGGGAAAGAATAAGAAGGAAAATGGGAGGTGGAGGAGGCTTCTCTGGCCGAGTGCCCTCGGAGGCAGAGGCTCCCTCAGAATATGTGGTGCATAAGAAATCAGCGGGCTAGACAGTGGAGGCTGTGAACTGGAGGCTGAGCAGGTGGGTCTTGTCGTGTGGACGGTGAGAGTCATGTAAGGTTTCGGAGCAAGGGAGAGATGTGACTGGGGTTGGTGTTAGGAAGACAAGCCTGACAGCTGACAGGACAGATTGGTGGTGATGGAGGCAGGAGCCAGGAGGAAGCCGCAGAGCAGGCCAGCATAATGAGTGCTGGAAGTAGGACAAAGGCAGTGGGAGTACAAAGGAGGCCCCGATTTATATTTAGCTGCCATTGATTGCTGTGCACCAGGGAGCCTGCCTGGGCTTATCAAGTCCTCCCTGAGTCCCCATAGTTAGCAGGATGAGTCCCATTTTACAGAGGAGGACGCTAAAGTCCGGAAAAGTTACGAATGCATAGAGAACCACATCACCGAGTAAGAACTTGAACCCAGGACATCACACTCAAGAACCCCAAATCTCTGCCTCACATGGCTTATTGGATGGGGCTTGGGCAATGGTGGCAACGAGAGATGGCTTCCTGGTTCTGAATGAACCATCAAGCAACCGTCATTCATTTATGTGACAAGGGTTTGCTAGCACCTGCTGTGGGCCAGGTACTCAAGTAGGGCCTGAGGATGCTGCCATGAACAAAGTGACAACGGGAAAACATATGGTAGGTCAGATGGTACGCAGCACCATGGAGAATAACATGGCAGCCGGCAGAGCTTCCAATGGAAGGACCAGGTGTGGGTGGGAGAGACAGGAATCCAGGCAACTGTAGGGTTTTTCCTGGGCTGTCTGAAGGAAGGAGTTGCTGGCAATTGAGATACAGAAGACGGAGGAAGGGGTAGGTTTGAAGGAAGATTGAGAGCTGGGTTGTGGACACACTGAGTTTGAGATACCAGTTGTCTTAACTCCCTTGTTAAATCCTTCCACTGGCTCCCATTAGGCTTAGAATAAACTCTACAATGACCACAAGACCTTGTGTGACTTAACTCCTGGTGTCCATGCCGTCCCACGCTGGCCACTCTGACTTTCTGTCTGCCAATAGGAAAAGCTCTTTCGTAACATGGTAATGATATATTGGCTATTTCTTCTAGTTCCAATGCTTGCCCATCCCCTCAAACCTCTCCCTCTTTGCCTAGCTAGCCCTCGTCAAATCCTTCAGGTTGTAGCACAAATTCCGCCTTCCCAGAGAGCATTTCCCTGGCACCTCTGGCTAGGGACCCTTCACTCTCTGGAATTATGTTTTTTATTAAGTTGTGCTTATTATTCACCTCTTCTGGAAGGTCAGCTCCATGAGTACAGACACCATGTTTTATTTTTTGCAGCACCTGAAGCATTTTTTTATGATCTAGTAGGTACTCACTAAAGATCTGGTGAATGAGTAAGGAGTGGCGTAAGACAGGGTTACGGTAGACCGGATATTCCAGGGTGGATAGATAAAGTGGAAAAAGCCAAGGGCCACAATGGAATGTTGGGGAAAAGCAGCATTTTAAGAGACAACAAGAAGAAGGAGATGATGAGAAAGAGGGAGATGTCACAGAGCTGGGAGAGGACATGGCAGAGAGTGTCATCCCTGGTGATCAAGTTCAAAAGTGTATTGAGATAGGCGAGGTCACTGATCTCCAGAGCAGCACAGAGATGAGTAAGATGCAATGGATGAAGAGCACCCATTATGCGCAGCATCAGGTCACTGGGGAGGGAGTCTTGCTGTGGCTGCTGGCTGGAGAGAAGAGAGGACTGGAGATGAGAGCCTGGGGCTAGGAAGAGAGGCGCTGCATGGTGGGAGAGAAGTTAAAATGCTTACATGTCCAGAGAGACGTTGATAGTGTATCTCTTGGTGTTTAGAGCTGCGCTGCCCAATACGGTAACCATTAGCCACACATAGCTATTTAATATATACACTTAATTTAAATTAAGTTAGACATTCAGTTCCTCAGTCACATCAGTTGCACTTACCAGTAGCTATTTAAATATATACTTAATTTAATTTACATTAAGTGAGACATTCCATTCCTCAGTTGCATTAGTCTCATTCAAACACCTCACAGCCACACGTGGACAGCTGCATACACAGAACGTTTCCATCGTCGTAGAAAGTTCCATTGGCTGGTGCTGCTCTAGCATGTCCACCCCACCAGGCCAGGAGTTATTATCTGTTTTATTCATAGCTTTATATCCAGAACCTAAAACTCTTCCTGACATACAATTGGTGCTCAATAAATGAATGAAGGAATAATGAAGTGAAATGTAGGAAAGCAAGCATAGGGATAACTAGTAGAGTATATTCTAGAAGAGATGGAAGGGTGGGAAGAGGCAGGACTTGTCTTGAACTAGGAAAAGAATCCTGGAAGACAGTGATGGTTGTCTACCTGACAGCCATCTCCAACTCTTCCCTCACTAGATGGAGCCCATCTTCCACCAAAGAGGCAGAAAATGTCCAAGAGTGTCTTTTTTTTTTTTTTTGTGACAGAGACAGAGAGACAGAGAGAGAGACAGACAGGCAAGAAGGGAGAGAGATGAGAACCATCAATTCTTCATTGTGGCTCCTTAGTCTTCTTAGTTGTTCATTGATTGCTTTTTCATATGGGCCTTGACTGGGGGGCTACAGCAGAGTGAGTGACCCCTTGCTCAAACCAGTGACCATGGGCTCAAACCAACGGCCATGGAGTCATGTCTATGATTCCACACTCAAGCTGGTGAACCCCCACTCAAGCCAGATGAGCCCTCACTCTAGCCCAGGGGTCCCCAAACTATGCCCCGCGGGCCGCATGCGGCCCCCTGAAGCCATTTATCTGGCCCCCGCCGCACTTCCGGAAGGAGCACCTCTTTCATTGGTGGTCAGTGAGAGGAGCATAGTTTCCACTGAAATACTGGTCAGTTTGTTGATTTAAATTTACTTGTTATTTATTTTAAATATTATATTTGTTCCCGTTTTGTTTTGTTTTTACTTTAAAATAAGATATGTGCAGTGTGCATAGGGATTTGTTCATAGTTTTTTTTATGGTCCGGCCCTCCAACGGTCTGAGGGACAGTGAACTGGCCCCCTGTGTAAAAAGTTTGGGGACCCCTGCTCTAGCCAGAGACCTCAGGGTTTCAAACCTGGGTCCTCTGTGTCCCAGTCCGATGCTCTATCCACTGTGCCACCACCTGGTCAGGCCCAATAGTGTCTTTTACCCAGGATTCTTTGAAGTGGACAAGACTGAGTCATGTGCCTAATAAATTCTGAGTGAAAGTCTGCTGGAAGCTTCTGGGAAAGTTTCATTCTCTTGAGGAGTCGCGTGCAGGGGACAGTCTTTCATCTTCTTGTGCATCTACATGGGATGGCTGGGCAGACACTTTGGAACCAGGGTGGCTATACTGGGATCCTGAGTGGCAAAGGTGATCGGACAGTCTTTACACTAAAGATGGCTGAGTGGAAAGATGGAAAGATTCCTTGGAGACTGCTGAGCAGATCCAACCACCCAGTCTCCAGACTTCTTGTAACCTGGGTAACAAACATCATTCCTACCAGTTAAGAGCTAGACAAACTGGGTTCAAATCCCAGTTCCTCCAATCACAAACTGTGTGGCCTTGGGCAAGTTACTCAACCTCTCTGTGCCTCAGTTTCCTGAGTGGTAGAGTATAGATGATAATCGTACTTCCCTTATAGCTGTGAAAATTTATGTGATATGCTTAACTTGTTCTTGAAATTTACTAAATCCTGTGCAAACATTTGCTTTCATCATCATTTTAATTTTATTCTGTTACTTGCACCTAAGTTATAGCAGAACCGACTGATAAAGGCCACATCATGAGTCTATTCTTTGCGAGGTTGTACACTTTACATACCGAGACCCCATTTTATGCCCCTGTATCTTTACCAGTAAGTGGTTTTTCATTTCATCGACAGGACAACTGAGCCCCAGAGGGACGAGCTACATGCCCACAATCACACAGCTAACATGTGGTGCCTGGACCTGAGTCTGCCTCTGCCTCTTCCACTGCGCTGCCCCTTGGTTAACCCTACCACCCCAGCTACCCTCTCCGGGGACCTCAGCCAAGCTCATGCCTCCGCTCACCTGAGTAGAGAAGAAGCTCTATTTTCTCTGCTGTCTGGAAGTTAGGGTATCAGTCAATATTTGTAGAGGAACAACTATTCTGTGCCGGGGGAGGGAGGATGATGGGTACATGTGATGATGGGTTCATGGTAAAGAGTAAGGTTATCAGTTGAGAAGGAGGGGCAAAGGACAGGAGAGTGAGAAGACGTTAGCATGGTTGGAAAGCAGGGGAGAGGATGGGGGCTGTTGTGGATGCCCTGACCTTAGGTTAGGAGCACTTGCCCTTTATAAATCTGGGTCAAATCTTCCTGAGATGGGTGCCCGGCAGCATAACTGCTCTCCATGCAGTCTGTGTTCTTGCCATTCATAGACTGTGCCAGTCCTCTTCAAATTCATTCTGCTATCACCTGGCTTGTAATTCCTCTTGGGAAAACTATTTAAAATTTTATTTTTAAACCCTCAAATGCAGAGAGTCAAGCTAATCACTCTCCTCAATTCATGACATATTTTCACCTTCAGTCTGTGCGATGCCCCTCTCCTGATTGCTTGTTCAAGCATCCATTCCCTCTTGTCACCAGACTCTGCTTCCCTTCTTCCCCCACAAGAGTCAAGTAATACCATGTTTAATTTGGTCTTACTGGGACGCTTTCTGGCAAAACAGGTTTCATTTTGATGTCTATATTTTTAATTTACATAAATGGTGCAAAATTAGGCATAGACTGTTTCTGTTTTCACCCAGAACCATGTTTTGAAGCCCCTTCCAAGAGAGACTGTTGGACCTGTAGTCAGAGCTGTCCCTGGGCCTGGGGCTCCAGAGGAGTAACTGTCACATCCCACCACCTGTCCCCCAGGCATGGACACCAGCACCCCTGGCTCCTCCTCCACAGATGGTGCTGGAGTGAACATCTCCGTACCCTCCTGGTATGGACCCAGGGAAAATCTCCCCAGGATGGGTGGCCGGGAGCATGACTGTTGGTGGGTCTGGACTTAACTGGACTCAGGACTGCCAATGGCCCTCCAGAGTGACTGCGCATTCCCACCCAATTAAGGTGTCTTATCCACCTTTTAAATTTTTTTCACTGTAAGAGGCATCCAAAGATACTGCTTTAATTTTCATCTTTCTGATTACAAATGGTTTTGAGTACCACATGATACTGATTAGCTTCTCAGAGGTCTCTTCCCTAATCTGCATGTTCTCCTATTGGGATTGCTGCATCATCCTGTTGACTTGCAGACATTCCTTCATATGGTCTTGATTGGCACTGCTCAATATGGTAGCCACTGGCCACACGTGGCTAGTGCGAATGAGGAGCTGGGTTTTAAATAGTATTTACTTTTAATTCATTTCTATTTAAAATAGTCAGCTGTGGCTAAGGACTACCATAATGGACAGCAGTTAGTTATTAATCCCTGGTTAGTTTTTCTTCTACCATTCGATGCACTATTTACAAACACTACTTTATAGTTCTTACCAGGTGCTTTTCTAAAAGATTTATAAATATTTAGATAAATTCATTTAAAAATCCTAACCACCCATAAGTAGATGCTATTCTCTCCATTTTATTGATGAGAAAACTGAGGCACAAAGAGGTTGAGTAATTTTCCCAAAGATGCATAAGAAATGGTAGGGCCAGGGCCTGGATCTAGGCAGTTTGGTATTCACCCCTCCCCCTGATTATGTCTTTATTCGAACAAAACATTTTAGTTGTCATGTAATCAAGTATGTTTTGCTTTAGAGCTTATGCTTTTTTGCCTTTTTTTTTTTTTTTTTTACAGAGACCGAGTCAGAGGGAGGGACAGATAGAGACAGACAGGAACGGAGAGAGATAAAAAGCATCAATCATCAGTTTTTTGCTGCGACACCCTGGTTGCTCACCGATTGCCCTCTCATGTGCCCTGACCGCGGGCCTTCAGCGGACCGAGCAACCCCTTGCTCGAACCAGCAAGAGCTTATGCTTTTTAAGGTCTATTTAAGAAGTCCTTGTTCTCCCTGGATCGTACCGATATTCTTCTCCCTTAATGTGAGGTTCTTACCTCACACATGAGATCCTCTCAAGTGCCTGGACCTTTGTACTGAGAAGTTCTTCCTCTTATTTGTCTATTAAAGTAGAGGATTACACAAAAGGACATGTTTCTATTTTGGGTGATTCCTGATGCTCTCTTAAAGTGTAGTGTTTTCTTAAATAAAAAGGAACAGGAGCAGATGCAAAAAAACCCAGAAAGTGCCAGGTAAGTGATTCTAGAAGAGATGGGTTGAATATGCTGGGGACAAGAAGGGGATGGCATTTGAGAGGGGACTTGCAGATTCGGAGATTAGCAGGTCTAGGGCCTCCTGAAGGATGCACTAACTTGTGATAACAGGCAGAAGGAGGCAGTGGACAGGAAGCCTCCTTGAGAGACTAGAATAAGAAGGGGGAGGATAATGTGGTGATTTGAGGTGGGTGGGGCACTGTGTCTTCTCAACAGAATAGATTCACAAAGAGCACAGCGTCAGTGCAGAAGCAGAGCCTGCGGAGCCACTCCAGATGTTTGATGGGGTGAAATTCCTGAGGAAATGGACAACCCTGTCCTCCCCTGAATTCCCAGACACTGAGTGGGCACTCGTACAGAAGGGAGAAGCACTCCCAAACCAAAATATAACTAAACTCTCCCCACAGTTGATGGGAGTTAGACCGGTCCCACACTCGGGGAAATCGTTAGTTTCCACCAAAGTGGAACGGATTCCTCCCTTTGACTTAGCAATTCCATTGCTAGGAAGCCTCCTAGAGAAATGTGAGCAGTAGTTACCAAGAGAAAACCAGAAGAACCGTTCCAGCAGCTTTCTCTGTCATAGCTCCAAAGTGGAAAGTACTCAACTGCCCACCCCCAGTGCCACAGGTAACAGGAGATGCCTCATACACAGCCATGAGAACAGAGGACCTCCAGCTACGGCAATGGCAAAGGCGGAGTTTCCACATACAATGTCCAGGGAAGGAGGCCAGGCACAGCACACAGTAGGATATCATGTATTAACAAGCGAGATTGATCTACACTGTCCTGGGTCAGGATGGGGTTACTGGTGACTGGCCAGGAATGAGAGAGTTTCTGGAGGTTGGGGATATTCTGATTCTTGATTTGGGTGCTGGTGACATGAATCTGTTCCATTTTTAAAAATTACTCAAACTGTACCCACAGACATGTGCTTTTCTGTATGTATGTTAAACAGATTTAGAAAGAAGCGGACGTCTGTGTGCTTGCTGTGGGCCAGGCTGTGTGCATCATTTCATTCAATCATGGAGGCATGAAACTGGCCGAGGGCCCAGAAGAGGGGACGTGGGTGGTAGAATTAACCAAGGGGCAGCACAATGGAGGCTATGATCCTATGAGGTAGGGCCTGCTATTTCTCCTACTTTCCAGACTAGAGGGGTTGAGTCACTGCTCATTCCACAGCCGAACTGGGTTTTGCTGGGATTTGAGCTCATGTCCCATTCGTTTGTAACTGCCCTGCAACACTTCTCAGGCTTGGAAAAGTGAAGGTTCAGGGATTTCTCTGAGACAGAGAAGAAAAAGAAAATAATAAAATAAAAAGAGAGGATGATCTTTAGGAAATTAAAAGGAAGGGGAGTTCAAAAAAGTGACTGCTAATGGCTCAAGAAAACGTTGGCAAGATCCCACGGAAGCAGAGTAGCCTAGAAGCAGATGTGGAGTGAATTTAATGGAGGCACTGACTAAAGGTGAAGAAACGGGCTTTGTGCTGGCCTCAGCCGATTGATAACCAGTGTTGTGGTTGGACCAGCCTTTGTGGTTCCTGTTACGACTGCAAGATCCCCTTCCACAATAATCATCAGGGAACTTGGAAAAGTAAAGGTTTATTACTCACAGGACCTGAAAAATGACACAACATATCTGGGGCCACACAGTGAAGCTGAAGGGAAAGAGGACACATAGGCCGGGGCTTCTGCTTCATCCAAGGAAGGCTCACTTTTTATCGGTGAATTTAAAACAAGAGTAGGAATTTCAGGTACAGGGAAGACCACTGGCCCCAAAGGTCAGTTACTGAAATCAACCAAAATCTCCATAACAAAGGAGCCTCAGTGGGAGAAGGCGGGCCTGGCTCTCTATCTAGTCCTGTGACTGGTGGAGTGTTTATCAAGACAGCTGTCTTTGAAGTGGATGCCCTGGCGATCAAAACTTAAGTGAGGCACTCCACAACTGTCAGGGCTCACACTTACAAAACGCTGAGGGGTACTGGAAGTCCAGCTAAGGGGACTCCGTGCAGGAAGTAAAGGGACACTATCCACTGGTTCTCTTGTGCCATTCTGGGCTCACCAATCATTTCCCAACATGGCAACAACTCGCCGTTACAGATTCTCACTTTTCTATAGCTTTGTTCATGGGTGCCATCCCCCACAGGAGGCGGGCTGACACCTACTTTGCTGAAGAGCAAACCAGGGTTCCAAGAGGCCAAGTGATTTGACTGAGATCACACAGTAAGTTTCAGATCTGACTTTGAACTGAGGCCTTCTGCCTGTCTCTGCCCCTTGGAGCGAAGCCTCCGTGCCAGTGCAGTCACTCATTACCGTCCCGCTTCTCCCTCTGCTCTTTCACCTGAGAACCTCCTCCCTGCCAATCCACAGCTCTGCCTTCAAAACTGGTTCTGTGCTGGCCCAGAACTTTCTGCCATGTTGGAAACATTTTATTCTGAGCTGTGCAATATGGCAGCCAACAGCCACATGTGGCTAGTGAGCACTTAAAATGTGGCTGAGAGACAGAAATTTTCATTTGATTTAATTTTAATGGATTTACATTTATATTTAAATAGATACATGTGGCTAGTAGCTACTGTGCTATATTGTGCAACTCTGAAGTTGTATTACAGAGTAGCTGACATAATTTGAGGTATGCAGCTGGTCACACACTGGTGTCTGCTGATTACTCCCCTTTTGCTCCCCAGGTCCATTCTCCAGCATGCTAGTGCCCAGCCAAGTCAATCCCTGTGGACTACAGCTCCCAGAATTCTTTGCTCTGGTTCCTGGTTGGGTCTGACCAATAGGAGGCTTTGGCAGAAGATGAGGGAGATTGGAGTCTTGCTGCTGTGCTCCTTCCCTGGCTGGAAGCCCTGTCCTTCCTGTATGGCTCTGACTACTGGGTTCCAGGAATGGAGGGATAGCAATGGCTTCCCTCTGGGGATCTCAACATCCCTCAACATCCCTTACCTATTTCTTTGACTTACCCCCATCTCTGTAAGGAATTTCTTTATGACCTGTTCTTCACTTGAAACCATCTGGTGGGTACACTGTTTTCTGTTGGGACCTTGATTGATAAAACGTAGGAGCAGTGGTGGGATTCAAATAATTTAACAACTGGTTCTCTGCCCTAATGACTGTTTTAAGTATAAAAAAAGATATCCTGAAAGGTAGTTTATTTTATGCATTTAAAACTTAAATAAGAATAAAAGAGGTACACAAAACTAGATTATAAGAGAATTTTAAAATATTAATGAAAAAAATATTAAATAATACCTGACAAAAACCCCAATAAAACTGTTATTTAAGGTATTTCCATATTGCTATTTGATTGGCATCCTCACTTGCAATTTTTTTCACTTATGGATGGAATGAACATTACTACCGGTGCTTATAACATGCTGTTGCGCAGATGACTGTTAAAAAAGAGTAAGGAATGTAAATGTGTGATTTCCACACTGGGCAGCTTCCCAGGCGCCCACCTTAGAGAGAACCCTGATTACAAGTGCCCTTTTAACAATTGATTTGCTGAACTCAACCAAAAAATAGGTATTGGTTTTGCCAAACCAGTGCAAACCGGCTAAATCCCACCACTGGGTAGGAGGAATGGACGGTCTGTGAAGGCTGTCTATCTGAGGGTTCCCAAAGCCCCCAGTTTCTGAGACAGAGGTCTCTGGAGAAGCAGGATTTGATTCTAGGATTCCTTGATACTCTGTTGCCTTTTCCCAATAAGACTTAAAATTGGGGGAAAGACATTCTGCCAGGTTCCTGCTCTCCCCGTTGTAACAAGAATAATTCCTTAGAGCAGAAACTAATAAACAGAGGAGGTGAGCGGAATAAGACAGAGGTGTCTCTTAAAGCTGTCTTGAGATGGCGCTGGTGAGGGCATGTCACAGATCAGGATGTGGGGCAAGGGCCCATGACAAGCCTGCTTTCTGTCTCTTCTTCCTGGGCACTCAGCTAGACTGCATTTCCCATTCTCGCAGGTAGGTGTGGCCACGTGACTAAGTTCTGTCCAGCAGGGAGTGAGTGGTAGTGATATGGGCTACTTCCAGGCCAGGCCCAGACATGTTTCCCAGGAACTCTCCTCCATAGTCTTTTCCCTTCTATGGATTCATGGCAAAGAGCACAGAGACCTTGAAAGTCACAGGCTGAAGACAAGGAACAACAATCCTGAAGGAGCTGGGGCCCCTGCCTCCCTGGCTTGGAGGAGAGCTGCCCGTGATTTCAGAACACCCATTTGGGGCTTTAGGTACGCAAGAACTAAACTTCTATTGTATTTGAACCCTTATATGTGTTGGGGGTTCTTTGCTCCAGCAACAAGCATTATCTAATATACTTACTAGTACATTAGCTTGTCTAATACACAGTGACCAATACACTTGTGTAGCTAAAATTCCGGCTCCAGGAGGCCATGGATCTATCTCTTGTTCAATGATGGACCCTCAGTGCCTAGGACAGGTTACCAGTACATGTTAGTTCTCAATAGTAAGTATTTAGTGAATAAGATGTCAGCTTCCATTTTTCTTTCACCAGCTTGGTGAAAGGCAGAAAAATGTAGCAGATATGAACTCCAGCTCTCAGGTGGGAAGGGGCTGGGTGTATATCCACAATTATTCACTAATTGTCTATGTTGGGCAAACTCCCAACCTCAGTTTTCTCACAGGAAGGATGGAAATTATAAGCTTTTTCTTTTAGTGAGACAGTAGGAGGATTAAACGTGACCATTCATGAAAAGTGCTGAGCACACTGCCTGATGCATAGTAAGCTCTCAGGAAGTAGCGGTCATAATGATCTGAACTTTTCTTATTCTCTGGGTAAACCAAAAGCTCAGAGATGGCCCCTGCAATTGGCTCTGACAAATCTCAGGCCCCAAAGTAGGGGGGTAGATGGGGGGAGGAGAGAAGGAAGGCCTGAGTCTGAGATTACAGCCAAAGACCAACTCAGAAAAAGCAATTACATTCCCATGATCCTTCTGCTGTCCCAGGAGGGCTTGAGACTCTGTTTCACATCCTGATCTCAGACAAACTGCAGAAATTAGCCCCACTGCCTGGGGCCTCAGACTAGCTGCCTCTGGATCAGGGTCCCGCTGGGAACCCAGAACTCAGCTTGGTGGAGTCCTCAGGAACAAGCCATAGTTTAATTTGGGGCATCCCACGTTTGGGGGGTTATTATTATCATTAGCCTGGAGGTATGGGCAATTGGACACATGCCTGAAGACTGATCAGGTCTTTCTCCTCCATTAATTAAAATGTGAATCACAGCTGAGTCACTGAAGAAAGAAAATGGTCAATGAACAACTCCGACTTCCTCCCTCCTTCTTTGCTCGGAGAGATGAGTCAGCAGAAGTCCGGATCCAAAAATGAGAAGCGGAAAAAAAGAAGAGTTGCAGGGCTTGGGAGAGCAGCAGCAAAGTGAGCTGAGACACTTTCTCCTTGTCTTAGCAGAAAACGTCCCCAAATTCTCGACCCAAGGCCAATGAACCAAACTCCTCTAGCGAGCACACCTCTCTATTTCTGGTTTTTACACAGACCCATGGGCACCCCAAGTTCTAGACAAGCTTCAGCAATTTCTTTTCTGGATTCCTTCAGGCAACAGCAGGTTTCTCATAAAGCCAAAAATAGCTTTCAATTTCCATATTTTTGCCTCATTTCCCCACAAAGCCTCAAGCTTTGAATTTATAAATCTTGTTTCACAGGTAATAGAAGAGTAGGAACCATGTTGTTTCTGGTCAGTGCAAGAGGGCCATGGGGAGCTAGAGTAGAAGGTTCTAGAAGTAGGGGCCCCTCAGAATCAGGGCATCCATGGAGCCTCCTGGCTAAAAACATGGCACTTGGAGCCAGGCTGGTGTGAATCCTGGCTCTGCGTAGCCTGGGACAGTTAGTTCGTCTTTCTGAACCTCAGTTCCTTATCTGTGAAATGGGGGTAGTAGAGAACCTACTCATAATGTAGTGAAGATGGAAAACAGCATCCACTAGAAGTCAGCAATGATAGTAATCATTAGAAAAAAAATAATCCAAGAATTCCTGCCTCACCCCTAAGATCACCCTAAGGGAAAATGATTAGACTGGTTGGGCGGATGGCCCTCACTGAGTAGAGAGGATGCACAGTGCCTAGCACATACACTCAAGCTGGTGTGTGTGTGAGTGTGTGTGTGTGTGTGTGTGTGTGTGTGTGTGTGTGATTCCTCCTGCAAAACTGCCTGATAACATTTCACACATCACGAATTTTCAGGATCATTTTTTAAAAAACTATGACTTTACACATAGTTGGGATATAAAACTGAGACTCCTGGACATAGATAAGAGTACAGTGGTTACCAGGGGGAGGGCTGAGGGGAGGGAGCTGGGGGAAAGGTGTAAAGAGAGACAAACATAAGGTGATGGAAAATGATTTGACTTTGGGTGATGGGTATACAACATAATCGACTGTTCAAATGATGTGGAGATGTTTACCTGAACTCTGTGTCTTCTTGTTGATCAGTGTCACCCTGTTAAATTTAATTTTCTAAATTAAAAAAAAAATCAAATTCATAGGGGGTCTCACCAATGACCCTGGTTTTGATCCTTTGATATTTAAGCCGTTCTCTTTTAAAGAACATGTGGTGTCGTCATCCTTGTCAAAATTTAAATAGATGAACACTGTCCAGGTCCATCTGTTAATGTCTCAGGGTGTGATTTCAGCAGTTTGCCATAGTCCTGCTCACAGACTTTATGAAATCCTGCATTTTTCTGCAAGGTTGGCAATTTCAAAGTCATCTGCCTTGGACTTGCACTATATTATAGGATAATATTTAACAATCTAGAACAGTGGTTCTAACCAGGGATGATTTCATTCCCCAGGGGTCATTTGGAAATATCTGGAGGCACGTTTTTGATTGTCATGACTTGGGGTGGGGTGTTACTGGGATCTAGTGGGCGGTAGCCATGGATGCTACTAAACATCCTGCAATGCTGTGGCTGAGAAACTCTGATCTACACCCTGATTAACAAAGATGTGGACCCAATGGTCCATGGTCGCCCTGGGGTGAGCTCATTGAATTAGAACTTACTTTTACAAGTGGTTAGTTCTTTAGTGACCAAAAAGTGGATTGTGTCAACTTTTGGGCCCCTCTACCTCCTTCTAACTACAGTAAATTTATGCTAAGTTTGGGGTTCTGTAGCCAGACTCCCTGGATTCTAGGTCCAACTCTGCCACTTCCTAGCTATGGGCAAGTTACCTAACTATCCTGAGCTTCAGTTTTACAAGCTGTAAAGTGTGGCTGATAATAGTGTCCCTCTGAAAAAGGCTGTTGCATGATATGGGTTGATATATATAAAGCACTTAGAACAATGCCTGATACATAGTGAGCTGGGGATGGGTGATGTGGGAAGTGGACTGAATCCTTGGTACAAAATGGTACCTATCTTCCCAATAAAAATTCACATTCTCTTTCCATAGGTGGCTGAGATACGGATGCCTAGTTAAAAATACATTTCACAGCCTCCCTTGCAGCTAGGTGGGAGTCATGAGACTAATTCTAGCTAATGGAATACAGGCAGAAGTGAGTTCTCACTTTCTGGCCTAGTTCATATATACCTCTCCTTTCTCCAGTCTGCATGCTGGATGCGCTATTCAGCCAGCAACACTGGAAGCCACAGCTGCAGAAGGCACCATCTCCACCAGCCCAGACTGCTGAGTGACTGCGCAGAGCAGAGCCAGAGTTGTACCACACACACTTCCACCCCATCCTGCCCCTTACCAATTGTACTTCAGAAGTTAGTTTCTCACTCAGGTATACTTCTGGATTTTATCCGTTATAGTCTCTTCCTTCAGCAGAAAATATCATTTCCTCACCATCTGACCAGCTTCAAGATGATTCTCAGTCCTTTCCCTCACCCCCTCCCCACGATCTGGCAGATATACTGGGAGAAAGCCCTTTCTCTAACACAGGAACCAGAAGGAACCCAAAGTCCTAGTTCCTCGGCCAAGTTTTGGAACTCAATTAATGGGCATGAGTGAGACTTGCCACAGGTGAAATTTCAAACTTATATCAGTACCACCAAATGGTAGTAATATGTGTCAACACCTTAGTAGTCTGCTCAAATGCTTAAATGTTACCCTCCCAAAGAAGCATACCTTCACTACCCCATTGAAAACTGCATCCCAACCCCAACTCAACACTTTCAGCTGCCTTTACCAAACATTACTGCTTTTCCCATGACGTCCCATCATCTGTCATACCATTGTTATTGTTTCTAGTCCCTTCCTCTCCTGTTAAGGGCCACAAAGTCTTGCCATCACCAACAACAGAACCTGGCAATATAAAGTGCTGAATGAATGAATGAATGAATGAATGAATGAATAGATGTTGATTTGAATTGAGTGTTTGCTCTGTGCCTGGAACAGTCTAAGGGTTTTACAAATATGAACTCACAACAGCTCAACAAAGTGGAGACCATGAATATTCCCATTTGACAGATAAGAAAACAGGGTTTTCATTTTCTTCAGTGAGAAAGGCACTTAGCCAGGAAGTGGGAGAAGCAGGATTTGAACCCAGACCACTCAGTCCCTTGGTCTAAGGCTTCTGGAATTTACTTTGTTTGAGCACATGTCATAGAGTTGACTAACTCTGGACGAGAAGGAAAAGCAAAGCTGCTTTTTTAGTTTAGTTTGAAAAACATACACCATGTTGAATATGGTGTGTGCATATGGCCAGGCCCAAAAAAATTGTGTTTGGCGACTGTTATAAGGATAGAGAGGTTCATGCGATCAATTCTGGCCCTTCCACTCACTTGCTGTGTAATTTGAGGGCAGTAACCTAACTTTTCTGTGCCCCAGTCTTTTCATTTATACCAGCAATTTTCAACTCCGATGCCACAAGTGTTTTTAAAACATGCAATACCTGACTATTTAGACAAGGTCACTGACCTCTTTTCCCTTACATTGTCAAATAAAAAAATGACAATGGGGCCCTCTGGTTTGCTCAGTGGTAGAGCGTCAGCCTGGCATGTGGATGTCCTGGGTTCAATTCCCAGCCAGGGCACACAGGAGAAGTGCCCATCTGCTTCTCCACCCTTCCCCTTCTCCTTTCTCTCTATCTCTCTCTTCCCCTCCCGTAGCCAAGGCGCCATTGGAGCAAAGTTGGCCCAGACGCTGAGGATGGCTCCATGGTACATCTCAGGCACTGAAATGGCTCCGGTTGCAACGGAGTAACACCCCAGATCGGCAGAGCGTCACCCCCTGGTGGGCATGCTGGGTGGATCCCAGTCAGGCACATGCGGGAGTCTGTCTCTCTGCCTCCCTGCTTCTTACTTCAGAAATATACAAAAAAGGAAAAGGAAAAAAAAAGACAATGGAGGGATGTGGAGGAAGGCATAGTGGGTATAAATGGTGATGCATGGAGACTGTCTTGGGGTGGTGGACACACACTACAGTGTACAGATGATGTGTTGTAGAATTGTGCACCTGAAAACTGCATAATTTTGTTAATCAGTGTCACCTCAATAAATTCAATAGAAGGGAAAACAAATGATAACAGCCAACACAACAACAGCTGCCCAGTGTGAATGAATCAAAATTATTCCTATTTTTTTTCAGCTTGGCAAAAAATATATTTTTTGGTATGCCGCAGAATTTTAGTAATTAGTTTATGTGTGTCATGGGAAGAAAAAGGTTGAAAATCACTGATCTATGCAATGGGTTCTTGGGAGGATGAAATACTTCGTTATTATTTGTAAAGGGTTCAGGGCAAGCTCAGAGACACACTCACATATGTGCACATGTACACGGCATATACGCGCACACACACACAGCAAGGTTCATATAAGTGTTATAAAGTGTCCATTAAGTCATTACCACAGTGCCTGCCTTAAGCTCAGGAGCACAGGCAGGCCGCTGGCGGGCAGAGCCGACCCCTGCACAGCATTTAGTCACACGCTGCCTGGGGAACGGTGTGCTGTCCCATCGCTAGTCAGAAGAGCTAAGGCTGGCCTTCCAATGACTCCTGCTAATTTTAAAGACAGCTTCTCAGCGCTGATGACTGAGAAGTCTTGAGCCCATCATTGCTTTTTAAATAACAGCACAGGGGTATGCTTACAGGCCTGCCATTGGGAAGACATCGGCTCCCCAGAAAGTGGAAAGTGACAAGTGGCCCAAGCTGCTCCGAACAGGACAGAAAATTGCCTGGAGCAAAGCAGAGGTGAGCAGGGAGAGAAAGCGTAAGTCCACCCTCTGTGTCCTCGCCTGCCGGCTCTAAGGTTCTGGCGTCGAAGGATCTGGTGTCGGCTGAGACACAGCTGACCCTTGAACAGTGTGGGGGTCAGGGGTGTCGACCCCCTGCACAGTCAAAAAATCCATGTATAACTTTCAACTCCCCAGAAACTGAACTACCAATAGCTTGCTGTTGACTGGAAGCCTCATGAATAACCAACAGTTGATGAACACATATTTTGTATATGTATTATATATTATATTCTTACAATAAGGTAAGCAGAGAAAAAGGAAATGTTAAGAGAATCACAGAAAGGGAAAACACATTTATAATATTTATGGAAAAAATATCCATGTATAAGTGAACCTGTGCACTTCAAAATCCTGTTGCTCTAGGGTCCACTACGTTGTCAAGTCCAGTGAGGTCTGAAGCCTGCAAAACACATGCAGCTCCAAAGAGCTTTCTTCCAGTGAGCTAATGAAACCCCAGGCGTGACAGGTCACTGACGCTAAGTGTGGTCACACAGAAGGGAAATGTGTGCAATTCCATTCCAAAAAAACTGGCAAATTGCAGGGCTGGAGTGAGAGCTCTTAGTAATAGTGATGATGATGGTGATGATAAAGGTGGTATTATTATTATTATCATTACCATCACCATCCCTCAATAGTCCCTAATATTTATTGAGTGTTTACAAGGAGCCAGGCACTGTTCTAAGAGCTTTACATAGATTCTTTCAATTAATTCTCTCCATGACTCCAGGAAGTCTCAGTGAACAGATGAAACAAATGAGGCCCACACAGGTTCTAGAACCTTCCCCAAGCTTGTAAGAGGGGAAGCTGGTTCAAGTCCAGCTGGCCTGGTAATATAGCATCTTCATGACCCTCACCATTACAATGATGTTCTGTGTATTTTACAATGTTTGCATACCCACTGAGGTGAGGTATTACCAGCCCCATTTTATAGATGAGAACATTGAGGCACAGAGGGGCTGGCTTACTTGTTCAACATAACACAAGCAGGGAGGTGGTGGACTCAGGATTCATCCCCACTGCCTTCCTGCCTCACTGCCCACATCAACCCCACTGGATGCGCATTCTTTCTGGAAGTCAGCTTTACAAAGCAGGGAACCTGACCCCAACTTTAGTGGGACAGCATCAGTTCAGAGTTTGAGCAGGAAGACTGAAACCCTTGATAGTCCCTGCCAGCCTCGGTGAGCAGGGGGCTGCTCGGTTTGGCCACTTTCAGCCTGGCACTTGATAATGCGCTGAATGGAGAGGGTGGGTGGGCACCCTTGTGCCCAGGCAGGGCAAGTACGTCATGTACATTTGTATTCTAGCCACTACAGTCGGACAGAGTGAACCTTCTAAATAAAAATCTGATGACATCTATCCCTGCTCTGAATCCTTCCATGGCTTCCTCATGCCTTCAGAATAAAGGCTCTACTCCTCCAAACATGGCCTGATCCCTGCTGACCTTCTGTGGATTTTTCTCTTGCCTCTCTTCTCTCTCAGCACACAAGCACATGCACACACATGTATGCACACACAACACGTGTACATGTGCGAACAACTGCATGCACACATGAACATGCATGCATGCACACAATTCCAGTTACACTTTTTTTCTGTGTAGATCCTGCATCTAGACTGCCTGGATTTGAATTCCAGTTCTGCCACTTGGGCAGGACACTTAACTTTGTGCTTCATTTTCCTTTTTGGTAAAATAGTTTGTTTACCAATGTGATTCTAAATTCTAAACCCCAATGTGCTGAATTTTGGAGGTGAGGCCTTTTGGAAGTGGCTAGGACGTGAGGGTGGAGCCTTCATAAATGGGATTAGCGCCCTTATGTGAGGGGCCCCAGAGAGCTCCTTCACCCCTTTCGCCACGTGTGGACACAAGAAGATGGCAATAATCCAGCAAGTGAGCCTCACCAGACAGTCTGCCCATGCCTTGATCTTGAACTTCCAGCCTCCAGAACTGTGAGCAATAAATGTCTGTGGTTTATAAGCCACCCAGACTGTGGTTATAGTGGCCTGAACAGACTAAGACAATGGCCACTTTCCATTTGGTTTTGTGGAAGATGATACACATAACATGGCATGTGATTCAGAAAAACACATGTCATATATTGTGGAAATTATTTATTTCCAAGTCTCAGTGTCCCTCTACCGAGGCAAACACAATTATTAATTTATTATGGGATCTTCCAGAAACAGCCTGCATTTACAAGCAAATGGTAGCTGCTATACGTACCATTATAAAACTTGTCCTTTTCACCTGACAATATATCTTGGATACAGAGAGTCCTATTTTTCCATCTGGAAAATGGGAATATGACAGAACCCACCTTACAACTTGTTATAGAATTAAAGGAGTTAATACTCATCTTAGAACAGCATTTAGAATGGTGCCTTTCACAGCGGGCATTCTTTTTTTTTTTTTTTATAGGATAGTTTTGTTTTGTTTTTTTCTTAAGCTGGAAACCGGGAGGCAGTCAGACAGACTCCCGCATGCGCCCGACCGGGATCCACCCTGCATGCCCACCAGGGGGCGATGCTCTGCCCATCTGGGGCGTCGCTCTGTCGCGACCAGAGCCACTCTAGCGCCTGAGGCAGAGGCCAAGGAGCCATCCCCAGCGCCCGAGCCATCCCCAGCGCCCGGGCCATCTTTTGCTCCAATGGAGCCTCGGCTGCGGGAGGGGAAGAGAGAGACAGAGAGGAAGGAGAGGGGAAGGGGTGGAGAAGCAGATGGGCGCCTCTCCTGTGTGCCCTGGCCGGGAATCGAACCCGGGACTTCTGCACGCCAGGCCGATGCTCTACCACTGAGCCAACCGGCCAGGGCCCACAGCGGGCATCCTTTAAGCACTAGCTCTTATCAGCACCCAGAGTTCTGCTGCTTCCTTGTTTAAATGACTCCATAGCATCCCACGGGATTGATATACTCGAACTTACTGGTTAGTTCCCCATGATTGACACAAGTTATTTCTAGCCCTTTGCTACAATAATGCTTAATAAATGTGGTTGAACAAGCAAAAGAACCAATGAATGAAGAAATGCTCTTTGAGCAGGAGAGAGAGAACTTGGGTATTCAAAGTTGTTCAGTATCTTCTTAGGCACTAAGTCTTGGGCTTTTACAAATTGCTTCCATGTAATACTAAAGATATACGTTTGACATCAGATTATTGCATACCAGTACAATCAGATTATTCACTATGCAGGGGTTATCATGTCAGTTCCTTCATGGAGAAAAATGGTCTACCCAATGAGATAATCCTCACAGGTGTGAACTGAGTCGGTCCAGTTTATCAACTGTTCTTTCCCCAAAGAATGTAGTTAGGATCATTTCTACCACCTCATTGCTTTTGAAAATATTGTTGGTCCCAAAAGGAAAATAGTAGTCGGTCAAAGGAGTATCAATCTGGCCCAGGGAAGGAGGCATGTGGTGAAAGAACAGCCTCCAGGATGTCCTTGAAGGATCTGAAGGATACCTGGCAAACCTCGGCTGAGCTGGAGGATGAAGGGTGAAGAAGGGGTGGGAGGCAGAGAGGAGGACGAGGTGGATCATGAGCTTTATTAAAATGTATTTTTGTCACTGAGTTGAAAATAGGCTCACCAACTTCATTCTGACTGTTCCATCTCATGACGTAGCCTTGCTTGTGGGGGCCTTTCCAGTCAGCACATCTCCATGGCAACAGGCTACTTCTCATTCATGCCATCTCCAGGGTTACCCTGCTTGGCTCATTCATGACTGTTGCCAAGGAGACAAGCTCATTGATACAATCTTGAGTCTCTGGAACTTTGCTTTCCCGAATGATGGAGTGTTGGCCTTGGGATAGGAATGGGATCATGGTAAGGAAGTGGGACACAGGGGATTCTGGGATGACTTGGGGGGGGGTCTAAGGACTTAAACTGTAGCAAAGGGAAGATGAGCTGGTGGAAGGTGGGGGAGAGGACTAGGAGAATATCATTCCTGACCTTGCTATCTGAGATGGCTGGTCTTTGAACAATCTCAGGTGTATTTGTGTGGTGTCTTCCACTGGAGCCAGAGGACAATATAGCAGACGCTCAGATGTGTCTTTGTTGGCAGCTGCGCCCCAGCACCCAGCATAGTGCATAACAGAGTAAACTGCCCTACAAATAATTACTGAATATACTAGTTTGTTGTTCATGAGTCTGCTTTTCATAAATTGTGGAAAAAACCACAGAAGCATCAGAACTTCCAGAAGCACTTGCCACTATTTGCTGTCCACTCTTAGCACTTGTGTCCATGCTCCTACCTAAGGCAACACCTTCTACTTGAACAAATACCATTCCTTTCTGTCTACTAAGAGCTGTCCCTCTTGCCAACCCTTTCTTTCTGGCATCACCATGTCCCCCAAGCCCTGGGTTATCCCCACAGTGTACAATCTGTTAGTCTCCTATCTTCAAAAAAAAAAAACAACAACAAAAAAACAAACCTCTTAACTTCACTTTCCCCAGCAGCTAACACCCTTGCTCAGCAAGGTCCACCTCCCCATCACCTGTCCACCTTTCACAGCAAAACTCTTTCATAAAAACTGTTAGTAATCCCTCCAATACCCCTTTCCCTCCACGCTCAAAGCAGCCTTGGCTAGGACTGCCAGACCTCCACTGCTGACAACCCAACTGGTCGATTCTCATTCCTCATCTGAGTGAAACCATTGGCATCAGTTGACACTATGGACCATTCCCCCTGATTCGAAGTGTCTTAACACTTTCCTCACATGGCGTCCAGGACCTACATGCCCAACCTCCATTCACTCCATCTCAGTCTCCTTGCTACTTCCTCCCCCTCTCCCCAACTACTACGATGGAGAGCCAGCCCCAGCTCAGTCCTTCGTGCCCTGATACATCCACTTCCTTATCCAGTTTCATAGCTATAAATAACCTCCACAGGCTGATGACTCTTGCATTTCCACCTTCAGCCATGTCTTTGCTTCCTGAACTTCAGACTCCAGATATTCAAAGCCCAACACAGTGGCTCTACTCACCAGCAGGCAGGTCAAAGTTAACGTGGCTGAAGCTGAGCCCCTAATCTTCACCCACCCCACCCCCGTCCCATCTTGGTTGATGGCGAATCCATTTTCCCCGTAACTTCTCAAATAGTGTTCCTGTCTTTTTTCTTTTTCACTCTAAGAATTTTTCTTTTAAATTTGATCCTACTGTGGTAAGAACACTTATCATGAGATCTACCTTCTTCAAAATTTAAAGTGTAAAATACAGTATTGTCAATTATAAGTACAATGTTGTATAGCAGAGCTCTAAAGGTTATTCATCTTGCTTAACTAAAACTTTATACCTGTTAGTTAATTACTCCCCCAATCCCTTCCCATCTCTTGGAAAACAACATTCTACTCTACAATTCTATGATTTTGACTATTTTAGATACCTCATACAAGTGGAATCATACAATATTTGTCCTTCCTTGACTGGTTAATTGCACCCAGAATAATGTCCTCAAGGTTCATCCATGTTGTTTGTAGAATTTCCTTCTTTTTTGAAAGCTGAATACTACTCCATTGGCTATATAGACCACATTTCCTTGATTAATCTGTCAGTGGACATGTAAGTTGTTTCCACATCTTGGCCATTGTGAATAGTGCTGCCATGAACATGGAGTGCTAAGACCTCTTCAAGACCCTGATTCAATTGTTTCAGATAAAGACCCAAAAATGATATTGCTGAATCATGTGGTAGCTCAATTTTTAATTTTTTGAGGAACCTCCACACTGTTTTCCATAGTCACTGTATCATTTTGCATTCCTGCCCACCATATACAAGGGTTCTAATTTCTCCACATCCTCCTCAATGCTTGTCTTTGCTTTTGTGATAATAGCCATTCTGGAAGTTGGGAGGTAGTATGTCATTGTAGTCTGGATTGCATTTCTCTGATAATTAGTGATGCTGAACATTTTTCACATACCTATTGGCCATTTGAATGTCTTCTTTGGAGAAATGTCTATTCAAGTCCTTAGCCCATTTTAAAATCAAGTTATTAGATTTTTTTGCTAATGAGTTATAAGTGTCTGGTCCGTGTCTTCATGCTGCCTTGTGCTGCTCCTCCTGGGACTCAGGAGTGGAGCTGTCTGACAGAAATTCTGCAGTGATAAAGTGTTCCTTATCTGGGTTGTCCCATACAGTGGCCACTGGCCATGTGTGTCTATTGAGCACTTAAAATGTGGCTAATATAAGTGAGAAACTGAATTTAAAACTTTACTTAATTAAACACTTAGAATGGCAGTTCCTCAAAAAATTAAACATAAAATTACCACATGGTCTGACCTGTGGTGGCACAATGGATAAAGTGTCGACCTGGAATGCTGAGTCTGGAGTCTGAAGTTTGTCGGTTCAAAACCCCAGGCTTGTCTGGTCAAAGCACATAAGAGAAGCAACTACTGTGAGTTGATGCTTTCTGCTCCTCCCCTTCTTCTCTCTCTCTCTCTCTCTCTCCTCTCTCTAAAATCAATAAATAAAACCTTTAAAAAAATATCATGTAATCCAGCGATTCCATTTTGGGGTATGTACCTGAAAGAATTCAGAGAAGGGAATTGACACAGTCATACGCCGTGGTCAGCAGTATTCCCAATAGTAAAAAGGTGAAAGCAACTGAAGTATCCAATGATAGATGAATGGATAAACAAACTGTAGTATATCCATACAAAGGAATATTATTCAGTCTTAAAAAGGAATGAAAGTCGGACACATGCTGCATCGTGGGTGGACTTGAGGACATCATGCTGAGTGGGATAAAGCAGTCACAAAGGACAAGCACTGCATGCTTCCACTGATACGAGGTCCCTAGAGGCGTCAGATTCACAGACAGGAGGACAGTGGGTGCTGGGGGCTGGGGTAGGGAGGAATGAGCAGTTAGTTTAATGGGGACAGGCTTTCAGTTTTGCAAAATGAAGAGTCCCAGAGATGGAAGATGGATGCTTCGGGATGTGGCAGCCACTTGTCCAAGTCAAAAAGCCAACTGCCAAGAACTTGCTGGACCTTGGAAGTCAGCCAGCTACCAATCTGTCAGCTTGTATCCGGAGGGCTGGATGAGACGCGCTGCACTCGCTGTGCCACTCTGTGCGGCCACACGAGCTCGGTGTCCGAGTCCTGGGGGGTTTCCACTCCACTGGGCAGGGAGAGGAAAGGAAGGCTGTCATGCGTGCCCAGCAGCTGCTGCGTGTGGCGATGGCAGGAGAGAGTGGCCAACAGCTGAGAGTGGGGGTACCTGGCTCCCCAGAGGGAACAGTCTACCGGGAGCCCATGCTGGAGGCAGTGAGGCAGGTTCCATCCAACCAGTGACAGAGTCTCTGCTCCTGTTCAATTCCGTATGCGAATGCCTGGCTTTCCACGGTGACCTGGATTGGGCTTGCAGACCCCCATGCCCAGCTCTGTCGCATGCTCTCCTGGTCCCGTGTTCTTTTCCTTCCTGGCACTTAGCACAGCGAAAGCTCAAGAAGTATTTAGGGCAACACTTGTGAGGTGGTTAAAGCACATATCTAGAGTTGGGTTACACAGGTTCCAATACTAGCTCTGCTTCTTACTGTGTACTGCGTGTCCTTGGGAGAGTTACTTAATCCTGTTTTTCAATTTCTCTGTGGTTTTATTCACAGGGACAATGATATTGGCTAATGTCTGTGAAGTCTGTAAGACAAAGGCTGACACATCCTAAGTGGAATGAAGCCCCCGAGAAGTCAGCTTTCCCAGGTGACACAGCAAATGCTGAGGCAGCATGCTCCAGGCCTTACATACAAGGCGGGCCCCCAGAGGTCTGAGGCTGAATTCCAAAACACATTCTGGGTATATTGGGCTAAATGGTGACCCCCTTCAAAAAGACAGGTCCATGTCCCAATCCCTGGAACCTGTGAACGTGACCTTATTTAGAAAAAAGGTCTTTGTAGGTGTTATTACAATAAGAATTTGACAGAAGATGCTTATTCTTGAATTATCCAAGCGGCCCCTAAATGTAGTCACATGTATCCTTATAAGAGGGAGGCAGAGTTTTGAGAAAGAAGAGGATGAGGTCATGCGACTGCTGAAGCAGAGAGTGGAGTCATGTCGTCACAAGCCAAGGAATGCCTGCAGCCACCAGAAGCTGGAAAAGGCAAGGAATAGATTCTCTCCCAGAGCTTCATAGAGAAGTTCTGCTGATATCTTAATTTCACTCTTCTAGCCTCCAGAATTGTGAGAACAGGCTTCCCAGTGAGAGAAATTACAGGATGCTTAAGAATCTTAAAGAAGTTCAATACAGTTAGAGAAGAGATGACACAGGTGAGGTGGGCAAAGGCCAGAGGACACAAGGTCTCCAATGCCCGGCCAAGAGAAACACGTCACCTTGGGAGGACTTTACAAGGAAACAACTTGGTTAGATTTATATTCTGTACAGTTAAGGGTTAACTGAGTGGGGCTGGAGTGTTCAAATCCTGAGTATTCCAAAGAAATGAGTGGCCCTTGACTTTCTCCTGGAAGGTAACTTCCAGGCCTTTGGAATATTATGCCTGGTAAGTGTCTTATATACTTGGGGCCTTAGGCCATGGCAGGTAGTTTATGCTAACAATGTGATTGATGGTGAACCACTGTTTGATATCTGGGTGTGCGGACTAAATAGTTAAAGCCAGTCACATGGCTGCTCCATGCCCATGTGATTGAGCCCTAATAAAAACCCTGAGCCAAGGCTTGAGTGAGCATCCTGGTTGGCAGCATACCATGCATATTGTCACATACTGTTGCTGGGAAAACTGTCCACACGACTCCACGGGTAGGGACAACAGGGAGCTTGTGCCTGGTCTCTCCTAGATTCTACCCTAAGCACCCTTTACTTTGTTGATTTTTTCATCTGTATTCTCTCACTGTAATAAACTGTATCACAGGCCTTGGCCAGTTGGTTCAGCAGTAGAGTGTCGGTCCAGTGTGTGAAAATAACAGGTTCAATTCTCAGTCAGGGCACACAGGAGAGGCAACCATCTGCTTCTCCCATCACTCCTCTTCTCCTCCCGCCGCCATGACTTGATTGGAGTGAGTTGGCCCCCAGGCACTGAGGATGGCTCCATGGCCTCGCCTCAGGCACTAAGACAGCTCAGCTGCAAAGCAACGAAGCAGCAGGCCCAGGCAGGTAGAGCATCGCCTGGCAGGGGGGCTTGCCAGGTGGATCCTAGGAGGGGTTCATGCGAAAGTCTGTCTCTGCCTCCCCGCCTCTCACTTAAATAAATAAATAAATGGTATCACAGCATTATGGGCTCATATGAGCTCTTCTAGCAAGTCATCACACCTGATGGTGGTCTTGGGGATGCTGACACTTAGTCTTATGACCTTAAACCTGCCTCAGACCAATGAAATGCCTATTCTAGTTGCATGTCAAGATAAAGCAACTCCACCTGACATATCCGCTTGCTAGGCACAGCACTTCAGTGAGTTCAGAAATGGACAAAACTTGCCTGTCTCCAAGCAGCTCAGAGGATACAGGGCAAAACAGAAAGGAGGTCAAATCAGTATGCTGAATATTTTAACAGCAGAAAGTGGATGGAGGGCTAGTGGACTCATTCCTTACCTTCTAGCTAGGATGGGACAAATCCCAGTATCCAGCTCACAGAGTAAGTTGACGTGTGTGTGTTTTTGTGCACGCGCGCCCATGCAATGCACTTTGCGTTTCAGGGGAGAAAAAGGTAAAATGCAGCAGCAAATGCTGCATGGGTCACAGCTGAATCTCAGAGAAAATTTTCTTTCAGAAACTACACCTGGAGCAATGCGACATTTTGGGTATTCAGAGTTACTCCAAGAAATAAACAAGGCTTCTTGCCAATGTTGGTTAAAATCTGAAACACTGTCCAAGGAAATCTGCATTACAACCCTCTGCCTTCTCCACCCTATTCTACCCTCCAGGGAAGGCCCCCTAACCAAGACTTCATTGTTGTCCCTTCCTGTCACACCATCCTTATAACAATCAAAATAGCCAAAACTTGCCAAGCCAGCAGTGTGCTAGATGTTCTGCTATTTTAGATAATCCACATGACACACCTCCATTTCCAGCAATACAGCAGGCTGGGTCATCAGACTGACCCTCTTGCTGAAAACAGTCACGAATCCTGCACCAAATGCTAAGACCCTCTTGTTGAAGCTCTGAAGGCCTGATAATTTGGTAGACCAGTATCCATACCCAATTTAACTGAAATCAGGAACCTGAGGGAGGCAGGCACAATATCAAAGCCACTTTTGCTGAGGGCATGGCCCTAACTGAGAAAAACGTTAGTCACTTTTCATTGCCTCTTTAGGAACGAGGATAAAAGGCAAAGCCCAGGACCTACCTAAGATAGTCTAAAAGGAGACCCCCTTGAATGAGGATGGGACCCCCCAAAAGTTACTGCTTTAGGGTGAGAAGCCTGGAGTAAATTTACTCCATCCTCACCATCCTAAGAGAATTTGAGGGAAGTTTCTTGGGCATTTAGCAGAGGAGAGAAATCTAAGTCTTGGAGAAATAATAACCACAGCTGGCCTATGCAAATATTGGTATCCTAAATTCTCAACACGTGGGTGGTCCAAAAGTTCATGGTGACCCTGGAATGGGAGCACCCCAGATACCTAGAGTAAGCAAATGCTGATCTTCTGGGAGATCACCTTCATCTCAGCGTCAGAGAGCTCCCCCAGCATGGTTCTAAGGAAAATGAGCTTCACACAATCACAAATAACAAAACACTCAAGGAAACAAGAGATGGCAGAAAAACCCCCATAAAGAATTTGAATATTTCAGTTATTAGACACTGATTAGAAGATAATTCTTTGAATATTATGTTTAAGGAAATATAAGATGCACTTGAAAATACCTATAGAGCAGTTTTCAACTGGTGATAATTTTGCTCTTCAGGGGACATGTGGCAATATCTGAAGATATTTTTGGTTGTCACTCCAGAGGAGGAGATGCCACTGGCATTTAGTGTGTGCAGGCCAGGGATGCCGCTCAACACCCTGCAGACCCCAGGACAAACCCTCACAGCAAAGGATTATTTAGCCCAAATGTCATTAGTGCCAATGCTGGGAAATCTTACTGTAGAAAAACAAAACTACTACAAATGATACGGCAAGTTTGATAAGGATCAGATAGAACTAACAAAGATAAAAAATTTAATACCAGGAATTAAAAACGTAATGGGTGTGGTTAACAACAGATTAGACACAGCTAGAGAAGGAATTGGTAAAACCAGACAGAAGCAAGGACTGTTATTCTCCACATTTGACAAATGGGTAAACTGAGGCGTACACAGTGCCAGTATCTTGCTTGCTGGGAAGAAGTAAATAGCAAACTGGTGTCTGTCCCACTGACGATCCATGTTCCTAAGCACTCAGCCACGCTATTTAAAACCTGAGAGAATGGTTTCCTCTTCCTGCTTGTGTCTGAATTTCTTTCCCACTTGCTATTTTCTTTGGCAAAATATTTAGAGGAAAATAGAATTTGTCTAAAATGCCTGAAAAAAGACACTGTGTTGCATTAACATGCAGGGAACAACGGATGGGGGGGAGGGAAGCACAGTGATTTCCATCTCTAAAGCATTTACCTTCTTTTAATTAATTCCAGCCACAGTTTACAGTGAAGGGGTTTCAGTGTTTATCCTTATACAAAGAGAAAATGGAATAAATGTACCTGTAAAAGCCTTCCCTCTGTGAACCTCTGGAGGTGGAGATGCAGGGTCCAAGGCCATCCCAAATTTGCAACCCAAAGTCCTTATTACAGGATCTTGAACAAGTTACTTAATTTCTCTGCGCCTCAGTTTCCTCATATATAAAATGTGAATAATAACAGCTCTTGCCTTAGAGGCTCTTTGTGAAGATTAAACTAGTTAATATTTTGAAAGGGGCTCAGAATAGTGCCCTGCTTGTAACCAAGTGCTAGTTGTTATTTTTACTATAATGTAAGAGAATTGCTAGGCTTCAGAGTGCAGTGTGTAGAATGAGGTTCTGCAAGGGCAGGAACCGGGCCCGGCTTGTTGACCACTCCCAGGGACTGGCAGAGAGTGGGAACTCAGTAAGCGATTTTCGATGGAATAAAAAATTTCTCCTTTACCTGCCAATATCATCCCTAAATATAATGAAAATCTGACTACCATTTACTGAAAATTTACCCTGGAAGAAGCCCCCCTTATTGGGCACATGACAGCCTTACAACAATGCTGGGAGACAGGTGGCATCACCTAAGAAAACTAAGGGTCAGAGAGGCCCCACAGCCAGTGAGTGGAAGAACCAGAATTTTCACCTCGTCCACCCTGACTCCCAAATCCAAGTGCTCAGCTACTTCCTGCCACCCGGCCTCTTCCCTTCAACCTGACCACCCTCATGGATGTCACAGCTAACTCATATGTCTGAGAGCCTTCTGGCTTATGTATTTCTTTTTTTTTTTTTGTATTTTTCTGAAGTTGGAAACGGGGAGAGACAGTCAGACTCCCACATGCGCCGACCGGGATCCACCCGGCACGCCCACCAGGGGGCGACGCTCTGCCCACCAGGGGGTGATGCTCTGCCCCTCCAGGGCGTTGCTCTGTTGCAACCAGAGCCACTCTAGCGCCTGGGACAGAGGCCAAGGAGCCATCCCCAGCGCCCAGGCCATCTTTGCTCCAATGGAGCCTCGCTGTGGGAGGGGAAGAGAGAGACAGAGAGGAAGAAGAAGGGGAGGGGTGGAGAAGCAGATGGGCGCTTCTCCTGTGTGCCCTGGCTGGGAATCGAACCCAGGACTTCTGCACACCAGGCCGACGCTCTACCACTGAGCCAACTGGCCAGGGCTGGCTTATGTATTTCTTTGTTTCTCCTTTGTCCCTGTATCTTCACCTCTCTCCTATATTCATTTCATGCTTCTTACAGGAGAAGCTATTTAGTTCAGTACTTCAGCTGCCCTGCTCATCAATGGGGGATAATAACAGTGTCTTTCTCATGGAATGGCCGTCAGGGCGAGTGAACATACAGACCAAGCCTCCGTAAGTGCAATCATCTCTATTCCCCTCATCCACCATGACCCTGGGGTTCCCATCTTCCAGCTTGCTTTACCCCCCACCCCCAGGGCTGGGGCTCAGTCCTCTACCCATTACTTTTAGGTTCTCCAGGCTGACACAGCCAGCAACTCCTCCTTGAAGCCTCTGGCACTGCTCTCTCCCTCTCCCTCTCTTTCCTTACAGCCTCATCAGCCACTAAAATTAGCTCTATCTCCAGTCCGCATCCCCAGCATGCCTGTCCTGCTTTCTCTCTGGGCTCCCAGCCACTTACGATATTATGTCTCAGGTGGCACATGCTGCCTTCCTGATGCCACAGCCTTTGCCTAAAACAAGGGTTATTTTGAGATACAGGAGAGGGTGGGGAGAGAGGGATTTCACACATGTTCTTCCCAGTGTGTTTTTAAAAAGCTGACGCAAGACCCGTCTGCCCCCACGGTGCCCCTCACCCCTATTTCTAGTTGCAAAATGTCCATGGAAAGCTTTACTCAGAGACTGCCAGGACCCTCAGTGAGATAATCTTGATTTTTCCAAAGTGGAAGAACAATGATCCAGCAATTCTACTTCTGGGTTTATACTCAAAAAAAAATGGAAAGCAGCAACTCAAATAGATGCTTGTACACTCGTGTTCATAGCAGCATTATTTGTAATTGTCCAAAGATGAAAGCAAGCCAAGGGTCCATTGATGGATGAGTGGACAAATAATATGTGGCTCACCCATAAAGTGGAATATTATTCAGCTTTAAAAAGGAATGAATGTCTGCCACATGCTGCAACATGGATGAACTTGAGGTCATTATGCCAAGTGAAATAAGGCAGTCACAAGATGACAAATACTATACGCTTTCCCTTGCACGAGGTCCACAGAGTAGGAAGATCCACAGACAGAAAGTAGAACGGAGGGTGCCGGAGGCTGGGGAGTGAGTGTTTAATGGGAATGGAGGGTGCCGGAGGCTGGGGAGTGAGTGTTTAATGGGAATGGAGGGTGCCGGAGGCTGGGGAGTGAGTGTTTAATGGGAATGGAGGGTGCCGGAGGCTGGGGAGTGAGTGTCTAATGGGAATGGAGTTCCAGTTTGGGCCAATGAGAAAGATCTAGAGATGGATGGTGGTGATGTAACAATGTGAATGTACTTACTGTCACTGATCTGGACACTTAAAAATGGTTAAGATGGTAAATTTTAGGTTATGTGTATTTTACCACCATTAAAATTTCCTAAATAAGGAAGAACAGTCAGGCCAGCTGGTCAGGAGAAACAGAACAGGGCATGTGGTGGAGGAGGGCAAGCGCCTCAGAGGGCTGGCAGGCTGGGCACCCTGCTACCTAATCGGGGCGGGGGCTGGATGCCCAGGGAGCATTTTCTGGGACAATTCACTCCAGCAATGATTTAATGAACACTTACTGTGTGCCAGTCCCTGCTCTAAGCTCTGGGGCACTGCAGTGAACAAAACAGACAAAAGCCCCACTCTCTTGGGGCTGATATCCTAGTGGAGGAAGAGGATGATAACCCCGGTAAAAAAAAAATGTGATTTGGCATTTGCTCATCAGGAATGTGGAGGGGGCGGAAGTGTCAGGAGAGGGGTGGGGCAGTTACAGTTCTGAAGGACATTTCAGCCAAGACCCAAAGGAAGTAAGGGTGGAATCATACTGAGACCTGGGGGAAGAATGTCAGGCAGAAGCAGAGGAACAGCCTATGCAAAGGCCCTGAGGCCGGACCATGCCTGGTGTGTTTAAGGAACAATGAGGAGGCCTATGTGGCTGAAGCTGAGTGAGTGAGGAGAGTTGGGGTGGATGAGGGCTGATAGGGAAAAGCGCACAGCATGTTGGGCCTTCTGGGCCACAGGGAGGACTTGGGCCTCTTCTGAGTCAGGTGGGAGCCATGGAGGTTCTGAGTAGAGAAAAACCATGGCCAAGCATAGGAGCTCCAGGCCCCTCTGGCTGCTACAGGGAGAAAAGACTGCTACGCAGGGCCAGACTAAGGTGGGTCTATGAAGGTGCAGAGAAATGGGGGTATTTCTGGGTAGATTCTGAAAGTGCAGTCAACAAGATTTTCTAATAGATTGGATGCAGGGGGCTGAGACCCTGAGGTTTGAGGCCCCAGAAGGCACCTGGAAGGGTGAAGCTGCTTTTACAAGATGGACAAAGTAGCAGGTTTGGGTGACAATGATCAGAGTTCTTTCATCAGAGTCATACTTGATAGGACACCTCACACGTCAGCTGAAGAAAAGGAACCCCTGGAGACACGGAAACGGGCTTGTACCCAAAGCTCTGCGTCGGGTCTGTGGGTGACTGTGATCTGGCTGATGCAGTTCAGACCCCTCAGCCTCGGGATTTTATGTGCAAATTTCCTTCTCAAGGTTGGGACTAGAATCTGGGTTCAGCCTTTCCCCTCCAGAAGGAGAGAGGTGATTCACCCGGAAAATGGTGGGAGGGTTCACACGCATCCTCCCAAAGCCCGTGAGGAGAGGACCGAAGCTGGCCTCACGGTGAGCATGGGGGTGGGAGGTCCGGAGGGCTTACCTGGGACAGAGACAGTATCAGGAAATATGTACTTAATCTGGAGTCCTGTGAGTGGCCCCCCGGCACCCCAGTCCCCTTCTAAGACCCCTGGACCTCACATGATGCTGGCACAAAAGGGGGTCTCCCTTTTTTCCTTTCCTTTCCCTTCCCCAAAGATATTATCCTAAATTAACTTCTAGAAGTTTTTTTTGTTTTTTTTTACAGAGGCAGAGATAGACAGGGACAGACAGACAGGAACGGAGAGAGATGAGAAGCATCAATCATCAGTTTCTCATTGTGCATTGCGACTTCTTAGTTGTTCATTGATTGCTTTCTCACATGTGCCTTGACCACGGGCCTTCAGCAGACCGAGTAACCCCCTGCTGGAGCCAGAGACCTTGGGTCTAAGCTGGTGAGCTCTTTGCTCAAGCCAGATGAGCCCGCGCTCAAGCTGGCGACCTCGAGGTCTCGAACCTGGGTCCTTCCGCATCCCAGTCCGACGCTCTATCCACTGCGCCACCACCTGGTCAGGCGACTTCTAGAAGTTTTAATGTTGTTCATGTAATTATTACTAAGCTAAAGTGTTTTCCCTTTCATTAAAAACTCTGTTGTTTCCATGTCTTGGCCACTGTGAATAATGCTGCGATGAACATGGGGCTGCATGTGTCTTTACATACCAGTGTGGTTGAGTTTTGGGAGTATATACCCAGTAGAGGGATTGCTGGGTCATATGGTAGTTCTATTCTTAATTTTTTGAGAAAGTACCATACTTTCTTCCATAATGGTTTCCTCGATAGATGATTAGATAAAGAAGATGTGGTACATATATACAATGGAATACTATGCAGCCATAAGAAATGATGACATAGTGACATTTACGACAACGAATGGAGCTTGAGAACATTATACTGAGTGAAATAAGTAAATCAGAAAAAGCTAAGAACTGTATCATTTCACACATAGGTGGGATATAAAACTGAGACTCAGACATAGATAAAAATGAAGTGGTTACCAGGGGAAGGGGGATCTATGGGGAGGAGGATGGGGGGGAGGCGGTGGGAGGAAGGGTGTAAAGAGAGACAAATATAAGGTGATGGAAAATGATTTGACTTTGGGTGATGGGTATATACAACATAATCAACAGTTCAAATGCTATAGAAATGTTTACCTGAAACCTACGTACTCTTACTGATCAATATCACCCTGTTACAGTTAATTTTCTAAAAAAAAAACTTTGTAAAAGCAGCAACACATACACTAGTCCCCCCTTATCCACAGGAGATACAATCAGAGACCCCCAGTGAATGTTGAAACCGTGGACAGTACCGAACCCTATACATACTATGTTTTTTCCTATACACACATACCTATGATAAAGTTTAATTTAAAAATTAGGCAAAGCAAGATATAACAAGAATAAGTAATGAAATAGAACAATTAAAACAATATACTGTATGAAAGTTATGTAAATGTGGCCTCTTATTAAGTTGAGCACTTTTATCTTTTCACTTAAAGGAAATTCCTTATCATGTCCAAAGAGCCAGCATCACTGTCCTTGTGCTTTGGGGCCATTATTAAGTAAAGTAAGTGTTATTAATAACTGACAAGTACTCAGTGACTAACAGGCAGGGCATGTCTACAGCTTGGACACTTCGGACAAAAGGATGATTCACATCCTGGGCAGGACAGAGCGGGACAGTGGGATTCTTTATCAAGTTACTCAGAATGGGATGCAATTTAAAACTTATGAATTGTTTATTTTTGGAGTTTTCCATTTAATATTTTTGGTCCGCTGTAGACCATGGCTAACTCAAACCTTGGAAAGTGAACCCATACATAAGGGAGACTACTGTACTCAGAAATTGGTATTCTGTGCATTTAGTGAAGTCACATCCAACTGGTAGTTATCAACAAATTCAACTACATAACCTGGGGGCCAAAAGAGAGAAATGCAATTAATTTAAATGGTATCCATAGTCTTCCTACTCTTCAGTTATTCCAGTCAATGAATTTCTTTATGACTCTGCGTAAATGTGAGACAGACAATAACAGATATCCTTCCATTGATGCTAGTTCCCATGTAACTCTGAGTATAAGCATCTCAATATGTGGTTTATAATTTTAATATTGAAAGATGTGAATTCTATGTCTGACAGGTCTTCCAAAGCAAAATAAGTCACTTATTCTGTGGGGAAGCCTCTTTTTAACTAGTCAGTGTCTATGTCACCCTGAATGTTAAATATTTTATAAATATCATATCTGATTAAGAATTAGCCAGACACACAGGAGAGACCATATTCCAGACACAAGCAACAACAGTATATGCAAAGGTCCTGGGGTGAGTGAGCAGATGCTGCTGATAGTGGAGGCTGGGATCCATTTCCCTATTTTTCTCTCTAACTTGAGGCAGTTAACAGAAGGAAGCCTGCCTCTGCAGGGGGCAGAGCTGCATCCAAGTCCCGGCTCCAGGACTTACTACCTGTGTGACTTTGGACAAGTAACTTTTCTCTGAGTCTAGTTTTCCTCATCTGTGACAATATTAATGGAGCTGTGGGAAGGCTTGAAGGTGATAAGGTGCATAAAAGGCTTGTCACAAAGCAGGTGCTCAATTAATGCCAATTTCCTTCCTCTGAGGCTGACCTCTCCCACTGGCCTGGGTTTCCAGAAACCTGGGAATGCAGGAAGGAAGAGGGGTAGCTAAAAAAGAGTTAGGGTAGGAAGAAGGGTGGAAAAAGGTCTCCATCAGACACCCACCAGCCTGGCCTCTGTCCCCTGAGGCAATAGAATAGAAACAAGGTTTCCATCTAACTCTGATCAGGAATGTGTAACATAAAAAACAAACAAACAAACAACAAACAAAATCAAAAGCCCCGTTGACACAGGGAGTCAGGCTGCGTGACTGTGAACTGTGCCGGGTCAATGTGCTTGGCAAAAAAATCTATTCTTTTGCTTCCACTGCCCATGAGGGCTTAGAGCTCAGATATCAAGTCGAGATTTGATAATAGCTAAAGGCATCTGAAGAGGCTGTACAATCTTCCCCACTTTTATTTCCCAGGTGGCTGTGAGATGGGCCTTGGGCTCTCAGCAGAACTTTGCTGGCATTTTCTGTCCCTTTCACTGTGTGAGTAACGCGATAATAACACGTCATCATTCCTGTTTCTTGCTAAAAGTCGGGAATGAAAAGGAAGGGGAGGGTGGAGCACCACTGGCTAACAGAAGCCAGGGCAGAAGGCTTCAGGGCACAGGAATTGGGGCCCTAATGGCCCCAGTGAATAATTTCTTGGATACATACCCTTTGCAATGTGATGTATTGCTTCTCTCACTAAGAGATGGGGTCTCTTGTCCCAGCCCTTGAAACTATACTGGCCTCATTGCTTGCTTTGGTCAACACTGGGTGTGCACTTCTTTCTCCTAGAACCCTGTTTCTGCCATGTGAACAGGCCCAAGCTAGCCTGCTGGAGGATGAGACACCATGTGGCACAGAGCACAATGGTCCCAGCCAAGGCTGTCCTATATCAGTCTACAGGCAGCCAACGCCCAGAGGAGTCATGCAGCTGTCTCGCAGCCGACCACATATGCATGAATGAGCTCAACTGAGACCAGATGAAGCACCTAGCTGAGCCCTGCCTGTACTGCCAACCTGCAGAATGAGTTAAATAAATGCTTCTCACTTTGAGAAGCTTCAATCATTAGTTTTTATTGCGACACCTTAGTTGTTCATTGATTGCTTTCTCATATATGCCTTGTCCATGGGGCTACAGCAGACCGAGTAAACCCTTGCTCAAGCCAGCGACCTTGGGTCCAAGCTGGTGAGCTTTGCTCAAACCAGATGAGCCTGCACTCAAGCTGGTGACCTCAGGGTATCGAACCTGGGTCCTCCGCATCCCAGTCCGACACTCAATCCACTGTGCCACTGCCTGGTCAGTAAATGCTTCTCACTTTAAGCCAGTGGGTTTCTGAGTTGTTTGTTATATGGCACGATTACCATAATAATACATAACTGATATAAAGGGCACATAGAAGAAAGGGTTATAAGGTGAATTAAGAAAGAATTTTAGCCTGACCAGGCGGTGGTGCTATGGATAGAGCAGGGCTAGGGAACCTATGGCTCGCGAGCCAGATGTGGCTCTTTTGATGGCTGCATCTGGCTCACAGACAAATCTTTAATAAAAAAAAATGACGTTAAAAATATAAAACATTTTCATGTATTACAATCCATTCATTTCCTACCGCTTATGTTCATGGTTGCAGGTGGCTGGAGCCAATCACAGCTGTCCTCCGGGACAACACCAAATTTTTATTGGATAATGCATAATGTACACGGGTCATTGTATGGCTCTCACGGAATTACATTTTAAAATATGTGGGGTTCATGGCTCTCTCAGCCAAAAAGTTTCCCAACCCCTGGGATAGAGCATCAAACTGGGATGCAGAGGACCCAGGTTTGAAACCCTGAGGTTGTCGGCTTGAGCATGGGCTCATCTGGCTTGAGTGCAGGGTCGCTGGCTTGAGTGTGGGATCGTAGACATGACCCTATGGTCCCTGGTTTGAACCCAAAGGTCGCTGGCTTGAGCAAGGGGTCACTTGCTCTGCTGTGACTCCTTCATATGTGACGCTCTGTTCAAGGCACATACAAGAAAGCAGTCAATGAATAACTAAGAAGCCGCAACAAAGAATTGATGCTTCTCATCTCCCTTCCTGTTCATCTGTCGCTATCTGTCCCTCTCTGTGTCTCTCTGTCGCTGTCACACAAAAAGAATTTTAAAATAAAATGTTATGACATTAAATCTACCCTCTAATTGTATATAAAATCAAAAGTTAGAACAATCTCTAGAATGGTTAGAAAAGCTAAATACTTTTTCAGGATCTCTTGGAGCTGGAAGTGAGCATGTGACATACTCTGGCCATGAGATTTGAGAGAAACTCGATGGATGGTTTCTGGGAAAGATTTTGCTTTGCTGATACAAAAATGCTTGATGGAGTCATCTCATCCGTGCTTCTTTCTGCCTTGAATGTGGACATGATGTTAGGGGCTCTGGCATCTATTTTGCAATCATGAGATAAAGTCGAGAAGTATTACAGAGATGCCAGTCAATGCCAATCAATACCCACCTCAAAATGCTTTTGTGAAAGATAAGCACCTGTTTAAGCTACCATGAGTTGGATTTTGTTATTTGCCACTCAACAGACTTCTAATACATTTTTCAAAATTTCCCCATTTCCAGGCCACACAAGACTCCACTATGAGACTTCAGGAGCCATATTTCTCCTTTCTTTCTCAGGCAGGACACAGAGGTTGCTGCGCCATACTCCGTGGAGAGGCCATGCTACTGATGCTGTTCTCACTTCACAGTGAGAGAAGCTCGGTTTCCTCATTTTTTCATTTCTGGAACAAACTCTACTCATCGTCACCAGTCACAGACAATAAAAATGTTGTTAACTCATCTTGACTCTCAGGTCTTAGAACCCACCTAGATTCTCTTTGACTTTTTGGCTTCAAATTTCCATGCTGTTAATTTGCTTCGACCTCTGCTGTTCTCTGCACAGAAATCCTATGACCCGCCAAGCCAGGAAGGAGGAGTTCTCTGTCTCTGGACTGTCAGTGGAGCCCAAACTCCCCCAAAGGTCCAGGGCCTGGCTTTCAGCTGCTTCTCATTCATCCCTTCCCTACAGAGCAGTTTTCCTCACTTCCTATTGGGGCCAACAGGATGAGCTTTATTTCCTCTCATGGCTGATACCTAGAGATGAATTGATTCTCAAAATGCTTAATCAGGAACCTAAGCAGTTGAGCAACAATTCATGGCAGACTTGGGCGAGTGTAGCCAACTAGGCTGACACTGTGTATGTGTGCCTGTATCCTGCATGGCTCACTACAAACATTTATGATGTTTGGGCCACAGAAGCGTGCTCAGCCTGAATGCAGGGCAAGCTGGGAGAGCCAGACAGCTCATGCCCCAGACGGATTCCCCACCCCAGGTCCCTTACTCCTTAGGGGGCTAACTGCAGCGCATGCTCTCCTCTGCCTCTCAAAGTTCACCAGAGAAGTTAAGTAAGCACTAGTTGCCTAGAGCGCCGACTCGTTCACTAATGTAACCTCTACTGACTGCCTTCTCTTCCCTACCAATCTCTATTCACCAATCTATGTTTCCTGGTATCTTCAAATTCCTGGCCCTCAAATCTCTGTCTCAGGGTCATTTGGGATTCTAGGTTGCAAAACCCAGAACCTGGCTGGCTGTTTTAGGCATAAAGGGGGTATTTAAGAAGCTCAGTTACTGTTCTGGAGGAGGCCAGAGGAAGGGGGCTTGGAAAATGGGTAAGGAGCAATGCAGCCAGATTGAACCCCCTGCAGCAGACCGCCAAAAAGCAATGCGAACTATCCCTTCATCTGAGTCCCTTACTCAGTTTTCAAATTCCTGGGTGGGGAAGCATGTGACTGCTGAGTTTTAATCACATGCCTTAACTTCCAGGGGGGGGGGAGGGGGCGAGATACCCTCCCTCACAACCTTCAACCTGTGAGTGAGTGTGGGTCCTATAATCAAGCAGTGTGACACAGGAACATGAAGACTTCCACACTGGTTGCTGGGTTCCCCATGGAGAAGAGCGAGTGTACTCTACAGTTAACTAAACAGTCTAACTGGGCCTAGAGAAGTGGTAATAATTATCATCATCATTATAATTATAGTTATTAGTCTTATAATAGCAAATATCATTGAGCATTTATCCTGTGCCAGTTTCTAAGTGATGTACAGGCATGAACTCATTAAACCCAACATTTGAGTAGGTAGAATTATTATTCTAGTTTCGCAGATAAGGAAACTGAGCCCAAAGAAGCACTATATCCCTGTTGTTTCTTCAGACAATGCATTGGTAAATACCATCCGTTAACCTAAACCCACCATGTGTCCGACGTTAACTTATTAACTTCTAAAACAACTCTATAAGAGAGAGTTGTGCTGCCTGCACAAGTAGCAGCTGGGTTGCCCAGCAATGTTGCAACTTGAAGGCTCTACCTGAGTACCTATAGTTTTTGGGGTTTTTTTTTGTATTTTTCTGAAGCTGGAAACGGGGAGAGACAGTCAGACAGACTCCCGCATGCGCCCGACCGGGATCTACCCGGCACGCCCACCAGGGGAGATGCTCTGCCCACCAGGGGGCGATGCTCTGCCCCTCCGGAGCATCGCTCTGCCGTGACCAGAGCCACTTTAGCACCTGGGGCAGAGGCCAAGGAGCCATCCCCAGAGCCTGGGCCATCTTTGCTCCAATGGAGCCTTGGCTGCGGGAGGGGAAGAGAGAGACAGAGAGGAAGGAGGGGAGGGGGGTGGAGAAGCAATTGGGCGCTTCTCCTATGTGCCCTGGCCGGGAATCGAACCCGGGTCCCCCGCACACCAGGCCGACGCTCTACCGCTGAGCCAACCGGCCAGGGCCTGTACCTGTAGTTTTTATGTCTGAAACCATAATACATCAGACATGTCACTTCGAGAAGAGATCACTCAGAGTCCTACCTCAATTTCTGGTGTCCTGGTGGTTCATATCCTAACTCTGCTAGAGAGAGAGCTTCTTAAATTAATTTTTTTATGTTACCTAATACAACCATGCCAAATGAACTCTTATGTTTCATGAGGATCTGTCCAGATATTTTGGTATGATATAGCCAAAATTTTTATTTACAGAGAGATACAAAATATATGATGCCCATTTTCTTCATATTTTTAAACATACCCACCATCTCACCCTTCTGAAAAACAATTTTGTAAAAGAGAGGAAAAGAGACTCAGGAAGTCCAACTATTTCTCCAATGGGACCACCTAAGCCATCATAACTACGGCACAGATGGTAGAAGCTACCCAATGTTTCCTCCTTCCTTTCTTTGCTGAACATCCCAATTGGCAGGGGAGGGTGGTGATCAGGCTTACTGCTTTCTTTTCTTCTCAGTCAGACTTCTGCCACTAAGGTTTCTTGCATTCTTAACTTCCCTATGGACAATCATATTTTCTTATATATTACAAAGCTGCAAAGCCCCAAAGGTTTTCTTCTCTCTTCTGCCGCAATCCCCAGAGCTGACTACACTTACCTCCTAGCTCCCTTTCCAACTAGCTGTCCACCGAATCTCCCGTTTCCTTCTCAGATCCTCTTCCACCCTCCGGCTCCCAAGTGTGGCTGCTTCTTTGACCCTGGGTTCCTGACTGCTCCACCATAATGCTTACAGGCCTGTCACTTTCCAGTTTTAACCAATCACTTTGTGGATGTCTCTCCAGTTAAGGTTTCATCATTTTTTTTTTCTTTTCTTTTCTTTTCTTTTCTTTTCTTTTCTTTTCTTTTCTTTTCTTTTCTTTTCTTTTCTTTTCTTTTCTTTCTTTCCCTCCCTCCCTCCCTGCCTCCCTCCCTCCCTCCCTTCCTTCAAGCCCCCTACCAGGTGATGCTCTGCCCATCTGGGCTGCTGCTCTGTTGCTTGGCAACAGAACTATTTTAGTGCTTGAGGTGAGGCCATGGAGCCATCCTCAGTGACCAGGGCCAACTTACTCAAGCCATTCGAGCCATGGCTGTGGGAATGAGAGAGAAGAGAGAAGTGGGGGGGGGGGGGGTGGAGAAGCAGATGGTCGCTTCTGTGTGCCCTGACTGGAAATCTTTAAATCGGGACTTCCACACACCAGGCTGATGCTATACCACTGAGCAAACCTGCCAGGGCTAATGTTTCACCATTTCTACATCTGCCTGCTAAGCAATGTTTCAACTGAGATGTCTCGCAGAACTCTCAACATGATTGAAATAAGTTTTCACTTATTTCACAATGCCACCAGCATTAGTTGATACCAGTCAATAGTTGATTATCATGTTCTGAAATGTTCTTTTTTTTTTTTTGGTGGAACAGCCCTTAAATCCATCTTTTCCTTTTTTTTCCATTATCATCCCAAATCATCTTCACTCTACGACTTATTCCATTACAGTCTGGTCTCCAATTCTCCCCCCTACTTTTGACTATATTTTATTCAGTCTCTACTATGTACCAAGAAATACCTCGTCTAATCTTTACCTCAGCCCAATGAGGTAAATATTAATACAAGCCTCATCTAACACATGAATAAAATAAGAACCAGGGAGACTAAATCATTTGCCCACAAGTTACACACCTTTAGGGTTAGAGAGTCAGGATCTGAACCCTCATTTCCAAAGTAATGCTGGGTCTTACAGGGGACAGTTTCATTCTGGTTTTGAAGTCAGCATAAGGGGAAAATTGCATATAGTCAAAAATATCCTTGAAAAACCCTTAAATCATCCATAAAGTACAATATACATTGTTTTGTGTATTCAAGTCTGGATAGTAAAAAGTGTGTATAGTGGGTACAGTAATATGTGCTATTAAATATTGAGAACAGCATGCCACATAAGACAGACACTGTTAATTGTCCCCATATCCACTCCCCTCTTCCATCTTATCTAGCTTCAAAGCCAGCTTCACATAAAAAGGTAAAATTCCAGATACGCATGTTTCTCATCTTCCCTGAAGCTAGAAATGGTCATGTGACCCATGAATGGCCAGGAAAATGTAGGGAGAATTCTCTTGGGAGCTTTTGGGAAAGATTTTTCCTCTAGATAAAAAGAAAAAAGCTTCCAGAGAAAGTTTTCTCTTCCCACCATTACTTTCCTCATTTTGGATGAGGCTGTGAGAGGAGGAGCTGAGGCAGCTATTTTGCAACCCTGAGGTGACACAGCATGAAGTCAAAGTTCAACACACTAAAAAAGGTGGAATGGAAGATGGAAGGGCATCACTAAACTACTCAATTCCGGTCCACTGATTCTGCGGATTCTACATCAGGAGACACAAACCTCTTCTTAATGCTAAACCCTTTTCTGTCTCTTTTGTTCCCCCAGAGAAAAACGTTCCCAACTGACCTAACTGAACTGGGTTTTATGAATAACACATATCATGCAGGTTCCTTGGAAAAAGCTCACTAAATGGCATGGCAGGTGGAAATGACCTCATGATTTAACTATTATAGTCTTCCTTTTTCTTTTTGTATGTGTGCCAATTACATATCAATGATTTCATGTAAGTCAGATTTGCATAGGATGCAATTCTTTTTTTGTTGATGGACTTTAGAGAGAGAGGAAGGGAGAGAGAAACATCAATTTGTTGCTCCACTTATGCATGCACTCACTGGCTGACTCCTGTATGTGCCTATGTGCCCTGACCAGGGACCAAACCCACAACCTTGGCTGTATCAGGACGACACTTCAACCACTTGAACCTCCAGACCAGGGCTGCAGAAGATGCAGTTCCGCTATACACTGTACAGTTTTGACTTTGAAAATATCCTATCCATCTAAACTCAGTGTAGTTCACAAAGACTTTCTTATCTAATCCCTCCTTGTCTGATCCTTCCTGTCCTCTCAAGCTTATAATTATTCTACTTAACATTCCTGAAAGACTAACTAAAGCCAGGGGAGCAGCACCCACCACATTTTAGTGCCCAGAACAGGACTGAAGAGTCTTAGGTGGCCCTAGTTGGTTGGTTCAGTGGCAGAGCATCAGCCCGGTATGTGGATGTCCCGGGTTTGATTACTGGTCAGAGCACACAGGAGAAGTGCCCATCTGCTTTTCCACTCTTCCCCCTCTTGCTTCTCTCTCTCTATCTCTCTCTTCCCCTCCTGCAGCCATGGCACCATTGGAGCAAGTTGGCCCTGGGCACTGAGGATGGCTCCATGGCTTCTGCCTCAGGCACTAAGAACTCGGTTGCTAAGCAATGGAACACCCCAGATGAGCAGAACATTTCCCCCTACTGGGCTTGCTGGGTGGATCCCACTTGGGGTGCATGTGGGAGTCTGTCTCTGCCTCCCCCAGTGAATTAAAAAAATAAACAAGTCTTAGGTTTCCTTATTGCCTCTGTCCCTGATGCCAGAGCTTTGTGTCCTGAAATTCTGGAGTGGTCTTCAAATGTGTCTGTGAACAGTGAAAACAAAATAACCCATGGCCTGTGGCTCTTCAGTACTACTGCCACCAAAATAAACAAAGAGCCTGCCACAAAACAAAATAAAAACAAAGAAAACCTTGATCCCTAAGAATCAGAGCTTCTTAGGTTGAAGGGAGTTGGGAGTAAAGTATTTAATGCTCTTTAGCCTGTGATGTCTCCAAAAAAAAGTTTATAAATAGGTGAATCACTCACTTAGAAAATATGCTCCAGCCTGATTGGGCAGTGGCGCAGTGGATAGCGTGACGGACAGGGACACAGAGGACCTAGGTTCGAACCCCCAAGGTTTTCCAGTTTGAGTGCGGGCTCACTAGCTTGAGCATGGGGTCGCTGGCTTGAGCATGGGATCATAGACATGACCCCATGGTTGCTGGCTTGAGCCCAAAGGTCGCTGGCTTGAAGCCTAAGGTCGCTGGCTTGAGCAAGGGGTCACTCACTCTGTTTTAGTCCCCCATTCAAGGCACATATGAGAAAGCAGTCAATGAACAACTAAGGAGCTGCAATGAAAAATTGATTCTTCTCATCTCTCTCCCTTCCTGTCTATCCCTATCTGTCCCTCTCTCTGACTTTCTGTGTCTCTGTCACAAAAAAGAAAGAAAGAAAGAAAGAAAGGGAGGGGAGGGGAGGGGAGGGGAAGGAAGGGGAAGGGAGGGGAAGGGAGGGGAGGGGTGGGGAGGGGTGGGGAGGTGGTGGCGCAGTGGATAGAGCGTCGGACTGGGATGCAGAAGGACCCAGGTTTGAGACTCCGAGGTTGCCAGCTTGAGTGCAGGATCATCTGGTTTGAGCAAAAGCTCACCAGCTTGGACCCAGGGTCGCTGGCTCGAGCAAGGGGTTACTTGGTCTGTTGAAGGCCCGCGGTCAAGGCACATATGAGAAAGCAATCAATGAACAACTAAGGTGTCGCAAGGAAAAACTGATGATTGATGCTTCTCATCTCTCTCCGTTCCTGTCTGTCTGTCCCTATCTATCCCTCTCTCTGACTCTCTCTCTGTCTCTGTAAAAAAAGAAAAGAAAAGAAAAACCAAATCACTGCCCTCATGGAGCTGACACAGTGGAAGAGACAGGCAAAAAAATAAGTGAAATATCTAGTTTGTCAGAACATGATAAGTCCATGGGAAAAAAATCTAAACAGAAGAAAGAGAACAGGAACTGTTAGGAGAGTTGAAACTGCAGATAAGGGGCCAGGGACACTGGAGTAAAGTTTTGATGATGAGCAGATATTTGGGAGAAGAACATACCAGGCAGGGGGACTGTAAGTGCAAAGGCCCTGAGGTGGAAACTTGTATGAAATGTTCAAGGTACAATGAGAAGCCCATTCAGCTGGAGCCAAGTGAGTGAAGAAAAGGGTAGAGGGTGATGAGGATGGGAGGAGATGGGGGCAGATTGTGCAAGTCCTTGTGGGCTTCTGTACTGAGTGAGATGGGAACCACAGGAAGGATGTGAGCAGAAAAGTGATTTGATCTAATTTATGTGTTAAAAGGAACCTTCTGGCTGCTTGTGTTGATAACAGGCTGTGTGAAAGGGGAAGGAAGAAGCAGACAGACCTGAGCAGAGGCTGCTTCAAAAGCCCAGCTGAGGGCTGATAATGGCTCAACTTGGGGTGCTGGCAGTGGACACTGGAGATGCAGTGAGAACCTGGGTATATGTTAAAGAGAGAACCTATAGATTGGTTGTGGGGCGTGTGTGTGAGAGAGAAGGTGTCAAGATGAGCCCCTGGCAAGATGGAGCTGCCCTCTTAATGATACGGAAGGACAGGAAAAAAAATATTGGGGAGATCTCAGGAATTCTGTTTGGACACCTAGAATATGAGGTCCCTGTGAATTCCTCCCTGAGTGAGGACTCTGAGAGAGCACCAGGCTGGAGATGTTAAGTATGGGAAACATGAGCATAGAAGGTATTTAAACATTTGAGATCGGATGAAATCAGCAAAGGGCTCATTATAGCCAGAGAAGTCAAGAAAAGAGGGGCTTTCACTTTCCTAGGACTCTCCTCCTGCAATTCTCAGCTTTAGAACTCTACTACACAACCCCACTGAAAGTAAGGGCCCTTCATCTCTGGGTCAGGCCCAGGTCCTGCCTGGAGAGCTCTGTCATAGCCCAGCATCTTCAGGTCCTGTAGCTCCTACCTGCACAAAGCAAAGCACAGTGTCTCTCGCTTGACAGCCTCTGCTGTGGCCCCACGTACCCATTGCTTTCTGTTCCACTGAGATTTCCTATGTCCACCAGGCAGCCACTTCCCTGCCCTGGGAGGAAAGAAGGAGCATTAGCTCTGCAAACTGTAGAGGCAGTGGCCAGATGCCTCTCTGGAGGCAGACTGGAGTTTGTCATAGCAATTCAAGAGGACAAGATTTCAATCAGCCCATAAACCTGTAGAGAGATGGATGGCAAGGTCTTCTCCAGGCACAAAGGGGAAATAACCAAGAGGCTCAGGATGAAAAACACCACCTGGCCATCTGGCGCTCGCTCAGTGCCTTCCCACCCCAGTCAGGTAGGATGGAGTGGTGGAGCACAGAGGGAGAAAAGAGGACACCTTCAGACAATAGAGTGTGCTGGTGCTGTCCAAGGCACTGAAATCTCTAACCCACTGACTAGGTTACTCAACTATTGCTCCGTGTGCTAGTTTGGGAAACCCTGAAAGCAAATCCAAGACAAGGGCTTTAGGGAGGTGACCCATGGAATTACAAGCAGTGAACAAGAAGGAGGTAAAGGGTGCACAAATGAATGCATTTCATTCTGAGCAAATGGGGTTCAATCTTGCAGAGGACACTTTGAGAAATTGTTAACACACCTCTGACTTTTCTACTGAGCAATGGGGAAGCCAGTGATCTTATACACTGGCTCTCTTGCTCACTGGTTAAGGGTTGCTCCCTGGGTTGTTAAGTATCTGTCACATGGTCTGAACAAGCACCTTCCATGCTGGGGAAGACTCTCCAACAGCAATGCACAAAGATGAGAGTGTTGGAGGTGCGAAGTGGTTACCTTGCATGAAAACTGCCCACCACAGCTGCAGGTAACTCATAAGTGAGCTGGAAGAATGTGGAGTGGGGTACTTCCAAAGGAGTTTGTTTTCATTTTCCCTTCAGATCACCAACTCCCATTTACAAAGCACTTAGGAAGGTCCAGGAGCTCAGTTCCTAGTATTTGCCACATATATTGTCTTCTCTAATCCCTACCAGCCTGAGGAGGTAGACACCATCATTACTCCCCTTTTCCAGGTGAGGAAATCTGAGGTTCAGAGAGATTAACTCATATTCTCAAGTTTACCACTGGCAGAGATCCCTCTGATTCGGAAACCCAGATCTAACCATGGGGCTCTGAACATTTCTCATTTCTGGAAATCTCTTTTGCTCATCTTTTTCTGCCACAATGGAACCCAAGAAGGGGGAGAAGAGAAAGAATTCCCCTCGATTTCCCTGGAAAACAGTAGTGGAAATAGTAGAGAAGTAGTAGTGTAGGATCAAGAAAATGAATTCTGGATCCAAATCTGCCTAAGTTGAAATCCTGGATCTACTATTTGAGATGGGTGCTGCTATGTGAGTTATTGAAGCTCCTTTGAGCTTTGCTTTCTTCACCTGTCAAATGGGATGATGGCACTTAACTCAGACAGTTGTAAGGATTAACTGAACATATATATACACGTATAGTATAGCGTGTTGTAAGTACCTGGTAAGTTTTAGTTTGTCAAGGTTGCCACTGTTATTAGTAACAGTAATTATATTCAAAAGGATACTGGGCTAAATAATTGCTCTTTTGTCTGAAATTAACTCCAGCCAGGGTGGTCTTTGTTTTAGGGAAGTATCTTGGCAGAGAGGTAGAAATCCTGACCCATCCTTTCCTATCTGTGGACTGCTTGCAAGCAGTTTGACCTATCTGAGTCTCTGATTCCTCTCTAAAGAAGGCTTGTGAAACTGAGGATGCACATAAAATTGTTAACGTAGTGCTGGCACATAAAAAATGCTCAATAAATGATGAGAATAACGATCATGGCAGCCAACGTCATTATCATCACTGTCACTATTGTTGCAAGACAGAGAAACTAGCTCCTGCTGCTAGGAAGTGAGGCAGTTCCTGATGAATATTGTGACAACCAAATGTTCTGAACAATAAAAAGATCGATGCTCTCTCAATAATAAATCTCCATGTATGATAAAAAGCATTTGTGCCACTGTGGGGAATCCTTTTGTTATAAAGGGTGGCTGATCCACTGGGGGAAAGATTAATGCAGAGAGAAAAATAAAATGCAGCTGGTATTTATGGGAGATGTTAGTTGGTCTCATGAGTTAGAACAGTGGTTGTATTTTGTTGCTGTTGTGTTTAGAATGCTGTTTATATGTGCAGGCAATGCAGAACAGCTGCATGGTAGGAGACAGTACTGAGCAGTAGCTACATGTGTTTGATTAATTAATCAAAGCAGGAAGAGAGCCTGAGAGGTGTTGGACTCTGGTCAAGTTGCTTGGACCCCTCTGGGCCTCAGTTCAACTGTACAAGAAAAAGAGAAGGTATGGAATTACTCTGTGAGGCTCCTTTCCTGTATCTCTGGAAAGAGGCCACTGGTTGGGCACTTGAGGGACAGGAAGAAGAAAGAGAAGGCAAGCTCTGATGTTTCTTCCCATCATCTATCCCACTCCCACTACCCCCCAAACCAGGATTACAGACTCACTGTCATAGACATACATTCTGAATTTGGAGGATCCCTGATTTTCCACCATCTCAGTGTCTAAATTCCCTTGTGTGTGAAACAAAGGGGTTGGACCTGCCAGAGTCCATTGAGCCCTAAAATTTAATTGATGCTATGAAACCAAAGCCAGTGTCCTTCTCTGCAGGTCCCCAAATACTTGGGTATTTTCCTCATTCTGATCCTCAATAAAACTGCCCAAAGCTTGGGGCAGTTCATAGTACCTTCCAAAAAAGAACCTTCATTTTTATTGAGTCACAGAATGTCAACTGGCAAGGACCCTGAGCTGAACTGTCCCCTTGCTTTAGCTGATGTCAAGGTATCTATCATAGCTGTCTGGAATGTCTATCAATGCAATGGTCCCCATCTCCTCAAACAGCTCAGGGAATTTCCCAGGACACTATGATGATCAGAAAGGCTACCACTTTCCAGCTTAGCAACCATTTATTTTGCCAAGGAGGTATGCTGCTAAGCCCATGAATACAAAAACAATCTTCTTCTTTCCTACCCTGGCAATGTTCAGTCTCTTTTCTTAAATTGTGCAATTGTATTATTTGACCCCTCAGATGTTCATGTATATTTGAGCATTACAGTGAAAGCTCTGTTATCTCAGAAATATAGCCGAGCTTCTGAAATATTCCTCTTACACATTTTCAGTTTGATTCAGTCCTTCAAATACAATAGAAGTACACTTTAAAGATGTTCGATTAAATTACAAAGTTAGAATTTCTCTGAGGGCTTGAACTTTGCAGAACAAAAAAATCCATGAGTAGCCTGACCGGTGGTGGCACAGTGGATAGAGTGTCAACCTGGAATGCTGAGGGCGCCGGTTCAAATGCCCGGGTTTGCCTGGTCAAGGCAGATAGGAGAAGCAACTATGAGTTAATGCTTCCCTCTACCCCCTGCCTTTTTCAATCTCTCTCTTTCAAAAACAAACAAATAAACAAACAAACAAACAAACAAACAACTATAGGTAACCTCTTCACCTTTTCCACCCATCTGATGAAAACCCCAAGCCCCTTCTCCTCTGACAGCTGTCAATCTATTCTCTGTACTTATGAGCCTGTTTCTATATTTTTATTTTGTTCATTAGATTCTACATGAAAAAGTGAAATCACATGGTACTTGTCTTTCTCTGACTGGCTTATTTCACGTATTTACTAATGTCACCCCAATAAATTCAATTAAAAAAAGAAAAAAAATCCATGGGTAAGACTTTTCCCGCCAAACTTTACACAAGAAGAAGGAAAACACTTTGGTAATCCATGAAATAAATGAATGGTGTCTTAATTGCTGTGGTTTGCTTAGAAATGTGAGAAGACAATGAGTTAATCAGAAAGTGCTCATTAAAGTCCTCTTTGTCTCAATATCAAATTAATACACTCAAGTCCCCTTCCCCTGGAACACGGAGTGAAGAGTTTAATGCATTTCCACGTCTTGATATTGAGCTGAAGGTTGGGTTCGCAGAGCTTTTAGTCTCCTCTCTCTGTTCTTAACTTATAACCCAACAGGAGACTAAATAGCCCCCTGGAATTTAAAGTAAGGAAATTTGAGCTATGTGCTTGATGTTGAAGGAGATAGAACCACCACACACAGGAGTAAGAAAAACAAGAGAAAATGCAGGGAAAAGAAAAGAAAGGGAGAATGGGGCAAGAAACAAATAGAAAGCTACAATAATGACTCTTTGTGGTTTTAGGGCCAGGACTACCTGGGAATCTAATGAAAACTAAAGACCATATACACACACAATTTGAATGTAATTTATTTTATTTATTTCATTTTATTTCATTATTTTATTTTAAAGTGAGAGGCAGGAGACGGGGAAGCAGAGACAGACTCCCACATGCGCCCCAACTGGGATCCACCTGGCAAGCTCCCTACAAGGTGATGCTCTGCCCATCTGGGGCACTGCTCCGTTGCTTGGTAACTGAGCTATTTTAGTGCCTGAGGCGAGGCCATGGAGCCATCCTTAGCACCCAAGGCCAAATTGCTTGAACCATTTAAGCCATGGTTGTGGGAGAGGAGGAGTGAGACAGAGAAGGGGGAGGGGGAAGGGTAGAAGCAGAAAGTCACTTCTCCTGTGTGCCCTGACCAGGAATCAAACCTAGGACTTCCACACGCCAGGCCAACACTCTACCACTGAGCCAACTGTCTATGGCCAGCATGCAATTTTAAAGAATTCATAAATATAACTACGGGCTTTCATCCCTAGGGTTTATCTACCCCAAATGAAGAATTTCTCCTCTAGAGCTTCATCAGATGTCGTAAAACTAGAAAATAAGACCACCTTGTTGTAATCAAGGAGCAGATACAAACATCCACCTGGGAAACTGAACCATCAATGGCCACCTTTCAATGCACTACTCACTTAGTGAGACTTACTACATGCTCAGCCATATATGAGCTGCCCTAGGTGTTTCAAGAACCACATTATAAAAAACAGGAATTCTCCCTGCCAGCAAGGTCAAGCCAGCCCTTGCCAACAAAAGCCCACCCCCAGGGAGCATAAACTGGCACAACCAGTTTGCAGAGCAATTTGGCAACATCTAATGAGGATGAGGATGTATATGGTATGCAGCTCAGCAACTCCACTCCTGGGTACATGCCCTTGAGAAATCCACTCACAAGAACGAGGGAACAGCTTGGTTCAAAATAGCTCAAAGCTGGAAACAAGCCAAATGGATAAATACCTGGTAGAATAGTCATACTGCAGAATACTATGTAGCAGTGAAAACGGGTGAGTGAGATCTAGTCTTGTCAATCAGATTAAGCTCATGTTGAGTGCAAGAGGCAGGTGGTAAAAAAAAACACCATTTACAGAGAAACTTAAAGCATGCAAAACTGTACCATATGTATCTATTTCTTACATATTTATATAATAACATTGTTAATGCGTAAATGAAAATGATAAGCAAAATTCCCCAGAGGGAAGTGCCTCTGGATGGGAAAGAGAAAGGAATAGAGTCAGAAAAAGGGACAAAAGGACTTACACTGCCCTATAAAGTTTTGTTGTTATGGTAGGTTGCTCCATCATCCCCCTGCCCTCACATCCTCCATTCTCTCCCTCTATGACTCTGCTCCAGTAGCCCTGGCCTCTAATGTTCACCATAGTCCAGCCTCAGGGCCTTTGTACATGCTGTTCCCTCTGCATGGCACTCTCCTTCTACAGCTTTCCTCATGGCTTACTCACTCCCTTCAGATTTTTATTTAAATACCACCTTCCCAATGAAATATTCCCTGGTTTCTAGCCCTCTTGCCTATGATACATCCCACCCCTTCCCTAATTTATTATTTCACTTTATCCCTCACCACCATCTACACACTAGACATTTCATTCATTAATTCAGTTTGTCTTTCTTCACCACTAGAATATCAGTTCCACAAGAGGAGAAACTTTTGTCTGTTTTGTTCACTGCTGTGTCCCAGAGCCTGGCGCATAATAGATACACACTAAATATTTATAAATATTTATAAATGAATATTTGCATACACAAGTAATTGTTATATTGTCCTCAACTACTTTTTGAATGTCTGATTACTTTTACATATATTTTTTATAACATTATACATATTTTCAAAGACAAGTTTCCTAGCAAGCTAACAGAAAAGTGACCAATGCTGTGACACATCTCTGGAACCTGCCAAGGTCCCAAGCCACAGGACTGTGGGCAGAGCCAACAGAAGTTCCTCAAGGAACACCCGCCTGCTAGAGCTACCCCAGAGTCCTCACAACAGACTTCTCATACTTGCCTGCCTCTCCTGAAACACCCATATGACCCAATTCCTACTGTGAAAAGCGACACTACTCTCGACAACATATGTTCTCAAAACCTGAACTGCAAAAGCGTAGCCAACACAGTAGGAATGCTAAGACCCCTGACCTCTGCCTAGAGAGACAGGACCTAGGGCAGCAACGAAGCCTAGAAGAGAACTCTGAGGAAGGACTTGGAAGAGAGGTTTGGAAGAGAAGAGCCAAATTTAGCTCAAAGGAAAGCAGTGGGTGGGCATACGAGGCACCAATCAACACCAAACGGTGATTTCCATACTGAGATCTGATCAAAAGCTTTGGAATCTGTGACAGATATTAGCTGGTTATTCATCCAATCCATCTCCCTTTCCTTCTATGCACAGTCTCACATGTCCCAGCTTCCCTTGCAGTGATGTGTGGGCATGAGACTGACTTCTAGCCAAAGGCATGTGACTGGAGTATGTGCCAGGTCCCAGCCCGGCTCATAAATTTCCCAAGTATCAGCTTCCATGCTCATTCCTCATCTGTGGTCTGATGCAGACAAGCACAGAGCTCTTGGAAAATGTGGGCTAATAATGAGGAACCACAGTGTAGCAAGGGCCCGGGCCCCTCCTTTACTGTTCTGAGGAGAGAAGCCTGCCAACGAGGAACAGCTATTTTGGACTTAAAATTAGTGAGAAATAAATCCTGTTGTGTTTAAGTCATTACCTAGCTGGGTTTTTATTGAATTTATTGGGGTGACATTGGTTAATAAAATTGCCTAGGTTTCAGGTGCACCATTCCATAAAATGTCATCTATACACTACACCGCATGTTCAGCACCCCAAGTCAGGTCTCCTTCCATCGCTGTTTAGCCCCTTTTAACCAACATGGATGGACATGGAGATTATCATGCTAAATCGTTACCTACTTGTGGATTTTTGTTATAGCAGCTAATGTTACCTTACACAGGGTCTTTGAGGGATCTGAAAACTCCTCAAAGGCAGTGACTGCATCTTATCTAAACTGGTTTTCTCCAAAGTTCTACAACAATCTCTTGAACCCAAAAGTCCTCAACAAACATTAACCAATTTAAAATAGGGGCAAGACATCCTCAAGCAGAGCAGAAGGACCATGCATGCACAACAGTCACAAACTTGACTTCTGCGATACCATCACCTCAGCTTCAAATCCCAGCTCCATCACTCACGAGTTGAGTGATCTCAGGCAACTTCGTCTCTGTGCTTTCAATCTCTCAGTGATCACATGGGAATTTTAATATCTCCTAATTCATTGGATTGCTGTGAGGATTAAATGAGAGGATGCACATAAAGCACTTTGGAAGCAGTCAACTCTAATAGGCTATTATTCTAATTGTAACAGAAAGCACGTGCTGTAATATGCAGCTGAGATTTGGAGGTGGGGCAAAAGAAGGCAGAAGAATATGGGGGCTCAGCCTCGCCAAGCCAACCTGGACCACACCAGTGGCCACATTTCCAAAGTCCTCGTAATTCAAGATAAGTCTAAGAAATACAGCACTCGGCTTACCCTGTTAGCACCACCACGAAGTCCATCACGTTCCAACCATTCCTCAAGTAAGAGCCTTTGTGGAAGGCAAACCCAAGGGCGATGATTTTAATGCCAGCCTCGAAACAAAAAATTCCAATGAAGTACGGTTCTGTGTCATCCTGGAAGGGAGAAAGGGTAAGGTCACGGTCTTTGGCTGGGCAGCAGGTGGCACAATCAGGGAGCCAGCCCACCTGGAGATCTACACCCACCTGCCCTTGCCTCTCACAACCCTCCAGCACTCACAGCCCCCCACCACATCCTTCCTGGAGTTCTGTCACCTGAAGGGTTTTGCAAGAGAAACAGACACAATGAAAAGACCTCTCCTTCTTTCCTTTTGGTCAACTTTACATACCACTTGGCCAAATAGAATTATTTGGACCTGCACCGTCCAATAAATATAGCAGCCATTGGTTATATGTAGCTGTTTAAATCTGAATACATTTAAATGAATTTGAATAAAATAAAACGAAAGATGCAGTTCTGCAGTCGTACTAGCTACCTTTTCAATGATTGGAAAGTGCAGATGGGGAACGTGTCCATCACTGCAGAAAATTCTACCAGAAAGCGCTGGTTTAGCCACTTTACTCATCATACACATCACATAAGGCCTTTGAAGTTGGACCCTATACACCAACCTCACCCCCAGACCTAACACTCATGATGGTTTTCAGCTGGTATGCAGCAGCACAGATGTTCAGGTTGCTAAAATATTGGAATAATACCTAAATGCTGGCTGGCAAATGGCCAGTGCCTCTGCCACTAGCCTCTCTGGACCTTCTGCTGGTTCTGGCTTCCAGCTGATAGTCTATAGTAGTTGAAATTAAGCTATAAGCGCCACCCTGTCAAAGCCCCTACACAGATGTTCGCCCATCTGTTATGACGTTTCTCAACCTTCAATCATTTGCATTCTGCCTTCATTGTTTTGTATATCAGCTTGCCGTGACACTATTTATTCTTTCAACTGACTCTTTTCACTTAGCTTCATCTCAAGCAAAAGTAAAAGTCTTGAAATCATAATTTTGCTAGGCTAGTTCTTTTTGGACTAAACATTATAATACATAACTATTAAAATGTTAAAGTCTTGAGACATCAAGACTGCATGGATTAGAAATCAGTGGATTCTTACCCCCCCCCCCAGCTATTATATTTGGTTCTAAAAAAGTGACAGAAATGAGAGAATTCTCCTTAATTATATTGTCAGAATGCCAGGGGGGGCAACCAAGGAGCTGGGGAATCGCTCAAGAAGGATCTTAATGCTAGTTTTCAGCTCTGCAGAGCTTCACCAAATGAGCAACTCTGAAAGAGGACTTTGAATATCCTCCAGAGTTGATATCCATGTGCAAAAAACACAGGGAAAGGAGAAAAAGCTACTGACATCATAAGTAAGCTACCAGGCAAAATCAGAATGTGGGATAATCCTTAGGGCATCTGGACTGGCTTCTGCAATAAGTCAATGACAGGGGAGAATATATTACTCTAGATTAAAAGTCTTAAGTGACATAACAAAATCTAGACCATGTTGGGATCTTGGTTCAAACAAATCAATTATAAATGCCAATTTTGAGACAATCAAGAAAATGTGATTACTGACTGGGTCTTAGATGATCCCGAGGAACCACTGGGAAGTGTGTTGGGTGTGAACACAAAACTGTGGTGATGTAAGAATACGCCTGCATTTTGGCCATGTAAACTTAGGTAGATGGCCACAAACAGGCACGTTGTCTGGGATTTGCCTTTAAAAACTTTGGCCAAAAAAGACAAACCATGAAAATAAAAAAGTACAGAAAATACAAATGAGCCAAAATCTTGACAGTTAATTGTTGAATCTAGAATGATAGATTCATGGGGAGGAGTTCACTGTATTGTTCTCTATTTTGGCGTTTGGTTCAAATTTTTCACAAGAATTCTGGTTTGAGTGTGACATTTTCATGGACAATGTGATCATCTTACCCATCCCCATCCTGGCTGACACCGGGTCTGGTGGGAGGCAAGGGTGGGGGATGAAAGTAAGGGCATCTGTCTCCCCAGATTATTACTGTTCATGAAATTCTGGCTTCCCCAGGCAGGGGGCCATGATCCAGCTCTCAGCTCCAAGACTGAGAGCCACCTTCCACTCCCGCTTCCACATCTGTTTGCCATAAATTCAAAGGAGAAACTCCAAAAGGACACGTTACTCACCAGTCGTTCAGACATGGGGGTCTTGTCATCATCAGGTAGGTGTTGCTCCAGTGCAAGAACAATGCAGTTTGCTATGATGGTGGCTAAAATCATATATTCAAAGGGAGTAGCGGAGAATTAAGGAAAATCTCTCCAATTTGTTTAGGTTCACAGCAAAACTGAGCGGAAGGTACAGAGATTTCCCATATGCCCCCATCTTCCCAAATGCACAGCTTCTCCCACCATCGACATCTCCCTCAGAGTGGTACATTTGTTACAACTGATGATCCTACACGGATGCATCATGATAACTCAAAGTCCATGAAGTTTACTTCAAGTTCACTCTTGGTGTTGAACAGTTCGTGGGTTTGAGCAAATGTACAATGACATGGATCCAGACACCATGATGGTCTCATACTTTACTGCCCTAAAAACACAGATGATTTTTTAAGAAAAATGTGGATATTCCTCCTCCATCTCACCTCCAACATTTATTGGACAAATATGAATTTGGCACCTACTCTGTACCATGAGCTATTCTGAGTGCTGGGGACACAGCAGAGAGTAAAACAGACAAAAGTCTGATCTGCCCTTAGGAAGAGAAGTGAGTGACATAACCATGTTATATAGTATGTTAGAAGATTATATGATTTCACACATAGGTGGGATATAAAACTGAGACTAATGGGCATAAATAAAAGTGAAGTGTTTACTAGGGGGAGGCAGTGAGGGGAGGGGAGTAAAGAGGGACGAATATATGCGGACAATACATGATTGACTTTGGGAGATGGGCATACAACACAATCAACAGTTCAAATGCTATAGAAATGTTTACCAGAAACCTATGTACTCTTACTGATCAATGTCACTTCATTAAATTTAATTTTTAAATAAAAATAAGAAAAAGATTATGAATGCTACAGAAATAAAAACTAAGAAAGAAGGTTGTGAGTTGCAATTTAAAATATAGTAATCAGATATAACCAAAAACATAAGTAACAAGAGAAAAAAAATTGGTAAGTTGGACTTTGTCAAAATTTAAAACTTGTGCATCGAAGGGCATTATTAAGAAAGTCAAGGCACTGGTCGGTTTGCTCAGCGTCGGTCCAGCATGTGGAAGTCTTAAGTTCAATTCCCATTCAGGGCACACAGGAGAACTGACCATTTGCTTCTCCACCCTTACTTCTCTCTCTCTCCTCCTCCCACAGCCACGGCTTGATTGGTTTGAGCGAGTTGGCCCCAGGTGCTGAAGATGGCTCTGTGGCTTCTGCCTCAGGTGCCAAAATGGCTTGGTTGTTGAGCAATGGAGCAACAGACCCAGATGGGCAGAGCATCACCCCATAGGGGCTTGTCAGGTGAATCCCAGTCAGGGTACATAAAGGAGTTTGTCTCACTGCCTCCTCTCCTCTCACTAAATTTAAAAAAAAAGAAAGGGAAAAGGTAACCTATAGAATGCAAGAAAGTATTTGCAAATCATATGTCTGATAAGGGTCTAGTATCCAGACTATATAAAGAACACTTACAACTCAAGAACAAAGAGACAACCAATTGGAAAAATGGGCAAAGAGGTTGAATAGACATTTCTCCATAGACAATATTCAAATAGCCAACAAGCATATGAAAAGATGTTCAACATCACTAGTCATGAGAGAAATGCAAATCAAAACCCAATGAGATATCACCTCGCACCTACTAGGATGGCTAAAATTAAAAAACAGAAAACAGTAAGTGTTGACAAGGATGTGAGAAACTGAAACACTGTGCATTGACGGTGGTGATGTACAGTGCTATAGCCACTGAGGAAAATAGTTTGGTGGTCCCTCAAAAACAAACAGAATTAGCACATGATCCAGCAATTCCACTCCCAGGTAGATGAACAAAGAAATGGGAAACATATAACTCAAATACTTGGATACTCATACTCACAGCAGCACTATTAATAATCACCAAAAGGTAGAAACAATCTAAATATCCATCAATTAGTGAATCGTTAAACAAAATGTGGTGTGGTATATTCATAAAATGGAATATTAGCCACAAAATGAAGCACTGGTACATGCTAAAAGGTGGATGGACCTCAAAAACATTGTGCTGAATGAAAGAAGGCAGACACAAAAGACCATGGTGTATAAATTCCACTGATATAAAATGTCCAGAATGGGCACATCCATAGAAACAGGAAGCAGACTGGTGGCGCCAGGGGCTGGGCAGGGGGAATTGAGGTATGACTGCTAAATGTTTTGCAACTCGATGTGATAGCTGCCCAACACTGCGAATGTACTAAATGCCCCTGCATTAGTCATTTTAAATGGCTAATATTTCACCTCATTAAAAAAAATAATGCGGTGGTTAGGACAGGCCCCTGAGGAGCTGCCCTTGCAAGAGCTGAGGAGGGAAGGGGCAGTCCATGTGCCTATTTCAGATGCAGCCATCTTCGTCCAGGCAAACTCCTCCCTGCACCTGGGAACTCTCTTTCAGATTAAGACCACCAGAGTCCCACAGGATGGCCTGCACTTGAAGAGGGTCTGTCCTGCTCAGATCCCATTAGGGCAGGGGTCCCCAAACTTTTTACACAGGGGGCCAGTTCACTGTCCCTCAGACCATTGGAGGGCCGGACTATAAAAAAAACCTATGAACAAATCCCTACGCACACTGCACATATCTTATTTTAAAGTAAAAAAACAAAATGGGAACAAATACAATATTTAAAATAAAGAACAAGTAAATTTAAATCAACAAACTGACCAGTATTTCAGTGGAAACTATGCTCCTCTCACTGACCACCAATGAAAGAGGTGCCCCTTCCGGAAGTGCGGCGGGGCCGGATAAATGGCCTCAGGGGGCCGCATGTGGCCTGCGGGGCCGTAGTTTGGATACCCCTGCATTAAGGCTTGATCTGCTGATCAGCTGGTGGATGACAATGTCACCTGTCCCCCTGTCAGACCTGCAGAAGCAGCCCCTCTCCAGTAGCCTTGAAAAATGGAGCTGGCAAACTTTGAAAAGGAGTTCGAGGTATGGAGACATGAACGCTGGAAGGAGGAAGTATATAGTACGACATATTTTGGAGCTGAGTTTCCCAACCTCACCACTACAGACCTCTGGGTCGGATCGTTTCCTAGGTGGGAGGCATTCGTGCACTGTAGGGTATTGAGCAACATGGCCGATCTCTACCCACCAGATGCCAGTAGCACCCTCCCCTCTCCAGTCATGACAACCAGAACTTATGACAACCAAAAGTGATCTCCAGACACCACCAAGTGTCTCCTGGGACACTAAAACCCACTATTGTGCAGAGGGATCAAACAGTGTGTCGTGCTGAACTTGGCTATGTCTAACTGCTAGCTTTCTCTCTTGGAAACTTAACTGGCTTCAGTCTCCCTTTTGGCCCAAGAGTCAGGTTTGGCATTTTGAAAGCTTCACAAAACCAAGGGATCTTACAGGCTGGAGGAGTTGGGCACAGGCCCACTTTCCAGGTCAGAAAACAGTCTGAAACAGAAAACCCACTTTCCAGGTCGGAAAACAGTCTGAAACAGAAAACCTGGGAGTAAAAGTCTACTTAAGTCGGGAAAACCAAGCTTTCTTTGTCACCAGCTCCAACCTCAGCCTCCAGCTAAAAGCAGTTGAGCTGCACTCCGTGAACACTCTGAAAAGCAAATCTGAGACTCAGGGCAATTTGGGGAGCCAACAAAAGCCATCCTTGCCGACGATCATCTCTGACTGGCTTCCTGCCTCCGAGCTGACAGTCATTAGAAGCACAGAGAACAAAGCTGGGCTCTGTTGCACAAATACTTCATTCTGCCTCACCCTGCAGCCTGGAAAATAAGAGACAATATTTGTACACACAGAAGCAATGCCAAGCCCTTTCCTGGCCTCCCCTCACCGAGGCTTCTGAAACCATGACTTGAATCTGATGATTTCGTTTCCCCTCCCTGCCAAATAGCTCCCTGCTTGCTTCTGCATTAAGCTGCCTGCTCACTCCTCTGTCCCTCTGGCCTCCTGCCCCAAACAGCTGGGATGTGACTTCCTTTGCATCAGATTAGAACCAAGGTTCCAGGAAGCATCCCAGAAGGCTAGGAGCAAGCAGCACTTTCATAGGCCACATTATTAGGGTTTCAGTTGCATGATGTCACCTAGACTTCAGAACCAGAGCTTGCTGGGTATGACAATAAAGCCTTAGTCAGCACGCTGGTAATGGCACAAGGCCGCCCCTTCCTCCCTTATTTCTGTTTTTCAGCCCTTGTCAGACATGGCCATGCTGGCTATCATATGTCAACTCCCTCTTTCTCTCCACCTTCCCACATACCCTGCCAATGTCTACAGACATGCCCCAAAAGAGAACCTGCAATATTGACCTGCAATATCAGACCCCCAGGGTCTGAGGACCAGCTGCATTGGCAGCACCCACTGAAATGCTGAGTCTCAGACCCCAGGCAGACCCGCTGAGTCAGAAGCTGCATTTTAGCAAGAGCCTCAGGAGATCCGTATGCACACTGACGTTTGGCAAGTGCTGTCCTGGATCTATTTCAGAAGCATGAGGAATCCAGGTTCATTGTGGCCTTGAGTCATCCCAAAAGAAGTGGGAGCTTTTCTTTCTCCTCCAAACTTTCTCCTCCTTATTATTTTTCTTTTCTTTGAGATATATATATATATATATATATATATATATATGTTATATATTATATATTATATATTCTTTTTTATATAGTAGCATACTATACACAAAACACTGCATCTTGGAGATTGTTTCAGATCAGTACATAAAGAGCATCCTCATTTTTTAATTGATTTTAATTTATTGTGTTTACATAGATTCTAGTGTCACCCCAAATGCACCCCCCCTTGTTCTCCTCCTTATTCTGACCCCAGAATTCAGCTGTCCTGTTCTTCAGCCACTGCTCAGGCAAGAGGGCTGATAAGAAACACAAAATACTGATAAAACAAGAGCAATGTTGGAATAAGACAAATAAGCAAAAAGGAAATTATGATTTAATGCATGTGGAAATAGGCACTGACTTCCCATGGCTCCCTTTCATTCAGAAGAAAACTCAAGTCCTCTAGGCAGCCAGCAAGGCCCTGCATGACATGCTCTGTCACCTCCTTGCTCTCCTCTTCTCCATTCTCTTCTCCACCACTCCATTTACTCAGTTGAAACCACACTGGTCTCCTCCAGGTTCCCCAAATACACCAGGTAGTTTCTGCCCCAGGGCCCTTGCATCTGCTTGTTCTCACTCCTAGAATGCTTTCCCCAGAGACCTGCACAGTTACTTCTTTCACTTCCTTTAGTTCTTTACTCAAAGATCACATACACAATGAGGCTTTCAACCCTTTTCCCTGCTTGATTCTTTCCCTTGGTCTTTGCCCCCAGTCAAACATCTGCAATATTTTTCTTCTTTATCTCTTTCATTGTTTGTCTCCTCTACTAGACTGTAAGCTCTATGCAAGCAGTCTAAGGGATTTTATCTACTTTGTTCACTGCTTTGGTCTCCGTAACTAAGAGATCATATGTTATATAGTATAGTAGTTGCTCAATAAACACCTATGCAAGAAAGGAAGGATGACCAAGTCCTGCTTTTGTACCTCTCCCTCTCCATCTCACGCCAAGGGCCTGTGAGAAAGTTAAGAACACAACCAGCTCTTTGAAATAAACAAAGATGTGCCTGGTGCACAGGCAAAAAGATGGGATACTGAGTTCTTGCCATGGGAAGTGATGCCCCACCCCACGAGGAAGTTAAAGGCAGTCCAGACAGGGGCAGGTAAGGCTTTCTTAGCCCAACCCCAAGTTCTGCCTGATCCTCCTGATTTAGAAAGCCTGAGTTCTAACTCACAGCTGCAGTGAGCAATGCCTCTGCTAGCTGAGCTGAGCCTTCCTGCTTCCAGATTGGTTGATGAAAAAGCACCTGTGTCAGCGGGATCCAGAATAATCAGCCAGCCGAAGAGGCCAAGGGAAGGGGGTGGAGATGAAAGCAGAGAAGCATCCCTGATGGGAGGAAAAGCTGGCTCCTGAAATGGCTCATGGAAGGCAGAGTAGCAAACAGCCCTGCAGGCAAGTGCAGATGCACAAAGCACCCCCCTCAATTAAATTGATAAGGACCCACAGAGGCCCAGGAGAGGGGTAGTGTGTGGCTCTGGAAATGACCAAGCAATTCTTTCCCAGGAGGGAGGGAGGGCTGCATCTGCTGACAGGAGCTACTCTTGAGATCCAGAACATCAAGGAAAATCAATTTGCAAAGTGGGCATGGCTGATGGTTCCAGCCCCTTAGCAAGACCTTGCAGAATATCCAAGTAATTCATCCTTCTCCTTGTGGTGCCCGCACCCCCATCTCATTTCCAACCTCCTGTTGTTAGTATGAAAATCCAATCAGGTTTGTTGACTCATCAAGGTCTTGCCTCTATTATGGGGGTGGCCTGATGGGTGTTTTATGAGAAAACAGATGTTCATTGAGTCAACCAAGCAACTGAGCTTGTGGGGAAAATCCAAACAAACCTTATTTTCATGTCAGTTCTGTGCGTATCACAATGACCAGGAAAGGAGGGGGGGGGCACCAGAGCTCTAGAAGTATGGGTGCAGGACGTATTTCTTGCTCCACTAAACAAAAGCCACAATTTAACTTGGCAATATGATCAACTATTATGGGGCCATTAGCAGGCACAACAATCATAATTATAGCTGTCGTCTATTGAGCACTTCGTTGGGCAGACACCATGCTAAGCACTTTACACTTGTTTCAGTTAATTCCTTGCAGTAATTTTACAAGGTGAGTCCTTCTGCAAGCCTCATTTTCCAGATAAAGAAATCAAGGCTCAGAGGGGTTAAATAAATTGCTCAAGGTCATACAAGGTATGAAGAAGAGGTAATGGAAGACCTAGGGCTCACCCCAAGACCTGTGTTTTTAAACTAGTGGCTCCTAGACCACTTGGTAGCTCACCATTATTAAAAGGCAAATAGTGGCCCTGACCGGTTGGCTCAGTGGTAGAGCATCGGCCTGGCGTGTGAAAGTCCCAGGTTTGATTCCCAGTCAGGGCACACAGGAGAAGAGCCCATCTGCTTCTCCACCTCTACCCTTCTTACCTCTCTCCCTCTCCCTCTCCCTCTCTTTCTCTCTCTCTCTCTCTCTCTCTCTCTCCTCCTCTCCTGCAGCCATGGCTCGCTCACAGCAAGTTGGCCCCGGGTGCTGAGGATGGTTCCATGGCCTCCGCCTGCCTCGGGTGCTAACACATGGCTCTGGTGGCAACGGAGCAAGAGCCCCGTATGGGCAGAGCATCGCCCCCTAATGGGCTTGGCGGGTGGATCCCGGTTGGGTGCAAGCAGAGTTTGTCTGCCTCCCCTCCTCTCACTAAAAACAAACAAACAAACAAAAAACGGTGGATGGTTTTGCCTTTATTTACAAATTTGAGTTGGGGTATACCTGGGGCCTTAATCATATGAATGAAACCAAGTGGACTAGACCTCACCTGAGTCCCAATCAACTGCCACAATTTAATATAGTAACAATCAACTATCGCATGCTAGTACACACCCTCATAAGCCCATCCCAAGTGGGTCATATTAATAAATACTTCACTTCCAACGATCCAAAGGGTCTGCAGTATTCAGATCTGGGCTTCACAATCTCCAACACACAGTAACAACCAAAAATCAAGCCTAGAAAAGAGCTCTCCACCAGCCCATCAGTAGGAGACTCCAGGGATGACAACATTCTAACAAGAGCAACTCTGGTACTGCCCGGGATGTTTTCAGCACCATGGCCAGCGACAAGAGGCGCAGGTTGGAATTTCACATCCAGATCCCAGGCAAGCCTGGGGCAGGGCATGGAAACATTTCACATACAAAGTAGAGGAAAAAAAAAAAAATTATGTCAGCAGGAAAATCAAATGAAGAGAAAATTAAAAACCCAACACCAAATATATTTTATGTGATATTTGTTTTATAACATTATCCAAGGGTTTTCAACCCTTTGATTGTGAAGAGAAGCCTACCCAGAGCAGGTAACCATGCTTCCGCTCAGAAAACTAGAAATATCTGCATTAGAAATCACACAGCAGAGTGGTGGGAAGGGCTGGGGGGTAAGACATGGTTTTGACCTTGTGCAAAAGAGTTTCCTTCTCTGAGCTTCAGTTTCCTCATATATAAAGTGTGAAGTGTAGCACTTACTTCACAGGGCTCTGTGAGAATAGAATGAGTGGATACACACAATACACTCAGAATTGGGCTTGGCATATAGTACATACTTAAATGTTTTGTTATTGCTTACTCTGGTTCCTGTGTTGATTAGAAAACGTAATAAGCTTAGGAAAGCATAAGATGGAGTTCATCTCCTTGTAGTCACGCAAACAATGCTTATTTTATTTGTTTTTATTTTATTGTTTTTATTAAAATTGCTGCTACTAGAATTATTAACTTTCCTATTTCTTTTTTAGATTTTACTTATTGATTTCAGGGAGGGAGTGTGAGGGGGAGCACATCAACTCATAGTAGTTGCTTCGCATATGTGCCTTGACCAGGCAAGCCCAGGGTTTGGAACCAGCAACCTCAGCACTCCAGATCGACACCTTATCCAACTGAGCCACCACTGGTCAAGCCTCCTATTTCTTTTTTTTATCATATAAGTCTCAGTCCCTTCCTTTCACTGGTGAGTATTGACAAGCAATCTTACCATAGCTGAATAGGACTTCTCTTGAACCTGACAAAATTCCAAGAGCAGAATGCAGTGAATGTATGTGTGGTCCACACCCTAAATCTCAGGCCCAAAGTTAATATTGGAAACTCTCCATCAGACTTTTCTTATAAATGGGATCATACAAGAGGTAACCTCTTATGTCTGGCTTCTTTCACTCAACATAAGGTATTTGGAGTTTATCCATATTGTAGTACATATTAATACTTTATTCTTTTTCATGGCTTAATGATATTCTGCTGTATAAGTGGACTATCATTTATTTGTTTATCAACAATGGACTAATGAACTTTTGGGCTCTTTCAACCTTTTGGCAATTTAAAATAGGCAAATTCATAGAAATAGAATGCAGTTTGGTGCTTTTAGGAGCTGGATGGAGGAAGAGAGGAATTCACGAACAACTGCTTAATGGAAACCTGGTTTCCTTTGCGGGTGTGAGAAATGTCTTAGAACTAGACTGAAGTGATGGTTGCACAACACTGTGAGTGTACTAAATATCAGTGGGTTGTTCACTTTACCATGGCTAAATTATATTATATGAATCTCAACTCAATATTGTTTTAAAATCCTTGTTGGAAAAAAAATAAAAATAAATCCCAGTTGGTTTTGCTTCTCTTATTTCCTCTTAATTCTGAGTTCCCATCATATGATTTTACTGAGTTTTCTGGCTGCCTGTCTTCTGGGCCCTAATCATAAAGAGAAACACTACCTAGACAACCTTTAAGATCACCTTTGTAAAAAATAATAAAATGATTTTAGTTATAAAAGGAGTATGTGCTTATTGTATTTTGTTTTTAATTTTTTTAACTTATAATGTATCACTGAAAAATCAAAAAGTCCTTCTACACCGCACTTCCCAGAGATAACCCCAGCTCACGGTTTATTGTTCCCTTTCCAGAGTTGTCCCTGCACACATTCCTGGCATGGGCTGCTCTCTCTCCTGGGTTACTATTCCTCCAGATCTGAGCAGGGCTCATGCCCTTGCCTCCTTCAGGTGGTACTAAAACATTATCTCCTCTGGCTACCAGATCTCAAATCTCAACCCTGCCAACATCTCCATTCCTGTTTGTTTGTTTTTAGCAGTTTCTCATACCAAACAAACTAGGTATTTTATTTCTCTTACTGATAGTGGTCTTCCTTGCTGGAATCTCTACTCCATCAGAGCGAGATTTGTCCTCAGCTGTGTCCTCAGCAACTAGAACAGTGCCCAACACACAGTAGGCGCTCAATAAATATTAGTAAATGAATGGAAACAAAGATACAAAACCTCCTTTTCTATTTACAACATGAGAATCATGATACGTAATTTCTGCAGTTTGCTGTGCCTCCACCACACTAAGCATATCAGCACAAGAGAGCTCCCTCTTTTTTTATTTATTTATTTATTTATTTAACTGGATTTCCCTCTGTTAAAAGGCTGTGCAGTGTTCTTGTGAATGGATGCATCATCATTTATTTAATATTCCCCTAAATGCTTCCTGTTTGTCTCTATTATAAGCAAAACAGTGATGAATAATCTGACCAAGCCTCCTTGTGCACTTGTGATTTTCTTCTGCCAGATAAATTCCAGCATGAGGAAATGCCAGGTCAGAAGGGGGTGCATGCCTGACATTCTCACAGGCATTGCCAAATTGATCCTGGAGATCCACAGGGCTCTATTTTCCAGTTTTTAAAAAGTGAGGTAGCCCTGGCTAGTTGGCTCAGCAGTAGAGCATTGGCCCAACATGTGGAAGTCCCGGGTTTGATTCCCAGTCAGGGCTCACAGGAGAAGCAACCATCTGCTTTTCCATTCCTTCCCCCTTCTCTCTTCATCTCCCGCAGCTATGGCTCAAATGAGCAAGTTTGCCCCAGGCGCTGAGGATGGCTCCACGGCCTCACCTCAGGTGCTAAAATAGTTTGGTGGCTGAGCAATGAAGCAGAGGCCCCAGAGGGGCAGAGCATCACTCCCTGGTGGGCTCGTCAGGTGGGTCCCAGCCGGAGAACATGCAGGAGTCTGTCTCTCTGCCTCCCACCTCTCACTTGATTAAAAAAAAAACCATGAGGTGAATGTGTGTATGCATGTTCCGTCTGAAACTGAATCCATAATGTAAATGTAGAAACCGCTCTGTATCAAAAAGTTTAATTGAGGAAGAATTAACATGACTCATGAGAAACACACACAGCCACACAAATACACAAAAGTGAAATAGGGTTCCCATTATGAAAAAGGGAGGAAATGCCAAAACAAGTTGTGAGAAGATACTGGTCAATTTTAGACCCTTGGAGTTTCTCTCTCTCTCTGTCTCTCTTTTTTAGGATAGTAAAGTTCCCTGGAGACATCCAAGTGGTGTGAAGCCTCTGTCTCCTGATCCAATTTCCAAATTACAACCACGTTCCCCGCTATTTTCCCTCTACCGAGGGTTAGGTATTCTCCTGTCTCACTGTACGGTCACCCTGGGCAGCGGTCAGGGAAATCCTCCATTTGCTCTCCACCCTCTCTGTACCTGCCATGTGTGTGGATGTGCGTGTCTTCCATGAGTCAGGCCATCTCCTTGTTGGCTTAAATTTAAATCTGGAAATTCTTTGAAAACCGTCAACTCCAAAGCCAAAGGAAACATTGCAAGCTTCCAATTAGTTCCCAAGAATAAAGGGATAATCCAGCCCAGAGAGATGTCTTCTAGGCTGGCCTTGAAGACACTCAGTGAAGCCAAGGAAAGGGGCCCTAAGGAAGCAAGTGAAATCAAGAAGGACCCCCCAATCCAGGTGAGGTGAGAAAGGTACCAAGCTTGAAGTAAGACTCTGGTAAAGCTCCTTACTTACTTCCACATGACCTTCATGTTCCACGTGACGAAACCATGCTGCACATGCTGATACTTTCCTCCCTTGATCATTGGAGATGTGACATCCCTCCCTCTTCATCAATGACCAACGCCAACTCCCAGCCACTCCAGCCATGCATGCCTAGAAGCAACACCAGCCATCTCCAAAATATCATTTTTGGCCCTGTCAGGGTGCTTCAGTGGATGGAGCATTGTCCCAGTGTGCTGAGGTTGTGGGTTCAATCCCCAGTCAGGGCAAATACAAGAAGCAACCAATGAGTGCACAACTAAATGGAACGACTAAGTAGAACGAGTTGATGCTTCTTTCCTCCCCTTCTCCCTCTTCCTCTCTCTCTCTCAAATCAATAGAAAAATTAAAAAATATATATCCTTTTCTGGCATCGTTCTCTTTAACCATCACTCTCCTCCTCCCACTCACTAACTCTCTTAATTGTAAACCAATATCCATTCCATCAAGCCCTGTCACCCCCAGACACCACCATCCTCAGCACCCTCTCCTGCCTCATTTCCTTCTTTGTCAACCATCCATAGGTTGGTGACATATCAGTTGCTTATCTCTTCCCTCCTGGAAAATAATCTCAACCAGTTGCCTTCCTAGTGCCCATGCAGATGAACATTCCTGAATGAGATCAATGATCTGGGCTGTGGATGTTAAAATCACGATTCTAAACCTCAAATAGGCATTCAAGAATTCCAGTCAAAGATCTAAACATAAGACATGAAACAATAAAGTACATAGAAGAAGACATAGGTACTAAACTCATGGTCCTGGGCTTTAAAGATCATTTTATGAATTTGACTCCAAAGGCAAGAGAAGTGAAGGCAAAAATTAATGAATGGGACTACATCAGACTAAGAAGTTTTTGCTCAGCAAGAGAAACTGATAACAAGATAAACAGACAGCCAACCAAATGGGAAATGATATTTTTAAACACCTGCTCAGATAAGGGCCTAATATCCAAAATATACAAAGAACTCCTAAAACTCAACAACAAACAAACAAACAATCCAATAAAAAAATGGGAAGAGGATATGAACAGACACTTCTCCCAGGAAGAAATACAAATGGCCAACAGATATATGAAAAGATGCTCATCTTCTTTAGTTATTAGAGAAATGCAAATCAAAACTGCAATGAGATACCACCTCACACCTGTTAGATTAGCTATTATTAACAAGACAGGTAATAGCAAATGTTGGAGAGGCTGTGGAGAAAAAGGAACCCTCATACACTGTTGGTGGGAATGTAAAGTAGTACAACCATTATGGAAGAAAGTATGGTGGTTCCTCAAAAAACTGAAAATAGAACTACCTTATGACCCAGCAATCCCTCTACTGGGTATATACCCCCAAAACTCAGAAACATTGATACGTAAAGACACATGCAGCCCCATGTTCATTGCAGCATTGTTCACAGTGACCAGGACATGGAAACAACCAAAAAGCCCATCAATAGATGACTGGATAAAGAAGATGTGGCACATATACACTATGGAATACTACTCAGCCATAAGAAATGATGACATCGGATCATTTACAGCAAAATGGTGGGATCTTGATAACATTATATGTAGTGAAATAAGTAAATCAGAAAAAAACAGGAACTGCATTATTCCATATGTAGATGGGACATAAAAGTGAGACCAAGAGACATTGATAAGAGTGTGGTGGTTACGGGGGGAGGGGGGAGAGGGAGAGGGAAGGGGGGAGGGGGAGGGGCACAAAGAGAACTAGATAGAAGATGACAGAGGACAATCTGACTTTGGGTGATGGGTATGCAACATAATTGAACGACAAGATAAACTGGACATGTTATCTTTGAAAAAAAAAAAAAAGAATTCCAGCACCCTAGATGGGAGAAAACAGCGGAATATCGGCGCACTGCTGGGAATGATCCAATATAGAAAAGTGAATATTCTCCCATCATTAGATGCCCGACCCCTGACCCCAAATCTTCTTCCAGCCACCAATTCATGCCTTACTCCCTTTCATAAAAAAAGAGCTGACTACACATTTTACCTCCACTTCCTCACCTCGAATTCTTCCACCCCTCTAGGCTGGCTTCTTGCCCCATCACTCAACCAAAACTCCTCTAGGAGGATCACCCAAGACCTCCGGGCTAGCAAATTCCTGGCTACTTTTCTTTGCTCAGATGACTTGGCCATGTCCTCCTTTTGTGTTTTCCTACTTTTCTTGTCACTATTTTTCCTATCTTTCTTGTCACTATTTCTCTTTCTCTTTTTTATCTCCTCCCTTCCTACTAAGTCTCTGTTGGTCTTCCCCAGAGATCAATCCTAGGTAACCTTCCCTTCTCTAACTATATCCACCTTCTAAAGGGTCTCATGCATTTTTTTATGTGTTTTGCCATTCTCCTGTTGCCTTTTTCTTCAAAATACCCACTCATCACTCTGCTTGGGGTCCTGGGAGAGGCAGGGCCGGCTCTTGTGAACTGTGTCGCTCACCCTCCCTCCCCTCCCGCCTTCCCAGTGGGTTTGGCCAATGGGAAGCACCAGCAGGAGATTGGAGGGAAGAAGGAAAAACTGGGATACTTCTCCTCATTTTCTCCCTACTACAGTGAGGTTCTAATAATGACTATGCCCTTTGGTGCCTTCCCTGAACATCTCAAACTTCACAGGAGCATCTGTGTTCATTTTCGAGGACTGCCATAACGAATGACCACAAATGGGGTGGCTTGAAACAACATAAATTTATTCTCTCACAGTTCTACAGGCCAGAAACCCACAATTAAGGTGTCAACAGGCCTGAGCTCCCTCCAAAGGCTCTGGGGGAGGAGCCTCCTTGCTTCTTCCAGTTTCTCATGGCCTCAGGCATTTTTTGACTTGTGGCTGCATCATTCCAATCTCTGTCTCCATTTGCACAAGACCTTCTTCCCTTCTTTCTCTTCTAAGAACACATCATAAGATTTGCTCACCATCACATCATCACCCAACCAGTGCCTGGCACCTAGCAAGCCCCTAATAACACCTGTTGACTGAGAGAATGAATCTGTGTCTACTTCATTTCTCTTTACATCTCAGCAGCAGAGCTTTTGGTATCTTCCACCTTATCTTCCAACTCACCCAGCTGTAGCATGGGCCACCCATGTTAAATAGTTTTCCCGAGTCCCCAAGTCCCCAATGAAACTGCCTTTTTTTTTTTTGCTCCCCATGCACTTCCCCAAATATTTGGGACTGTCTGGCCTTTCCTCTGCCAGCCCTGCCATTTGTAAAGCTTCTTCTTGAAGCTTTACCATTAAAAAAGAAACCAATATCTTCTGTGCCTCCAAAAGCAGCTTTTACTTTTGCAAACTCTATTGATTTAATCCTAGAGGCTGCTGGCAGCAGTCCCAGGAGCTTAATCAATATGACAACACCCAGTGAGGCCAGAACATCAAGAAGCTTCGGCCAAGATCTCCTTCTGCTTGAGTCTCCACTGACCCTGCCTGAATCTCTCCCAACGACTAGGAAAAATCTCCAGTAGGAGATAGGATGTTTGTGATTGCTTCAGGATCCTGCTTAGGTGAGCAAAAGTAAATGCTTTTAAGCTTGAGGCGTTTCAGAGCTACAACAGCTGATGGGGGGGGGGCTAACTAAGCAAGAAATTGAAGACAACAGAGAAACACTGCAGGTTCTAGAACCTGAGTATGATCTCCCTGGTGAGGTGAGCAGGTGCAGAGCAGGTAAATGTGGGGGGTGGGAAAGAGAAGGTGACAATGGCAAGAATCAAATCAAGGACTCCTTCACTCCTCAGCCAATGCTAAGTGTTCAGGGAAGAAAAGAAAAAGGTTGTAAGAAGAATGAGACTGAGGGTGACTAAATCAATGTCCAGGGCTTTAGAAACCATTCATCTCCTGGAAGGAAGAGTCAAAAGTCAAAACAATCCTTTCCCTTATTTCTTTTCAAGATTAAAAAACACACAGAGAAAGCAGAGGTCCTGTAGGAAGTAGAAGGGAAGTAATATTTGTTAGCTAAAAGTTTAAATGCATGTGAGTCTACAAAACCCTCATAAGAACACTGTGCTTAGATATTAGCCCCTATGCACAGATCGTGAGGTGGTTACAACCCAACAGTTTACATCCTGCTGCAGTAACAAATGATCCCCCAATCTCAGTGCTGAAAACACTGCAGATCAGTTTTCTCTCTCATGCTATGTGTCTGCTGCAGGTAAGACGGGACTCTGTTCTATGTCATCTCCTCTCCAGCACCTCGTCTGAGAAAGGCTCCATCTCTGTGTGCACAATGGTGGAGGCAGGCAAAACAAAACCTGGGGAATCATATACTAATTCTTTTTTTTTTTTTTTTTTTGTGTGACAGAGACAGAGAGAGAGGGATAGGGACAGATAGACAGGAAGGGAGAGAGGTGAGAAACATCAATTCTTTGTTGTGGCTCTTTAGTTGTTCATTGATTGCTTTCCCATATGTGCCTTGACCAGAGGGCTACAGCAGACTGAGTGACCCCTTACTCAAGCAAGCGACCTTGGTCTTCAAGCCAGTGACCTTTGGGCTTAAGCCAGCGACCTTGGGGTCATGTCTATGATCCCATGCTCAAGTCAGTGACCCTGCACTCAAGCTGGTGAGCCCATGCTCAAGCCAGATGAGCTCACATTCCAGCCAGTGACCTCAGGGTTTCGAACCTGGGCCCTCTGCATCCCAGTCTGACACTCTATCCACTGCGCCACCACCTGGTCAGGCCATACACTAATTCTTAAAGCTTCTGCCCAGTAATGACACATGTTACTTCCCTTTACATTCCATTGGCTAACGCAAGTCACAAGGCTATGCCTAACTTCTCAGGGGGGTGGGAAAGAGATACTCTACCATGTGACCAGGGAAGAACCAGACATATTAGCGGAGCAAGGTGAAGGATTTCCATTCAGAAACAGTCAAAGACTTGCCCAAAGTCAAATAGCTTCAAAGGTGACAGAAGTGGGATCAGAATTCAGGACTACATGGCTCATGGTCTTTTAGTTCTACTGCCCAGCACATGGCAGGAGTTGAGAATAAAACTTAGATACAATAAGGAGAAATTTCAATGGAGGCATGGGGGCAGAAGGAACAAGTGAAAATAACACACTGAGGGAGAGCTGGAAGGAACCAGAAAGTTAACACCAGATCATACCTAACACCAGATCAACTTTGGAAACCAAAACATACCACAAACATCAGGAAAAAGGTGGGGAGTTTTCACACTCCTTTGAGAGAGGTCAGAGGATACAGAGAACAGCGTGGGGATTTACAGGAAGCTTCATAAGGAAGCTGGGGTACAACCACAAGGAGAACCAGTGTGCTTCTTGCTCTGCCCCTGAAAGCCACGATCTTGATTCAAACGGAGGTCTAACAAATGCTAGCTAGTGAAACAGCAGCCCCAGGAAGCTGAGGCCAGGGCTCGCCAGGACTCCCATCAGCTGCACTGTTCGTCCCTGGATGTTTTCCTGCACGGTTCTGGGAAATCTGGACTGCAGCCGGATGGTGTTCTGGAATGGATGGTGCTGGCTTGGCCCTTCTGACTGCTCCTCTCCCACTCCTCCCCAGGCCTGCTGTTTTGCAGGCGGGACTTCCAAATAGCTGTGCAGGCCAGGTTAGCATTGGAGCACGGCTTCAGGAAAGTGCTTAGCATCTCTGCCAACACATCTTTGTCATTTTGGTCTTGAGTACCTATTATGTGCCACTTAAGTGCTTTCTGCCTGTTCCTTCATTGAGCCATCACCACTTGTCTGTCCAGAAATCCTACTGGCCAACCTTCAAATTATATTCAGAAGAATGGTTTCCAGGGGCTAGCAGGAGGGGGGGATAGGAAGTGGCTACGAGGGGGTTTAGGGTTTCTTTTGGGATGATGAAAAATGTGAAACTACATAGAGGTGATGGCTGCACAATATCGTGAATGCACTAAAGGCCACTGAATTGTATGCCTCAAAATGGTTAACGTTATATGTATTTTGCCACAATAAAAATTTTAAAAATTATTGTCAGAACTCAACTACTCATTATCTCGACAGCCAACACCCTGGTCCTGCCCCCACTTGCCTGGACCAGTACTGTCACCTCCTCCCTAATCCCACGTTTCCGCTCTCATCCTCCAAAGTCTGCCCCGCCCCCTGACCCTGTTCTGCAAAGTAGCCAGAGGAGCCTGAGGACACCTGAGTCCAGGCACATCCTTCCCTGCTCAGAAGATGACATGACTGGCATGACTCCCATCTCCCACACAGCAAAAGCCAAAGTCCTCTTCACAGACCACAGGCATTGCCCAATCATCTCCCTGCCTTTACATCCTCCTGCTTTTCTTCTTAGTCTTTTCCTTCACTCACACAGACCTCCTCACTGTTCCTCCAACAGGCCAAGCATGACCCTGCCTCAGGGCCTTTGCATCTGCTGCTCCCTCTTCCTCCAGATATCCTCATGGCTTCCTCCCCGCCTCCTTCAAGTCTTGGCTCAGATGCCACCTCCTCAGTGAGGCCTTATCTAATACAGCAACTAGCCTTCCTACCCTCTTTCCTTGCTGTTTCTCCCCCACTGCCCTTCTCATCGAAAGTACTACGCAACTTACTTATTATTTTATCATATGTCTCTCTCAAAAAGAATGTAAGCCCGTGAAGGCAAGGACTTTTGTCTGTCTCCTGTGTCTAATCCTATGAGGCAGAGACTATTTCCTATGCATTTTACAGAAGCAGAAAACTAAGACTAATTATCAGGAATACAACTAGTTATGGTTGGGGAGTCGCCCAACTCATTCTGAGCTCATAGCCCAGTTCTCAACCACATGACTGCTTCTTATTATTGTCCATGCAGCAAGGATGAACTGAGTACTTACTATATGCCAGGCAGCATTCTAAGTGTGAGGATATGACAGAGGATAAAACAGAGTTCAGCTCTCAAGGACGTGACATCGTACCTGGCTCAGCTCTCTCCTGTCCCAACTCTCACCTCCTTCACATTTGGATCTGACCACAGCCACATGGGTCAAGATGTCCTAAGAAGTGGACTGTCCGTTCACTCTACGCCACCACCCCACAGTGTTTCTGTGCCAGCTTTCCGGTTATTTGTCACTGTACAACATAGTATGACAACATATAAGGAGGATTTGTCAATCCTGCTGTCGTCACTATCAACCGTGAGTTCCATGAGCTCAGAGACCTTGGGATAGTTTTTTCACTCCATGTTTGCAGGTCGGATGAATTGAGCACTGAGAACCACCTCCTTCAAGAAGCCACCAGATTTTCCCTCCTCACACAAACCTTCCTCTCCATCCTTGGAAACCTGAGAACTGAGCACCTCCTTGAAGCTGTTTTAAAAATATTTATATTGTTTTATTTCTTCCATTTCTCACTCTGGAAGTAGATAGTTCTGGCCAAAATGCCATGTGCACCCCTGCAACATAAACCTATCACTGTACATGATAACTGCCATGAGGAATGAGGAGGAGAGGCCAGATTTAGATCAGGAGAAGGTGCTGAGTCAGGAAGGCCCTCTGCAGATGAACCATTTAATGAGAAACCTAAAGGACTGACAAGGGTTCACCGAGTGAAGAGTTGAGGGAAGGGTCAAGAATTTCACAGCAGCTTTATCCACTACGGTCAAAATGAGAATAAACCCAAAAGTCTATCAACAGGTAAATGGATAGGCAAATTGTGGGATTTCCATGCGATTGAATGTTAATCAGCAATAAGGATGAATGGAGCCACTGCTCATTCATTCAATACATCTCTATTGACCATCTACTACGTGCCCTGTGCCCTTCTAGACCGCTCTAGCCCACATCGGTAAACAAAAGCAATAAAACTGCTTGCCCTATTGAGGTCACAGTAAAGTGGGGAGACAAAACAAGAGAATGCCAAAGGGAAGAATAAACTAGGAGAGAGGCGAGGAATTCTGGGTGTGCAATTTAAAATATGGTGATGCAGAGAAGGTGGCCTTTGAATAAAGACCTGGAGGAGGTGAGGGAGGAGCCACAAGGTTACCTGAATGAAGGAGGATCCAGGCAGAGGAAACAGCTAGTACAAAGGCCCTGAGTTAGGACAATGCCTGGTGGGCTTGAAGAAGAGTAAAGAGGACAAGCATGGTGGGAGCCAGATGAGTGAGGAGGAAATGTGGGCAAGGAAAATGGTGACTCGTAGCCCAGGAACGAGAGAAGAGTAGAGAGAAGAGAGGTCCGTGCTCAGTGGACCCACTACTGTCACTCCCAGTCTTAGACAAACACGCTTGGTTTTAGGAGAGCCCAGTGGCCTCACACACTTTTCTGAAAGATAGGAGCAAAGGAGGAAAAGGCCCGTCTTGTAAAAAAAAAAAAAAAAAACGAAGAGAAAAGGATATAAACAGAGAAACACAGGGGGAAAATGCTTATACAGGTATATACTAACACATATTATACCAGGCCTGTGGCATATTTTTGTAAGTAAATTTTTCTTGGAAAACAGCCATGCCATTTGTTTACATATTGTCTGCAGGGGTCTTTGCTAACTGGCAGATAGTCTTTACTATCTGGTCTTTTGCAAAATGTTTGCTGACCCCTGCACTATGATAATAACAGATTTTAACTGTATATTGATATATTAAGTGTTTATAGTATGTATTTCTATGTTAATATATAACTACATAATATAAAATGATATAATGACTATTATAACATCTACATTAAATACTTATTATGCACGGGACATTGGAGTAAGCTTTTTTGCCTGCGTTATTACATTAAATCTGTTCAACAGCTCCTTGAATCAGTACATTATTATTACTGATTAAGAACACAGACTGCAGCTATTGAGCTTGGGTTCAAGTCCCACCTTTGTCCCTTATGGACTGTGAAACCTCAGACAACTACTTAACTTCTCTGCCCTAGTTCGCTCTTTGTCCCACAGGATGATGGCAATGAGCACCCTCTCGGGGCTTCTGAGGATCAACTTAATTGATGCAAGTCAGGTGCTTGCCACATTGTCCAGAACGCATTACTATGATGGTTCTTATTTGACAGCTGAGGAAACTGAGGCACAGGGAGGTGAAATCACTTGCCCATGTGGTTAAGCCCTTGTGGTCAGGCCAGGATTTGAGCCTGTATAGTCATCACTGCTGAAAGCAGGGATCCGCCAAAGTTGGGAAAAGGGTGATGAAAACCAGGAACACAGAGCTTACGATGGAGCCAGCACTTGGGTCTCTCATTGTCTTGGACCTTGGAGTGGTGGGAAAGCGGGGACCTGGCTGGTCCACTGCCAGAGGCAATGAGGGGCTGCTCTGCCGTTCTCCAAGCAGAAAAGAGAAAGGAGAGGCCGTTAAGCTTGAATAGAGGAAGCCAAGACAGTAATGGCCTATTATCACAGTACCTTGGAGAAATTCAAAGAAGTGGGCGAGACTGGGAGGGAATAGGTCATTGTTACAGATTCAGATAGGCTGACCGTGGAGGGGGCTGGAGACTAGGATCCATTGCTAATGCAGCTGTATCAGATTGTGGTGGGGTGGGCATAAGCCATTGTTTACATGTATGGGCTACAATTTCACTTGTGCACCCTACTTCTTGCTGCCAAGACAGGCTCCAAAGAGGGTGGAGCAGGTGAAAAATGCAGGGGGGATGCTTCCTGTCCCTGCGACCCAATCCACCTCCCTGGGCATAGCTTGAGGAGTCTCCTATGTTTCACCTTCAGCAAGATGGTTGTTTGCTTCAGGCAGGAAGCTTACACACCCTCAGCCCTAAGTTAAACCAAGGGCCTTTCCAGAGGCACAGACTACCACTATACCAGCTCTCTAAGCAGAGGGAGGCAGGGAAAGAGAAGAGAGGAGGTACTAGCATGGAGAGAAATACAATCAACACCACCACCACCAACAATAATAATAACAGCGGAGTAGACTTTTCTTTTCACCACTGGGAACCTGATTTGTCCTTGTGGAAAAGATAGTGTGATGTGTCCACCCAACCTCCTCCTCCTGGATGCACACATGGATGAAATGCTCCTGTCTCCCCTCCAGTTATGTGGGCCACAGGTATGGGCAGTTTCTGTGATCCAGAATGCACTCTCCTTCCTTCTCTACCCCTCTACAGCCAGGGAGGCTGACCTGTGTAGATAACCTCATTGAGCAACCTATCCTCTGGGTTCTGGTTGGGTTTGAACGAGAAATCCCAGCAGGAGATGGGTGGGAACACACGAGTCAGGGCATTTATTCTGCCAGCTACCTCAAGTTGCAATTCCTGCCAATCAGTTATTTTTATCTCCATTTCTCTCTCTCTCTCTCTCTCTCTCTCTCTCTCTCTCTCTCTGTGTCTCTTTGTCCCTCTCTCTCTGTTTAATAACTACCTACATATTTTAATTAAATTATTGATGTATGTCTTCCCTTTCTTACTGAGGCCCTCACTGATATACATGGGATGAAATTCTGGTCAACAGAATGCTGGAGGAAGTGAGGTTCACTACTCCCATTACAGCAGCTAGCACACCCTAATACTTCTTTTGTTTGTTTGTTTTTTGTATTTCTCTGAAGTGAAAATCAGGGAGGCAGAGAGACAAAGTGCCACATGCGCCCTACTGGGATTCACATGGCATGCCCACTAGGGGGCGATGCTCTTCCCACCTGGAGTGTTGCTCCATTGCAACTGGAGCCATTCCAGCACCAGAGGCGGAGGCCATGGAGCCATCCTCAGCACCCGGGCCAACTTTGCTCCGATGGAGCTTTGACTACAGGAGGGGAAGAAAGAGATAGAGAGAAAGGAGAGGGGGAAAGGTGGAGAAGCAGATGGGCACCTTTGCTGTGTGCCCTGGCTGGGAATCAAAACCAGGACTTCCACATACAGGGCCGATGCTCTACCACTGAGCCAACTGGCCAGGGCCCCTGATACTTCTTTAAACAGATCTCTCCTTACTGTTCCATGAAGTTGGCTCCATCCCAACATCAGAAACCAATCATGTGACTTAAGCCTAAGCCAATCAAAAGCCATAAACCTTTTGCTGAGAATGTTGGAGGGTGGTTAAGAAAGAGAATTACATTGGATATGATCTAGGAGGACCAAATGGCATGTCACATCCACATGCAAGATGGAGCCAACTTCAAAAAGCAGAGCCTGGAAACTGAGCTTTAATGATGTTATGTGATCCCTGGATCTCACGAGCCAGAAGCCAATCACTTCCTGGACTCTCCTCCCAGGAGCCAGTAACTACTATCCTTCTTGCTTAAGCCCATTTGAGTTTTCTGCCCCGGTAACCGAGGGGGCACTAATGGATTCACGTGGGTAAATGTAGTGAATCCTCATTGCATGTCAGCCTCAGAAGTTCAGAAGTAGTACTTTATTTTAATTCCCACTTTGTTGTCAAGGAAACTGAGGTCTTGTAAATTATTCAGGAGCTCCCAGTGGGAAATGATTTGCAAAAGGAGTATGTTTGGGGAGTTGATGTATGACTTTACATGAAGGGACTGATTCCAATCCCAGAAGTCAAGGAGCTGAATTCCAGTCCCCAAACCAACATCTTTTGTGCGATCTCAAGAGTGCCAATTAATCCTCCCCCACCCCATTCTATAATAAAACTGAAATTTAAAAAAATCCTTCTCTCTCTCCCTCATCCATCACATAGCATTGGCTGAGGTGACAAACAAGGTAATAGCTAAAAGGTGTTTTGAAGAGAAGGCTATCAGCTTGTTATTATCTTTATTAATAAGTTGCCTTATTGAATTGATTCCAGAGAACCCTGGGGGCCAGGAACTGTCCAGTGGCTCTCTTAGCTAGAATTCCAAAGACTATTGGTCCTCCAGAGCACATGCCCTTGGCAGAATCACAAACTGCTTTCCTCATCCAGAAAACTCAACCAGAGGAAGAACAGAGATAGAAGGGAGAGGGAGGGAAAAATCATGCCAGTTCAAAATATCTTCCAATATGACCAATGATTTCCATCTCCACAGTCACCATCCCAGTTCAAGGGACATTGTCTTTTCCTTGAAGGACTATAATTATTTCCTCACTGGTCTCATGCCTTATATTCTTGCCCCCATCCAATCCATTCTCCACACAGCAGCCAGTGGAGTTGTTCACAGACAACCTCAGTGCTACTTCAGTGGCCAGATAGTGCTTTTAGAATAAACACCAAATTCCTAAGCATCTGCCACAGGGCCTTTGTACATGCTGTTCCTGCTGGTCAGTACAGTTTTTCCACTACTCCTGCCCCACTAGAGCAGAGATCCACTAAAGATTGTTTATCACCACTTCTTCAGGAGAGGTTGTTTTGCATGCTCCTTTCAGAGCATGCTAGACTTGTCCTTCCTAAGGCCTTATAGCATCTGTAATTGTAAGTTAAGTAGCCATAACTATTTATCTGTCATCCTTGCCAGACTGCATCTGCCATTCATCACTGCCCAGTGCCTAGTATGTTGTCAGTACTCAATAAATATTTGTGGCTTGACTAGTGGAGAACAAAAACAGACCAGACCAAAGGAGGTAAGAGTTAAAACAGTCAGAGAGGTTGTCTTGTAGATTGAGTCAAAAATGGATTTTGTAAATAAATAGTTCTGGGACACTTATGGAATAATAAGGTCACACCTAATAATAATAATAATAAGGTGTGAGGTCAGACCCCGTACCTCACACCACACACAATAATCAACTCCAAGTTGATTAAAGCCGCATAGTGAGCAAAACTATAAAACTCTTAGAAATAGTATAGAATATCCCCATGACCTCAGAATAGAAACAACTTTCTCAAATAAGATACAAAATCCACAAATTGTAAAGGGAAAGATTTCTAAATGTGACCACATTAAAATTAAGAGCTGCTGGCCCTGGCCGGTTGGCTCAGTGGTAGAGCGTCGGCCTGGAGTGCAGGAGTCCCGGGTTCAATTCCCGGCCAGGGCACACAGGAGAAGCGCCCATCTGCTTCTCCACCCCTCCCCTTCTCCTTCCTCTCTGTCTCTCTCTTCCCCTCCCGCAGCCAAGGCTCCATTGGAGCAAAGTTGGCCTGGGTGCTGAGGATGGCTCTATGGCCTCTGCCTCAGGCGCTAGAATGGCTCTGGTTGCAACAGAGCGACGCCCCAGATGGGCAGAGCATCGCCCCCTGGTGGGCATGCCAGGTGGATCCCGGTCGGGCGCATGTGGGAGTCTGTCTGACTGCCTCCCCATTTCCAACTTCAGAAAAATACAAAATAAATAAATAAATAAGAGCTGCTATTGATCAAAGGATGTCATAAAAAAGAATCAAAAGGCAAGCCAAGAGAAGATATTGCACAGCATATAATGATGAAGGACTAGTTCCCAGAAAACATAGGGATCACATACAGATCAATATGAAAAAAAAAATCCAACCAACCCAATAAAAAAGTGGACAGGGCATGAAGAGGCACCTCACAAAAGAAGAAACTTGAGTGACCAATAAATATATTAAAATAATTCAAATATTTTGTAATTGGGTAGCATGAACTAAAATTGCCACATATCAACTAGACAGGCTGCAGTATGGCCTGACAATACCAAGTGTTGGTGAGGGTGTGGAGACATTTGAACACTCAGCCACTGACGGCAGGAGTGTAAATGAGAGCAAACACTTTGCAAAACACTTGGGCAGTATTCAAACTGAAAATGTACTAATTTTAAATATCCAGTGATCCCACATCAAAGTGGGTACCCTTGAAAGACCCCTGCTTGTGGGCAGTGAAATCCATGAACAACTAGCAACACTGCTTAGTTTCGGTTACCAAAAGAGAACAAACTCATATAGACATCATCAGTGAACAAATACGACCATGGAGGAACCACAGTGACCACAATAAGAATGGATCTTGCTAACATAACTGTGGGCTAATGAAACAAAATACAAAACAATTCATATCACATAATTTTATTTATATTAAGCTCAAAACCACAAAACATTTCACTATATTGCTTAGGGAGGTGTGCCTAGGTGGAAAAACCACAAAGTAAAACAAGCTGATGACTCCCCAAGAAAGAAATCCTCAATGGTGGTTCATCCAGGAAGGGGTGGGCATGTGACCGGGCTGAGTGTACTGGAGAATCTGGGGAGATGGTGGCTTCCTGGCTCTTGACCTGGGTACAATGAATGTTCACTGCACAGCTGATCTTTAAAATGGTCATCTATGTTCCTACACTTTTCTTTAGTTTCGTTCTTTCTCTCTCTCTCTCTCTCACATACAGTCAGCCAAAGATAGACAAGAAAGAAAAAAAAAGACACACACGCCAAGGGACAGTTTATAAAGAGAAAGAGAAAAGGGGCAAACACTCAGACAGAAAATGAAAAGATAACAGAATCAGGAAATGAAAAGGGATGAGGAGCCGGCAAGCAAACAAGAGAAAGGAAATGAGATGGGAGACAGGAGAGGAGAAAAGGGGACAGAGGTGGGTAGGGGGGCGGGGGAGGAGAAGATGCAGGGAACAGTACTGTGTCTCTTCTCTGTTTCTTTCTCTGTACTTTCCCTTTCTCTTCCTCTCCCTTTCTTCCTCCATCTCTCTCTCCAACTCTTTTAAGCCCCTTCATCTTTCTGTGTCTTTCTCCCTCTCTCATCATTATCTTTCTTGCCCTCCCTCCAGCCATTCCCTGTTCTGTCTGTTTTTTCATCTACCTCCTCCATCTCTGTCTCCATTTTTCTTTCATTCCCTCCCTTTTCCCCTCTCCCTTCTTTCTCTCGCTTGCTCTCTTTCCCTCCTTCTATCTTTCCCCTCCCCCTCTCTCTTTCTTTTAACACATATTCATCAAGTGGCTCCTCTGTGCTACACACAGGGCTAAAGGAAGAGGAAGGCACAGCCAGGGGTCATGGAAGGTGTGGCCCTCCACTGTTACTAAACATTGGTGGCCCAGATCTGTACCACCAGGATGCCCTCAGCCAGGCTCAGGCATTGACCTATGGGCCACCTGCGACTCTCTCCCCCTCATTAATTTCACTATCAAACACTCCCAGCATCACAAGTTGTAGGTCTTATTTATTAAATATTTAACTGGAGAAACCCAGCTGAGATTAAACCTCTCATTTGTGGAGGCCCCAGGAGAGAGCAGACACAGGCCTGCTGTGCTGCTGGGATTAACAAGGCCACCAGGTGCAGGAGGAGGACACAGGTGGGGGCAGCCAGCCCCGAGCCAGGGAAGGAAAACCCAGAAAAGAAAAGAGCTAAGTTTTCTAACAGTTTCACTCGGATACTGAGGGGTCCTTGGCTGGGGAGGCGGGAGTTCAAAAACTCCCAAACTAGGATAGATAAATCCATGAAGACAGACTGCAGATTAGCAGCTGTCAGGGGCTAGGGAAGGAAGGAGCACCTTGGGTCTCCTCAGACAGCGCCTTCACTCCCGGGGCAGAGCCATCCATGTACAAAACAGAATTTGGTCTCCACACTCCTGCTCCTTACCTTCACTGCTCCCCAGAGTGACTGGATCCAGCCCACACGCCCCCTCAGGTCACCTTCTAGCACAGGTCCTCAGCACCAACACCTGTCATATTTCCAAGCGCTGCTCTATTTTTGCACTGTAGCACTTGTACCACACTTAAACTTAACCTTTATTTGGTCTTTGATTTGTCTCCCCAGCTAGAATGGCAGCCACACCAGGGCATGGGCTTGTGTCTGTGCCTTTCTTTGTCCCAGTGCCTGTACCAAAGAAGAAAAAGAGCACTTCCGCCACGTGCTGAGCACCTACAAACACAGCGCTTTACATAAACCATCAATTTCATCCTTACAATAATCCCTGAGGGGAAAGTGCTATTCTGCCCATTGTACAGAGGGAGAAACTGAGGACCCACGAGTTAACTTCCCAAAGGTCACTGAAGAGCCTAGTCTTGGCTGAACTCAAACTCTGTCCCTTAACCACATTTTTATCTCACTTCACAAATACTGTATTTCCATCAACATCGAAACAAAACTCTTCATCGGCATAAACATTACAGCTCACTGAAGGCTCAGATGAGAGTTAGCATTATTTAGCAATAAAGTATTTTTTTTTTTTTTTTATTTTTTTTGCATATTTCTGAAGCTGGAAACGGAGAGACAGTCAGACAGACTCCCGCATGCGCCCGACCAGGATCCACCCGGCACGCCCACCATGGGGCGACGCTCTGCCCACCAGGGGGCGATGCTCTGCCCCTCCGGGGTGTCGCCATGTTGCGACCAGAGCCACTCTAGCGCCTGGGGCAGAGGCCACAGAGCCATCCCCAGCGCCCGGGCCATCTTTGCTCCAATGGAGCCTTGGCTGTGGGAGGGGAAGAGAGAGACAGAGAGGAAGGCACGGCGGAGGGGTGGAGAAGCAAATGGGCGCTTCTCCTGTGTGCCCTGGCCGGGAATCGAACCCGGGTCCTCCGCACGCTAGGCCGATGCTCTACCGCTGAGCCAACCGGCCAGGGCCGCAATAAAGTATTTTTTAATTAGGTATGCACATTGTTCTTAGATACAATGCTATTGCACACTTAATAGGATACAGTATTGTGCAAATATAACTTTCATACCCACTGGGAAACCAAAAAATCCGTGACTCGCTTTATCATGATGTTCACTTTATTATGGTGGTCTGGATGCTCCTTGTACCATCTTCTGCCCATAGTCACTCCAAGCTCTTTGGGCTTTTGTCCCTGCTGTGCTGTCACCTGTCCCATGAGGTTTCCCTGATTGCTAGATGTGCGATGTTGGCAAGCAACTTTAGCTTTCAGAGACTCAGTGGGCACATCTGTGAAATGGGAGCAAAAATAAATCCAGGGAGCTTGTAGGGCTGGAATAAAGATTGAGTTGGCCAGAGCCTGGCTCATAAGCTCTCCACACAGAAGAGCTATTAAGTGTTCTAGAAAAAGCAGTCGGTTTCTATGTCCTCCCAGGATATGGCACGTACTCTTACTGAAGCACCAGTGAAATCCCGGATGTGACCAAGAGAGGGCCCGCCCATCGTGAGTGTGGAAAATGGTCCAGCTGTTTTCCATCAAGTTAGGGGACATGAGGGAGTTTACTTGAAATGGTGTGACAGTTATGACACCCTGAAATAAAGGGGTTTTCAGCACCAACAGAGGCACACAGAAACACATACACACGATTGCATTGAGGAGAGAGGAAGCTAATGCCTGATTTATAATAATAATGGGAGGGGGCAAATGCTTATTCAGCATACACCGGTTGCCAGGCACTGTTCTGAGTATTGCTTGAGTCTTACAATAATCCCATGAAGCAGGCACTAATGTTATACCCATTTTAAAGATGAGGAAACTAAGGTTTAGGAGGATAAGTGACTTGCCAGGATGGAATAATTGAAATAAGCAGAGAGGGGGTTTTAACCCAGGGAGCCTGCTTTACAGTTCTCCCTCTTAACCACTACAAATTTTGTGACTAGACTACCTAAAACTTGCCACAGAACCTCGGTGTCTACAGCACCTGGTGCACCTTCTCCCACCAAAGACATCAGTGCAGAACGCCCCTAAAGAAAACCAAGTAAAGGGTGTGACCAGGTCATGAGGGGATGCAGACTACCCACACGGGTCCGGAAAAGGCTCATCGTCTTTGGGATGTTAAATCACAGGCAACCCAGTTGGGCCCCATTATCAGAAAAAGAGGACCTTGGAGGGCACGGACTCACTGTCCCTCACGCTGAAGCCTGTCACATGACCCAGCTATGCCATTTCCAGGACTCTGTCCCTAAGAAAATAGTCACAGATGAGTTCAAAGACATTACCATTGGGTAGAGGGGGGTCACTGCAGCGTGGCTCGCATTGGCAGGAAAACTACCCAAAATGACCCTATTTTTGTTAAGGAAAACAAAAGATATAGGTGTATGGGGGGATGGGAATTTCTTTGGAATGAAAGTCTTCACCATGGTCACAAAGCTCTACATTTGTGCAGTTTTCACCCTTGTTACTTTCCTGCCTCATCTCCCTCCACCCACCTCACCTGGCACGTGGTAGGTGCTCACGAGATACTTATGAATGAATAAATGCATCACGAGTGAGTGAGTGAGTGAATGAATGAATGAATGAATGAAGGCACTCCTTTATCCCCCTCACATCTCTAAGCTCATCTGCCCCAGGGTTCTGTGTCCTGTATGTGCCTAAGGTATGGGGACTACGAGACAGAAAACCGCAGTCTACACCAGCAGCACTCGCCATGCCAGGAACCCAGAGAAAGTGAGACACGATTTAGAAACTGGGCACCAGAAGGAGAAGAAAGGAAACACGGAGGCCACAGCGGCTTTCATGGCAACCTTTTCCAACTCTGGGTGAGATTTCCTTCTATATACTCATCTATATTTACATCAACGAAACTGTTGGTAGCAAGCCTGTTGCTGATTGTGTAGGATCTAAAGTTCACAGAAAGCTGGCTTCAACACCCAGCAAGGAAGAGAAACTGTAAATTAAATTTAAGTCACCCAAAAACCCCAAATCCACCTACTCTACTCCAAGAAATCCGTGACATCTTTTACATCAGGATTTCCCAATCTCAGCACTACTGACATCTTGGGCTGGATAATTCTTTACTGGGAAAGGAGGGAGGCCGTCCTGTGCATTTTTAGGACACTCAGGAGCATCCTTGCCTTTTACTCACTTCATGCCAGTATAACCTCTCCCTCCACATTCATGACAACTAAAAATGTTTCCAGACATTGCCAAAAGTCCCCTGTGGGGCAAAATCATCCCCAGTTCAAAGGCACTGCTTTTCATGCAGCCCAGGAAGAATTGCAAACCAATCCACTGTTATTTCCCTGCTGCTCATCCCCAACTTCCTGAATTTTAAGTCACCTGTCTCAAAATCTCTATTACAGATTCACGGAAAGTGGTGGCACCAGTTTTAAGACTTGAGCCCCATATGGCCTGACTGGGTGGCAGCGCAGTAGATAGAGCATCAGACTGGGATGCGGAAGACCCAGGTTCGAGACCCCGAGGTCACCAGCTTGAGTGAGGGCTCATCTGGTTTGAGCAAAGCTCACCAGCTTGAGCCCAAGGTCGCTGGCTTGAGCAAGGGTTTACTCGGTCTGCTGAAGGCCCGCGGTCAAGGCACATATAAGAAAACCATCAATGAACAATTAAGGTGTTGCAATGTGCAACGAAAAACTAATGATTAATGCTTCTCATCTCTCCGTTCCTGTCTGTCTGACCCTGTCTATCCCTCTCTCTGACTCTCTCTCTGTAAAAAAAAAAAAAAAAAAAGACTTGAGCCCATATGCAGACCAGAATTTTATTCCGAAAACAATCAGAACCTTGGATAGAGATGCATACACAAAGAGGTTTGTTGCTTTGTTGTTTATAAGCAAAACAAACTACTGAGATGCTTACACAAAGTATGATATAGCCATGAAGTAGAATATCATCAGAAGCCAACAACAGTCTTCTCCGAGGTTGCTGCCAACCCATACAGCACCATGATGTGAATCTCAATAAGATGCTCCCTTTACAAGTTGTTACGTCCATTGGTCAAAAATTGTCATAATACCTTCATTTTTCTAGAATAAGATACTTAAGTTTCTATCAACTGGACATTTAAATAACAAATGTCTAGTTCTGTGATGCCTATGAGAAGTGATACCCTTCTGTAGTGTACAACCTGTGCAGCTATACACGGTATCCTTGACGCTACCAAGGATACCCAGTGGCATGGAAATGTGTTCAAAAAGGATTCTATTCATAAAAAGGTATAGAATGAAATATGCTAAAATGTCTCCATAGATTCTTTCCAGATAGGAGAGTATACATATATTTTACAATCTTCATTGTACTTTAGGTGTTCAATAAATGAAGAGGACGGGCTTCTTGGAGGAGGCAATTTGGGGGCTGAGATCTAAATGAAGAGGAGTCAGCCAAGGGGAGACCTGAGGGAACTACGATGCAGGCAGAGGAGATGCAAAAAGGGCCAGTGGGGCTGACACAGAGTAGAAGGGGTAAGAGAATGGAAGAGATGAGATCAAAGGTGAAACAGGAACCAGACCAATGTGGGGCCATGTCAGGCCCTGGTATGTCTGATCTGCAATCTCTGGCCACTGAGTAAGAATCTGGGCACATGCACAACCTGCTTAGAAGACAGATATCTATCTTTCTAGTCCACCACTATCCACCAATGGAGCAAAATCCAAGGAATTCCACTTTCAGACTTATGCTAAAAATAAACAAAACCGGGTGTTTCCAGAAATTTAAAAGTCTTTGTCAACAATACTATTTTTCTCACCATTACTCAATTAATAAACATTTATGCATGATACAGTGCAAGAACTGTTGGGGGATGTGAAGAAGGTAAATTACAGCCCCCCTATTCTTGGAAGCTTTCTAATTAGAGAGGTAAGTCTTATGGCCATGCAATCTTATTTTCACAAAGGCATGCGAGATTTACTTGATGCTAGGAAAGGTCCAACGAGGGCGGTAAGTGGAAAAACCTGGTCATTCCCAAACCAATAAGAAAATCAAATATTAGAGACATGTGACATAGCTATTCATCCTTCCATATACATTCTTATATTCAACATCCACCCATTCTCCCACTCATCCATCTTTTTATCCTTCAATCCAGTCCACTCATCTGTCCATCTACTCATCTACCCATATATCTATCCTTCCAACCCTTCTCTTTCCACCATCCATCCATATACTCATCCATCCTTTTTTCTTTCTTCTTTTCATTTCTTCCTTCCTTCTTCCTTTTCTTTCTTTCATCATCCATCTGTGCACTCATCCATCCAACATCACCCATCTTTTTTTCCCTTCTTTTTCTTTCTTCCATCCTCTCCTCCATCCATTCATCCTCCCACCTATCATCCATCTGTCTGTCCAACCATTCATCCATCCATACATCCATCAACTCATCCAACACTAACAGCATGTGATGTACCTCTCACCTAAAACATTCATTCATGATCCATAACTTAAAAAGACTGTATTGTGATTAGGAATAGGCCAAACTGTTAAAAATTTGCATTCTATAACCCTTCCAAGATAATTTTATTTGATAATTTTTTTTTAGTGAGAGAGACAGAGAGAGGGACAGATGGGCAGAAAGGGAGAGAGATGAGAAGCATCAGTTCTTTCTTGTGGCTCCTTAGTTGTTCATTGATTGCTTTCTCATATGTGCCTTCACTGGGGAAGGGGGGCTACAGCTGAGCCAGTGACCCCTTATTCAAGCCAGCGACCTTTGGGCTCAAGCCAGCAACCATAGGGTCATGTCTATGATCCCATGCTCAAACCAGCAACCCCGCGCTCAAGCTGGTGAGCCCACGCTCAAGCCATGCTCAAGCCACGCTCAAGTAGGGGTTTCAAACCTGGATTCTCTGCATCCCAGGCCAACGCTCTATCCACTGTGCCACTGCCTGGTCAGGCAACCCTTCCAAGATAATTTAAGTCCATAAATGTTTTTGACTATACTAATTTGTGCAAGACTCACATGATGTGAAGCCTTGTAAGACCCTCATAGAAGCTGACCTTAGTCTCACTGGTTTGAAGTAATTGATTTCTTCAATGATGGAGCTCTTGGTGGGGGAGCTGTGGGGAGACTGGAGGGAGCCTGGCATTGGAGAGAATCTGTCAGTGGGGCATAGGGAATGGGAGAAGAAGGTGAATAGGAACAGAGAAAAGGACTGCTCAGCCTGACCTGTGGTGGCACAGTGGATAAAGCGTCGACCTGGAAATGCTGAGGTCACCGGTTCGAAACCCTGGGCTTGCCTGGTCAAGGCACATATGGGAGTTGATGCTTCTAGCTCCTCCCCCCTTCTCTCTCCCTGTCTCTCTCTCCTGTCTCTCTCTCTCCTCTCTAAAATGAATAAATAAATAAAAATTTTAAGAACTGCTCAGAGATGGGAAAAATCCTGCTTGGGCCTTGGAATCATGGGCTTCTATCAACAATCAGCAGGACCCTGTAACTGATTCCCCTTGGCTTATACCTTAGAGCAATGGTGGCTGAGTTGATCATCTAGGGGAATAGGTTAACAAGATACATGTCAAAGAATAACAAAGATCAAAGGGGTTACCTCAATAAGAAAATGCAAAATAATAATAACTAATACTTTGTAGTACCTACTGTGTGCCACACACTATGCCAAGCACTAGGTCAGAGAGACCCAAATATGGCCACCCTAGTAAGTCCACTCATCGGTTCATCCTTCCTTCCATCCATCCTATCCATTTATCCATCTTCTTTCCTTCCTCTCTCCCATCCACCTATCCATAAATACATATGATGCTTACTAAGTTCCAGGCACTATTCTAAGAATAACATGTATTAACTCATTTAATCTTCCGATATAGGTATTATCTGAATCCATACTGGACAGATGGGGAAACTGAGACATAGAACACTTAAGTGACTTGCCCAACGTCACACAGCTAGTGACTGGAAGCGCTGGGATTTGAACCCCAGCCACCTGGCTTCAGAGTCCATGCTCTTGACTCGGCCATGCAGCTTCTGTACAACCCAATAGGTCTAAACCACGGGCTGGCTTTCAGAAAACAAGAAGGGACAAGGGTTGTCTGGCTGACTCAGCCCTCAGGGAGCACGAGTGGAATGTGCAGTGCCTCTGCCAGCGCCTGTCAGAGGGCTGGTGCTCCATAAATGCTGATGAGTCTCAGCTGATTTCAACTGAAGCTGATTCCCAAACACACAGACTAAAATTAACACCTTGAATCCATTCATTCAAAAATTATTTATTCATCACAGCAACCCTGTTTGTAACAGCAAAAAATAAAATTAAAAAAAATCTGGATACATTCCAAATGTCCATGACCCAGGAATCATCACAAAATGCAGTATTATACAAAGAGAAATGACCTATCGCTGCACTCAACAAGAGGTAAATCTTGGAAATACACTGTTGAGTGGAACAAGTACAAGCCCCAGAAGGCAAGCAAGTTAAACGTATATTAAGGCACATGATAAAACTTGGAAAGGAGAAAAGGAAGGAAGGGAGGATGGGAGAAAGAGGGAGGGAGGGAGGGAGGGAGGGAGGGAGGGAGGAAGAAATAAGACCCAAGCAATCCAAGAGAGAGTAAATACCTTTGGGGGAGTACAGTGCGGGGGGGGGGGGGGGGGGGGGTGAGAAAAAGGTGGGGTTGGAAATGACAGGTAAAAGCGATTGGTCATGTTTCAGTTCAAGGTTTCTCAAAGTGTACTCCTCAGACCAAATTGTGCATCAGAACCACTTGGGAACTGGCAAGAAATGCAAATTCTCAGACTCCGTCCCAAACCTGCTGAATCAGAAACTCAAGGTGAGGGCCAGCTATGTGTGATGTGTGTTTAAAAACCCTCTAGGTGATTCTGAAGCACGCCCAAGTATGAGAGGTTTGCCCTAGAGCAAGTGATGCTGACCCTGCAGGGCCGGGACGGCCCTCTGAGGACCACCATTTTAATTCTTACTTAAATAGCTGGTCCACCAGTATTTCCATACTCTATTAAACTAAGCGAAAATGAGAGTATGTTGTCAACCCAGCAGAGATTTAAAGCAATAGGCTATAAACCTGAAGTTCATGGAAGCACTCGTAGTTATGTATTCAGCCCCAGCGGGTGCCAAACACGGGGCCAGAGCAATGATCACAACAAACCCAGCCCTCGCCATCATGAAATCTAAAATCCAGCTGTCCCGCTCCTTTTTACAGTGATAACACAAGCATGTGCTTTCTGTGCACAGTATCTTTTAATCTTCCCACAATTTCCTGGACATGGGACTATGCCCATTATGTAGATGAGCAGACTGAGGCTTCATTACTGTGAACTGTATGCTGCACCTCCAACCAACATCACTTCTCCCCGCCACTTCTGCTGGCAGCCTCCGCTCCTGGAAAGTCACATACCTATGTGGACGCCACAATATGCCATCAACATTTCACAGCAGCAAGAGAAGGTCTCCCGCTCCCCAGTCCCATTCTTCTTAATAAGAAAATAATAAAGATCAATGAGATAAAAGAATATGGTAATTTCTGGAAGGTCCAAAACCATGTAAACCCCACTTCAGAGCAAGATCTAGGTCAGCCCTGATGTGTCTCATTTAAAACAAATCTGTCAGGCCTGACCAGGTGGTGGCGCAGAGCATGGAGCGTCAAACTGGGATGTGGAGGACCCAGGTTTGAAACCCCGAGGTCACCAGCTTAAGCACAGGTTCATCTGGTTTGAGCAAGGCTTACTAGCTTGAGCCCAAGGTCGCTGGCTTGAGCAAGGAGTCACTCGGTCTGCTGTAGCCCCCAGGTCAAGGCACATATGAGAAAGCAATCAATGAACAACTAAGGTGCTGCAACAAAGAATTGATGCTTCTCATCTCTCTCTCTTCCTGTCTGTCTGTCCCTATCTGTCCCTTTCTCTGTTTCTGTTAAAAACATAAAACAAATCTGTCAGTTTATTCTTGAGATCAGACTTAGCCCTCTTACAAATGGTGCCTGAACAAAAATACTTTAAAACTGGTTTGCATTATATATAAAATATTATTTTTATACATAGATCTAAAATGAGAATAGAGCTTAACAATGGGAATATTATTTACTAGCAGATGGGCGACGAAGTTGAGTTTCCTTTACTGCTCCAGAGAGGGGTCTCTGCCCCTTGAGTAGGGTTATTCGGGGGAAGGGGCTGCTAATTCTGCATTCCAGGTCTAATCTGAGCACTGAGCTTCTTCAAGGAAACCCAAAGGATGTTCCCAGTATGAACAGAAAATAAAGACATGTCTGACCAAGAGAGATGACAAAACTCAATCCAGACTTAACTCAGGGAATTTCCTTCAGAGCTAGGATCTCTTTTGCATTAGCTGCCTTAAATGTGTGGCTTCTAAAAGCAGAATTCATTCCAATCAAAAGTCCTGGGGTCCCAGCAGTTTGGCTCAGCAGTAGAGTGTTGGGCTCACGTGTGGAAATACCAGGTTCGATTTCTAGTCAGGGCACACAGGGAAGTGACCATCTGCTTCTTCCTCCCTCTTCCCCCCTCTTCTCCTCTTGGATGGATCAAATAAGCAAGTTGTCCCTGGGCACTGAAGATGGCTCCATGGCCTCACCTGAGGTACCTAAAATAGCTCGGTTGCCGAGCAATGGAACAGCAATGGAACATTAGCCGCAGACGGGGTTGCCAGGTGGATCCCGGTTAGAGCACATGCAGGAGTCTGTCTCTCCACCTCACTGTCTCTCACTTGATTTAAAAAAAATAAAAGAAAAAAGTCCCGGCTTTTCAGAAGGAAAAAGTTACCTATTTTCTCCTTTCCTAGGCCATGGAAGCATCTCTTGCTCTCCTCCTCTTGGGTGTTAAGAACTCATCACAAGGGTGACTGACATCCCAGTTTGCCTAGAATCACTGGGTTTCCTGAGATGCTAAAACCAGGGCAGTCCTGGGCAAACTGGGACATCTGGTAACCTAGACAAGAACTCATGCTCGGTGGTTTTTGAAACACAAGTTGCTGAGGCCAACCGCCTAATTCCCTCTTCTGGAATGTTTCTTGCCTTCTCTATTCTTCGAGGAGAGAAAGAAAAAAGAGAAATTGGGGGTAGAATGGGGGGCATATGCTAACTCCAAAGATGAGCCAGGTTCTGCTGTTAACTCTCAGGGTTGCCTGGGGTGGCCACAGCCGCTGTCCTAGGCCTATGGTCTCCATCCTGGGCTAGACTCTTGACAAGCTCAAAAGGAGATTGCTTTGGGATGGGAGGGCTGAGTATACACTTTAAAACTGCCTCACCTTGACACCCACAGAAGGAGGAATCAAGGGAGGGGAAGACAATTAATTTTATCTTAGACCAAAGGGAATAGAAAAATGGGTCAAATGGGCATAATTTTCCCCCTGAAAACTTCCGGAGAGAATAAGGAATGTAAAATATCTGAGGCGTGCTTTGAGGAGTGCCACACTCAAGAGTCATAAATCCAAACTGGCCATTTACAGGGGCCCTTTGCTCCCCCTCCACCCAGAGAGCCTCGTTTCGCAAAAAGCCCGTTTCCCAAAAAGAACATTAGGGGGGAAAGTACTCTCCAGTATTATGGCTCATGTGTTTTGGGCATTTTCTCCACTCCGGACACTGTACATGACCTCACTTAAGCTCCCCAAGAGCCATCTGAGGGAGATGCTATCTGAAGCACTACCCTCATCATGCACATGGGGAAACTAAGTCACACTAAACTGGGCCTGGCTGACCCAGAGTCCGGAGCACCTTCCTTCTCTCTCTGCCATCTTTCATGGCACCGTCCAGCTCCCTTCTGAGAAGCTGAGTTGGCATTATCAGAAATGTATTCACTACAGAGCATCTGGGGCTCTGACCACCTCTGCACGGAGCCCACTTTCATGATAGTGACTTCCATCATTGAGGAAACGCATATGTATGCTCCCTCCTGGGGGCTCACAGGGGTTACATAAGTTACAAGCATACAGAGACATTCTTCCTGCAACTTCACTCAAGGAAGCACTGCTCCCCAACTGCTCAAGCACTAAAATTTCAGAGGCCTTCTCTGGTCTGATTAACCTCACGCACATCCCCCCACCCCCTAACACACACCTAAAACCCACCAAAAAACCTAAACCATTGGCACAAGCTTGGATCAGATCTATATGATTTGCCAAATGATGCAGAGAGGCCATTTTTTCACTCACTGAACAAATATTTCTGGGGTGCTTAGTTTACACCAGGCATGGTGGGAGCGCAGTGAACAGGTGGCCAGGCCTAAAGCTCAGAGCTTTGACTTCTCACCCTGGGACAGCAGAACCCACGCACCCATGCCGCAGACTCTCTCCTCACTCTGCACTTCAAACCAGCGCAGGCACTTGGCTACAAACAACATCCTCACTGTCCCCTATTTCTCTGACTAGCACTTAATGCGACCACTTCTGTCACTTTCTACACATTCACAATCTTTTATCTTAAATCCTTGAGGACATATGTGCCTTGGAATTTAGAGGTTGATGCTTTTAGGATGATAACAAAGATGGGAATGTTAAAATGGCACAGCCACTTTGAAAAATAGTTCAACAGTCTCTCATAAAGTTAAACATATCCTTACTGCACAACCTAGCAATCCTGCCCCTGGGTATTATTTATCCAAGAAAAGAGGAATGTAGGTTTCCAATGCTTCCACAAAAACCTGTCTGCCAGTGTCTACAGTGGCTCTTCATAATTGCCCAACCTGGAAGCACCCCAAATGTCCCTCAACTGGGAAACGGATGGACAGATTGTGGTCCATCCATCCTATGAAATATTACACAGCACCGAAAAGGAATGAACTACTGGCAAGGCAACATGAATGGATTGCAAAGGCTATATGAAAGAAGCCAGACTCAAAGGCTACACACTGTGGCATTCTATTTATATGAACATCTGGAAAAAGGAAAACTGTAAGGATGGAGAACAGATTAGTGCTAGCAAGGGAATTGGGTAGAGGGGAGTTGACTTAAAGGGGCATTAGGGGATAATGTGAGGTGGCAAAACTGTCCCCTACCTTGATTGTGGTGGTGGTCACATGACTGCCTGCATTCATCAAAACTCACAGAACCATACACTAAAAGGAATGAATTTGCTATAAGCAACGTATACCTCACTAAACCCAATTTTTGAGAAAAAGAAAAAAAAGGGATTTCAGGATACATTTGGCACTGGTTGGTTGGCTTGGTGATAGAGCGTCAGCCTGGCATGTGGATGTCCTAGGTTGGATTCCTGGTCAGGGCACACAGGAGAAGTGACCGTCTGCTTCTCCACTCTAAACCTCTCACTTCTCTTTCTCTCGCTCTCTCTCTCTCTCTCTCTCTCTCTCTCTCTCTCTTTCTCCCTTCCCCCCTGCAGCCACACCTCCATTGGTGCAAGCTGGCCTCAGGTGCTGAGAATGGCTCCATTGGCTCCACCTCAGGCACTAAGAATAGCTTGGTTGCTGAGCAATGGAGCAACATCCCACATGGACAAAGCTTTGGCCCACAGGGGGCTTGCCAGGTAGATTCCAGTCAGGGCACATGCAGGAGTGTCTCTGCCTTCCCTCCTCTCAATAAAAAGAAAAGGGTACACCTGTGATGTGACCTAGATACTGTAGGTGTAATCCACTTACTAGCAGAATGGGCAATCCTTAAAAGTCTGTTGGAAAAACAGAATCCTAGGACCCATCCCAAACCTCCGCACCAGGATCATTACTTCAACAAGATAACCCTCGTGCACATGAAAGTTTAAGAAGCACAGCCATGCACACATAACACTCCCATATGTGACTCTCACATATGGCCTCCCCGGCAGGAACAGTACTTATTAACAAGCATAGTTAATATTTCTGCAGCAAAACACACCCAAATGCACACCAGGTGGGATAAGTTTGGACTGTAAATCAAGACTATAAATTCCGGCCAATTCTAGGTAGGTTTTTCAGAGAAGGGATAGCACTGTTGTAGAATTTAAAAAAAGAAAATCCAACAGGGAAAAACATGTAAATTCTTACTTCCCAGAATTTTACTTTCCTGAAAATACCAGCCACACTGATCTAGTAGGAGAATCTATGGGTCATACTGTCCTACCCTCTAGAGTAGTATCTTCTAGCACATTCTACTTTTCAGGATGGGCCAGGAGTCTGATAACATGGTCCAACTTCTCCCAGAGCTCCCTCTGTTTCCAGGCAGGCAATTGTCTTTAAAGAGCCTTTCATTAAAAAAATAAAATAAAAATCACCTGACCAGGCAGTGGCGCAGTGGATAGAGAGCATCGGACTGGTATGCCGAGGGCCCAGGTTCAAGACCCTGAGGTCACCAGCTTGAGCGTGGGCTCATCTGGTTTGAGCAAAAGCTCACCAGCTTGGACCCAAGGTTGCTGGCTCGAGCAAGGGGTTACTCCATCTGCTGAAGGCCCACGGTCAAGGCACATATGAGAAAGCAATCAATGAACAACTAAGGTGTCGCAATGTGCAACGAAAAACTAATGATTGATGCTTCTCATCTCTCCATTCCTGTCTGTCTATTCCTGTCTATCCCTCTCTCTGACTCTCTCTCTCTCTGTCTCTGTAAAAAAAAAAAAAATCTGAGGGAATGCCAGTCGGCCAATGTCCACAGGTTACCTGATATAAATTTTGGACTCTGGGCTTCTTGATGCAAATCGCAAAAACAGAGATGTAAAGCCGGAAGCCACGAATGATTCAGGAGACCGAGCGTGGTAACACACAGACCTGGGTTCGTGGCTCTCGCAATGGCCCAAATTCCTACCCCCTGCTCCATGGGAGATCTGCTGGCAGGCCTGGGGGAAGATGACATTCACAGTGGCGCTTGGTGGCACATAAGAAGGAACAAGTGGCATTACATGGGGGCTCTCGGAAGGTTGACAGACGCGCCTTATTGAGCTGACAGATTTGAGCTCTTGAGAAGCCATCATCAGAGCCCATCAGAGCCATCTTTAAATCAGACTTCCAATCAACCAAATCATGAAACCAAGGTGTGTGGTCAAGATGGCTTGCTGCCCAGCCTACTCCAAGAGAAAAAAGCAGCAGTGTAAATCTGAACATCTAAGACTTCCATTCCGGTTTTCTTATTTAGGAAGACAAAAATACAATTAATGAGAACCCTAATTCTCATTGCTGGCTTCAACCTTGTGCTGTGGGGGGAGGGGTGCAGAAGAGTAAGAAACCACAGTGGCAAAGTGCCCATGAGCATGGGGAGATCGAGGCTGCACCCTCCACCCACATGCCATGCTGGAAGTGGCAACTGTAGGTAATACTCTTAGGCCCAATGAGCATAGAGCCAAGTTCTTGGAACTTGCACTCACTCTTCCTCCAAAGACAGTGAAGAAGCTGCTTTCCAAATTCAGCTGAAGCTCTTAGTTAATGCTGTTTCCAAAAACACGTCCCACAACACACGCATAAAAGAATGGCAGGGCCAATTCCACTCCTACGTATAGATCCAAGAGAACCGCAGAGTGAAAGTTCAACAGAAGACGTGTACAACGATGTGCCCAACAGCACAATCCAGAAACTACCCTAGTGGCCCTCAAAGAGTGGATAAGTACCTGTGTTAGAGTCACACAATAAGATACCACAGAGTGAGGAGAAGCAGCAAGGAGAATGAATCTTGTTGAGATAATGAAACCAGATACAAAATAACACAGTCTCTGACTCCATTTATAGGAGGTTTGAAAACAGCAAAATGAGCCTATGGGGTTAGAGGTCAGGGTAGCAGCTATCCTAGGAGGGAAATGACTGAGAGGGGACAGAGGGAGGTGCTGGGGGGGCTGGTCACATCCTTTTTCTCAAGCTGGGTGCCAGCTGCATACTTGTGTTCACTTTGTGAATGCTTGTTAAGCTGGACTCTACTTGAGTACTTCCCTATACATTTATCAGACATCATTCTAAAAGTTCAGAATAAGCACTTAAACAACTTTTTTTTTTTAAATGGCAGAAGTATTTGGATTCATAAGACAACATTCTGCCCTAGTACACCAACTCCTCAGCGCTTCCACCTCGTTGCACTGGCCCGAATTCCCTTACCCAGCCCACCAGTTCTCTGTCCCCATCCTCTCATCCTCCCCACAGAGAGCTCAGTCCTGGATGACCTGCTCCATGGCAGACTCGGGGATGCAGAGCTTTCCAGTCCAGAGTGGGGCTGTCTAATGTGTTTGCTGCCTCGGGCCAAAGAGAACAAAAACTGTCTGCAGAGAGCAAAATGCACAAACTCATCACAAAGCTACCAAAAGCAAGAACACCAAAGAAAACCTAAGTACCACCAACACTCCCAATTCACATGCACCCCTCCCCTGAGCAATTCCCTGCCTCCTCAACAGCCTTCTCTGCAGGATTTAGGCTGGACTGGGGTGAGCTAAGGACACATTAGGACTCCCACCTCCTCCCTTTCCTCTTTAGAAGATGCCAAATCCAGGATCCAAAAGGCACTATAAAGCCATTTTCAACTTGGAAACCTGTCAGCTCAATGAATTCCTCCTGGACACCCCCCGAAGTTAGCTGAGCAGTGCACACACTGACACATTGCCATCCACCAAGCTCCCACCACTCCTCCAGGGGTTGGGAGGGAGGCAGGTAGAGTGATCACAAGACCTCTGAGAGGCTAGAACTTAGCAGGCAAAGACTTGGCTCTTGTCTTGGGCATCCATCCTGGTTAGGGGTCCACCCCTCCAGAAGGGCCCCAGCTGAACCTCTTAATTTTCACCGTTCTTGAAGTAGACTATTCACACACTTCAAAACCTCAGCGCTCAAAAGCCAAAAGCCTGGCTCAATTCTGAGCCCCATTAAAAGTGAATCCACCCACCACTGCGCTCCTCAAATAACCAAATCCAGGACCACCCAAGGCCCAGCCCTGTTGAGTACAGAACTTTCAAAACCATAAACAAAATGGGTCCCCGCTGAGCCCTGGGGATCCACGAAGCCTTGTTCACTTTTACACTGAGGGTGGCCAGTTGGAACCATGCCGAGAAGTGGCACACTTGGGCATGGCACAGTGGCCAGTCCGCCTGGGGAGCAGGGTGCGTCCCCCAACTTGGAATCTGGGTCATGCTTAGATAACTGCTAGAAAGCCCAACTAATTACCCATCCTTGCCTGCCTACATCTCAACAGATGTTAAGCCCTCCTCAAGGTTTATTTCAAGCAGGCACAAATTTAAAAAAAACACAGGGATCTGCATTTTGATAGCATCTGACTAGAGGAAAATGTGGTCTTCACCTTGCTCTGGATCTTTAATTTGGAAAAAAAAAAAAAAGGGCGTTTACCTGCCTGAGATGTCTACATGGGTGCTGACTCTCCTGGTGTCCCCTCAATGGCTCCCTATGGTGGGAGAAGCTGAATACAACCCAAGGCCTGACACAGCCCCCCTCTAGGAAGGACCCAACAGCTCATTTTCTCCTGCCCTATCTTTCTTATTGAAAGAGCCCATACTGGTTTTTCCAGGTCAAGGCTCCAGATGGGGCCTTTGGGATCTTTTCTACACCCCAAGAAATGGAAGGACCTGCAGACATGGGGATAATTGGGGAGAATAAGTGCCCTCCAACCTGTCCCGGCCCACTTACGCCAGTGCTGGCCCCTCAGTGTGAATATCACATGTCCTTCCCCTCACTCTTGACCCTGGGAACCCACAAGCACCCTAAGAGTGCGGCCCCTACCCTGAGGAAGGCCGGTGGAGAGGTCAGGGAGCTGGAATTGGGCTCTGGCTCTAGAGCAACCGCGAATTCCGGTGAGGGGAGGCTAAGGAAACCCAGCCAAGGTCCCCATGGTTCCCCTGCCCTAGCCAGTGCGCCCAGGCCGCGACAGGGTCGCAGCTCATTCGGGATAACTCTGATCATTGTGGAACTGTCTCTAAAGGCCCGACCAAGGCTCCTGAGCGACCCCAGGGCCCATCCCTCATTCTGGAATAGGTCTTTAGGAGGAATCCACTCCCCCGGTCCCCCCATCCCAAGCCTCCAAGGTAGCTCAACCCAGCTCGGGGTGGAGAGATTCTGCACACTCCTCCCCGGTGCCCCCTCTCCCAGCCCCTGGAAGACCCCCCCCCCACCTCCCATCAACCCCCGGGTCTCCCTCCCAGCCTGGAATAGGGGAAGCAGAGGGAGGAGGGGGAGGCGCAGCTGCCGGGCTTCGAGCAAAGGATATGGCCATTCGGTGATCTTTTTGGCGTATTTTCTCACCACGTTGTCCTCGCTGAAGAGGAACAAAGACCGGTTGACCGTGAGGCAGTTCTGTCGGACGGGGATGGGGTTGTAGAGGGCCATGGTCCGCGCTCTCTGCGCCATTGACTGCTTGTACATCCTTTGCGCCCCGGGCTGCCCGCCCTGCCGGCTGCCTCCGGCTCCTCGCCCGCCTCCGGCGCCCACGACCACCCCGGCGGCTGCCCCGGAGCCTCCTCCCCCGTAGCGGGCCGGTATCTCGTCTCCGAAGCGGGCCATTCTGCAAAGAGCAAAGGGCTCCGGGTTACGCTGCGGCGAACGATGCGGAAGACGCCGCCGCCGCGGATGCCGCTGCTGATGCTGCCGGGGCTGCGAAGACGGCGGCCGGAGCTGCGACTGCGGAGACGCTCCCCGGCCCAGCCCATCGGACGGCGGCGGCTCGGCGGCTCGGGTCGGGGGCTCACCAAGTAGCTGGCCGGCCCCAGCCGGGGATAGCAGCTCGGGACATTTTCCTGGCTGACCCCGGAGAAGGAGGGGCGGGAGGAGGGGGCGGGGGCGGGGCGCGGGGCCGGGAAGGGGGAGGGGAGAGGGAAGCGAGGCAAAAAATAACCGAGGAAGGAATCCAGGCAATCCCCAGGCCACCCACTCCGAAAAAAAGACAGAAAGACAGAAATAAAGAAAAAGGATCTAAAAAAAAAAAGCCAACGCACACCCCCTTTAAGACACGAACGGTTTGCAAAGGACGCCCCCCCGGGACGCAGTGGAGGGTTCAAATTCCTGTGAGGTACCGGTCAGGCTGGCATCTTGCAAAAGGAGTGCGCTCGGCCCATTAAAAAAAAATTACTAGAAAAAAATAAAAACTACGTCTCTGCTGGGGGTAGGGCGGCCCCCCTAAAATTAAAAATCGCCCTTTTCGTTTTGCTTGAGTTCCTAGACCTCAAAAATGCTGAAAGATCCGTAGCCCAAAAATAGAATTAAAGTCAAGAATATTAACGGGGAAGGAGAGAAGGGGAAGGGACGGGAGGGGAAACTCCAGGGTAGGGTGGGGGGCTCTTAAAGAGTCTTGAGGCCACAGGGTCCGGGTGAATTTTTTCCCTTCCTGAATCACTAGCGGCTGTCTCTTCTGCTAGAGAGAGAGAGAGAGAGAGAGAGAGAGAGAGAGAGAGAGAGAGAGTGTGTGTGTGTGTGTGAGTGTGTGTGTGTGTGTGTGTGTGTGTGTACGCGCGCCGGCGCGCAGCGCTTCGCTCAACCGTGCCTCATCCTGGGGTTAAATTGCAGCAATGAAATCCTGAAAATTCCCAACAGGGGATAAAAAAATAGGGAAAAGGAGAGGTATGCGCTGTCGCTTAGCCACTCAATAGCTGCTCCAGCATGCTGCAATGCCTGGCGTTCCCTCCTCCCCCCTCCAAAGCCTTCTCCTCCTCCTCTTGGTTTTGCTAAAATAAGACTGGTTTGAAGGGGTGGATGAAGAGGAAGGAAAGGGGGGAAATGGGCGCAAAGGTCTGAAACACTGAACAGCCAAGCTCCAAAGAAGAGCGATTGATGAGTTGAACGCGAGAAAGACCCACCCCGTGTCGACACATGATGGCCTGCGACCAATCGCGGAGGCGTGAGGGGACCTAGCTCCGCGGAGTTTGTGCGGGAGAGGGGAGAGCCGGTGGATAGTCGGAAGGCTGAGGGAAAGTTGAAAAGACAGATTCTTCCTCCCCAAGGAGGAAACCTTGTTTTCCAACGAGTTCCATCAACTTGGGTTGCAAACGGGAGGAGGGAGGAAGGGAGGAAACAACTTTAAAGATAGGAAAAAAGGGGTTTGGTGTCTTGAAGTGCAATGAATCCATGTCTACACAAATGTGGTCTATTTAGCAAAAGACAACATTTGAAAACTGGGAGAATGGTTTGATGCTACTTCTGTCAAAGTTTCATGTCACAGAGGCCCTGGCAAACTGGAATAAAAGATGCACATGACATAGAGGTGTCAGATGGGCACTGGATTTATTGGGTGTTACTTTGTAAGTTATATAAAAGTCTAATCACTTGGGCCCTGGCCGGTTGGCTCAGCGGTAGAGCGTCGGCCTAGCGTGCGGAGGACCCGGGTTCGATTCCTGGCCCGGGTTCGATTCCTGGCCCGGGTTCGATTCCTGGCCAGGGCACACAGGAGAAGCGCCCATTTGCTTCTCCACCCCTCCGCCGCATCTCCCGCAGCCAAGGCTCCATTGGAGCAAAAATGGCCCCGGGCGCTGGGGATGGCTCTGTGGCCCCTGCCTCAGGCGCTAGAGTGGCTCTGGTCGCAACATGGCGACGCCCAGGATGGGCAGAGCATCACCCCCTGGTGGGCAGAGCGTCGCCCCATGGTGGGCGTGCCGGGTGGATCCCGGTGGGGCGCATGCGGGAGTCTAGACGTCTGACTGTCTCTCCCTGTTTCCAGCTTCAGAAAAATGCAAAAAAAAAAAAAAAAAAAGTCTAATCACTACGTTGTACACCTGAAACTAATATAATATCATCTATCAACTGCAATTGAAAAATAAAAATTATTTTAGAAAAAAATTAATCTGGTCTTTGAAAAGACCCCACATATCGGCTTATCTTAACTGCCAGGAGCAGATAACTAACCAGGTCCCTGTTGACGGGATAAGCCCTCTGGGTGACATACTTGACATGGCGTTACTTCTCCCCAGAGCCACTGCAGTTTATTTCCCATTTCCTATTTTATATTGAATAAACACAGAAAAATGCCTACAGCATAAGTATACAGTTTAAGAAATTGCTGTAAAGTGAATATTCATAAAACTAACACTCAAGTCCAGGGCTAAAGATGGAACATTGCCAGCTCTCCACAAGCACACACCCCGCCCCCCCGCCCCCCACAATAATCACTATCCTGACTTTATGGTATTAACAAACTTACTTTTCTTTATACTTCTACTACCTCATTGTGTATTCCTATACAATACAGTTCTCCTTTGCATCTTTTTGGGTTTTATCTAAATGCAATCATATAGTTTGTATTCCGTGAGGGCTGGCTTCTTTGGTTCAACATTCTGTCTTTAGTATTCATCTGTTGTCACATGTATGCAACTGATTCACTTTTACTGCTGTGTAGTATTCCATTGAAAGTATGCCACAATTTGTTCATCCATTATCCTGCTGATAGACATAAGAGTTGTTCCCAGTTGGTACTCTTAAACATTTCTGCTGTCTGGTGCCTATAAGCATGCACGTCTGTAGGAATAGCCCTAAGCATGGAATTTCTGGGTCACAGGTTTTGTAAGATGTCACCAAACTGTCTTCCAAAGTGGATTCACCAAGAAACCACTCAATTTTCACAAAGCAATATGTAGAAGGCAAATATTTTTTCAAGCCTTAACTAATTAATTCTTAATTAATGCCCACCCCCATCAGTATTTGGGTTCATTTGGAACATTGTGGAGAAGTATTTGGGTTCACTTGGAACATTCTGATATGTCTTTATATAAATTCCCCATTCTGTGCCTGTGTATAAGCCTTCATAGGTTACAGTACCTTCAAGATTTTATATCTTGTCAAGATATGAACAAAATGATGAAACCGAGAGTGATCAGAGTTGCAAGGAGATGGCGTGTGTAGAAGTCTCAACAAATATTAATGACTTTTGTATTAGATGTTGTTTCATATCATATGACACATGACAGTTAATATGAAACAAAAAGTAATCCCATGTGAATGGATGCAAACAGCCAGTCATATAAGAAAGCTTCACCATGCAAAGTGAGCTGACATATAACTTGTTCTGATGGACTTTCCAGAGACGATCGCTGTGTTTCATGCATGAGCATTACCAGCACAGATTTCCAAAAGACCCCAAAGCTCTTCAGGAGAGTGACCACCTCAGCAAAGCTCCTGAGTCTTCACAGAAGTCCTACTTTACAGATGGGAATACTGAAGCTGAGAGAGGTTTAAAGACTTGCCCAACCTGACCAGGTGGTGGCACAGTGGATAGAGTGTTGAATTGGGATACAGAGGACCCGAGTTCAAAACCTCAAGGTCGCTGGCTTGAGCGTGGCCTCATCCGGCTTGAATGTGGGCTCACCAGCTTGAGTGAGGGGTCACTGGCTTGAGCGTGGGGTCACTGGCTTGAGCGTGGGATCACAGACATGACCCCATGGTTGCTGGTTTGAGCCCAAAGGTCGTTGGCTTGAAGCCCAAGGTTGCTGGCTTGAGCCCAAGGTCACTGGCTTGAGCAAGGGGTCACTAATTCTGCCATAACCCCGTGGTCAAGGCACATGAGAAAGCAATCATTGAACAAATAAGGAGCTGCAATGAAGAATTGATGCTTCTCATCTCTCTCCCTTCCTGCCTTTCTGTCCCTATCTGTCCCTCTCTCTGACTCTCTCTCTGTCAAAGGAAACCAAACCAAATCAACAAACAAACAAAAAAACTTGCCCAGGTCATTGACATGAATCTGAAACCACTTTTGACTCTCATACTCTATTGGGTGGAGTGTAATTTTGTATATAGGGGGTCCTTGGGTTACAACAGTCTGACATATGACGTTTCAAGTTTACGAAGCTCGCTTACATAAAAACTTAAAAAAATTTAAACATGAGTGTTTCTGCTTACACTGTTAGCATTGTACTTACAAACCACGTGGGCGAACTAGGTTGGTTGTGCACAGTGGAAGAATACTCAGTATTTTTTTCTATGACTTAGTTGTGTTTTTATGTTCTAGATTATAATTTTACTACTGTGTTAGGATTGGTAAGTGACTTAGGCTAGAGTGTGTTTTGATCTACACCAAAATTCGGGTTACGTCACTGTCATAGGAATGAAACTGTGTTGTAACCCAAGGACCCGCTGTAACCACTTTGCAAAACATTCGGCCATTTCTACCATCACTGTATATTTGAATACCCTGTGACCTAGCGTTGGCACACCTGGGTATAGACTCAGGAGGAATAGAACATATGTACACTGAAAGACACACCCTAGAATGTGAAAGCAGTAAAATTATACTAGCTAAAAATTGGAAACTTCTCAAATGTCTATCAATAGTAGAATACATAGATCGAAACACTGTGAAACAGTCACACATGGAACCATACCCACAAGTACACGAGTGAATCTCACAAACATGATTCTGAACCAAAGAAGACAAACAAACAAAAAAACACAGTATAGCATTCTTGTTTTATAAAGTTCAAAATGGGCAAAATGAATCTATGCTGTTCGACATCCAAGCAGCGGTCAACCTTGGGGCTAAAGAGGGCCTCCTGGAAATTTCTCAATCTAGGTGCCAATTACAAAGGTGTGTTCGCTTTGTAAATGTTATGCATTTGGTACATTTTCATTGAGCCCTACACTTATAAGCTGGGTGTGTTTTGCATGTGTTGTATTTCAACAGAAAATGTTTGTAATGCTTCTGAATGTAGAACTGGTAGCATCGCTTGTCCTGGTGATCTGTGATCATTGCACCCCAAAGTCCCTACAACAAACTCTGGCCTTCGTTTTACTAGAAGGCAGAGGCCAGCCCTCCAGGATGCCCTGAGCCACGCACAGAGAACAGACAAGCTGGCTGTATATCAGAACCACCCTCCAAAGTGGTGTAAAAATGTTGATTCCTGGGTTCTTCCTCCCCTGATTTTCATTGCAGTACAAGTAGGTTCAGTAATCACTGCTCTGGAAGGGGCAAATGTACCAGCCTTCTCTTGGCATTCTCTAGTGTTATCAACGGCAGCATTGTTAGCATTTTTGATGGAACAATTCTTGTTTAATCAGGCTGGCCCGTGCATAGTAGAGTGTTTAGCATGACTGGCATGTGTCAATTAAATGTCAGTAGCACCCCCAGTTTTGTGACAGACAAAAATATTGCAATATGCTCTGGATTAGTGGTCGAGTGTCCACCCAGCGTGTGGAAGTCCTGGGTTCAATTCTCAGTCAGGGCACACAGGAGAAGCGCCCATCTGCTTCTTCACCACTCTCCCCCTTTTCTCCCTCTCTCTCTCTTTTCCCCTCCCACAGCCATGGCTCGAATGGTTCAAGCAAGTTGGCCCTGGGCACTGAGGATGGCTCCATGGTCTTGCCTCAGTCACTGAAATAGCTCGGTTGCCAAGCAACAGAGCAGCAGCCCCAGATGAGCTGAGCATCGCCCTATAGGGGGCTTGCTGGGTGGATCCTGGTCAAGGCCCATGTGGGAGTCTGTCTCCCTACCTCCCTACTTCTCACTTAATAAAAAAAAATACCCACATACATTTCCAAATAACCCCCCCATTAAAATGACAGAAGAGTCTATACTTTCTGCTCACCAAATAGCATTTCCAGAGCTTGCCAATGAAGTTTAACATGTCAGAGTTCCCCTCTTCTTCCTCAGTCTTCCCAAGTTCACCAATCCCCAATAGCTCAATCACCCTTTCCCAAAACAACTCAATTCATTTGCCTAAAGTGTGACAGGGCTCCAGGTTCATTATCATTATGGGTTCTCTTTACATATTACAACATTTTATTTGGCCAAAGGAGTGAATCTCTAATATTGAAATATTATCACCTGGCAAATGGCGATGGGTGAGCAAGAAATCTTCACAGGATCATCAAAATGACTAAAGTATTGTACGTAGTCCCTTACTCCCTATTCATGCAAATTACTAATGCTGATTAAGTAGAAAGATTTTGAATCTCATTAGCATCTTACACAGAAGTAGCTTAACAGTGGACCTCCAGAACTCAGTCTCAGCCATTAGTTCTAATCTTTAATACATCTGCCAGCTGGAGGTTTTATTTATCAATCAGCAGCAGCATTACCATCCTGGCTTTGAGAATGTCATTCAATTGAACAGGGCTAGCATATTTAAAATAAGTGCCCCGAATAAATAAGTGCAGACTGCTTCCATTTGGCTGCTAAAACAATTACCTAATCCAGTCATGTTGAGTTGCAAGATTGGATCAGCCAAAAGTCAGTTTGGTCTCTGCCTTCTGGTCTGGATACTGGTCCGGAATGAGTACCAAAATCTTTGGGAGTTGGAAGGGATAAATAACAAAAACCAAAGCTGGTAATCCAGACATCTGCAGGTCGTGATGTAGGCACTCAAGGGTGACACAGAGATAGAATGTGGCTGTCATGCCAGGCATAACATTGCATAGCAGTACATGTCTTATAAATTTCCAAAAACAGATGAGGCAGACCCTAATTATGGATGCAGAGCTGGGTTCAAATCTTAGTTCTAGCATTTCCTTGCTGGGTGCTTTTGGAAAAGCACACTGCTTTCTGAACCTCAGCTTCCTTGTGTTAAATGGAGACATGACTCTTTACCCCACAGGTTGCTGTAGGGATTAATTAATATCAAACAAATAAGCACTTAGCACAATGACTGGCACATAAGAAGCAGTCAAGAAATTATGGCAAATAGATTTTTTTAAATCACCAGAGTCTGGAAGGATATTCTATATTCATGGACAAGAAGACTCAATATAGTCAAATGCCAATTCTCCCCAACTTGATTTATAGAATCAACATAATCCCAATCAAAATCCCAGCAAGTTATTTTGTGGATATTGACAAACTGATAATAAAGTTTTATGGAGAAGTATTAATAAAAGACCCAGAATTGCCAACACAGTATTGAAGGAGAAAAATAAAGTTGGAAGACTGACACTATGGACTTCAACACTTACTACAAAGTTACAAGAACCAAGACAGTGTGATATTGATGAAATAATAGACAAATAGATCAATGGAGCAACATAGAGAGCCCAGAAATAGACCCACATAAATATAGTCGACTCATCTTAGACAAAGGAAATACAATGGAGCAAATATGCAGATCTCACACCCTTCACAAAAGTTAACTCAAAGTGGTCCCTGGCCAGTTGGCTCAGTGGTAGAAGGTTGGCCTGGCTTGTGGAAGTCCTGGGCTTGATTCTTGGTCAGGGCACACAGGAGAGCTGCCCATCTATTTCTCCACCCTCCCCATCTCGCTTCTCTCTCTCTCTCTCTCTCTCTTCTTCTCTTGCAGCCATGGCTTGATTGGAGCAAGCTGGCCCTGGGCACTGAGAATGGTTCCATGGCCTCCACCTCAGGCACTAAGAAGAGCTGAGTTGCTAAGCAACAGAGCAATGCCCTAGATGGGCAGAGCATCACCCCCTAGTGGGCTTGCCAAGTGGATATCAGTCAGGGCTCATGTGGGAGTCTGTCTCTGCTTCCCCTCCTTTCAATGAATTAAAAAAAAATTAACTCATAATGGCTCACAGACTAAATATAAAATGCGAAACCACAAAACTCCTAAAATATTATGTAGGAGAAAATCTAGATAACCTTTGGTTAGCAGTGACTTTTTAAATATAACACAAAAGGCCCAGTCCATGAAAGAAATCATTGATAAGCTGGACTTCATTAAAATTAAAATTCTCTACTCTGCAAAAGAGAAAAAAAAGACAAGCCACAGACTGTCAGAGAAGAATTTGCAAAACATATCTCTCAGAAAGGACTGTTATCCAAAATAGAAAATAAAAAGAACCCTTAAAAGTCAATAATAAGCCTGACCAGGCAGTGGCACAGTGGATAGAGCGTTGGACTGGGATGCGGAGGATCCAGGTTTAAGACCTCGAGGTCGCCAGCTTGAGCCCGGGCTCATCTGGTTTGAGCAAAAAACCTAACCAGCTTAGACCCAAAGTCGCTGGCTCGAGCAAGGGGTTACTCGGTCTACTGTAGCCCCCCCCCCCTCAAGGCACATATGAGAAAGCAATCAATGAACAACTAAGGTGTCGCAACAAAAAACTGATGATTGATGCTTCTCATCTCTCTCCGTTCCTGTCTGTCTGTCCCTCTCTCTGACTCTCTCTGTCTCTGTAAAAAAAAGTTAATAATAAGAACACAAGTCTGATTTTAAAATGGGCCAAAGACATCTTGCCATAGAAGATATATAACGGCAAAGAAGCATATGAAAAGGTTCATCATCAGAGAAATGCAAATTAAAACAAGATACCACTACATACTTATTAGAATGACCAAAATCCAGAACATTGACAACACCAAATGCTGGCAAAGATGTGGTACTACGGGGGGGGGGGGGGGGGGGGATGCAAAATGGTATAGCCATGTAGAAAACTGCTTAGTGGTTTCTTATAAAACTACGCTTACCCTTACCTCATGATCCAGCAATGGTACAACTTGGTATTTATCCAAAGGAGTAGAAAACTTACGTCCCTACAAAAACCTGCACTTGGATGTTTATAGCAGCTTAATTCATAATTGCCAAAATTTGGAAGTAATCAAGATGTAGGTGAATATAAAAAATATGATACATCCAGACAATAAAATATTATTCAGCACTAAAAAGAAATGAGCTATCAAGGCATGAAAAGACATGGAGGAAACTTAAATGCATATTACTAAGTGGAAGAAACCAATATGAAGGATTGGATAAAGAAGATGTGGTACATATATACAATGGAATTCTACTCAGACATAAGAAACGATGACATAAAATGATTTACGACAACATGGATGGACCTTGAGGACATTATGCTGAGTGAAATAAGTAAATCGGAAAAAGCTATAAACTGTATGATTCCATACTTGGGTGGTATACTAATTTGAGACTCGTGCACATAGATAAGAGTGCAGTGGTTATCAGGGAAAAGGGGGTGTGGAGGGAGGGGTTTGGGGGAAAGATATAAAGAGGAACAAATATCTATATATATAAGGTGATGGAAGATGATTTGACTTTGAGTGATGGATAGACAACATAATTTCCACTGTCCAAATGATGTGGAGATGTTTACCCAAAATCTATGTATTCTTATTGATCAATGTCACCATGTTAAATTTAATTTTCTAAATAAATAAAAAAAAATTGAAAAAAAGAAAGAAGACAATTTGAAAAGGCTACCTACTGACCCTGGCCAGTTGGCTCAGTGGAAAGAGCGTCGGCCCAGCATATGGACATTTCGGATTTGATTCTAGTCAGGGCACACAAGAAAGTGACCAACTGCTTCTCTCCCCCTCCCGCTCTCCCTCTTCCCCCTCTTCCTTTCCCACAGCCAGTGGCTTGACTTGTTCGAGCGTCGGCCCAGGGCGCTGAGGATAGTTTGATTGATTCCAACATTGACCCAGACAGTGGTGGCTTGATAGATCCCCGTCGGAGCACATGCGGGAGCCAATCTCACAATCTCCCCTTCCCTCACTTAATAAAAAGAAAAAAAAAAAAGAAAAAAAGAAAAGGCTATTCACTGTATGATTTCAATTATATGACATTCTGGATAATGCAAAACTATGGAGACAGTAAAAGATCAGTGCTTGCCAGGGTCAGGGGGAGAGAAGAATACACCAGTGTTTTTAGGGCAATGAAAATACTCTGTATGAGACTATAATGATGAATATAAGTCATTGTACATTTGTCCAAACCCATAGAATGTACAACTCCAAGAGTGAGCCCTAATGTAAACTATAGACTTTGAGTGATAATGCCCCACTCAGGTAAGGGATGTTGATAATGGAGGACTGTGCGTGTGTGAGAGCAGACCGGTATATTGGAGATTTCTGTGCCTTCAGCTCAGTTTTGCTGTAAATCTAAAACTGTACTAAAAAATACAAGCTGATTTTTAAAAAGTCACCATACTCAACCTTCCAGACCTGGAATCCAGATCTGTGAGTATCATTCACCAAGCCTGATTTAATATTGGCTTATTTTTAATTTTTAAAATAAGCTTTTACTTTGGAATAACTTTAGATGTACAGAAAGCTTGAAAAGATAGTCCAAGACAGTTACCACATGCCCTCCATCTGATGCCCCTAACATTGGCATCTTATGTAACCCAGGTACATTTGTTAAAACTAAGAAACCAACATTGGTGCCATGCTATTAACTAAACCCTATACTTTATTCAGATTCACAAGTTTCCCACTAATATCCTTTTCTGCTTCAGGATGTCATCCAGGATATCACATTCTATTGGGTCATCTTGTCTCCTGAGTCTCCTCTAGTTTATGACAGTTTCTTCCCTTATTTTTCACAATCTGATACTTTTCAGGAGTACTGCTCTGGGATTTTTGAGAATGTCCCTTAGTTTGGGTCTGTCTGTTGTTTTCTCATGGCTAGACTGGGATAATGGATTTTGGAGAATACCACAGAAGTAAAATACCCTCTTCATTGCTTCATATCAGGGATCAGGTTATTGGTTAAGGTGGTGTCTCCCAAGTGTCTCCACTGTCAAGTTACTATTTTTCTAGCCCTTTGGCTGGTTGGTTCAGTTGTAGAGCATTGGCCAGGCATGTGGAAGTCCTGGGTTTGATACCTGTTCAGTGCACACAGGAAAAGAGACCATCTGCTTCTCCATCCCCCTTCTCTCTCTCTCTGTTTCTCTCTCTCTCTCTGTCTCTCTCTCTCTGTCTCTCTCTCTCTCTCTCTCTCTTCTTCTCCTGCAGTCATGGCTGGAATGGTTCGAGCAAGTTGGCCCCTGGTGCTGAGGATGGCTCCATGGCCTCCATCTCAGGTGCTAAAATAGCTCACAGTGGTAGAGCGTCGGCCTGGTGTGCAGGAGTCCCGGGTTCGATTCCCGGCCAGGGCACACAGGAGAAGCGCCCATCTGCTTCTCCACCCCTCCCCCTCTCCTTCCTCTCTGGCTCTCTCTTCCCCTCCCGCAGCCGAGGCTCCACTGGAGCAAAGTTGGCCCAGGTGCTGAGGATGGCTCTATGGCCTCTGCCTCAGGCACTAGAATGGCTCTGGTCGCAACAGAGCGACGCCCCCAGATGGACATAGCATCGCCCCCTGGTGGGCATGCCGGGTGGATCCCGGTCCGGTGCATGCAGGAGTCTGTCTGACTGCCTCCCTGTTTCCAACTTCAGAAAAAAAAAAAAAAAAGCTCAGTTGCGAGTATGGCCCCAGGTGGGCAGAGCATCGGTCCCAGATGGGGGTTGCTGGGTGGATCCCAGTCAGAGCACATGAGGGAATCTCTCTCTCTATCTCCCCTTCTCTCACTTGGAAAAAAAAGAAAAAAATAAAGAAAATGTGCACCAGTTCGAAACCCTGGGCTTGCCTAGTCAAAACACATATGGGAGTTGATGCTTCTTGTTCATCCCCCTTTCTCTTTCTCTCCTCTCTAAAAAAATGAATAAATAAAATTTAAAAAATATCTTAAAAAAAAAAAAAAGAAAAGAAAGGAAATGTGCAAGAGTGATGGCATGGTACTTTTGAGATTAGGTTACAACAAAACTGGGGTGTCCATAGCGCAGCTCCCTTCGGCTCTCTCTGGCCTGCTCACTCTGAGGGAAGCCAGGTTCCATGTTTTGAGCTGCCTTTTGAAGACTCCCAGCGGCAAGGAACCAAGAGTAGCCTCTAGGAAACATCTAGTGGGAACCGAGGCTCTCGGTCCTACAGCTCACAAGAAACTGAATTCTGCCAACAGCCACACATTTAAGCTTGGAAGGGGAACCTCCCCCATCTCAGCCTTCAGAGCAGAGAGAAGGCCTCACTGACACCTTGATTGCAGCCTTGTGAGAAACCTTGAAACAGGACCCAGATGGGCTGCAGCATGATTCCTGCCCCAAAGAAGCTGTGAGATCATAAACAATTCCTGGTTAAAGCTGCAAGCTTTGGATAGTTTGTTATGTAGCAAGAGATAACTATTACATTTAAACTCCATATTTCTTATCTTCTCCTAAAATAAAACAACTAATGTTTCTCCTTTCTGGATGCCCAAAAAGACTTATCCTCTGAGATGCCATTAGAGTTGTTCACCAAATGTTTCCCCTTCTCCAAATTCAGGCACATGGAGAAGAGGCATTCCCTGGCCCCCTGATGTGCCGAGGCCATGTGAGTAGTGCTGGCTAGTGAGCTCTCGCTGAAAATCTCTCTAGAGCTGCAGTGTCCAAGATAGTAGCCACTAGCCACCTGCTACTATTGCAGTTAAACAAAATGAGAATTATATTCCTCGGTACAACCCACCTTTTCTAGTATACAAAAGCTATGTGTGGCTAGTGGTCACGCTATGGGACAACTCAGATTGAGGACATTCCCATCATCCAGGAAGTTCTATGGGACAGCGTGGCTCTGGAGCCAGCAAAGTTCCAAACAGTGACAACATTTCAAGGTTGGTCCCATAATGAGCAGAGCCCCAATTTGACCTATGAGGACATTTTGGGTGAGTGAGAAATCAGCTTTTGTCTTTTTTTTTTTTTTAATTTTAAGTATCTCCATTCTTTTTTTTTAAATTTAATTTAATTTTATTTATTCATTTTTAGAGAGGAGAGAGAGACAGAGAGGGAGAGAGAGGAGAGAGAGACAGAGAGAGAGAAGGGGGGGAGGAGCTGGAAGCATCAACTCCCATATGTGCCTTGACCAGGCAAGCCCAGGGTTTCGAACCGGCGACCTCAGCATTTCCAGGTCGATGCTTTATCCACTGCGCCACCACAGGTCAGGCAGCTTTTGTCATTTTAAAGCCATGAGGATTTGGGGATTTGGGGGTTTATTGTTACTGTAGCATAATCAATAGCATCCTATTCATTTAAAGATTTCAGCAAATCTCTCTCTTAGAATCTGCTTTAAAATGACCATACAATGATTCTGATGGCAATTTCTTAACCCAATTACCCAATGAGTGAATTGATAATTGAGCAACAAATAGGTAGGTGCTCAGTCCTATAGGAGGGGCTTTATGATATGGGAAAAAAACTTAATGAATGTTCCTTTTTTTTTTTTTTTTTGTATTTTTTCAAAGTTAGAAGCAGGGAGGCAGTTAGCCTCCCGCATGAGCCCAACCGGGGTCCACCCGGCATGCCCACCAGGGGGCGATGCTCTGTCCATCTGGGGTGTCGCTCTGTTGCAACCAGAGCCATTCTAGCGCCTGAGGTGGAGGCCATGGAGCCGTCCTCAGTGCTAGGACCAACTCTGCTCCCATGGAGCCTTGGCTGCAGGAGGGGAATAGAGAGACAAAGAGAAAGGAGAGGGGAAAGGGTAGAGAAGCAGATGGGCACTTCTCCTGTGTACTCTGACTGGGAATCAAACCCGGGACTTCCACACACTGGGCTGACAGGCCAGGGCAGTGAATGTTCCATTTAACAAGTACACTAGTATACTCAGATTATATCATTAAGTGCTACTTAATGATATAGACTATATTACAAAGAAGCTAGAAGAGGGAAATCAGTGAGGTTAGCATTGTCAGGGAAGGCTTCCTGGGGAAGATGTCATGTGAGAATAATGCTGCTTAAAGCCTAGAAAAAATTTGGAAAGACAAAGTAGGGAATAGTATGGTAATTTCTCAAGTGAAGATATTGACAACTTAATTAGACATGTCATTATATTATTATAATATTATTAATATTGTAATTTTTAGTCGATTGTTCTAAGGACCTTACAGATACTAACTCATTTAATCTTTACAACAGTCTGATAAGTTAGTTACTATTATTACCTGCATTTTATAAATGAGGCATAGAGCTTAAGTAACTTGCCTACATTCACACGGTCATTGAGCAGGAATGTCTTTCAAACGTAGGCAGCCTGACCTCTTTAACCTCACTGCTCTGTCTTTGGGAAGAAGGTAACAAAGATTGGACAGACAGAAAATTCCTTAAGGAGAGGACTGGAAGCTGAGAATACAAATTTGCCTGTTGACTGCGTGGCTCTAGACTCAGGAGAGAAGTCACAACAAGGATATATAAATATTCAATATATTATGTATATATATATGGGGCCGTCATGGTTGAATGGTGGCTGCCAAAAGACTTGTCCATGTCCTAATTCCCAGGACCTGTGACTGCAATCTTATTTGGAAAAAGTGTCTTTGCAGGTGCAATCAAGTCAAGAATCTTGAGATGAGGTCATCCCAGATTATCCAAGTGGGGCCTAAATCCAATAACAAGTGTGCCTATAAGAGACAGGAGAAGAAAAGACACAGACACAGAGAAGTGACATGAAGACAGGATCAGAGATTGGATTAGGCTTATGTAAACCAAGGAAAAGAAAAGACCGCCAGCAATACCAGAAGCTAAGACAGAGGCAAGTCATGTATTCACCTTAGCAGTGGTCAGCAAACTCATCAGTCAACAGAGCCAAATATCAACAGTACAACGATTGAAATTTCTTTTGAGAGCCAAGTTTTTTAAACTTAAACTATATAGGTAGGTACATTCCTTATCGAGGTAGCTACCACACGTGGTATTTTGTGGAAGAGCCACACTCAAGGGGCCAAAGAGCTGCATGTGGCTCGCGAGCCACGGTTTGCTGACCACTGCAGAGCATCTAAAGGGAGTGTGGCCCTGCTGACACTTGATGTTAGATCTCTGACCTCCAGAGTAGTGAGAGTAAATTTCTGTTGCTTTAAGCTACCTAGTTTTCGGTAATTTTCTTTATGATTTGGTAATTTTCTTTATGACTTTCCCTAGGAGGCGAATACAGGGGCTATCAGAACACACACCATCACAATGGATGAAATTATCCTGAACAATGGCTCCCGAGAGGGTTGAGGTCTTAGGAAGGGTCCCTGAGAGGTGTTAGCATACAGGGCAGAGCAGAGAAAATGGAGCCTGAGGAGACACCATCAAGGAAGTAGGGGGAGGGACTAATAGGTGAAGCTACTGCAAGTCCCAGGGGTGGGGCAGTCCAGTGTTAAAAGTTGCCAAACGCAAAGCAAGATAAGGAGTGAAAAATACCACCATGGTTGTACCACTGATATAATGATAGCACCACAGTCATGGTTTTTCAAATGACTACTTAGCTTTTTTGTGTGTGATAAAATGTATATAACACTGGCCATTTAAATTGCCCAGTTCAGTGATATTAAGTACATTCATATTGTTGGGCAGCCATCACCACCACTCATCTCCAGGATCCTTTTTACTTTACAAAACTCTATCTCTGTTCCCATTAAACACTAACTCCCCCATTCTTCCCCAGCCCCTGGCACCTGCCATTCTATTTTCTGTCTCTGTGAATCTGACTCCTTTTAGGGACCTCATGCAAGTGGAATCATACAGTACTTGTCCTTCGGTAGCTGACTTATGTCACTCAGCCTAATGTCTTCAAGGGTCATCCATGTTGTACCATGTGTCAGAATTTCCTTCCTTTTTTCAGCTGAATAATATTCCATCATATAGATGGACCACTTTTATTGATGCATTCATCTATCCATGGACTTTGGGTGGCTCCCACCTTTTGGCTACTGGGAACAATGCTGCTATGAACATGGGTGTGCGAACATTTCCTCAAATCCCTGCTTTCAGTTCTTTGGACCACACATCCAGAAGTGGGACTGCTGGGTCACGTGATCAGTTTATGTTTAGTTTTTTGAGGACTCGCCAGACCATGTTCCCCAGCAGCTGCAGAGTTCTTAGCTTTTAGAAGTACATATTAAAATATTTACAGATGAAATTATGATATCTGAGATGTGCTCATAACCCTAGGTTATGTTAAAGCTTTAATTTGCAAGGTAAGGTTATGTTAAAGACTGGGATACAGTAACACAAGAAGAGCAGTGAGTTGATAATTACTGAAGACAGATGATAGAAACGTGGAGGCCTGCCATTCTGTTTTCTCTTCTGTATATATTTGAACTTTACCAAAAGAAAAAGATTTTTTTTTCATATAATGTACTTAAAGTAGTCTTGATTCACATTGCCACAAGAACCTCACACTTAATTATGAAAACAGAAGTACCCAGGCTTACTAGATCCTCAAGCAATTAAAAATTACACTCAGCATCTAACCCCTCTGTTAAGTAAAGAGTTTGATTAAATGCTTGCTTACATAGTCATGTGTATCCTGAAAAGTTAGCAAGAGAAATTTGATCAAATGAACTATATCCGCTTATAGAAATGCCCTTCTTGGTTTTTCTTGAGTGAGAACTGAGCTAAGTTCCCTCAATTTGCAAAATAACAAGTTTTACTATTCCTTGAGATAAAGACATAAATGACAGTCCCTGGCTGGTGGTAGTAGAGTGTCAGCCCAGCATACGAATGTCCTGGGTTTGATTTCCAGTCAGGGCACACAGGGAAAGCGACCATCAGCTTCTCCAGCCCTCCACCTCTACCTTCTCTCTATTTCTCTCTTACCCACCTGCAACCATGGCTTGGTTGAAGCAAGTTGGCCCCAGGCTCCATGGCCTTGCTTCATGCACTAAAATAGCTCGGTTGCTGAACAACGTAACAATGCCCCAGATGGGCAGAGCATTGCCCCATAGTAAGCTTGCTAGGTGGATCCAAGTTGGGGCTCACGTGGAAGTCTGTCTCTGCCTCCCCTCCTCTCACTGAATTAAAAAAAGTCACAGGCCCTGGCTGATTGGCTCAGTGGTAGAGTGTCGGCCTGGTATGTGGATGTCCTGGGTTCAATTCCTGGCCAGGGCACAAGGAGAAGTGACCATCTGCTTCTTCACCCGTCCCCCTCCCTTTCTTCATCTCTTTCTCTTTTTCTCTGCAACCATGGCTCGGTTGGCCCAAGCAAATTGGCCTTGGGCTTTGAGGATGGCTCCGTGGCTTAATCTCAGGTGGTAAAATAGTGTGGTTGCTGAGCAGTGGAGCAAGGGCCCCAGATGGGCAGAGCATCACACTCTAGTGGCCTTGCTGCATGGATTTCAATCAGGTGCATGTGGGAGTCTCTCTCCCTGCCTCTCCGCTCCTCACTTCAGAAAAAATACAAAAAGAAAAGTCACAGATGACAAAACCAAGTGTGTCATTTCATCTGGAATGCTGGAGAAAAGTGATTGGCTTCAGTTGTTCATTTATTTGGCAAAAGTTTACTGGGCAACTATTATCTGTCAGGCCTTACCCCAAGCGCTGGGAATCGATACAGCCATGAATAGAACAAACAAGAAACTCACACTTTGGGCAGAGCTATATATAATATGTCAGGTAGAGATGGTTTTTATAAGAAGAGTGGAGCAGGTAGAGGGTCAGATAGAAGAGGAAGGGGAGCTCTTTGGAAAGACGTCCCTGAGAAGGAGCTGTTGAGGCAGAGACCTGAGAAAAGAAAGGAACAGAGACGCAGATATCAGGAGGAGAAGTGTCGCAGGCAGAGGAAACGTGGATGGCCAAGGCCTCTGACGATGGTGACTGGTGAGTCTGAAACACGGGGGGGACGCTCCTGTGGCTGAGTGGAGAGAGTGAGAGGAGATGAGGGGAGGGAGGCGATGGAGACCTCAAGGCTGTCATCCCATGTTGTCCTTTTGTTGTTTCAAAATGTCCATTTTATTATTATTCAGGCATTATGAGGCTAACAGTTAAGGAGATAACCACCATTGAAAAGATGACTTGTTCTAAGTCTGATGGTTGCCAGTCTTAAGAGAGAGGGTTTGGGGGGCTGGGTGAAGGGATTAAGAACCACAAATTGTTAGTCACAAAATAGTCATGGGGATGGAAAGTACAGCATAGCGAGTATAGTCAGTAATACTGTAATAAGTATGTATGGTGTCAGATGAGGACTTGATACATAGGGGGGGACCACTTTGTAAAGTATATAATTGTCTGACCACTTTGCTGTACTCCTGAAACTAATACAATATCATATTGAATGTAAACTATAATTGAAAAATAAAATTTAAAGAAAAAAGAAAAGAAAGATAGCTTGTTCTACTCACAGATTCTAAGAGGAAGGGCCACACCATGCCACGCAGAGCCTCATGGGGAAGCACCAGGGATTGAGGGGCAACATGGACAGGAGGCTTTATGTGGCTTCCTCTGGGAGGAACAGGTGAAGCAGGTATGCAGGCTTGGGCTTGGCTAGTTTTAATAATTTCAGCAGCTCTGGGGTATGGGGGCTGGCCCTGGTTGTCTGGTATCTGGCTCTGGGGTGATGAGGGCAGGTGGAAAGTGGCCCTGTGTGTGAGAGACTGACAGAGGAGGTGTCTGGGGGGTGGGCCCTGGACTGGCTGGTTGGCGTTGGAAAGGCATGCTCACTGGTGAACCCTTTACTATCGGAGGAGGTTGGCTAACGGGGTTAGTGGTAGTCACTCCAGGTTCAGCCAGATTTCAAAGCATCCAGAACACACAGGCAATCTCTGTAGCTTATGAAACTCACCTGAAAGACTTTGCTCTTGGAAAGTCACGTTGTGGCCCTTAAAATGTTTGGCATTCCAGGACTTCAAAGTTCCACCTATCCTGTTCACGGCTCCTGCCTCAGCAACCGAGGGAGGTCAGAATAGGGGCCCAATATCTCAGAAAGTGACAAGGGCAAGTTGCAGAGCAGCACAGAACGTAGACTATCTCCATGAGAGAAAAACAGAAGGCATGAAAAATATTGAAACGTTCTCTCCTATTTTTAAGAAGAAACGAAAATAGGCCCTGGCCGGTTGGCTCAGCAGTAGAGCGTCGGCCTGGCGTGCAGGGGACCCAGGTTCGATTCCCGGCCAGGGCACATAGGAGAAGCGCCCATTTGCTTCTCCACCCCCCCTCCTTCCTCTCTGTCTCTCTCTTCCCCTCCCGTAGCCGAGGCTCCATTGGAGCAAAGATGGCCCCGGGCGCTGGGGATGGCTCCTTGGCCTCTGCCCCAGGCGCTAGAGTGGCTCTGTTCGCGGCAGAGCGACGCCCCAGAGGGGCAGAGCATCGCCCCCTGGTGGGCAGAGCGTCGCCCCTGGTGGGCGTGCCGGGTGGATCCCGGTCGGGCGCATGCGGGAGTCTGTCTAACTGTCTCTCTCCATTTCCAGCTTCAGAAAAATACAAAAAAAAAAAAAAAAAAAAAAAAGAAGAAACGAAAATAAACTGGAGACCAGTACAAGTCATTTCTCAACAGGGAGAGCGAGGAAACAGGGCGGGGGCAGAGATGGGGGAAAGCTGACCCTGACACTGATTCGAATCAGATCAGCCCTGTTTCTCTGGAAAACATGGACTTACTCCTTTTATTTTCTTCTGTTTTCCCCAGTGACTAAAGAGGAGAGCAGGGAACACACACATGGCAAAGAATGTGGTGAGAGTTAAGCCTGGTGACAACATGAATGGGAACACACATACGTGTTTGCAAGGTTACCCATAAATATATGCATACATCTGCAATATGTTCTACCTTTTCTGTCACTGAGACAACAACAGCTAAATAATCTCCCGTTCCATATGGCTCCTGACTGTCACAAAACTAACGCACTTAAAGTTAAGGCGACTATGTGATGGAAAAGAAAGACTTGAATTTATGAAAAGGTTAGGCGTGTCATGTGTGTAGCTGTCACTGTCCAGCCTTGACCTGATTACTTCAGTGCACATAGGTCTGACTTGCACTGCCAGCCCCTGCCTTCCCGGGCAGGTCTTTTTCTGGGCACCAGAGTGTCCACTCAGCAGCCTGGGATGCTAGGAAATAAATGCTCCAGGGAGCGTCCTTCAACCCTGATTAATGGAAATTGGTAGACAAATATTCAGCTCCCTTAGTTCTAGGGTGTGGTTACTGTACTCTAAGGAATCGCCTCTCTGCTGCCTCCCAGCGGTCTCCACCAGTACTGAGTCCCAGTTGCTCACAGTGGTGACTTGCTCATTTATACAGGATGGGCCATCCATTACTGGTTCTTCCCTTCCCTGCTCCTCTGCTGGTGTGTCCCGGTATCTCTCCCCAAAGGAGTTGAATCCTTGCTTCCAGATCTACTTCAAGGAGGGGGACCCAAACTAAGACAATGGTGTTGGAAAGATTCTGTCATTTAAAAGTCCTAGGCAGGAGAAAGATTCCTCCCTCCCTCCCTCCCTCCCTCCCTCCCTCCCTTCCTTCCTTCCTTCCTTCCTTCCTACCTTCCTTCCTTCCTTCCTTCCTTCCTTCCTTCCTTCCTTCCTTTCTCCCTTCCTTCCTTCTTTTCTTCCTTTCCTCCTCCCCTTCCTCTTTCGTCTCCCACTCTTCCTCTTTCTCCCTCTCTCTCTCTCCCTTCTTCAAACAGTTATTTAAGGAGCTTGAAGGATAGTTGAGTAAAATCAGGAACCCCCAACACATGTGTCATTGTGTAATAGAAAAATCCCAGAACTACTTGCCAAAAGATTGGGATTTGTGCTCCCCAAATGTAGCCACAAGCCTTATGTGGCCACTGAGCACTTGAAATATAACTGGTCCAAATCAAGGTGTAAAACCATGCACCAGATTTTGAAGCCTTAGTATAAAAATATGTGAAATGTCTCATTCATAATTTTTATATTCACTACAGGTGGAAATGATATGTGCCTGGTGTAAAACCATGCACCACATTTTGAAGACTTAGTATGAGAAACATGTGAAATGTCCCATTCATAATTTTTATCTTCACTACAGATGGAAATGATAACCATAGGGGTGGTTTCCTCACTTAGGAACAATGCAGCAGCAACAAGAAAGAGTAAGAATATCACACCTCCAGACAAATGTCCAAGCTATGTTCTCTGGCATGAGCTTGACCCATCATTCAACCTCTCAAGCCCCAGTTTCCTCATCTGCAAAATGGGGACAAAGGCAGTATGCACCCCCTGGGACCACGAAAGGGGTAAATGGCACCCTGTATGTGATGGCCAGGCACAAGGTAGTAGAGAATAGAGGTTGGATGCATTGATAATAATATTTACTGCATGCGGTGAAATTGCATCTCACGTTCAGAGGAGGCATTTGATGTTCCAGGAACAAGAAAGACAAAAGCAGGAAGGATCCACCAGAGATACAGATGAATAAAGGTAACAGGAAAGAGATCCCAGAAGCACTCATTAGAAGGGGAAAAAGTTCCATCTAAGAATTACCTGCAGGAAGAAACGTGAATGCATTCATGTTCGGGCTGTTCGAATGCATATCATCCCACCGGGAGACCACAATGGGTTGACTTGACAGAACATTAAACCCTCTCTTCGATTTCTCTTTTGTGCCCTCCTCTAGCATCGTTAATTCTTTTTGTTACAAAAATGCTTCTATCCCATGCCAACAGAAGTCACTTCATTCTTAGACCTGAGATGCTTGCTTAAGAACCTGTCTGAAAGCGCTATTAGTTCCCAAACTGAGAAGAAAAAAGAACCCAGTCACCTTGTGGGGACTAGAAACAAGGGAGATATAATTGACCTCAAAGATGACATGTACTTAAATTGTGTAGCATTGGACGAGTTACTCAACCTCTCTTAGTCAATGCATTCATTTACACAGGAAAATTCCAGTGTTCGCTTAATTGGATGGATGTGAGGATTAAATGAGATAATCTACTATCTTGTTAGACTCAGGGCCTGAGTGTTGGTGTTACTAACTTTCACTACTTCTGCCGAGGAGTTGTTTTTCATTTCCAGACTGATTTCCCTCTTCCCAAATAAGTCTGAGAGTTTTCCTTAAACTTGTCATAACTTGCTTTTATACATTCTCAAAAGTAATTTTCATGTTTAAAAAAATTAAGCCACTGCCTAACCAGGCGGTGGTGCAGTGGATAGAACGTCAGACTGGGATGAGAAGGACCCAGGTTCAAGACCCCGAGGTCGCCAGCTTGTGCGCGGGCTCATCTGGTTTGAGCAAAAGCTCACCAGCTTGGACCCAAGGTTGCTGGCTCGAGCAAGGGGTTACTCAGTCTGCTGAAGGCCCGCGGTCAAGGCACATATGAGAAAGCAATCAATGAACAACTAAGGTGTCGCAACAAAAAACTGATGATTGATGCTTCTCATCTCTCTTTGTTCCTGTCTATCTGTCCCTGTCTATCCCTCTCTCTGACTCTCTCTCTGTCTCTGTAAAAAAAAAAAAAAATTAAGCCACTATTCCATTACTATCACAACATAAACACCGTGTATTATTTTGTATTTCTGTCTAGTTTTCCCTCTTATGTTTTTATTTTACTTACAGAGAAAATTATAGTGTAAATGTATTTTATAAGCAATAGTTCCTCATCATCTGAGTATTTGTTATATCGTTCATTATCCAGATATCCACCCAGTTATGAGTTTAGGGAAGCAAAAGTCACTGCGATATAAAAATATTCACTAATGAACTGACAACTTCACAATGATCTATTCCAACAAACACAAACATGCGCTTTGGAGCTCATCAGATCAACGTGTTTGCCAACGTTTATTTCTGATTGTTGTTGGTTGTTTGAAATTCAGCAATATGATTAGAAATCATGCATATCAATTGCAATGTAAAAACTGGAAATCATTGCGAAAGACAGCAGGATTTCATGGAGTCAAGGAAAGTGATGTGGAAGGACCACTTGCCATGCAAAGGAGGCCGCTGCATGTGAGGAACTTGTAAAGTGAGACTCCTTAATAATTTAAAAGCACAAAACGAGCCATGACAGTGAAAAATGCTTCAAAACAGAACTGATGAGCAAATGATTTTAAAGAACCTCTGAGAAAATTGATGAAGACCTTATGGGTGTTCACAAAAATGACCTCACCCGATGACACCACAGAAGTCGAAGATGAAATGCAAGATGCTGTATTGTTCTACTATACAACTGCAGGAGGAAATGATGCACAGACAAAATATTAATTTTTGACTCATTCTTTGTTAATTCAAAGAATTGAGGGGTTTTCCTCTTATCATTCTCTCACCTAATATTCTATTGTAACATCACTTACGTATTACTTATTCCCCTTTATGAACTTTTAATAATGTTTCCAACCAGATGCTTTTAACAGTAATAGAGGAATAAGCAATGATATGTCATGAACACAAAGATACTGACACGTGGAATGACTGGGTCAGACAAGGAATTGCTGTATTTGTCTGATCTTTGATACATACTTCAAGTGGCTTTCCAAATTGCTTGCACCAATGGAACCTGCCATCAAAAACATTTAAAGAGATGTTTCTGCACCTCATATATTACATATATTTATTGAGCACCTACTGTATGCCAGGAGCTGTTTGAGACACCCGGGACACAGCCGTAGCTTTAAATCCCTGCCTTCACAGAGCTGACATTCTAACTGGGGAAAATGGGCAATAAAGCAATAATTATTTAATATGGCAGTCATGGTGTAGAAACATGAAGTAGGGCATGGAAGTAAAATTGAAGTAGAGGCTTCAGAGAGAATGATCAGTGGAAGCTCCTTGGTAAGGTCATATTTAAGCAGAAACTTGAAGAAAGTGAGGGAGTCATCAAAAGTCTGTAGAAAGACCATTTCAGATTGCGGGATCAGTATGTGCAAATGCCCTAAGGTGGGCATATGCTTGGTATGTACAGATAAGTAGGTGAAGATAGATATAGATATAGATATATAGATTTTTTTTAAAATTTTTCCGAAGTTAGAAGTGGGGAGGCAGTCAGACAGACTCCTGCATGCACCCGACTGGGATCCACCCGACATGCCCACCAGGGGGCAACGCTCTGCCTATCTAGGGCATTGCTCCGTTGTGGCTGGAGCCATTCTAGTGCCTGAGGCAGAGGCCATGGAGCCATCCTCAGCACCTGGGCCAACTTTGCTCCAATGGAGCCTTGGCTGTGGGAGGGGAAGAGAGAGACAGAGATAAAGGAGAGGGGGAAGGGTGGAGAAGCAGATGGGTCCTTCTCTTGTGTGCCCTGACAGGGAATTGAACCTGGGACTTCCACACACCGGGCCAATGCTCTACCGCTGAGCCAACCGGCCAGGGCCAAAGTAGGTGAAGATAAATTGTGCAAGGTCTTGTGGGTTACAGTGAGTAAGGTGGGTTATCCGGAGTAAGCTGGAAACCATTAGGGGGTCTGAACAGAGGAGGGCCATGACCTGACTCAGGTGTTTGCATCTCCCTCTGGCCACAAGTCTAGAGGGAGGAAAACGCAGCAGCTGGGAGACGAGGGAAGAGGCAACTGCATTGGGCCAGATAGGAAGCAGTAGGGGCTGAGACCAGGTGGGTGCCAGGGAGGGTTATTCCTGCATATATTTTGAAGGCAAAGCAGACAGGTGTCTCTTATGGACTGGACCTGGGGGTGAGCAGAGGAGAGGAGTCAAGGACGCCTGGAGGTTTTGACGCAAGCAGCCTAAGGACAGAGCTGCCATCAGCTGACACGGAAAAGACTGCAGAAGGGGCTGTGTGGGTAGGGACGACAATCTGCATGTCCCCCTCGAATTACAGAATCACCCCACAGCAGCGTTCATAAAGAATGAAAATGCAAACATCTATTAATAATTATTTGCAAATGCTGCATATTAGGCAGTTTAGATAAACTCTGCTCTCTGGGAATTTTGCCAGAAAAATCCCGAACTAAGCTTCTACAGCTATCAAAGCCAATAAAATGCCATTAGGGAGGATATGGAAAAAAGGCAAATTCTCTGCCTTGTGTAAGAATCTATTTAATCTAACCTTATCATTTCTTCCTCTACCTTCTATAATACCTTGGATCACCTGAACATGAAGGTAGACATAATGAAGCTGAAGAAAGACTGGAGGGGAGGAAACACGAGCATTGTGGAGGTGAAATGTTTGGCAACGGAAGGACAGACTGGAGGAGGGCACCTCAATCCAGGAGTTTAAACCTAATTGCCTCCCCCCACTGGAGGCCCCACTCTTTCTCCCCCCTGCCCTTCCCCTCTGCCAACACTGGATTAGTCCTCAGCTCCATTCCATTGTTTACAATGACCTTTATCTTGGTAATTGTCCTGAGATGAGCACACTCTCAAATTCACCTGGACTCTGTTGGGAAAGCTTTCCTGCATGAAATCAAGAACCCACATATTCTGGACTTTCCTGGGGCAGGATTTGCCTCAGTCCTGGTCACTTCCCTGTGTCAATCCCACTATATTATAGCTTGTTTATTTATTCATCTAATGATTATTAAGCTCCTACTATGTTCCAGGCACCATACTAGACACCTGAAGTAGAGTGTTTCAAAGACAGACACTTGCCCACCATTAATTACTCATACCTTCATCCCAGCAATAAACCAGAACTATGTTTCTTATGCTCCTTTGCAGGGAGATATTACCAAGTAAATGTTGGGCAGATAAAATGTATTATGCTCACTTTGTTAAAGATGGTGTTACCCAGGTGATATTAATGTGTGTCTCTGGGCAGGCAGGATTGTTGAGCCTGCGGCTTGGTTTTGGGATTAAGCCTTTCCTACCCTTTTTGATGTAGGGCGGTACAATCCAATCATGCCTCAGAGAAGTGACTTTGTAGTGGAGACTTCCCTGTTTTGTATATTGGATTAAAGGTTATGGATCTACACTATAAAATGGGAGCGGAACGGGAGCTTGCTCTCTTGGTTCCTGGGATGATTAGAAGAGAGAGCAGAGGAGAGCAGAGAAAGGCCATGTGGAGGAGGCCAGGAGAAGCAGCCAAGATGGTGGAGTGCTGAGTGAGATGCCAGTTTGTGTAGAGTTTGTATTTGGGATAAGGAAGGAGATGGGGAACAGAGGTGAATAAGTCTGGTGAGCTAGAAACCTTTGATTCTAGGAAACTCGGATAAGTCAGTGGCTTTGTGAACACTGAATGTGACTGGGTTTTGGAGCCCAGTGTGTATTTTTACTTGCCCGCCGGGTGCAAGCTAGAATTAAAGACTATGGCCCACCAGTTTGTGGCTCCGTTGTTTCCTTACCGACTGTCTGAATCCAATGCGAACCTGCAAGGGCCAGGTTGCTCTGATAGTGGCCCTGGCCCTGGCCACTGGCTTTACAGTAAACAATGTTGATCAGTGAAACATAAGGGCACTGATCTCAACTGAACTTTGTACTTTGACCTTCCTCATGTTTGACATGCAGACATGATGCCTGGAGCTGCAGCAGCCATTTTAATACTGACCATAAGGGAAAGACCAAGAGGACCTTGGCTGTGGCCTCCTTGATCCACTGTAGCATTTTATTTCATTTTATCTTAGCCAAAGGGCTGAGAAGTGATGTAGTATTTTCTTTTCTTTAAGTGAGGGGAGGAGAGATAGTGAGACAGACTCTTGCATGCACCTCCACCGAGATCCACCCAGCAACCCCTGTCTGGGGCTGATGCTGGAATCAACCAAGCTCTGTGGGAGAGGAAGGGGGAGAGGGGGAAAAAGGAAGAGGAGAGAAGCAGACGGTCACCTCTCCTGTGTGCCCTACTGGGTGTTGAACCCGGGACGTCCATACGCCAGACTGACACTCTATCCACTGAGCCAAGGCCCACATTTTATTTTCTATACAACCAAATAAAATTCATGATTGACACATACAGAAGGTCTGAATAAACTAGCTTTACTTGTTTCTCTGAACAAAATTTCTTACGTGCAAAAACCAGTTTTATTTAGCTCTGTAAGTCCTCAGGAAATGGCCAATGAATTGACAAATAAAGGAGGTAACTCTACTTTTATAATTAAAAAAAAAAAAAGCAGGCCAGATTTGAATGACAAAATGTCTAATGGGGACCAATTGGGACCCCTTCCATGCCACAAGATTTCCACAATAAACTCCTAAAGCTTTGGGAAACCTCATCTGTGAAATGGGAAAAATGACAGCATCTATCAATGGGCTTTTTGTGAAAATCAAACCAGTCACTACAGCCAAAAGGTCTAGAATGGGAACTGTCCTGTTGTAAGTGCTACATGCAAGTGTTGCCATTGTGACTATTTCCTGACAGTCCAGGGACAGTAGATCCTACTGCCCACACCCCTGCCCCACCACTGTTCCATGCTGCTGAACCTTGTTAGTTTCCTTCATAGGGTTCTTCATAACCATTTGTTGGGGGGTTTTTTTGTTTTGTTTTTGTATTTTTCTGAAGCTGGAAATGGGGAGAGACAGTCAGACAGACTCCCGCATGCGCCCCACCGGGATCCACTCGGCGCGCCCACCAGGGGCGAAGCTCTGCCCACCAGGGGGCGATGCTCTGCCCCTCCGGGGCGTCGCTCTGCTGCGACCAGAGCCACTCTAGCGCCTGGGGCAGAGGCCAAGGAGCCATCCCCAGTGCCCGGGCCATCTTTGCTCCAATGGAGCCTTGGCTGCGGGAGGGAAGAGAGAGACAGAGAGGAAGGGGGCGGGGGTTTGGAGAAACAAATGTGCGCTTCTCCCATGTGCCCTGGCCGGGAATCGAACCTGGGTCCCCCGCACGCCAGGCCGACGCTCTACCGCTGAGCCAACCGGCCAGGGCCCATTTGTTGGTTTTTTAATGAATATCTCCTCCTGAGAAGGTTGTTCTTTTGCCCATCCCACCCAAGACAGAGCCATTCGTTTTCTACTCTTCTCTGCGCATCCCTCCGTTCTAGGTCCTCTAGGTTCCTGTTGCTTTCAGCTGATGGGAGGCACCAGCAGAGGCAATGCGAACTCAGAGGCAAGGAGGAAAAAGAGGACAGGGTAGTTCTTCCCTGACTCCCTCTGCGCTTTGGAGCCATATCTCTGGCCAGTGGCTGGGTCCCTCCACAATGACATCTGTAGCCAGGCAGCCCCTCCTGCACAGGTCCAGCTCTCCCTGACTCTAAAAACACCATTTCTTCAGCTCTAGCAACACCATTTCTTCAGCTCAAGGGTGATAAGAGCTCTCCACTATTGCTGGACCCTGGGTGCCCCCATCCCTGTGGGTTCCCTTAAATCTGTATCTCTTCAAGGAAGCTCTTCCTTAAAGCCTCTTCGCTTGATCTGTCTGAGGGAGGGGCAGGGACTGCATTCTGTTTCCTTTTTGGACCCTGAGAGACACCATACTTACCAGGTGGTAAATAACGCGAGAGCACAAAATACAGAGCTGCTGTACACACCAGGACCCCAGGCCTCACCCACCGCCAGGCACGGAGGAGGTGCCTACGAAAGCCTCTCTTATCATCCAACAAATTAGAATTAAAATAATAAGGTGATTCCTTTCCTGACTATTAAATTAACAAAAATATTTTTTCATAGGTTTGCAAGAGAGAGAGGAAGGGAGGGAGAGAAGCATCAGCTTGTTCCATTTAACTGTGCATTCATCTGTTGCTTCATGTATGTGCCCTGACCAGGGATCAAACCCATGACCTCGGCGTGCCCAGGACAACAATCTACCCACTGAGCCACCCGGCCAGAGCCTAACAAAAATCTTTTTAAACAATAATACTTGATGCTGGTCAGTATGCATTCAAATACTGTAAGTAGACTTGAACATGGCTGATAACTTGGTACAACCCTTTGGAAAAGCCATTCGGCCATGTTTATCAGAAACCATTAGAATGGATCTTATTTTTGACCCAGTAAAACTACTCCTGGAAATCTATACAAAGGAAATTATCCAAGCAAAGGTAAAAAATATGTAAAGATTTTATCGAAGCATTTCTTGTAATGTTAAAATATGACCAGCAATAGGGAAATTAAGTAAGTTCTAAGAAAAAGAACCTTATATAGCCATTAAAATAATAGTGTGAAAATTTGCTGCTGTCCCAATTATGGATGATTCATCCCTCATTAAAAAAAAATCCCAATAAATAATAAAAAATAATGTTATCAAGAAAAAGAAATCATTTATGTGTCAACAGCCCTTCTATTACCCTGTTTCTTTTTTTTCATCCTCAGACTCCCTCTGCATGCTACATGCTGGTTGCCCATGGCACAGAAGTTTCCTCTCTCAGCATAATGTAATCAATTTTACAAAGTATTTTATGTTCACTGGTTCAATCATTCAACAAGAATCAACTTCTATACGTTGGGGACACAGTAATGAACAAGACTGACATGATGCCTGACCAGGTGGTAACACAGTGGATAGAGCATCGAACTGGGATGTGGAGGACCCAGGTTTGAAACCCCGAGGTTGATGGCTTGAGTGCAGGCTCATCTAGCTTGAGCATGGGTGCACCAGCTTGAGTGCAAGGTCTCTGGCTTGAATGTGGAATCATAGACATGATCCCATGATCGCTGGCTTGAGCCCAGGGTCGCTGGCTTGAGCAAGGGACCACTCACTCTGCTGTAGCCCCCCACATCAAGGCATATATGAGAAAGCAATCAATGAACAACTAAGATGCTGCAACAAAGAATTGATGCTTCTCATCTCTCTCCCTTCCTGTCGGTCTGTCCCTATCTGTTCCTCTCTCTGACTCCATAAAAAAAAAAAAAAGACTGACATGAACACTGCCCTTAGGGAGCTGTCATTCTAAAGAGGAGAGGAGAGAAGCATAAACAAAGTAAGTAAAATATACAGTATTTTAGATAGTGGCAATTGCTTGGGGTAAGGATAAAGGAGAGACAATTCACTAATTTGAAGTTCAAAAACAGGCACAATTAATCTATGGTTATGAACAGATCGTGGAGTATAAATGCAGTGGAATATTACATAGCAATGAAAAAGTACGGATGTACGCAACAACACCAGGCAAAACCAATCCACAGGGACATGGATCAAAGCAGCAGTTGCCTCAGGAAATGGACAAGAGGTAATCATGACCTAATGGTGGTTATACATGTGTCTACACATGCTAAAGTTTGTTGAGCCATAAACTTAAGATTTGTAAACTTTGCTGTGTGGTAGCCCAATCTTAAAAAAAGGAAACAAAAAAAGGAACAAGAATAGGAAAAGTTGTTGTTGGTGGAGTAGTTGCAACTTAACATAGATCGGGGTGGTGGTGGTAAAGGAGGTGATTCTAAATAGAGATCTGAAGCAGGTAAAGGTAAGAGCCAATCAGATGGCAAGAATAAATCACAAGAATAAGAAGTTTAAGAGAGGTATTAACAGCTGCACATCAATTCATTAATGAATATTTTTGAGCACCTGCTCTGTGCTGGGGATTTGTCAGGAGCAAAACTGGCCATAGCCCTTATTTTCATAATAAAGAAATAATCACATCAATAAAAGGTAAATGACAATGTTGACAAGGGCCATAAAAGACAGGCATGTGATGCAATTAAAGTCCATAACAGGAGGTGTGAGAGAAACAGAGACCAAAGAGATACAGAGAAAGAGAAACAGAGAGAGATTGGAGAGAAACAGAGAGAAAGGGAGGGAAGGAGGGAATGGGGGAGGCAGAAACAGAAAGAGTTAGAGAGAAATGTCAATAAGGCAAATTATATTTGGGGTTTTCTGAATGCTCTTTTCCACAGCTGAATAATAACAGTAATAGCCTAGTAATTAGTACACAACTGCTCAGTCTCCCTCTCTTTTGCCTAGGGGCTGGCAAAGAAAATAACTAATTGTGCTGGAGAAAGGACTAGCAACTCAAGGACACATTTGAAAGAAAAATCAGCCTAGGAGTCACACATTAGCAAAAAACGGTCTGAAGTCTGTAGCAAGGCAGAGACTCTGGGGTCAGGACAGAGGGTGGAGATATATACATATATATTTCTAAAGTGTGTTCTGATGTTAAATCAGACTTCAGTAGAATGAAATAGGAAGGCTTTTGACTCTAAAAGGGCTATCCATCTTCATGGATGATGTTCCTGATCCCTTAGCACCAAAGACATATTGTTTGTGTGTGGTTTTTTCCTCCAATTTCGGTAAATCATGGAGATGGATTTTGATTAGCTAACCACTCTTTTTTGCTGGTCTCATTTGTGGCAGAGACAACACTACATGTCTTCCAGATCCTATTTCCTTTTCCTTCTAGACATATAGCAAGGAGAACAAGGAAACAGCCTGCCCTGCAGTTGGGAGGGGGGCACTCTAGAACAGCATTCTAGCCAATGACATTTAAGCAGAAGTGACGTGAGCCACTTCTAAGCCTGACCTATAAGAAATGTCTGATTCTCAGTGTTCTTTCTTTCCTCATCTGTGAGCCAAGTTCAGAAGAACCACTGGGGAACCCTACTTAGGAGAAGACAAAGGTACAAGATGGAAGGGTCCTGGATACCTGAGGCACCACCTGGAGAAAAACCTCCCAAGAAGACCATCCACCTTGGACAGTTGCATGATCAAAGAAACATTCATTGTGTTCAACCACTGAGAGTTCAGGGATTACTTGTTACAGCAGCTAACATTACTTATACTGTTTAATACATACTTTCAATAATGGTGTAGGTAGCCAATAAGTTTTGAGGAGAGTTGACATTCTTTCCAATTCTGCTTGTAAAAATTTCTTTTCCTGCCCCTGAGAAAAAGTCCATCTTCCTTTGAGACTCATACCATCCACACAGAATCTCCGCTATCGTCTAGGCCAGGGGTCCCCAAACTACGGCCCACGGGCCGCATGCGCCCCCGGAGGCCATTTATCCGGCCCCCATCGCACTTCCGGAAGGGGCACCTCTTTCATTGGTGGTCAGTGAGAGGAGCACATTGACCATCTCATTAGCCAAAAGCAGGCCCATAGTTCCCATTGAAATACTGGTCAGTTTGTTGATTTAAATTTACTTGTTCTTTATTTTAAATATTGTATTTGTTCCCGTTTTGTTTTTTTACTTCAAAATAAGATACGTGCAGTGTGCACAGGGATTTGTTCATAGTTTTTTTTATAGTCCGGCCCTCCAACGATCTGAGGAACAGCAAACTGGCCCCCTGTGTAAAAAGTTTGGGGACCCCTGGTCTAGGCACTCCCATCTCTGTCACTGTCTTCCCCAAGCTGTTCCTCTCCCGCATGTCTTTGCCCTGGCTCTAGTCTCCACCTAGAATATCAAAGATATGTGGTAGACAATTCATGTGTTTCCATCTGAATGGACAGAGATGCTGTCTGCTGCTGTGGGACAGATCAAAAGCCTGTTGAAAGCATCATACCCATGACTTTGGCTGTGGTGATACTGCTAACGACTAGTCAAACCAAACATGTCTGCTTTTAAGACAACACAGTTGCTGAAGCAAAGAACTAGGATTTATTTTTAACTCCTTCTCTCTCATCCCGCTATTCAGTCACCAAGATGTATTGATTCTATTAATTAATTAATTAATTTTTTTACAGAGACGGAGAGTGAGTCAGAGAGAGGGATAGACAGGGACAGACAGACAGGACGGAGAGAGATGAGAAGCATCAATCATTAGTTTTTCATTGCGCGTTGCAATACCTTAATTGTTCATTGATTGCTTTCTCATACGTGCCTTGACCGCGGGCCTTCAGCAGACTGAGTGACCCCTTGCTGGAGCCAGTGACCTTGGGTCCAAGCTGGTGAGCTTTTGCTCAAACCAGATGAGTTCGTGCTCAAGCTGGCAACCTTGGGGTCTCGAACCTGGGTCTTCTGCATCCCAGTCCGATGCTCTATCCACTGCGCCACCGCCTGGTCAGGCGATGTATTGATTCTACATCCAAATACCTCCCAAATCCATCCGTTTCTCTCCACCACCATTGCTTCCATCATATTCCAGGCCACCATTGTCTCTTAGAATAAATTTCAATTCTGTTCATGTGGCCCAAGGGCCCTCCGTGATCTGGCCTCTGCCCCTGCCCAGCCTCCTCTTTCTCATACTCTACCTTCTTGCTGACCTGGGCTGCTTTCAATTCTTTAAGTGCACCTTCTTCTTTCCCATCTTCAGACCTTTGCAATACTATCCCCAAAGCCAGGTGCACCCTTTCTGCCTCTCTGCCTTCCCCAGCTAGCTTCTACTCACTCTCCAGGTTTCAGCTTAAATGCCCCTTTATCGAAGAAATCTTTTTTGAGCTTGTTAGACTACATTTGACCCTGCAATTATAAACCTTGTTCTTCATTCAGAGCACTCTAGTTACCAGCTAGACTGGGGTGCTGGCCAGCAGGTACTACATCTGTATTGTTCATTATTGTGGTTGCAGTCTAGTATGCGGCATGATATATAGTGGATGTTTGATAAGATATCATTGAATAAATGGATGGATGGATGGATGGATGGATGGATGGACGGAAGAATTTCTCCTTCAAGTTACTGAGTCTGAATTTATTAGTCCAAAGAAAACCAGAGACAGCTGTTTTATGAGACCACATTCTTGCTCCTTTTGTCTTTATAGAGTTTATATTCTCTTTGGGGGGTAGCAGATGATGGTAAGGGAGCAAGAACACTATAAAACACACAATTAAGCTAGCCAGTGTGTTGAAGTAACACAAAACACACATGCCGAGGAGGTGAAATTTGAACCCCAGACCTCAAGCACTTAAACAGATGAAACTGCCAATACCAAACCAAAGTTAATCAGAATGTGTTGACTGGCAGAAGTGGCTGGGATTTAAAATACACCAGTCAACCTATTATGTGTGTCCTGCCTTTTGCTTTAGCAATCACTTTCCCCAGATGCACAGGAAATACAAATGGCCCTTAAACAGATGACAAGGGGCCCATTTTCACTCCTAATAAGAGAAAAGCAATTAAAATTGCACCGAGATGCCATTTTGCACCCATCACAAGGGCAAAAATCCAAAAGCATATTAATGTGCTGTGCTGGTGGGGCCAAGGGCCAATGGGCAGTCTTGCTCAATGTCGGAAGGAGTGGAAATTGGTGCTATGTTCCGAGATTATTTAGCAGTGTTGATCAAAATTACCCACACCTTTATTCAGCAACCCAACTTCTCCAAATTCATCCCATTGTCTTTGTTATATTTGACATGTTTTAAAAAATGACATATGCTCAAAGTCACTCGTTGCAGCATTGTATACAATGGCAGAATTTGGGAAACAACCCATGGATCCACCAGTAGGAACTGGTTTAATAAAACTTAGCCCACCATTTAAAATATAATAAGCATAGCTTAGCCATGTCTTTTATGTCATGACTGGCACTATTTTAAATGTGTTTTATGGATTAATTAATAATAGCCACACCAGGTACCTTCTCACAACCATATCAATTTATACAAGAAGGAACTAAGCCCAGAAAGGGTCAGTAATTTGCCCCAGATCACACAGCTAGTTAAAGGCAAGTCAGGTGAGGGAGGAGGGGTTGTGGCTCGAGGGCCTGGGAGCAAGACCAGCTCTGTGGCTGGAGAATGAAGTCCAAGAGAGCTGTTAGAAGTACAGTAAAAACAAGTAACAGTCGGTATTGGAACAGGAGGTGGTAAGGCCACCTCTGATTACACTCACATCCCCAAGAAGACACTCGTGGTTGGGATGGAAGAGGGGGCCTCAGCTCTTCCTCTTCCTCAGCTATCCTGAACTCTCAGCCATGCAGCTGCAATCTCACCTCTCTAAGAATAAAGAAGTTCCCCAAACTAATCTGCAAAGAACTCCAAGAACAGATCAAAGCAAGATACTGAAATGCACGTAGGATATACACCCTTTTAAGTAAGAATGGAGGAGAAATTAAAATAAATATTTACATTTGTACATGCTTCATGTGTTGACATGAAAGTACTTCTGGAAAGATATATAAAAAAGAATAAGGCCCTGGCCAGTTGGCTCAGTGGTAGAGCATTGGCCTGGTATGTGGAGTCCTGGGTTTGATTCCCTGTCAGGGCACACAGGAGAAGTGACCATCTGCTTCTCTACCCCTCCCTCTCTTCTCTCTCTCTCACTTTTCTCCCACAGCTACGGCTTGAATGGTTCAAGCAAGTTGGTCCTGGGAGCTGAGGATGGTTCCATGGCCTCACCTCGGGTGCTAAAATAGCTCAGTTGCCAAGCAACGGAGCAGTGGCCTCAGATGGGCAGAGCATCAGCCCCAGACGGGGGTTGCTGGGTGGATCCCAGTCAGGGTGCATGCAGGAGTCTGTCTCTCTGCCTTCCTGCCTCTCACTTAAAAAAAAAAAAAAAAAAAAAAAAAAGAATAAATATGGCAGCGGTAGGAGATGGAAGTGGGAAGGGAAATGGGACTCACTGGGGAAGGGTAGGAGGTGTTAATGTATAAACTATTAACATTAGCAGCTAATTTTGAAGTTGCCAAAGAAGCTCACAGGTACTCAAGAAAGGCACCTGTTGCTGGTAAATGATAGGACATGTGCCTTGCAGTTTGCCACAGTCCCCCTCATTTCCCAATATCTGCCTGATAAGGAGGCCTCTTCTGAAGGGGACAGTCACTCCAAGCTCCAGTCAATTGTAGCAGTCACACCTGTGAGACCAAAGTGGCCAGATTCCTTTGTTTTTCAAGATGAGTGGAAAATCCAGATCTTGATATGAAATATTCCAGATTTTAAAAGTTGGCAAAGGCCTGACCCGGCGGTGGCACAGTAGATAGAATGTCGAACGATGCGGAGTACCCTGGCTTGAAACTCCGAGGTCACTGGCTTGAGCGTGGGCTCATCCGATTTGAGCGGAGGCTCACCAGCTTGAGTGAGGGGTTACTGCTTGAGCGTGGGATCATAGACATGACCCCATGATCGCTGGCTTGAGCTCAAAAGTCACTGGCTTGAAGCCCAAGGTCTCTAGCTTGAGCCCAAGGTCACTGGCTTGAGCAAGGGGTCACTCGCTCTGCTGTAGCCCCCTGGTCTAAGGCACATATGAGAAGCAATCAATGAACAACTAAGGAACCGCAACAAAGAATTGATGCTTCTCATCTCTCTCCCTTCATGTCTATCTGTCCCTATTTGCCCCCCCTCCGGTCAAAAAAAAAGTTGGCAAGGAAGTCATACATTTGGAAAATAAAAAATGTAGTGTACGTACAACTTCTGATCCTGAGGAATCGGAATCCGTGCATCCTCAGAAAATCCTCTGGAGACTTTTTCTTGACTAAATACCAGAGTTTATAGCATTCTAAGAACCTTTCAGGCAACTATTTTATGGCTGTTTTCAACCAGAGATATCAAGAGGCAACGACAAAGGCTGGGGAGAGGCCCTCGTTCATGTTGGCTCAATGTGTGCACTGCACCCATGCTCTCGACCACAGAAAAGAGGAATGCTGAAGTGCAGCCCATTGATGGAGAGTTTCTTGATGGATGGATCAAGCTGATAACAACAGAAGCCCTATCAAATCCAACATCACTAAAAGAGACACCAGATGTGATGTGCCACCCAGGGAGGCAATAGGAATACCCAGCAGTATCCCCCTTATTAATTCCCTGCCTCCTTGTGCCACTGCCCTGCAACCATCCCTCACGCGGCCCTCAGAGGGCTCTTTCTAACTCACATGTCTGATTAAGGAACTCCTTGGCTCAAAATTCTTCAATGACTGTCTCTCTCTCTCTCTCTCTTTTTTGTTAAAGGGTAGTAAAATACATATAACATAAAATTTACTATTTTAACCACTTTAAGTGTGCATTAAGTACATTCACATTGTGCGCCGCCATCCCCATCATCCATCTCTAGAATTTTTCACCTTCCCTAACAAAAACTCTATCCCCGTTAAATACAAACGCCCCTGCCTGGCTGGTGGTGGCACAGTGGATAGAGCATTGACCTGGGGTGCTGAGATCTCAGGTTCAAAATCCAGAGGTTACTGGCTAGAGTGCAGGCTCATCACCTTGAGCTCAGGTTCACCAGCTTGAGTGCAGGGTCATCAACTTGAGTGAGGGGTCGCTGGTTTGAGCATGGAATCATAGACATGACCCCACGGTCACTGACTTGAGCAAGGGGTCACTGAGCTGCCTGGAGCCCCCTGGTCAAGGCACATATGAGAAGGAATCAATCAATGAACAACTAAAGTGACAACCATGAGTTGATGCTTCTCATCTCTCTCCCTTCCTGTCTCTTTGTCTCTGTCTGTCTGTCTGTCTGTTTCTCTCACTAAAAAACAAACAAAAACCCCTACTAACTCCCCATTTCCCACTCCCTTTATCCTCTGACACCCACCATTCTACTTTTTGTCTCTACAGATTTGACTCCTGTAGAAATCTCATATACGTGAAATCACATTATTTGTCTTTCTGTGTCTGGTTTATTTCACACATCAAGTTCACCCATGTTGTAGCATATGTCAGAATGTCCTTTCTTTTTAAGACTAAATAATACTCCATAACATGTATATATCACATTGTGTTTATCCATCCATTCATGCATAAATACTTAGATTGTTTCCACCTTTGGCTATTATAGATAATGCTGCTATGAACATAGTACAAATGCCGTTTTCTAACCTATTGGGTATATACCCAGAGTGATATTGTTGGGTCATATGGTAATTCTTTCAATGACTCTCTTTTGCTTCTAGTTAAACTGCTTTGCTCTAGGCCTCCTACCCAACTGTTGCCACTCCACACTGTTGCAGAGGCGACCCTCTGCCTACTGGATAGAGTTGACAGCCTTGGCTTGCCTTCTATACCAGCCCCCTATCCTGTTGCATCCTCCTTGAAACATAAATTCTAGTCAAGCAATACTGGTGGCCCATTAGAATTCCTGGGGGTAGAAAAGCTTTATTATTATTTTTTTTTACAGAGACAGAGAGAGTCAGAGAGAGGGATAGAAAGGGACAGACCGACAGGAATGGAGAGAGATGAGAAGCATCAAACATTAGTTTTTCATTGTGCGTTGCAACACCGTAGTTGTTCATTGATAGTTTTCTCACATGTGCCTTGACCGCGGGCCTTCAGCAGACTGAGCAACCGCTTGCTGGAGCCAGCAACCTTGGGTCCAAGCTGGTGAGCCTTGCTCAAACCAGATGAGCCCGCACTCAAGCTGGCGACCTTTAGGTCTCGAACCTGGGTCCTTCCGCATCCCAGTCTGATGCTTTATCCACTGCGCCACCGCCTGGTCAGGCGAAAAGCTTTAAAAAATACCTATCCTAGGCCCTGGCTGGGTGGCTAAGTGGTAGAGCATCAGCCTGGTGTGTGGATGTCCTGGGTTTGATTCCTGGTCAGGGCACACAGGAGAAGTGACCATCTGTTTCTCCACCCCTCCCCTTCTGTTTCTCTCTCTCTCTCTCTCTCTCTCTCTCTCTCTCTCTCTCTCTCTCTCTGTACCCTTCCAGCTGACCTGGTTTGATTGGAGTGAGTGGGCCTTGGGCACTGAGGATGGCTCCATGACCTTTGCTTCAAGCGCTAAGAAGAGCTCGGTTGCTCAGCAATGGAGCAACACACCAGATGGGCAGAGCATCGCCTCCTACTGGGCTTGCTAGGTGAATCTTGATTGGTGCACATGCAGGAATCTGTCTCTGCCTCCCCTCCTATCACTAAATAAATAAATGAATAAATATCTACCTCAAAAGAGTCTGTTTTGGTTGGTTTCGGATGGGGTCCTGGCCTTGGCACTTTATTAAGTTCCCAGAGTATCAGACATGCAGACCGCTTAGAGAGGCATGGATATCCATGCTCAGTTACTTTCCAGTTCTCCAGTACCTAAGAGTTTCAGACTTCTAGGCCTTTGGGTACCAGCTCCCTCCATCCTGGAAACTCTTTCTCTCCTTGAGTGTTTGACACACACCAACCCACATCAAGAATTACATACTGTATAATTTTTTTTCCCTGATATTTCTCAATAGACTTAACCAGAACCTCCTGGAATCCTTGGGTGACTTGATCTTATCAGGGCTGCCTCCCACCTCAAAGACATAAGCCCTTTGAGAGTAGGGATTGCATATTATCTTTGCTTCCTCCCCTTCAATCTAGAACAGTTGCTGGCAAACAGCAACCCCTGGGTGGAGAGTTATCTCATCAGCATATGTAAGACACTCTTATCACTCTTGAGATTTCGAGGGTTCTAGGTCTGTTCTGGGACCTGCAGACGGAGTTCAATGTTTTTTATTATACCATGGGCTGATGACTTCATTTCAGCTCCTGAGTGCAGCCATTCCTGTAGCCTAACCTTATTTCAGCCCCAGGATGCCACCACTCCTGAAAAGTACATTTAAATTACTCCTGTCAACAAATCTCACCACCACCGTTTTAAAAACCTGAGGCTGTTGCCATTGGGTTTCTACCTCTTACAACTAAAAAAAATGCTGACTAATACTCTGAGGTTATCCCACCCATCTGGAAGCGCTCCCCCAGATCAACATGTTTATCAGCCTGACAAACTGCAACCCATCACTTATACCTTGGCTCAATGCTTCCTCCACCGGAAAGGACTCCCTGATTTCACAGAGCAAACCAAAGCGGTTCCCAGTGCTCTGCGAGAGCTTCTCCCTGCAGCACTCTGGCACTGCTGATTGTTGATCTGGGTGTCAGCTGCACTGAGGAGCGAGCTCTGTGTCCTTTTCATGTCTGGGTACCCTGCGCTGACCCCAGCAGCCCTGAGTAAACAGCTGTTGTGTTGAATGAATGAGTAAATGAATGAGTAAATAGTAAAGTGTCGCCTTCCTCTGACACTGGATTTATTTTTTAAAAAGGGTTAAGGAAAACAAAAGGCTGTTACCACAGATGATGGCTGGAGGGCTGATGCGTGCATCCTCTCCTTGGATTAAATAGCAGGCAAGGTGTGTGGGCAGGAAACAGAAGGATCTCAGGAGACAGGCAGATAAAAGAGTGTGTGGCTCTTGCCAGCAGCAGGCCTTTCTTTCATATTTTGCGGTGGGGCCAGCCCCTGTCCTCAGTGCCCACCTACCACATTAAATCCCTCTGGATTCCCAGAAACAATGGGAAATAATTTGTCTGAAGAAGGGGTGCAGGAAGAGGATGGGCAAAGGGAGGAAGCTGTGTACACCTCATTCCAGCTGGCTCCGGCTCCTCACCATTGCTCCCTGAGCTAGCCAAATGCATCTTCCAATTTACTTCATTCTTGTCTTCCCAGCTGCTGGGAATGAACCCACGCAGAAAACTGCCGGAATTCAACCACTATTCCTCCCTAGGAAAAAGGGAAAGGGGTAAGGCATGCAAGAGAGAAATGGATGGAGGAAGAAAAGAAGGGAAAGATAAAGGAGAAATGATCGTAGCAATAAGCACAGCTCTTACTGTGTGCCAGGTACTTAGCTGAAAACTTGACATAGTCACTCAGTTCATCCTCCTCCAAACCATATGAGGGAGGTTCTGGTATTCATCTCATTTTACAGATGAGACAGGGGAGGGAAAAAGCAGAAGACAAAGCAGGGAATTAATAAAAATATTTTCAGATGAGGGCACTAATGAGATCCAAGCCCTGGGACACAGATTAGCACATGGAAGCGCTCACTAAACAATGTGGAATGAAGGTGCATCAGAAATCCTTGCCCCCATGTAAAGACAACATCGTCATCCCTTATTAGGTAGAAAAACACATGTCTCAGCAATAAGCATGTAGAATGCTAATTTTGCTCAGCTCAATTCACAAATAGGGAAAATTCAGAAAGACCATTCTCACCATTAATGGGGATTATCTTGGAAGAAAATAAGGGATACATTCAGACATTTCAAAAACATTGATATGTTTAAAAGATAAGAATTCATTGCTTTCGTAGTCAAACATGTTGGGGTGGGGAGAAAGAGCCTGTGCAGGACTTCCTGCTCCCCTTAGCACAACACCATCACAGCCAAAGTTTTAACAATTTAATAAGACTTAGCAATTGAGGATGGAGTTGAGTTTTTCAGTAAACTTGGCCATGAAACCTAAGCAGTTCTGGAATTTTTCCATTGTAAGGCTTAGGAGTATCCATTGGATTGTCACTTGGGACTGGTGTTGTGTCATGAAGTCTCATTCGCACAACAATCCCAGCGATTTTATTTGTCTTATAAGTTATCAGACACTACGTAACAAATGACCCCCAGAGCTCAGCAGCATAAAATAGCAAACAGCAGGATTTCATAGTTATTGGCACAACTTAGTGGGTGCCTCTATCTCAAGCTCTCTCATGAGGCTACCATCAAGATGTCATCGTTCAGGGCTGTGGTCTCATTGAAAGCTCAGCTGAGGGAGGACCCACTTTTGAGCTCACTGACATGGTTGTTGACAGAATTAGCTTCCTCCCGGGCTGCAGGCCAGAGGCCACTCACAGCTCCTGGCCACAGGGGGCTCTCCGCTGGGCAGCTCACCACACAGCAGCAGGCTTCACTAGCGCAGCAAGTCAGAGTGAATCAAAGCAGAGTGAGACAGAAGCCCCAGTCTTTTTGTAACCTAATCAGGAAGTGACATTCCATGACTTTGCTGTAATCTAGTTGTTCCAAATGAATCTTTAGGTTCCACATGCACTCAAGGGGAGGGAGTTTCACAAAGGCATGAAGACCAAGAAGCGGAATCGCTGGGGCCATCTCAGAGATCACCATGCTTGGATGGAGAGACTGTAAGGATTAATGGTTAAAGCCAGGGCCGGAATGTCTGCGTTTCAGTCCCAACTCTGCCAACTCCAGCTGTGCGACCTTAGGCAAGTCTCTCAACTCTCTGTATACACCTCAATCTCCTCATCTGGAAAGTGGGCATGATACTAGTACCTATCTCACGGGGCTGTGCAGGGATTAAAAAGAGTTGACATATGCAAGGCACTCAGACCAGTCTCTGGCACACAGTAACCAGTGTGTAAACATGTGCATTGTTGTAATAAGTCACACATCAATAAAAATAGCAAATTTCTTAAAGATGTTTTAATTCACAATTATAACTAGGAAAATAGCAATTATCTATGGCAAGGTATCAGAACACAGTGAGGGTTTCTGCTCATTGAAAGTTTAAGAATAGGCTAATACTAATCAGTGGTGATATAATAATGGGGTGTAGATTGAGAGGGGGCACCAAGCATCCTTGTGGGGCGTGAAGTTGTTCTTCCAAATGTGATGTTCTCATAACTGTATGCCTCAGTGAAAATTCACTGAGCGACAAACTTAAAGTATATGTATTTCACACATCTTGCCCAATGTGTCTTACATATCAGTTTTTTTAAAAAGGACTTTTAAAATAAAAATAAAAAAATTATGAGCCTGACCAGGTGGTGGCACAGTGGATAGAGCATCGGACTGGGATTTTGAGGACCCAGGTTCGAGACCCCGAGGTCGCCAGCTTGAGCACAGGCTCATCTGGTTTGAGCAAAAAGCTCACCAGCTTGGACCCAAGGTCCCAAGGTCACTGGCTTGAGCAAGAGGTTGCTCGGTCTGCTGAGGGCTGGCGGTCAGGGCACATATGAGAAAGCAATCAATGAACAACTAAGGTGTCGCAATGCTCAATGAAAAACTAATGATTGATGCTTCTCATCTCTCTGTTCCTGTCTGTCTGTCCCTGTCTATCCCTCTCTCTGACTCTCTGTCTCTGTAAAAAAAAATTATGAAAGAGCTGCTGCTGTTAATAATTAAGAGGGCTGTTAAAACCTATAAGGGGCTAAGGCCTCAGGTTGAACCACAGCCCCAGGTTGCTGGTCCCCCTGAGGAGGAAGGAGTTAGCTCACCTCTGCCAGCTCCCTCTGCCATGACAACAGGAAGGCAGAGCACTCAGAGACACTGCCCTCAGCACTTTTTATTCTGAGAGCTTTGGAAAAAGGCTCAGAGTCAGGAGAGGAAGCAGAGAGCACAGAAGATCTGGCTGGCAAGATGCTTGGGTGGTGGGGGGAAACGCTTCCAAGGCGAAAAGGATTAAGAACCAGCTCTTCTGGGCTCTCGGTGCATTCATTACCTGGCACGCTGGAGACATTCCTACTCATCCTGCTTCCTAGAGAAAAGAGGAGGCGCGATGCTTAAGGTTCACCAACAGCCCTTCCCAAACCCCCATGAAAGAAATGAAAATAGATCTCAGTTTTAAAATGTTTTAAAACCCTCACAAGAATATTTAGCCAGAAAGTGTTCCCAAGAAAATTGGGTACAATATAGGTCAACCTCACCGGAGAAACACATGCATATTCTGGGGTTCTGTGACTGGTCAGCAGGCTTGGGTGGGAGCAAGTACCTTAGAACCAGGAAGATTAACCCATAGATGTGTCATCTAAACAGAAAAGTCAGCTTTCTCTGTATTTTACGTTCAAGTGTTATAGCACCAGACTTTGGGATTGGGACTGGCTTTGTTCCTGGGAATAAGCCAGAAAGGAACTTTTAGGTTAACCCAGGAAGAAAGACATGATTGTAAACATGACGTTATTGCCGTGATTAATGCACATTATGAATAAGATCATCAAGTTTTCATTCTCAGTTAATCACCTTTGTGGAAGAAATGACTCATGTACGCCAACATCCTGGCATGAAGATAGACTACATTTACCATTTGCCCTTGAGATTCAGGGTTGTCATGGACCAGTGACATGAGAGCCAAAGTCTCAATGCCTAAAGTCTCTGGACTTTAAGGAAAGGAACGTATCTTCACATTTGGCTGTAATCCTTGGTGAACCAGCAAGTGATGATAACTAGAGGATGGTATCCTGATTTAGGTTTCCCAGAAGGAGACCCTGAGTCAAGAATTCAAGTGTAAGCATTTATTTGTCAAGTGATCCCAGAAAACACCACTAGGAGGGTGGGGTGATGAGACAGAGTAGGAAAGACAGCCAGTTACCACCACGGGCACCTGGGTTTCAATCCTGCTGGAGAATTCTGGAAGGCAGTATAAAACACATGCACCTCAGAGCCATCCCACCCAAGGGCGCAGTAGTGGGGTATTTATCCACCATGCCTCAGAGTCACTGATCGGGGCGGTCCCCTGGAGGGAAGTTTCCCAGCACCTTAAGCTGCCTTGCTTGTGCACACTGTGAACTCCCGCTGCCAGAAAAGGCTCTCGGGCAGGGAGATGCTGGTGCTGTCCACTGAGAATGAGGCCACAGGTCCAGAAATGGTAAGTGCCAGGGGTGTGTGGGTGGAACATCCACAGTGTCTGCAACAGAGGCAGAGCAATGCAACAGAAGGAACCTGAGACCCTGAATTATTGCCTAGAGCAGGGCTCCCCACCAACCTGGACTGTGCACCTTAGACTGTGACAAAAGAGAGAAACAAACTGTTATCCTCTTAAAGGAACTGAATTAGTACTGAGCTTCTTCATTACAGCAGCGTGGCCTTAACCTAAGGAATATATCAACCTTCTTTCCATTGAGCTTGGGAGCTACAGCAACAGAGACAATAGCACCCAACATTGAGGATCTGTGGTTTCCGTACACTATTTCAGTAAATATTTATAAGAACCCTAGGCCAGATGCTATTGGTGTCCCACCCATATATTCTCCCAAAGAGTTTTGAGGGAGAGAGGGCAGCCAGAGTGCTGGGAAATTATTCTCAGTAGCAATACCATATTTCTCCATGTATAAGACACACCTTAATTTGGGGGACCAAAATTTGAGAAAAAATGTATTACATAAAGTTATTGAACTCAAGTTTTATTCATCATAAAATTCATACAACTCCTCATCACTGTCAAAACTCCCATCCACTGGCTTGTCCTCATCTGTGTCTAATGACAAATCACTGTCTTCCTATATTCATCCTCAGTTCCATCTATGGCATTTGAAATGCCACACTTCTTAAATGACTTGACATTGATCTCAATCTTGATATTATCCCAGGATCTTTTCACCCAGGTACAAACTTCTCCTATAGTTGGTTTCTTCACTCTTCCTGCTGGTGTCAAATTGTCCCCAGAAGTCTTCATCCATTGGTTCCATTCATCTCTCATGGCAGCTTGGAAGGGTTAATGCTGACATCATGTGGTTAGAGCTGGGATGTCAAGCCTCCAAGTATAACAGTAAGTTTTATTTTTTGCTCTGCAATAATCTTCTTTGTGTTTTTTGTGTGCCCTGAACTGATCAAGCACCAATAGGGCAGGTTTGCATAAGAGCCTACCTGGTCTCCTTCTCCAAACTTTCTCAAACCAGATCTTCATACCATTCAACCCTTGTCATAAATATGGACAATCACTCCTCACGGAATGTCTTCTTTTGGCATTGGTTTGCATTTGAAAATCAGCATAGGAAACAGCTTGGTTCCATTGGCACAAGCTAGAACAACTGAATAATGGCTCTTTTCATGTCCACTTGTCTTCAATTTGTTATAATTTTCACCCCCTTCTTATCAACAGTTCTGTTACTTGGGACACCAAATTGAAGGGGGACTTTGTCCATATTTGCAATCTGTTCCAACTCAAACTAATGTGTCTTCCAACATTGAATGACATAACGATTAAATTCAAGGACCTTCTGCTCATAGCTCTCAGGCATGTTTTGAGCAATTCTAGTGCATGTACATGTGCTTAGTCCATTCCATTTCATGAACCTGAAGCACCACTTGTGTCCTCCTTTGAAATCAATAACTTCTTTTTCATCAGCAATTCTTCTTGCCTCATGCTGAACCATCTTTGTAGACACAGGAATTCCAATTGCCCTTTGCTCTTCAATTCACATCTTCAATTCCCTCTCTGAATCAGGCCATGTTGCTGACTTACCGCTCATGGCCTTCTTCTGCCATGACATTTTCAGTAGGGTTTCTTCTTCCCATAGCCAGTCTCAGATTGATTTCTCAGTTGGAGGAGGACCAAACTTACTTTCAGCAGCACGATTTCAATTCATTTTTGCAAACTGGATCTCTTTTAACTTGAATTCATCACTCTTCGAAAATCTTCTCTGAGCCATTTCTGGGCAGAACGTGGCAAAATATAACCTACTGTAATATACTGGTAACAAGTGTGAAACAGTGAGCGCAAAGAAAACAAGCGTGAAGAAGCAGGAAATGCAAGTTATCTACAAGCGCTGTTTAAGACGCACCCAGTTTTGTTTTGTTTTTTTAATAATTTTATTTTTTTAATGGGGCGACATCAATAAATCAGGATACATATATTCAAAGATAACATGTCCAGGTTATCTTGTCGTTCAATTATGTTGCATACCCATCACCCAAAGTCAAATTGTCCTCTGTCACCTTCTATCTAGTTTTCTTTGTGCCCCTCCCCCTCCACCTTTCTCTCTCCCTCTCCCCCCTCCCCCCGTAACCACCACACTCTTATCAATGTCTCTTAGTCTCACTTTTATGTCCCACCTACGCGCACCCAGTTTTTAGACCTTAAATTTTTAAAAGGGTGTGTCTTATACATGGGGAAATACAGTAATGTCCTCAACCTATGAGAACTGGTAGGGAGCATGCTCTCTGCTGCCCCCAGAGGTCCCTGGTGGAACTGAGCTCCCTTGCCCACAGAAGTAACTGATTGGACCTTCCAGTCACTGGCTGCCTTCCCTTACCCACTTCACTCCCTGATCCCACCTGGTGTTTCCCTATTTGACAAGTTATACTGCTCCCTCCCATCTCCTGGCAATGAGGGAATCCTCTCACTGCAAGCTCATCATGGGGAAAACCAGTCTCGCTATCATTTCCCCCCAAAACTTTGTTACTCTCTATACTTTAAATTTCAACTGAACAAACATTTATTGAGCAGCTGCCCACACACAGGGGCCACAGAGACAAGTGATTGGTATACCTCCTGTATGGCCAGTGGCCACCGCTGTCATGGCCATGCAGGTTCTTATTGGATTCAAGCAGATGGTAAAGAAACAGTGGAGCCAAAACATGATGGGTCATTCCGTTTATTAAAGTCTCATACCAGCGAGCAAACAGGCAGGGAAGACCGGTTCCCTCTCATTCAGAACTCCCAAAGCCCTGACGCATTGTCTGGTTCCACAACCCGGAAAATCTTCTCCAGTTCCTCCTGGAATCAAAGGCCCCCACCAACCTCAGTGGAGCTCCCAAAGCCCCTCAGCTCCAGTTCCACATCTGCACTCCTTCTCTCCCTGCAAAACCCAGGCTGGGGAAAAAATCCCTTCTCCAGCAAACATTAACAATACAACGGCCCCTCCCAAGCAGGAAGGTAATACATAATTTGCAATCTGCTGCCCTGCTGCAAGCACCACAGCCTTTCATAGACTATATACACATGGTGCTGCCCAGGCCAATGCAAAATATAAGTAAGCAAACCTAAAAAACATATTTTACATACTTATTTTCCCAACACCTTCACTCTCAGACAGCTCACAGTCTAATTGAGAGGCTAGTGTTTATTTTATTTTTTTAAATTTATTTAGTGAGAAAGACAGAGAGAGGGACAGACAGGAAGGGAGAGAGATAAGAAGCATTAATTCTTTGTTGCAGTAGCTTAGCTGTTCATTAACTGCTTTCTCATATGTGCCTTGACTCAGGGGCTGCAACCAAGCCAGTGACTCCTTGACCCCTTGAGCAAGGGGCTTTGGGTTCAAGCCAGTGACCACGGGATCATGTTGTTGATCCCACGCTCAAGCTGGCAATCGGGATTTTGTACCTGGATGCTCTATCTACTATGCCACTGCCGGGTCAGGCGGGAGGCTAGTGTTTGAAGGAAGAAACTCCAAACCAGCCTGGAGATTATTATCAGAGCTACCATTCACCCTCTCTGCTATTAACAATTGTGAAATATTTTTATTCTGATTGATAAATAGCCACTATCCCTAGTCTCTCGCATTTACTACCTGGGTGCTGCCTGGACCTCCCCTTGACCCAGTCTTTAAAGAGGTCACTTGGGCACCTTGAGGAGCCCCAGGACCCTGCTCCAGCATCATGGTCCACATGCACTCTGACTGACTGATGCCAGGTCTGGTTATCATGAAGGTGTGTCCTTAGCGGGGTGCCTAAGCAGGTATCATCAGCTTTACCTGAGCTGGTCAAGGAAAACCTGAGCTAAGTTGTTTTTGTTTTATTTTGTTTTGAACCCAGAAAACAATGCCTATTCTGGGTACAGGATTCTTTGGGGGTTAATGAAAATGTCTATCTCTCCCTCTCCTGCAGCCAAGGCTCCATTGGAGCAGTTGGCTTGGGCACTGAGGATGGCTCATGGCCTCCACCTCAGGAGCTAGAATGGCTTGGGTTGTAATGGAGCAACCACCCCAGATGGGCAGAGCATCACTCCCTAGTGGGCTTGCCAAGTGGGTCCCAGTGCATGCAGGAGTCTGTCTCTCTACCTCCTTGCTTCTTGCTTAAGAAAAAAAATAAAATGTTCTGGAATTAGATAGTGAGGATGGTTTTACAACCTATGCATGGTCTAAAAGCCACTGTATTGTGCCTTTAAATGGGTGAGTTTCATGGTATGGGAATTATATCTCAAGAAAGTTGTTGAAAGAAAAAAGAAGAAAAGAAAGAGAGAGAGAAAGAGTCAGGGAGGGAAGAAAAGGGAGAGGAATGAAGAAAGGAAGGAAGAAAGGAAAGGCAGACTAGGCCAAAATTTCATTTCCTAACATCTCGGGCCTTAAGGCTAGAATAAGGCTGTGCAGAGTAAGGCATTTACTTTGAGCACAAAATTTAAGTTACATTACTGGCTGTATTAGTTTGCTAGGGCTGCGATAACACAGTGCACAACAGAAATTTATTGTCGCCCCAGCCAGTTGGCTCAGTGGTAGCACATCGGCCCAGCATGTGAATGTCCCAGGTTCGATTTCCAGTCAGGGCATACAGGAGAAGTGCCCACCTGCTTCTTCCCCATCTGCCCCCATCTTCCCTTCCTGCATCCATGGCTCAATTGGAGAAAGTTGGCCCCAAGCGCTGAGGATGGCTCCATGGCCTCCACCTCAGGAACTAAGAAGAGCTCAGTTGCTAAGCAATGGAGCAATGCCCAAGATGGGCTGAGTATCTCCCCTTAGTGGGTTTGAGGGGTGGATCCCAGTCGGGGCACATGCAGGAGTCAGTCTCTGCCTCCCCTCCTCTCACTGAATTTAAAAAAAAAGAAAAAAGAAATCTATTGTCTCACAGTCATGGAGGCTGAAAGTCCAAGCTCAACACACGCTTCCACCTCACCCCCAGCCCTCCTCTGAAAGTGCTAAGGAAGCATCTGCTCCCGCCTCTCCCCTCACTCCGGTAGTTCTTTGGCCAGTTGGCAGCATAACTCTGTGCTTACACAGCATTTTCCCTGAGTGCACACATCTCTGTGTCCAAATTTCTTTTTTTAAGGATACCAGTCATGTTGGATTAAGGCCCACCCTACTCCAGTGGACCTCACCTGAACTAATTACATCTGCAATGACCCTGTTTCAAAATAAGGCTACATTCTCAGGTCCTGGGAGTTAGGACTTCAACATGAATTGGGGTTGGGGGGCACTAATTCATCCCATAATATGTGCCAAGTCATAATGGAGCCTGAGTCCAAAGGAAAAATCACAAATACTGATCTTGCCTTTATTTAAAATTGTAATACTGCTCTGGCCGGTTTGCTCAGTGGATAGAGTATCAGCCCAGCATGCAGATGTCCAGGGTTTGATCCCCAGTCAGGGTATGCAGGAGAAGAGACTATCTGATTCTCTCTCCCTCTCTCTCTCCTTTCTCTCCCTCTTCTCCTTCTGCCACCAGTGGCTTTACTGGTTCAAGCATCAGCCCCAGGTGCCGAGGATAGTTCAGTTGGTCCAAGTGTCAGCCTCAGGCTCTGAGGATAGCTCAGCTGATGGAAACATCGGCCCCAGATAGGGGTTGACAGGTGGGTCCCCATAGGGGTTCATGCGGGAGTCTGTCTGGTCTCCCCTCCTCTAACTTAAAAAATGTAAAATTTTGCTCATCAGAGATTTTTCCATTGATTTTTATTTTTTTAATATTGTATTAAAATATTTACCTTAATGACTGAGTTTTTGGGTGCCCCTTAAAGTTTGCATCCAAAATGAATGCCTTGCACGCTCACCCTAGTCCAGGTCCTGTCTGGTATTTCCCATGATTTAAAGTTTGCAAATTATGTTAAGTGAAATAAGTTGGACAGCAAAAACAAATACCATATGATTTCAGAAATGTGTGGAACCTAAAACAGAAAGCAAATGAACAAACAAATCAAAACAGACACAAACTCATCAATACAGAAAAACAAACCAATGGTTGCTAGAGGAAGGCAGAAGGGGTTGGATGGAAAGGGGGGAGGGGATTAAGAAATACAAACTTCCAGAACGAAGGTTGGGGAAATAATGTGCAGCATAGGGAATAGAATCAACTATATTGTATTAATGGTACACTAGCGATTTTCAACCAGTATAAGCAAGAATTTTTCAAATATGCAACACCTGACTATTTTGTCAGGGGTAATGACCACTTTTCCCTTAGAGTGTCAAATAAAAAAAAACTGACAACAGCCAACACAACAACAGCTGTCTGCTGTAAATGAATCAAAATTATACCTAAGTTTTTTGTCAGATCAGCAAAAAATATAACTTTTGGTGTGCCACAGAATTTTAGTAAGTAGTTTATGTGTGCCAGGAGATGACAAAGGTTGAGAATTGCTGCTGTCGACAGTGACAGATGGGTATAGACATTGTAGTGATCGCTTTACAAGTTATATAAATGTTGAATCATTATGTTGTACACCTGAAACTAATATAATATCAGATGATTAAAAATACATTTAAAAAGTTTCTTGTGGCCTGTGGTTCCTCATCTGCATGTGCACGTTCTCTCTCTGCACTCAGATGGGACTGGTCCAGGTCACGGGGGTGTGAAGGAGGTGGGGTTTCTTATCTGCGCTGCTGCCATCCCGGCTCCACTCACCCCACACCCCGGGCTGTTCTGTCTTCCCCACTCAAGACATTTCTTGTTTCTTGTTGGGAGAAGCAAAATAGAGGTGAGTGGTAGGCACTTGTTACTCTGTTGTCTCTCAAGCTGACTGGTTCAGCAGTCCAGCTCTGTCTTGTTCATTTCGTTTATTTCTTGCCTCCTGGTTTGTGAAAAAGTCATTCTGAAGAAGTCTTTTGGCCAATAATATTCAGAAACCATGGCATTGGGTGTCTTGAGAAGCAATGCCTTGGTCACAATTGTTGTGACCATTTCAAAACACACAAAAGGCCTGTTACCACAACCTTTATGTGAATATAAACCTATCAAAGGCATCATTGTTCTAAGATTTTGTCAGACTGATTCAGCCCCGGCTGAATCTATCCACTCTCTCACATTCTGTGGGCCCTCCTATCCCATTTAGACCTCCACCATCTTCTAAGAACTGAGGGAGGGGACAGGAGCACTGGAGAGAAGGAGACAGTAAGGAAACCATTCAGGGCTGTAAGCACAATCCAACAAGGTTATTTGGAAAGAGCTATTTTAGCACATTATGAACACTTTGTGCACAGAGAAAATATCTCAAATTATGGGGCAGGTTCAAACTTGACAGATCTCATAGTAGTGATAAAAATAGGAATAAGAATAAATAGAAAATACTTTAATAGCACCCTCTGCATGCCAGAAATTTCACATATATTAACCCATCTTATGAAATAACTATAGTCATGGCCTGGCCGGTTGGCTCAGTAGTAGAGCATCAGCCTGACTTGTGGATGTTCCCGGTTCAATTTCTGGTCAGGGCACACAGGAGAAGTGCCCATATGCTTCTCCACCCCTCCCTCTCTTGCTTCTCTAGCTCTGTCTCCCCCTTCTGCAGCTATGGCTCGATTGGAGTGAGTCAGTCCCAGGCACTGAGGGTGGCTCTATGGCCTCCACCTCAGGTGCTAAAAAGAGCTGGGTTGCTGAGCAACAGAGCAATGTCCCAGATGGGCAGAGCATCACCCCCTAGTGGGCTTATAGGGTGAATCCCAGTCGGGACACATGTGGGAGTCTGATTCTCTGCCTCCCCTCCCTCACTGAATTAAAAAAGAAACAGAAAGAAATAGCTATAGTTATAACCCATTTTACAGTTGGGGAAACCTCTGGGCCCTGGTGACCAGAAGTGAAGTGACTTGCCCAAGGTCACATGGCTAGTAAGTGGCAGAGTTAGGACTCAAACCCAGACCATTCTCTAAACTGCTATGCTATAGCTACCCCTATTACTATTATTGGTATGATAATATTATTGATTATTCTAATAATGATAATAACATTAATTATTATGGACATTCAAGACTAATCACCATTAGTTTGGTTGTAAAAAGCAATTCAACACTGCATCATTTGGAGAGAGTTTATTTCCTGTGCACCAAACACTGGAGCAAGAGTCTTTCCTAGGGTTCTCCTAACAAGCCCAAGAGGGAGAGTAAGGCCGGGGACCGTGCCTGAGGCGCATTGCCAATTACCAACCCTGCAGCTGGGCTGCAAGCCACAAAGCCCTTGGGCGGACTTCGTCCATTGCACTTGCCCATGAAACAGGAAAGACTGTGCATTCATTTCAGTTCTCTGCTTCTCCAGTGCACACAGCAGCCTCTCTCCCGGGACAGCAGACTTTCCCCTCTGATGCAGTATCTCTCCTTAGAATTGTAGCCATCATGAGACAGCATGGGCCACGCTGGCTCCTTAAGCTATATTTTCAGGTCTTCTATCACTCAAAAAACTCAGAATCTTCTGGATCTTTTCAGGTAGGGCATAACCCAATGCACATTAATGAACTATTTGGAGCACTCAATCAAAACACCAGTTGAGGAAGCAACAAATATGCATCAGCTACTGTTCTAGGCCAGAGGTTATGGCTGTGAACAAGGCAGAGATCCCTGGCAGCTAATACTCCAATGAGATGAGAAGAACAATCAACCAACCCACAAATTTATAAAGATAATTTCAGGCCCTAGCTGATTAGCTCAGTGGTAGAGCATTGGCCTGGCCTGTGGATTCCTGGTCAGGGCACGCAGGAGAAGCACCCATATGCTTCTCCACCCCTCCCCCTCTTGCTTCTCTCTCTCTCTCTCTCTCTCTCTCTCTCTCTCTCTCTCTCTCTCTCTCTCTTCCCCTCCTGCAGCTATGGCTCCACTGGAGTGAGGTGGCCCTAGGTGCTGAGGATGGCTCCATGGCCTCTGTCCCAGGCACTAAGAAGAGCTTGGTTGCTCATCAATAGAGCAATGTTGCAGATGGGCAGAGTATCGCTCCATAGTGGGCCTGCCGAATGGATCCAAGTCAGGGCGTATGTGGGATCTGTCTCTCTGCCTTCCCTCCTCTCACTGAATTTAAAAAAAAGAAAAGAAAAGGAAATTTCAGGTACCGCAAAACAGTAGAAGATAAAATGGGAATGTATAGATAGAGAATGACAAGGACCTGGGAAGGTCTCTTGAGCTGGTCATTTCAGAGTTGATACTTAAAAGAGGCTGCAATGTGGATATCAGGGTAAGGGGACTCAAGACAGAATGAACAGCAGGTGCAAAGGTCCTGAAGCAGAATAAAACCATGGCTTTGCGGGGCAAGAGGAAGGCCGGTGGGGCTGGAAGTTGGGAAACAGGGAGAGTTGTGGGAAAGACAGGATCAGAGAAGCAAGAACGGGCTGGAATCCTTGGAGAATTTTGCTCAGGAACAGAGGAACTGAGTGGCTCTAAAGAGGTTAGTAAAGAGTAGCTTCCATTACTTTCAGATCTTTTCCATCTCGAAATCATAGGAAACCTTTGGGGAAATTTTCGTTGAACCAGAAGCTCCCCCCTCATCTTCTCCATCAATAAGTTCTGGCAGCTCCAGCACCCCCATACAACCCAAGGACATCTTTCCATCTCCACTGTCACACCCCTAGGCCAGGCCACCATGATTGCTCACCCAGACCATTGCAATAGCTTTCTCCCTGGCCTCCCAGTTCTGCCTTCATTTGAACTTTATGTCTTTAAAAGAAAATGCTAAATTAAATTATGGTATTTTCCTGTTTCAAACTTCAATGGCTCCCTATTACACTTAAGTAGCCCATCTTCTCTATGGTGGTCTGTAAGAGTCTGCATGATCTGTCTCCTGTCTCCCACTGCTTTCCTCCCAGCCCCCTGCTCCATCCTCAGCCTCCCCTCTGCTCCTGAAACAACACAGCAAGCTCATTGCTGCCTGTGTACTTGCTGTTCGCACAGCCTGGCACACTTGTCCCAGTCTTCAGCGGCGTCCCCTTCCCCTCCTTCAGACTTCAGTGCTACCCCCTCTGAGAGGCCTTCTTTGCCCACCCACTGTTGAGTATTGTTGCTCCCCTCCCCAGTCCAACCCATAATCATGTATTTTTCGTCATACCATCTATCTGAAATTACTTGCTTATGCTTGGAATCAACTGTTTATTGTTTGTGTGTCCTATGAGAATCTCGGTTCCAGAAAGGGCCCAGGCATGTCATGGGCACGTCATAAACGAACCGGCTTTACCCCATCGACACCTGCAGCTCTCTCTTTGCTCAGTAGCATCTGTCTCCCGGGACAAAAGGCACAAGATTCCAAAACAGAATGTAAACCTTGGACAATCATTGGTCCTCTGTGATCAAAGCTGAAAGGAGGCTGTCAGAGCCTATTCACCAGGCCGGGGCCCCCAATGCCCTGGTTGCTGTGAGTTGGGCTGTTAATGGCCCCCAGCCCAGCCCACCAGCCCCTGGGTAGAGTCAGGTCTGCAGTTTCACGTCCCAGAGGCTGAACCTAAGATCAAGCATTGGCTGACTTGATCTGAGCTCACATCTTCCATCTAATGTTCCCCGCTCTATCCTATTCCCTTCATATTCTGTAGACCACTGATTCTCAAACTGGAGACACCCCCAGAGGTTCTGACTTAGTTGGTAAAAAGTGAGGCCAGCTGCCAGGATTATCTAAAACCTCCCCAGGTAATTATAATGTGCAGCCAGCTCTGAGAAGCAGTGCCTTCAGGGTCTATTGGGCAAATAAGTTTGTAAAATTTTTGTTATTTGGTTTTGCTCACTTTTATTGTTAAAGATAGCCACTGCCCATGTGGGGTGGCTGATTACCTTCCTGCTTGGGAAGGGGCTTGGTCATGCTAATGTGTGTTGGGGGAGGGCTTTTGCACCAAAAGGTTTTAAAAGGAAGAGCTAGAGGGATGTTTTGTCAGAGAGAAGACCACTTTGTTGCAGGGAGAGAGGCCACATGGTGGCAGAGAGGAAGCAGGCAAGATGGCGTGGAGCTGAACGGAAACAGAGGTGAGGGGCTTTGTAAGCTCCACTGAACTGGTGAGGTGGGAGCCTTTGATTCTAGGAAAAACCGGAAAGATTCTCCTGGTTGCAGAACAGGAAAACATGTGAGTGGGTTTTGGTGCCCTGTGTGTTTGTGTTTACTTGTTGGCCAGTACAAGTCTAGAATAAAGGATGGCCCACCAATTCCTGGCTCCGTTGTTCCATTACCGTCTGTCCGAATCAAATGCGAACCTGCATGGGCCAGGCGGCTGTGATGGTGGTCGCAACTACTGGCCCTACAAGGTCTCTCCCAAGAAATCCCTCTAATCAATCCCCTGTCCAGAAACCCTATCTCAGCCTCCACTTTTAAGGAACTGGATCCAAGATACATGCTTTCTGCAGAATGTGCCCTTCCAGGAGCTGAGATGCTATACTGTGAGCTCAGAAAATTCCTCTCTGAGCCCAGTGCCCAACCCACAGCCAGGATGGCATTCTGGCCATGCAGATGGAGCAGCAAAAACAGAGGTGGGTGAAGGTGGCATAAGGGTAAGTGTGTGCATGTGTGAGGGAGTGAGGGAGGGAGACAGAGACAGACAGACACGCAGGAAGAAATGGAGGAATGGAGAGAGCTAGAAACAGAAAAAAAGACAGAGACAGAGAGAGACAGAGACAACATCAGAAAGCCCCTTCTATAAGATTCAGTCCTGATCACCCTGGCGGCAATAGGCGACAACCAGGTGACAGCCAGGCAAATGCCACTTGTGCCTTGTGTGACCCACGGCAAGTGACCTAACCTCTCTGTGCATCAGTTTCCCCGTGTGCAAGACAGGAATGATGATGATGCCTAACTCATGGGGTTATTGTAAGGTTCCTTAGGTTAATCCTTGGAAAGCATTTTGCAAATCTGCCAAACTGTACAATTCCAGGGGGCACTGTCAACATGTACAGTTCATGTAAATGATGTCCCAGGGTTATGCAAATAGCAGCTGATAGCGATAGCTGCTGTTATTAAGGTGTTTAGCTGCGAGCTGCTGGTTGTGGGTAGGACTGTCAAAAACTGTGCTGGGTACTTCACATCAATCACTCACTTTATCCTTCTGAGAATTCTCTGGATAGGTATCATCTGATTCCCCACTAAACAGAAGAGGAAACTGAGGCACAGAGAGATTGAGTTGTGTTAGATAACCACACAGCTGGGAGGTGATGGAGTAGGGATGTGGACTCAGGTTACCTCAGGTGGTGGGCCAGAGCCAAGCCATCCAGCTGGGTATTCAAGGTGGGTTATGGTCAACCCTCACCTCAATGTTAACAATTGGTTTATGAATGGGTGGCATGGGCCAGTGTGGATCAGTACAACCCAAGGGGAGGTTTTATGGGCACTGGGAAGGAAGGTTCTTGCTCCAAAAAGAGCACCCCAGGGAGCCAGTCTTTCCCTCTTTCTAAATGTGAACAGGAACTTTTGTTAACTGGAGTGCTAACCATCTTGAAAACCTGAGAATAAAACCAACCCACAAAGAAGACAAATGCTGAGAGAATGGCAGATAAATAAAGCTGGATCCTTGATCAAACTGTGCCTGAAGCCCACAGCCCACTATACCAGCATTTATGAGAACAACAACAAAAAAATGAGTATGGGGTTTCCTTCAGGGGTGATCAAAATATCTTGAAACTAGACAACATTGTGAATGTACTAAATGTCATTAAATGGTGAACTTTTAAATGGTCAATGGTTAAGCTAATGACAAATGAATTAAACCTCAATTTTAAAAAACAACTATGTGTGCCCTGGCCGGTTGGCTCAGTGGTAGAGCGTCGGCCTGGCGTGCGGAAGTCCCGGGTTCGATTCCCGGCCAGGGCACACAGGAGAGGCGCCCATCTGCTTCTCCACCCCTCCCCCCTCCTTCCTCTCTGTCTCTCTCTTCCCCTCCTGCAGCCAAGGCTCCACTGGAGCAAAAGATGGCCCGGGCGCTGGGGATGGCTCCATGGCCTCTGCCCCAGGCACTAGAGTGGCTCTGGTCGCAACAGAGCAACGCCCCGGAGGGGCAGAGCATCGCCCCCTGGTGGGCATGCTGGGTGGATCCCAGTCGGGCGCATGCGGGAGTCTGTCTGTCTCCTCGTTTCCAGCTTCGGAAGAAGACTAAAACAACAACAACAACAACAAAAACAACAGTGTGAACTGGGCTTTCTGTTACTCGCAGCCAAAAGCTTCATAACTACTACCTCTGATTCCAAAATTGTGAGTTTTCTACTTCTCACAATATTGGATACTATTTTCTGTGTCCGTATTTCTTTTTAATTTATGATTTTAATTTGTGTTTACATAGATTCAAGTGTCCCATTGAATATAATATCTCTGCCACCCCCTTATTCCCCTTGCACCCCCATGCCCCCTCCCCAATGCCTTCCCCCCTTCCCTCCAGGATTTGTTCTCCTGTATTCCATAATGCTGTGATGTATATATAATTTCATAGTTAATCTTTATGCCTTCTCTGACCCCATCTTCTCTTCTACTTTCCCTCTGACCGCTTTCCCTCTGGTCCCTTTGATCCCGCCTCCGCCTCTGTTCTGTTGCTCAGTTCACATTGTTCACTGGATTCCTCAAATGAGTGAGGTCATATGATATTTTTCTTTCTCTGCCTGGCTCATTTCACTTAACATAATAGTTTCCAGATCCATCCATGTTGTCGCAAAAAGATTTCCTTCTTCCTCATGGCCGCATAGTATTCCATTGTGTATATGTACCACTGCTTTTTAATCCACTCATCTGCTGATGGACACTTGGGCTGTTACCAGATCTTGGCTATTGTAAACAATGCTGCAAGAAACATGGGGGTGCATTTCTTCTTTTGAATCAGTGATTTGGTATTCATAGGATATATTCCTAAAAGTGGGATAGCTGGGTCAAAGGGCAGTTCCATTTTTAATTTTTTGAGGAATCTCCATACTGTTTTCCACAGTGGCTGCACAAGTCTGCATTTTCACCAGCAGTGCAGGAGGGTTCCCTTTTCTCTATATCCTCGCCAGCACTTATTCTGTGTTGTTTTGTTAATGAGTGCCATTCTGACTAGTGTGAGGTGGTATCTCATGGTTTTAATTTGCATTTCTCTAATGATTAGTGATGTTGAACAGTTTTTCATCTGCCTATTGGCCATCTGTATGTCCTCTTTGGAGAAGTGTCTATTCATTTTTTTTGCCTATTTTTGGATTGGATCGTTTATCTTCCTGATGTTGAGTTTTACAAGTTCTTTATAAATTTTGGTTATTAACCCCTTATCAGATGTATTGGCGAATATATTCTCCCATTGTGTGGGTTGTCTTTTTATTTTGTTAATGGTGTCTTTTGCTGTGAAAAAGCTTTTTAGTTTGATATAGTCCCATTTGTTCATCCTGTCCTTTATTTCACTTGCCTGTGGAGATAAATCAGCAAAAATATTGCTACAAGAGATGTCGGGGAGTTTACTGCCTATGTTTTCTTCCAAGATGTTTATGGTTTCACGACTTACATTTAAGTCTTTTATCCATTTTGAGTTTACTTTTGTGAATGGTGTAAGTTGGTGATCCAGTTTCATTTTTTTGCAAGTACCTGTTCAATTTTCCCAACACCATTTGTTAAAGAGACTGTCTTTACTCCATTGTATGCTCTCACCTCCTTTGTCAAATATCAGTTGTCCATAGAGCTGTGGGTTTATTTCTGGGTTCTCTGTTCTGTTCCATTGATCTATATGCCTGTTCTTATGCCAGTACCAGGCTGTTTTGAGTACGATGGCCTTGGAGTATAACTTGATATCAGGAAGTGTGATACTCCCCACTTTATTCTTCTTTTTCAGAATTGCTGAGGCTATTTCCTGTTCTTTTTTGTTTCCATATAAATTTTTGGAATATTTATTCTATATCTTTGAAGTATGTCATTGATATTTTAATAGGAATTGCATTGAATTTATAAGTTGCTTTGGGTAATATAGACATCTTAATGATGTTTATTCTTCCTATGCATGAACACAGTATATGCTTCCACTTGTTTGTATCTTCCTTGATTTCTTTTATCAATATTTTATAATTTTCCGAGTACAAATCTTTAACCTCTTTGGTTAAGTTTACTCCTAAGTACTTTATTTTTTTGTTGTTGTTGCAATAATGAAGGGGATTGTTTTCTTAATTTCTCTTTCAGACAGTTCATTGTTGGTGTATAAAAATGCCCCTGATTTCTGAATATTGATTTTATATCCTGCCACGTTGCTGAATTCATTTATCAGGTCCAGTAGTTTTTTTTTAAATTTTATTTATTTATTTTTAGAGAGGAGAGAGAGACAGAGAGGGAGAGAGAGGAGAGACAGAGAGAGAGAAGGGGGGAGGAGCAGGAAGCATCAACTCCCATATGTGCCTTGACCAGGCAAGCCCAGGGTTTCGAACTGGCGACCTCAGCATTTCTAGGTCGAAGCTTTATCCACTGCGCCACCACAGGTCAGGCAGGTCCAGTAGTTTTTTGACTGAGACTTTAGGGTTTTCTATGTACAGTATCATATCATCAGCAAATAATGATAGTTTTACTTCTTTTCCAATTTCGATGCCTTTTATCTCTTCTTCTTATCTGATTGCTGTGGCTAGGACTTCCAGAACCACTTTTAAACAGGAGTGGTGAAAAGGGGCACCCCTGACTTGTTCCTGATCTTAACGAGATTTCTTTCCATTTTTGCCCATTGAGTATGATGTTGACTTTGGGTTTGTCATAGATGGCCTTTATCATGTTGAGGTATGATCCCTGTATCCTCACTTTGCTGAGAGTTTGATCATAAATGGATTTTATCAAATGACTTTCTGCATCTATTGATATTATCGTGTGATTTTTATCCTTCCTTTTGTTTATATGATGAATCACATTGATTGATTTGCGGATATTGTGCCAGACTTGTCTCCCTAGAATAAATCCCACCTAATCATGATGTATGATTTTTTTCATGTATTGCTGGATCCGGTTTGCTAATATTTTATTGAGAATTTTAGCACCTAGGTTCATCAGGGATATTGGTCTATAGTGTTCTTTCTTTGTAGTGTCTTTGCCTGGTTTTGGAATCAGTATTATGCTCGCCTCATAAAAGGAGCTTGGAAGTCTTCCCTCTTGAATTTTTTGAAATAGCTTGAGAAGGATAGGAGTCAGTTCTCTGAATATTTGGTAAAATTTGCCTGTAAAGCCATCTGGCCCAGGACTTTTGTTTGTTGGGAGTTTTTTGATAACTGTTTCAATCTCATTTGATGAAATTGGTCTGTTTAGGTTTTCTGATTCTTCTATATTGATTTTTGAAAGATTATATGTTTTGAGGAATTTGTTCATTTAGCCTAGGTTGTCTAATTTTATGGTATACAATTCTTCATAGTATTTTCTTACAATCCTTTGTATTTCTGCTGTGTCAGTTGTTACTTCTTTTCTCTCATTTCTAATTTTATTTATTTGAGTCCTCTCTTTTTTCTTGGTGTGTCTGGTTAAAGGTTCATCAATCTTGTTTACCTTTCAAAGAACCAGATCTTGGTTTCATTGATCCTCTGTACTGTTTTTTTAGCCTCTGTGTCATTTATTTCCACTCTGATCTTTATTATTTCCTTCCTTCTACTTCCTCTGGGTTTTACTTGCTGTTCTTTTTCTAGTTCTTTTAGATGCAGGGTTAAGTTGTTTATTTGAGCCTTTTCTAGCTTCTTAAGGTATGCCTGTAATATTATGAACTTCCCTCTCAGGACTGCTTTTACTGTGTCCCATAACTTTTGAATTGTTGTATGTTCGTTTTCATTTGTTTCATGGAAATTTTTTATTTCTTCTTTGATCTCATTGTTAACCCATTTGTTATTTAATAACATGCTATTTAGTTTCCAAGTGTTTGAGTGTTTTTCAGTTTTTCTATTGTAGTTGGTTTCTAGTTTCATGCCATTGTGATCCAAGAAAATGCTTGGTATGATTTCAATTTTAAATTTGTTGAGACTTGTTTTGTGTCCTAGCATGTGGTCTATCATAGAGAATGTATCATGATCACTTGAAAAGAATGTATATTCTGCTGCTTTAGGGTGAAAGGTTCTGAAGATATCTATTAAATCCAGTTGATCTAGTGTGTTCTTTAAGTCTGCTGTTTCTTTGTTAAAAGTCTGCTGTTGGCCCTGGCCGGTTGGCTCAGTGGTAGAGCGTCGGCCTGGCGTGCAGAAGTCCTGGGTTCGATTCCTGGCCAGGGCACACAGCAGAAGTGCCCATCTGCTTCTCCACCCCTCCCCCTCTCCTTCCTCTCTGTCTCTCTCTTCCCCTCCCGCAGCTGAGGCTCCATTGGAGCAAAGATGGCCCAGGCGCTGGGGATGGCTCCTTGGCCTCTGCCCCAGGCACTAAAGTGGCTCTGGTCACAGCAAAGCAATGCCCCGGAGGGGCAGAGCATCGCCCCCTGGTGGGCAGAGCGTCGCCCCTGGTGGGCATGCCGGGTGGATCCCGGTCGGGCGCATGCGGGAGTCTGTCTGACTGTCTCTCCCCGTTTCTAGCTTCAGAAAAATACAAAAAAAATAAAAATAAAAATAAAAGTCTGCTGTTTCTTTGTTAATTTTCTTTCTTGAGGATCTATCCAGTGATGTTAGTGGGGTATTGAAATCCCCTACTATTATAGTATTGCTGTTGATCTTGCCCCTTATGCCCATCAAAATCTGCTTTATATATTTAGGTGTTCCTATATTAGGTGCATAGATATTTATAATGGTTATATCTTCCTGTTGGATTGCTCCCTTTATCATTATGTAGTGACCTTCTTTATTCCTTACAATAGCCTTTATTTTAAAGTTTATTTTGTCTGATATAAGTATTGCTACTCCAGCTTTTTTTCATTTCCATTTGCATGAAATATTTTTTTCTAACCCTTTACTTTCAGTCTATGTGTATCTTTTGTTTTGAGGTGTCTCTTGTAGACAGCATATGTACAGGTCCTGTTTTCTTACCCATTCAGCTACCCTATGTCTTTTGATTGGAGCATTTAATCCATTTACATTTAAGGTTATTATTGATATGTAGTTGTTTATTGCCATTTTATTCTTTAAATCTACAGCCTTCTTTTACTACCTTTTTATACCCCCTTTGTTCTGTTTACAGCAGAACCCTTAACATTTCTTGTAGCATTGGTTTGGTTGTAATGAATTCCTTGAGTTTGTTTTTTTTTTTTTTTTTTTTTTTGGTCTGGGAAGCTTTTTATTTCTCCTTCAATTTTAAATGATAGCTTTGCTAGATAGAGAAGTCTTAGTTGTAGGCTAGTGTTATTCATTACTTTGAATATTTCTTGTCATTCCCTTCTGGCCTCTAATGTTCTGTTGAGAAGTCAGATGTCATCCTTATGGGGGTTCCTCTGTAGGTAATAGACTGCTTTTCTTTTACAGTGTGGGTGGAGCGCAGAGCACACTCCTAGCAGCTGCAGCTGATGCAATGCTGTGAGATAACTACAGCTCCCAGAAGCCTCCTGGGCATACCCAGGAAGGAAGCTCGCCCGCTATAAGGAAGTGACTTAGCGCCAACCATGCAGCTCCCTGATCTTTTCAGCCATTGGCAATGAAGGACATGCTGTAATACCCTATAGGCTGAACCCATGTATATAAGCTAGCTTACTTCCTGAATAAAGTGGATCTGTGTCACTGAACCTGGTTCCCAGAGTCGGGTTTTTGTGTCTCCGTCATCCTCACCCCTGGCAAGACTTGTCCACAACTGGCACCCAACGTCGGGCAGGGGCCTAACCAGCATCCAAGGGATGGGTGAGCGACCCTCTGCAGTGGGAAACCTTCTCCCCCACTCTTGAGCCCCGCAGGCTCCAGCCCTGCATGCCCTATTGCAGAGTAGGCAAGTTAAAGTTAGTGAAAAGAATCTCTGTACTTACTGGGAGATTCTCTCTGGTTTCAATCTCTGGATTAGGGATGCACCCCTCTGGGACCCCGATACTTGGGCCCGAGCTTCCTGGCACATTCATTAGGCCAAAGTACATGGAGGACAAACCTTCCCTCTCTGCCTCATTCCTGCCCTGCTAGTGATACATGCCTGCCTGACCAGTGCTCCTGCTGGGGACCCTTTGCCGGTGCCAAAAATATTACAGGCTACCCCTCTCTCTGGGGAGCCCCTACCTCCCTATTCGCCCCCTTCCACTGAGGAGGAAAGTAGTTTAGCCTCCGAGTTTGACAAAATCGCGGCTGAGCATGCAGAAACAAAACCAACCGAATTGCTAAGTGCACCATCAGCTCTGCGGCTGGAAAAAGCAGAAGTCGCTACTTCTGCATTCCCTGCTGGGGCTCAATGCCCCACCCAGCCTCTCAGACGCCATTTTCTCCAACACATGTTCCTGCTGCAGACCCATGGGCCAGCCTATATGCCCCCATGTGTCTTTTTTCTTTCTGTCTGTCTTGTCTATTTTTCTGTACTTCTCGCTTTCTCTCTCCCCCGCCCCTCTCTCTGAAATGATGCTGGAAGGACCCAGCCATGACACAGTGGCAGGGATCACACCATTTTCTAATGCAAGGGAGAGGTTATGCTTGTGTTTTTCAGCCAATTTGGATCTCAGGAATCTCCTAACCTGCTTGACAGGGTTTCTTGGGCACCCACTTAGTGGTCAGTCTTCACCCATCCAAAGCCACAGCCCTGGTCTTCTCCACACCAACTATGCCTGAGGGGAAGAGGTCCTCAGCACTCCAGAGAAGACCTCATGGCTGGTATGCATGCCCCATCACCTGGGGGGATGTGGAGGCTTTGGCAGGGTGGGCCCAGAGAATTGCCCCTGACAGGCCCCTAGGCCCTGGTGCTCTGTTCTTGCTTATGTGTGCTATAGTAACTGCTGACTCCCAGATGCAGGCGGCAGCAGCCTGGGGCTCAAGCCTGGCAGCACAAGCTGATGTTTTCAGTTCATCTTTGGAGGATGAGGAGAATTGGGCTGGAGTCGCGATTTGCAGACTCCAGAAGGTAAATAGCAGCGGCTGCAGCGGGAGGATGAATGGGAGCCAGATTTGCATTGCCAAGTGGCTGCTGGAACAGCAGGGAGTGTCTCCTAAGCTGCTGGTGGGTTCACTGACATTTTGGGCATAGGGGTGGATGCCATCATGCTCTCCAGAGCAGAGATGGAAATGCTGACTGCCATTGCTACATGCTCCTCTTTGACACAGTGTAAGACCTGCCAGGATGGCAGGGATGAGGAGGGTGGCTGAGGCCTCATGTGCATGGACTGATTTCCTGGACTATGACCCAAGTGAGCACTGGCTCCTTTGTTGGATGGACTTACGGATTTTGGACAATGTAAAATATCTTGATAGGGGTGGGGGTTGGGAGGCGGCTTTGCTGGAGGCCCTTCCCCCACCCCAGGATGCTTTTCCCATGGCTAGAAACAAGGCTGAGGACATTTTGCACTTTTGGCAAAGTGCTCAGAGACTGGTGAAATGTACCTTTGTAATTGTTGAAATCGTATGATTTGTAATGTTGTTGTAATTTGTGTAATGTGCCTTGCAACCATATGCAGTACGCAGCCCGCGGCAAGCCATCCATTCTGTGTTTGGACGCTGGGACCTTTGTGGGAAGGGGGCGTGCATTGACCTACATCCATTTTTTACAATCAAAATGGAACTGTGTTTTATGGCACCTAGAAGGTCTCTGTAACACAATGGGAGGGAAATGACATCTGGACCCCTAGGAGGAATCCCCTATTTAAGACCTCCGTTCTATTTCCTAACTAGTCAAACATTACAGAAGCTTGCCTCATTGTTTAATCCAGCTAATCTATTAGCATATAGTATAATAGGTATTATAGTTGTTTTAGTTCTACTAGGGTTCCATTGCATAATGCGTAGCATTCAGAAGCTACAACAGCAGCAAGCTGTCATTCATCAAGTCCAATTGGTCTTAATTAAAAGAGAAGGGGGAGATGTGGGTGGAGCGCAGAGCACATTCCTAGCAGCTGCAGCTGATGCAATGCTGTGAGAATACTCCAGCTCCCAGATGCCTCCTGGGCATACCCAGGAAGGAAGCTCACCTGCTATAAGGAAGTGACTTAGTGCCAACCACGCAGCTCCCTGATCTTTTCAGCCATTGGCTATGAAGGACACGCTGTAACACCCTATAGGCTGAACCCATGTATATAAGCTAGCTTACTTCCTGAATAAAGTGGATCTGTGTCACTGAACTTGGTTCCCGAAGTCGGGTCTTTGTGTCTCCGTTGTCCTCACCCCCGGCACGACTTGTCCACATTACAGCTTTAGTATTCTTTCTTTATCTCTTAATTTTTGTATTTTAATTATGATGTGTTTTTGTGTTGGCCTTTTTGGGTTCATCCTTAATTGAACTTTCTGTGCTTCTTGAACTTGTGTGAATTTTCCTTCATCAATTTAGGGAAGTTTTCAGCTATGATTTCTTCAGCCAGATTCTCTATCCCTTGTTCTTTCTCTTCTCCTTCAGAAACCCCTTTGATGTGGATGTTATTTCTCTTCATGTTGCCACAGAGCTCTCTTAGAGTTTCCTCAGCCATTTTGATTCTTTTTTCTTTTTGCTGCTCTGCTTCTATGCTTTTATTTATCTTGTCCTCTAACCTGCTGATTCAATCCTCAGCGTCATCCATCCTGCTTTTAAAGTCCTTCCCATGTGGTCTTCATTTCTGATATTGTATTGTCACTTCTGACTGATTCTTTATTATTTCAATGTCCTTTTTAATACTTGCTATCTCTTTATTTAGGTGCTCGTTATGTCCATCCATTGTTGCTCTAAGATCTTTGAGCATCCTAACAATCATGATTTTAAACTCTGCATTGGGTAATTTGGTTATTTCCATCTCATTCAAATCTTTTTCTGGGGATTTCTCTTGTTGATTCATTTGGGTTGTATTTCTCTGCCTTCTCATTTTGACTCTGTATAAGAAGGGTGTGGCCACAGCAGTCCAATGGGTGTGGCCTCTGTGTTCCTTAGGTGTGGTCTGTCTGCAGGCTTACCACACCTTCTGCCACCACCTTGGACATTCCAGCATGGGTGTTGCCGGCACTATCCCGCTGCGGTGGTCATTGCAGTTTCTGCCTCGCTTCCACGAGTGGGACTGTGTTTGTATGCCTGAGCTGCAAGCTTGGCTGGCCAAGCCTCCACACCTCCCCCAAGGGTGGGACTGCACTCGTGTGCCTGGGCTGCAAGCCCTGACTGGCCTGGCCTTCTCCCCTCCCCCTTGGGTGGGACTTCATTCACATGTTTGGGCTGCAAGCCTGGTCAGCCCCCTGCCCCCACAGGCAGTACTGTGCTCCTGCATCTGGACTGCAAGCCTTGGCTGGCCCCTGGCCTTTGCCCTGCCCCTGTGGGCAGGATTGCGAGCTTGCTGGGGCCACTAGCCTCGGCCCGTGGGCTGGGCTGTGCTCCTGTGCCCAGACGCAAGTCTCAGCCAGTTCCCCAGCTTTTGCCTTGCCCCTGTGGGCAGGACTGTAGGCGAGACTGCTTTTGCACACCTGGCCCACAGCCGCAGGTTGGACCGCTTTCGTGCGCCCCTTCCACCGCAGCAGCTGCCCTTGGCCTTCACCTCCACAGGGCTGGACTGCGCTCATGCTGGGCTTCAGTTGCCGCCGGCCCTGGCTTCTGCCCCCATGGGCAGGACTGTGCTCGCACCTGGGGTTGCAGCCACCGCCAGCCCCCGGTTTCTGCCCGTTGACAGGACTGCGCTTCTACGTCCTTCTGCCACCCGCCCACCCGTCCTCTGGCAAGCACTCAGCTATGCAGCTCAGACCTTAGCACTCAATACTGTATCCCCGATGGCTTCAAGCGATTCTTTGCTCTGACTGCAGCAGGAGAGCTTCTGTTTGGCTGGTGACCTGCTTCCCTTTGCTTGTATTCCTATTCCAGGAAAAATATTCACTTTAGATTTTTTTTTCTTTTTCTTTTCTTTTTTTTTTTTTTTTTGTATTTTTCTGAAGCTGGAAACAGGGAGAGACAGTCAGACAGACTCCCGCATGCGCCCGACTGGGATCCACCTGGCACGCCCACCAGGGGCGATGCTCTACCCACCAGGGGGCGATGCTCTGCCCCTTCGGGGCGTCGCTCTGCCGCGACCAGAGCCACTCTAGCGCCTGGGGCAGAGGCCAAGGAGCCATCCCCAGCGCCCGGGCCATCCTTGCTCCAATGGAGCCTCGGCTGCGGGAGGGGAAGAGAGAGACAGAGAGGAAGGAGGGGGGGTGGAGAAGCAAATGGGCGCTTCTCCTATGTGCCCTGGCCGGGATTCGAACCCAGGTCCCCCGTATGCCAGGCCGACACTCTACCGCTGAGCCAACTGGCCAGGGCCTATTCACTTTAGATTTGAGGAGTGACTCAGCCCAGGGGTTAGGGTGGCTGTCCCTTAAAGTGTTTCTCCCTGTGCCTCCTAGATTACACTCTCTTCCTGCTACTCTGGTCCTCTCAGCTCTCCCTATCCCCCAGAGCCCCGGGTGAGTGGTTGTAAAAGAGGTTTTCTGCGCGGTCTCTTTAAGAAGAATCCTGGGTCTGAGAAATCTGCCTCTTTCTTGCAAACAGCATCCTGCCTTGTTTTGTAGCTAAATATTGTCCATACACCTCTTCTAGGCTCTGGGGCTGCAGGCTGGGGCTTTGTTCCTGAGGCCTAGGACCCTCCCCTCTCGGCTAAACTCACTTCCCACCACGTGAGTCCCTCTGGGCTGCCACTCGCTCCCGGGAGCTGGGCAGCCCTCTCTGCATTTCCTCTTTTCCTACCAGTCTCAGTGTGGCTTCTTCAGTGATCCTTGATTAAAGAGTCCTCTTAGTTTAGTCCAAAGTTGGTTTTTCCGGATGATTGCTCTTAAAATTAAGTTGTAATCCACTTTGGTTCTGGGAGGTGGAAGTTGGTACGTCTGCCTACTCCATCGCCATCTTGCCTTGTATCTATCTCTGTGTCCATATTTTTCAGACTCTTCACGTTACCAGCTTACATACTATGCCTCCCTCGTCACAACTTACATTAGCAAGTCTGTGCTGAAAATTCCAAATAAAAGTCTTTGCTTGACTGGCCTGTGGTGACACAGTGGGTAGAGCATTGACTTGGAAGACCAAGGTCACCAGTTGGAAATCCTGAGATTGCCCCGTCAAGGCACATATGACAAGCAAGCAATGAAAAACTAAAGCAAAGCATCTATGAGTCGATACTTCTCATTCCCCATCCCATTCTCTTTCCTTTCTCTGTAAAAGCAATAAATGAAATCTTTAAAAAAAAATTTTAATCTTTGTTCAAAAAAATCTACATTCCCATGAAGAAATGATACCACACATGTAATCAGCCTGTTTATTAAGTAACTACTATATGCTTTGCACTGCACAAGGCAATGTGAGGGATTCAAAAGAAGTTCCATAAAAGTTCTCACTGATTATTCATCTATCTGTTCATTCATCCTAAGATATTTGCTGAATACCTATTGACTCCTGGCATTGTTTTAGACGTTGGGATACAGTAGACCAAATTTCTGCCCATGGAGGGCTGATGTTCTAAAAGGTGGGTGGAGAGAAACAATAAGCAGGATAAATAAGTAAAATGTATACTGTGTTAGACTGCGTTAGGTGCTAAGGATAGTATTTTTTTAAAGGAATAAGGAGTAGGAAATGTGTGTGGGCTCTAATTATAGACAGGGCAGTCAGAAAGGCCTCACTAAAAATGTGACATTTGAGTAAAGCCCTGAAGAAGGTGAGGGACGAGCCATCAAGATATCTGGGAGAAGAGCATTTCAAAAAGAGGGAACAGAAAGTGCAAAGGCCCAGCATTCAAGAAGTTCATAGTCCGTATGGTAAAAGTCTTAGTTTGCTAGAGCCACCATAACAGAATCCCATGGACTAGATTTAAACAACATTCATTTCCCCTCAGTTCTTGAGGCTAGTAGTCTGAGATGAAGGTGCCTGAGGTCTCTCTCCTGGGTTTGTAAATGGTCACCTGCTCTCTGTGTCTTGACATGATCATCCCATTGTGTGTGTCCTAATCTCCACTTTTTATAAGGACATAAATTACTGGATTAGGGCCCACCCATATGACTTCCATTTTACCTTTATAGCCTCTTGAAAGGGCCAATCTCCAAACACATCACATTCTGAGGTGTTCAGGGTTAGGACTTCACTGTCTGAATTGGAATGGGGGTGGACGACAACACACAATTCAGACCATATAGTGAAATAAGCCTAACCTATAAAACCACAGCAAAATATCCACCACAGCCAATGGTTAAGTGTTAAACAGTGACACAGGGACTATAAATGTTATAAAAGTTTAAAGAAGGCTTTACTGAAGCTATTTTTAAGAATCACAGGATTTGAAAAGGAATTAGAAGGTGGGGGACAAGAATATGATCATGCGTGTAAAGAGAAACCAGCGCAGTGTCTGAGGAAGTCACAGATCCCCTGATCAGAGGATGGCCAATTTTCTGCTGTAACACCCCAAATCCTTAGGGCTTAATGAGACAAATATTTATTTCTTGCTCCTGCTGCCTGTCCAACATGTGCAACAGGAGGCTCTGACTTGGACCCAGGATGACAGAAGTCCATACTGTCACAGCAGGAAGAAGGAAATGTGGCATGTCACACATTTGCTTTTTAAACTCCCACCTAGAAACAATTCAAGTCGCTTCCATTCACCTTATATTGAAAGCAAGTTGTATGCCCACACCAATTCTCAAAACAGAGGAAGCAGAAAGCCAGAAATATCACTGGTAGTGAATATTACCAGTGGTGAACATCACCAGTGACTATCGCAATCACTGCCTTCCTAATTGCTCTTCCTTTAGACTGTCAACTCCTAAGGGGTAAGAACCTCGTCCACTTACTGTGACTCTGCACAATAGTTTGATAAGTGGAACAATTGCTATCCAACCCCTACCCCAATGCTCAGAACAACATATGAGCAGAGTAAATGTCTGATGAAAACTCAAATGAGAAGGGTCAGCAGCATGCAAATGGCAGCATGTTGAAGAATGGAATTGATACGTGGAAGAGGGGGGCAACTGTATGAGAACAGAACAAAGAGGTTAGTGCAGTCATCAGCACATAGGCTGATGATGTCTGGAACTTGGTATCAGAAGTCGGGTTTTTAGAGACCTACCAATGGTGGACAAGCAAGGCATTCCAAAGCAAGAACATAAAATGCTCAATGACACACAAGTTTCCAGTATTGAGAGAGAGATGAGTCAAAGCATGACTCTCATATCCTGACCCCCAGTGATTAGGACAATAGTTGTGCTGCTCATTCATCTCCCCCTCACCCCACATGACAGTCATCTGACTTTGAGCCATTGCTCACCCCAGTTGGTCAATGCCTGATTTCTTCCTAAACTTTTTCTACCTTATCTATTGGTTGGATCTTCTCAAAACATCATTGTCCCTTTTCCTGGTCTAATCGTAATTTCTTTAGCTGGTTCCAGCTAGGAGCAAGGACCATGTCTATTCTTTCCTGTTTGTTCTTGAGTGATTTCTTGCCTATCTTTTGGCCTTGGTTCCTGAGTCTTTTATAAAGGTATTGCTAATCCCTCAATTATACCTCTCTTAAAGCATCTACCTCATTGGAACAGTCTATAACTGTCTTTGAACTCATGGAGGACACATACAAGGACATATTCATGCTTATATCCCTGATACATAATAGAGGGGCTGCCCCCACAAACTTCTCCAATATCATTTCCCACTACTCACTTTGATCCAGCCACACTGGCTGCCTTGCTTGTTCTCAAACATATTAGGCACACTCTTGCCTCAGGGCCTTTGCACTTGCCTGTTTTCTCTGTCTGAAACTTCTATTAGAACTGTGAATAGGTGGCTTATCCCCTTCATTCAGGACTCAACACTCATGTCAGTTTACCAGATGGGCCATTCCTGACCACCTTTTCTAAGATGCTCCTGTCCCGTTCACTTTAGTCCATCACCCTGTTTTATTGTCACTTAACACTACACATAATTACTCCACTATCCATTTATTTGTGCATTATTTGTCTCTCCTTATAAAATTTAAGCCCCAAAAGTAAAGTGTCTGATTTGTTCTCTGACTCAACGTATTGAATGAGTATGTGTTGAAGGAATGATTAATGAATGAACTTCATTGACTTCCATCAATTCTATAATGATGGCTATGTCTCTGTAGCACTTACTATGTGCCAAGTACTGTCCGAAGTGCTTTGCATACATTAATTAACTCATCTATTCCTGATAATACCTCTGGGAGGTAGGTGATGCAATTGTCATTGCCATTTCATAGTTGAGTCAACGGAGGCACAAAGGGTTGGTCCAGTAACTGATATATAATCCAACAAAGTGTGGACTTGGCACCAGAAGTGGGGTGCTGTTGAAGTCACTACAATCACAAAGCTGTTAAAAGTTGAGTCACAATTTGAACCCAGGCACTTGGGTTTCTGCAGGCTTAGCTATTCTGTTCTAGCTCTCACAATACCCCCCAGCTCCATTTTTACCTGCTTTCTCTCCCCTCTGCTCTATCCTCTCATGTCTTACAGCTTCCTGGGTAATTCTACTTTGACCCTCTCCAGACTAGAAATCCCAGAATTCCTTTTGAATCACCTCTTCTTTCACTCCCTGGATTAAGTGGCACTTATTTTGGGGGGTTTTGTTTTTGGGGGTTTTTTTGTAAGAGAGACAAAGAAACAGTGAGAGGGACAGACAGGGACAGAGAGACAGGAAGGAAGAGAAATGAGAAGCATCAACTCATAGTTGCAGATTGATTGTAATCCACAACTATGAGTTGTTCATTGACTGCTTTCTCATATGTGTCTTGACCAAGGGGCTACAGCAGAGTGGGTGCCCCTTCCTCAAGCCGGAGACCTTGGGCTCAAAACAGCGACCTTGGGCTTTAAGCCAGCGACTTTTGGGCTCAAGTCAGCAATCGTGGGGTTATGTATATGATCCCACACTTAAGCCAGCGACCCCACGCTCAAGTTGGTGAGCCTGCACTCAAGCCAGATGAGCCCCTGCTCAAGCCAGCAACCTCAGAGTTTTGAACCTGGGTCCTCTGCATCCCAGGCCAATGCTCTGTCCACTGCACCAACACCTGGTCAGGCTTTTATTTTATTTATTTTATTTTTTTTATTTTTTTGTATTTTTCTGAAGCTGGAAACGGGGAGAGACAGTCAGACAGACTCCCGCATGCGCCCGACCGGGATCCACCCGGCACGCCCACCAGGGGGCGACGCTCTGCCCACCAGGGGGCGATGCTCTGCCCCTCTGGGGCGTCGCTCTGCCGCGACCAGAGCCACTCTAGCGCCTGGGGCAGAGGCCAAGGAGCCATCCCCAGCGCCCGGGCCATCTTTGCTCCAATGGAGCCTTGGCTGCAGGAGGGGAAGAGAGAGACAGAGAGGAAGAAGGGGGAGGGGTGGAGAAGCAAATGAGCGCTTCTCCTATGTGCCCTGGCCGGGAATCGAACCCGGGTCCCCCGCACGCCAGGCCGACGCTCTACCGCTGAGCCAACCGGCCAGGGCCCTGGTCAGGCTTTTAAAGAATCAATTTTTTAAAAAACATTTTATGGCCCTGGCTGGTTGGCTCAGTGGTAGGTAGAGTGTCAGCCCAGTTTGTGGATGTCCTGGGTTTGATTCCCAATCAGGGCACACTGGAGAAGTGACCATCTGCTTCTCCACCCCTCTCCCTCTACCTCTCTCTCGCTCTATCTCTCTTTCTCTCCTCCCCTCCTGCAGCCATGGCTCCTGGTGCTGAGGATGGCTCCATGGCCTAGTCTCAGGTACTAAAATAGCTTGGTTGCTGAGCAACAGAGCAGTGGTCCAGACTGGCAGAGCATCGCCCCCTAGAGAGCTTGCCAGGTGGATCCTGGTCAGGGCACGTAAGGGAGTCTGTCTCTGCCTCCTGCCTCTCACTTAATGAAAAAAAGAAAAAAAAAAGTTTCTTATTGATTTTAGAAACAGGAGAAGACAGAGAGAAAGGGGGTGGGGAGAGTAGCAGGAAGCATCAACTCATAGTAGTTGCTCGTGCCTTGACTCAGCAAACCTGCAGTTTTGAATCCTCGACCTCAGTATTTCAGGTAAATGCTTTATCCACTGCGCCACCACAGGTCAGGCAGTACTTAATTTGTTTTTAATTCAGGGTGTGTGTGACTTGGGCTGGGGAAAAAAATCACATGTTCATTTTCACTACCTTTAGCTGAAATTATGAATGGAGGCAATGGACTGTAGCAGTATTAACAGTGTTCACAGTGCTTGGTCTTCGACAGAGGTTTTGTATGTCACATACAGTTACCGAAAATAACATTGACTCTCATTAACACCTTAAAATTTTTAAGCCTGTCACTAGATCTTGCTTTCTACCTGTTATTAAAGAAGCACGCTTGTTAGTTACAAACCCGTTGCTAAAGATATTTTGATGACTAATTTTCATTCTAATTAGTCTCCTTTGTGTTTGATTTTATGTACCTAAAAACACAATTCTGAGAAAGATCCCTGGCTTCCTAGGACTGCAAAGGGCTCCCCGGCTCAGCAAGTGCTAAGAACCTCTGCCTTGGTCAGTGGGCGAGTGCGTCCTGTGGGCGGTTCTTCCGGTACGCTTCTGGGTCTGCCCGAGCTGCTCTCACACTCCTGTCCTAACCCAGCTCCACAGCTTCTCTCCCCACCTCGTTGCATTTCCTCTTTCCAGGCCTCTCTCTTGCTCACCTTGTCTTCCAGGTTTAAGACTCTCAGATAAAATTATTAATAACAAATACTTACATTAAGCACTAGGACTCACGACAGATGTAAATCACTTTCTTGGTCTACGCACATCTTAAGATAGAAATATGTTAACAACAAGTCAAAAGATTAACACATAAAAATGGAATTTTGACCTGACCTGTGGTGGTGCAGTGGATAAAGTGTCCACTTGGAATGCTGAGGTTGCCAGTTCAAAACCCTGGGCTTGCCTGATCAAGGTACATAGAAGAAGCAACTACAAGTTAATGCTTCCCACTCCTCCCCCATCCCCCCCCCTCTCTTTCTCTCTCTCCCCTCTCCTCTCCTCTCCTCTCCTTTCTCTAAAATCAATAAATAAAATCTTTTTTAAAAAGGGAATTTTGCCTTTTCACATAAAATCAGAAGATTTAGCCACATCGAGCCCTTATTCCCACATCTGCATGGTATTCACTGGCTTTTATTGAATAGTGGTCATTTCCTTCCAATGGGGCTGGAGCTCTCCAGTTTGCCACAGGCCTCAGTACTCCTTATTGTCTCTCTGACATGAAAACTGAGCATTCGCTGAAATTTATCACTTTAAATCAAACCTTCCCCAATAATTTGATTCCTGATAATTAAGTTTGGCAACTGTGGTTTACAAAGTACTTTACAAATACTTCCATATTCAATCCTTACAAAAGGCCCATAGGGTTTATAAGATGGAGATTTTTATTATCTCATTTCACATATTAAGCAGCATAGGGCTCAGAAAAGTTAAAAAGTAAAGTTGTCATGTGGAGTAAAATGAGCACTAAGGTTTCTGTCCCTAGACTCTCTTTCCTTCCCACTGAGCTGTCCTCTCTCCTGCAACTACTTTGTAAAACACCAATACGGTGTTGCTGCTTCTTACCTGAAGACCTTCAATAGCCTGCCCACAGAATCAATTCTACACATCCAACTTGGCATCAGAGCCCCTTCCAACCTGGAAGACCCCTTTAGAGACAGGCAACTTCTGTTGCCATGCTCTCTCTTGAAATCCAGCCTCTTGAAAGTCCAACCACCTTGAGGCCACCGGGGACTCATGAGAGCAGCCCCTGGACTGTTCATGTCCAGCCCAGTCCAGCTATCTCCATAAGGCAGCCAACTGAGAAAAACCAGCAGAACCAACCAGCTGAGTTCTGACACACCCTTGACCTAAAGAATCACAAAAAATAATCATTGTTGTTGCTTTAAATGGCTTTAAAATTTCGACCAGCCTCATTGCTCACTATCCTCTCAACCCACTCACTTCTTTCTCAGTCCCTGACTCTGCAATGCTGTCCCGCCCACCTCCCCAGCAGGTGTGTCCTTGCTCGTCCTCCTTCATGGCTCGCCCCTCCAGCCCTGCCCTCCATCTCCTGCCCCAGGAGCCTCTCACCTCCTCTGTGACCCACCCCCAGCGCTCCCGCTGATCTCTCCCACCTGGACGCCCTCATCCTTCTCACACAACACTCTTTATTATAAGAAGTCGTGCTCTCCTGTCTCAGAGGAAACAAAAGTTATTTGAAGTTCATGTCTTTCTCGTCTCTTAGTAAATTCTGACCTTATGGAAGAAATTAGACCAGCTGTGCTCAAGAAGAGAGGGAGGAGGGTGCCTTGGAGGGCAACATGTAGGAGGACATAGAGGTTAGGGGAGCCCCCAAGTACAGACTGTTCAGGAGTGGAAGGACACACGGGTACCTGGGGTTGCTGGACCCTCAGGAGGGTTCTAGGCTGAACCAAAGATTCCCGGGTCCATACTTGTCTCAGAGCAGTTCAGTCTCCAAGTTGAGGGGACCCTGCAGATTAGGACATGGGAAGGTCTCAACGGTAACCAACCAGTGTTACCTGACTTGTGGGAGCATCATCAACCTGGAACGCGGAGGTCGCCAGTTCAAGAAGCCTGGTGAAGGCACATATGAGAAGCAACTGAGTTGGTGCTTCCCATTCCTCCCTCCCCCATCTTTCTCGCTCTCTCTTCTCTCTCTAAAATCAATAAATGAAATCTTTTTTAAAAAGGGGGGTGAAAACCAGAGTGGACTGATGACAGAGGGGGCTTCTGGGTGCTTTGATACATAAAACTCAGGCCCCAAGAGGGAGCAATGATGACTGAGGTTACATCACCTACATCCGGGAATGAAAACACCCACTACAGCTGTGGCAGACAGCTTCTAAGAATGCCCCCAGTGCTCTCTGCCTCCTGCTAGTCACAACCTTGCACAATCCCCTCTCCTGAGCAGTAGAATACTTCAATGTTAAGGGGATGTCACTTCCATAATTAGGTTACAAAAGTTTCTAGTTTCAGTGTTGCTAGCAGACTTTCTCTCTATAGTGACTTTGACAAAGCAAGCTGCCATATTGGAAGGAACATAAGGTGGCCCCTGGCCAACAGCCAACTAGGAACTGAGGCCCTTTAGTCCAGCTGTTTGCAAGGAACTGAATGCTGCCAACAACCAGAGGTCCTTGGAAGCAGATCCGTCCCCAGTGCAGCCTTCGGATGAGACCCAATCCTGGCCAACACCTTGGTTGAAGCCCGTGATTGATCTAGAAGCAGAGGACCCAGCTGAGCCACATAGAGGTCCTGACTCACAGAAACTTTAAAATGATAAATGTGTGTTATTGGAAGCCACTGAGTTTGTGGTAATGTGTTACAGGGTTTGTGGCCATTTGTTACATAGCAGTACATAACTAATACTGCACTAACACACTAGCACTCGCATGATGCTAACTACATGCCACCCCCACTCGAAGGCTTATTCATGCATCCGTTCTTCTTAAAACTCACTCAACCCAACTGAGAGACACAGAGAGGTTAGACAACTTCTCCAGCTGATCACTGTCACCACCACAATTGGGATCAGTGCCACTTCCCTCCCCCAAAGCAGAGGAGTGTTCCTGTACTCCTGAGTTTGCAAACCAACCTCCTACTTATTTGAGATCCTCATCTACTCAGACATGAAAACTAAAAATACAGGCAGGGGAGAGCAGGTCAAATGCACTTGGATGAAATTTAAAATACTTTAACAGCCAGCAAGAGGCACCACCCCTGGAGTGTGGACCATCAGAAGGTGAGGGAGGACCCAGGAAGAGGGTTGGCAGCTGCAGAAGCTCACTCGGGAAACTCCAGGGCACATCTATTTACTAACCAGTGTGAAAATATTTTAGTATTTTAACAATCAGCTGTACCAATGTGTTCCATATGAATATCTGCTCTGAACACACAGACAGGAGATCACTGAAACCAGGATCCAAACCATGAATCACAGGAATAATTCCTGGCTTAGGAATGGATGAGATACTGTAATTGTTTTTCACCCCTCAACAGATTTTTTTTTTTTTTTTTTTTTTTAGGTGAGAGAAGGGGAGATAGTGAAGCAGACTCCCGTATGTGTCCTGACTGGTATCCACCTGGCAACCCCATCTGGGGCTGATGCTCGAGTACTGAGCTATTTTTATCACATGTGGCTGACACACTCAGACCAACCAAGCTATCCTTAGCACCTGGTGCCATGCTCAAACCAATTAAGCCACTGGCTGTGGGAGGGGGAGGGGGAGAGAAGAAGGAAAAGGAGGAGAGGAGAAGCAGAAGGTCGCTTGATCATTTCTCCTGTGTGCCCTGACCAGGAATCAAGCCCAGGACATCCGCATGCCAGGCCGATGCTCTATCCACTGAGCCACCAGCCAGAGCCTCCCCCGATAGCTTTAAATGTCCAAGTTATGTGTGAGTTTTGGGCCTCAGCTGAGTGCATCGTCAATAACATGAACAAGAACAACGTGCACACACATTGGTTCTCAAAAACAGCTGCATGTTAAGAATAACCTGGAAACCTTTCAAACGTCAATGCCTGGACTCCACTTGTAAAGTGGGATCTACCAGGGCACATACAACCTGGCATTGGGATTTTTCAAAAACTTCCCAGGTAATCCTGCTGTGCAGCAAAGGTGGGAACAAATTATCTTCAGCTTCTCAAGGTGTAGTCCTCGTGCCAACAGCAGCAGTGTCACCCAGGAGTTCGCGAGAAACGCGGACTCTCAGGCCCCTCCCAGGTCTGCTGAATCAAAAACTCAGGGTGAGCCCTGCAATCTCTGTGTTCTAAGAGGCTCTCCAGGGGTGATGCTGTGTGCTCAAGGCCATAGGGGCATATCTTGCAGGACCACCAATGCTACATAGGTACATATGCTGCCGTGCTCCTGACCTGCTGAGGTCAGCCAGAGGCCAACACATGGGCCTACTTCAGGACTGGGAATTCTGGACGCAGATCTGAAGAGAACGGGACAGCCCCTGAAAACTGGCCACACTTGAAGGAAGCAACCACGGTGGAGTTTTAGGTAAACGTGCGGGTTCTCGTCAAGGATGAGAAAGGAAATGTAGAGAAAGAGTCTTGCCTGCCATGACAGAGGAGCTAGCTTGACCCCTTTGGATGAAGCCTCTCTTACATAGGGCATGCTCATGCTGAGGCAAGAACTGAAGAGTTCCAGAATGTTCCCACAGGCCCACCAACAGACCCAGTGTACAGGCCCTATGCCAATCTGTAAGGAATCCCCATCACATGTACCTGATGAAATCCTAATGCATCTGTGCTGGTCTTCAGATGCTTCCCCATGTTCACAGGTTTGCTTCGAGGGCCTGCATGCATAGGGAACATTTAAATGACAGCTTTGAAAGCAGGCCCCAGACCTTGTCTGGTTAGGAAGGAAAAGGCCAGAGTTTTAGAAACTAACTCATCTGGGCTGGAATGTCATTTCTGAGCTGTGTGACCTTGGGAAAGTTTCTTAACCACTCTGGGCTCTCGTTTCCTGATTTTAAAAAAGGAAGGAAGGTAATTAAAGATATCCATTAAGGTTGTTCTAAAGACTTTTTAAAAGTAGGAAAGTGCCTAATACAATGATCAGCATGCAAACAGCATAATGTGTGCTTAATAAATATTAATAACATATTAATAAATATACACTCTGATTCGAAGCTTAAGATATATCACTGGAGGCTTTTGATATCACCATCTCTGCAGAAAACACTGTGTGCAATATCTTCTCTTTGTTTCCTCTAACCTCTCACTACGATTTAGAGCAGGAATCAGCAAGCTACAGACCTCAGGGCAGACATAGCCCACTACTTGTTTCTATAAGTAAAGTTTTATTAGTACATAGCCATGCTCATTCATTTACATATTTTCTATGGCTGCTTTCATGCTAAATGGACAAAGTTGAGATGTTATAATAGAGACCAAGTGATCTCCGGAGCTAAAAATTTCACTATCTGGTCCCTTACAGAAGTTTGCACCCCAGAATTAGAGGTTAGATTTTCATCTCTTATCAAAAAACTCATTCTAATTTTATACCCTGCTTCCATCCAACCTTTATTGACCACCTACCATGTACGTAAGCCCTAGTAATATATAATCAATAAAATAAGGCCTGGGCCCTGGCAGGGTTGCTCAGCAGATTGAGTGTCTTCCCAGCATGTCACACAGCAGTTGAGGGTTCCATCGTGGGTTCAATCCCAGGTCAGGGCACATACGAGAAGCAGCCAGTAAGTGTACAACTAAATGGCACAATGAAATAAAATAACAAATTGATCCTGTCTCTCCCTCTCTCAAATCATTACAAAATTTTAAAAAAATAAAATAAGGCCTGAGCCCTTTTGGAGGTCACAGCTGGGGCCGTGGATGGGAATTTATTTGTTTTATTTAACTTAATATTTCTGTAACACTTATAATGTTCCACTCACTGTTCTAGGCATTTTTCAAACGTTTAATCCTTGTAACAACCCTATGAGGCAAATGCTATACTATCCCGCATTTTACAGATGTGGCAATTGAGGCTCAGAGAGGGGGAGTCACTTGCATAACAGCACAAGCAAGTAGCAGCACTGGTCAATGAATCTAGCCAAGATGGCTCCCAAAGCCACAAAGCTGTGTGGGCTCTTGTTTAGAATCCCTTGATCTAAGATGCAGATTGGAGGACCTACATGTAAACATTACCCATATAGTCCCCAGACCACAGGAGGGGAAACAAGGCTGACTTGTCCTCTAAAGCCCCTTTATCTAGCCCTGCCTGGTCAATGCTCTCTCCCAGACTCTCTGCACCGGAACTTTTATCATCCCACACCCCCCCCCCAGAAACAGGCTGTGGCATTTGACCAAGGTCACCTAGCTCCAATGGGATGGGCTAAGATTTGAAGGCAGCTTCTTTCGCTGCCAAATCTGTCCTTTGTACCACATTTAGAGCCCTCCAGAACAACTTAAAACAGGCAAGAACAGTCTTCTTGGGTAGCCAAAGAATCCATTTGCTTTTAAAAGTGGCATTTCACCCTGGCCAATTGATTCAGTGGTAGAGTGTCAGCCATCTTTGTGGAAGTCCCAGGTTCCATATCCAGTCAGGGCACACAGGAGAAGCACCAATCTGCTTCTCCACCCTACCTGCTCTCCTCTCTTTCTCTCTTTTTCCCTCTCCCCCTCCCGCAGCCATGGCTCAATTGGTTCGAGCAAGTAGGTCCAGGTGCTGAGGATGGCTCCATGGCCTCATCTCAGGGGGTAAAATAGTTTGGTTGCTGAGCAATGGAGCAATGGCCCCAGATGGGCAGAGCATCACCCCATAGGGGGCTTGCCAGGTAGACCCTGACTGGGGTGCATGCGGGAGTCTGCCTCTCACTTAATTTTTTAAAAAGTGGCATTTCTGGGAGATGGTAGATTATTTTTTGCCTGCACTGTCACCCATTTTTTGTATGGTCTGGTCTGGGGGTTATAAGACCTGTCCCCTTTCCCAGAGGGGCTATGACAAATTGAAAATGTTAGAAGTTACGAAATTATTTTATTTCATTTTATCCCAATTTGGCCTCATTTAAGCCAGTTCTAGGGGCCAGGATTTAGAGATTAGAGTGTTTGTGCCACATTTGCCTTCAGGATTTCATTGATTTCATTCTGAACTCATCTCAGGCTGGACACAGACAAGTTCAGCAGATATCGAGTGACTTCTACCTGCAAAGCTCTGTGCTGAATGATTCCAAACATTCAAGGATCAATAAGAAAGAGAGCTCAGCTTCATGGAGTTTAATGTCTGAAGGGCAGGGAAAAGCTTAATGGTCACACTTCATTCATTCATTCATTCATTCATTCTACTATGTGCCACTCACTTCGAAATTCATGATCTTACAAGGGCAGGATTTAAGAGCTTGGACTCTAGACTCAGACAGATCTGGGTTTCAAGGTTGGTTCTGCCCTCTTCACTTCATTATTTTCCTTTCTGTTCCTCAGTTGCTTCCCATGGGAAATGGGTGCTGCAGTGAGGACCTCAGAAGCTCATATCCGAAGCATCTTGGCCCAGGCCTGGGCCCATAGTGGTTGTGAGATAAATGGGGACTGATCTCTGTGTATATAATCGCTTGTCTTCATGTCTGCCTCCTCCTCCAGGCAAGTCCTTTGAGTACTACCGCATACAGAACTTGGAAACAGAGGATGCTCTGGGCAGAAAACTAAACAAGAAATGGGGTTCACTTGCTATAAAGGTGCTTGCAAGTCTCCACGCCAGATACATAGACAGGCCATCTATGGCCCTGGTTCAAGTTCCAAAAAATCAGTTCACTCAACAAACATAGGTACTTTCTATGCACTGGGCACTTTTTTAAGCACTGGGAACCCCAGGGTGCACAAGGAAGATGATACACCCTACCCTCATGCTTTTGGCAGTCCAATTTAGAAGGAAACACATAATTGTAAATAATGAACAGAGTGTGTGATCCACAGTGACTGGAAGGGGTGGAGGGGGGTCTGCATAAGGAACTGGCATCTGTGCTGAGACTGGAATGCAAGAAAGAGCCAGCCACATGACAAGGGGGTTCCAGACAGATGGAATAGCAAAGCAAAAGCCCTGAGGTGAAAACGCAGGGAACAGAAGGAAGGTCCGTGAGACCTGAACAAGGAGAGAGTAATAATGGCGGAAGCGTAGGCAGAGATGGGTGGAAACAGTGAAGAGATTCTGGAGAGACAATTCACAGATACTATCAAGAGAACCCTGATGTGATGTGATGGTGGCAGAAAAAAAGATGGGAATCAGCAGTGGGCAAGATGGTGATGGGGGGGGGGGGGCTGGTTCACAAGCTGCTTGTTCCAAAGACCAGCGTGGAGAATCTGAAAGATCATATGGAATGGGGACACATCTCTGGGAGTCTCCCAGGCTTCTCATAGCTGGCCACACCCAAAGCTACTAATTCAGAGGACAAATGAGGGTCTTTCTGCACTAAAAACCAACCAGCTGCACTGAAAAAGAAACTCCCTAGAACCAGACCTATTTTTTTTTTAATATCATCTAAGCTAGAAAGGTCCAACTGCCTCTCTTGAAAAAGGAAGGGGAAAAAAGTGCTCTGATTCCCAAGCAGGTCTTCTTGAAAGGTCAGACTTCAGTTTAACTGTGATGTCTAAACAACTCGCTATTCTTTTGCTGCTGCTTTTTTTTTTTTTTTTTTTTTTTTTTTTACCTGTGTAAACTCAGGACTCCAGTTGTTTAACAGCTTACCCTCCCTGGAATCATAGTCCACTGCTATCAAGGCTTACTGTGCACCTGTACCCTTCTAAATGTTTGCCCTATAATAATGCATTGAATCTCATCTTTGTAAGAACCCAAGAGGCAGGTGCTACTGCTACTTCCACTTTATAGACAGGGAAACTAAGGCACAGAGTTGATGTGCCCCAACACCCTGCCCCCCCAAGTCCCAAGTCAGCAACAGGCAGAGCCCGGATTTGAACAGCTATGTTGTCTGACTCCCATACCAGAAATTCAGCCACACCCCAGACCAAAGCCACACGGGCCCCACACTTGACCTCAGGACCCACCTGAAACGCTTCAGTCTTCCAAGAGCCCTTCAGCACCCTAACTCCCACCAGTTCGTCTTTACCAAGCCCCTTGTGCATCAAAAAAGAAATCGCTATACATGTACTAATTGAGTATTACATCATGAAAACTGGATTCTTACTTTGGGTCTGCCTTCCATTTTTCAGAACACTGTCCCCCGGGAGTAGGAAGAAGGAGGCTGGGAGATGGGAACTCCTGGAGGGTGAACCGACTGCTTCCCGCCTCCGCTTGGAGGCCACAGCGCCACCTGGTGGATAGTTGTGGAAACTGCAGGCAAGGGGGAGAAAGGTTCCCCTGACCTCGGTCATGACCAGAGCCAGGCACTCACTGTTCTAGGACAGGGGTCCTCGAACTTCTGTAAAGGGCCTGAGAGTAAATATTTTTGGCTTTGCAGGCCACTCTCTTTTACAGATTCAACTCTGCCGCTATAGCATAATTGTAGCCACAAACAATATGTTTATATCTACACAAACCAACCAGTCTGTATTCCGATAAAACTTCATGGACATTGAAGTTTGAATTTTGTAGAATTTTCACATATGAACAATATTATTCTTCTTTTGATTTTCTCCCAACCACTTAAATATGTAAAAATCTTTCTGAGGGTTAAGAAAAGGCCATACCAAAACAGGTGTCCGGCTGGAATCGGCACCCTGACTTTGGCTTGTTGGCCCCTATTCTAGAAGCTGGGGACTTAGCAAAGAACAAACCAGACAAAAATTTCTGCCTTCATGGAGCTAGTGCATAGAATAAAATCAATAAAATAAAAACAAAATATGTCATACACATGAGTTGGTCATCTGTGCTAATGGGACAAATAAAGTAGGGCAAGGGGAATAGATATTTATAGGGCTGCATTTTTAAAAAATTTATTTTTATTTATTTATTCATTTTAGAGGAGAGAGAGAGAGAGAGAGAGAGAGAGAGAGAGAAGAGGAGGAGGAGCAGGAAGCATCAATTTCCATACATGCCTTGACCAGGTAAACCTAGGGTTTTGAACCAGTGAACTCAGCGTTTGAGGTCGACACTTGATCCACTGTACCACCACAAGTCAGGCTATAGGGGCTGCATTTAAATAGGGTAGTGAGAAAAGGCTTGTTGAGGAGGAGACCTTTAAGAAAAGGTTGGAAGTGGCACAGAAGGAGCCATGTAGCTATCTGGGGGGAAAGCATTTCCACCAAAAGGAATAGCCAATGCAAAGGTCCTGAGGCAGAACTACCCTGATGTGTTTGATAAACAGTGGTGAGGCTCAGGTGGCTGGAGCAGAGTAAGTGAGGGGGAGAGGAGGAACGGGGGAAAGCAGAGAGGTAACACGTAGATCACACAAGCCTTGAGGACTGTGGGGAGGACTTGGTTTTTTCCCCAAGAGAGGTGAAAGCCAAGGAAAACCTCGATTCATCTCAACAATCATTGAGATCACATGCAGTTTGATCACCTCTCTTTGGGGTTTGGTGGCATTAGTCACTTTACTAACAGTCCCATAGAATTCTTAAATAATCTTAATTTTCCCATTGAAAACGATGGAACTATCTTTGGGCATTAAAGACGGAGGGAGTGGGAGGGGGGCAGAGAATAAATAGGAAAATTGATTCACTAAAAGAATCCATTTCTGCCTGACCAGGCAGTGGCGCAGTGGATAGAGCATCAGACTGGGATGCCGAGGACCCAGGTTCGAGACCCCGAGGTCGCCAGCTTGAGCGCGGGCTCATCTGGTTTGAGCAAAAAGCTTACCAGCTTGAACCCAAGGTCGCTGGCTCCAGCAAGGGGTTCTTGGTCTGCTGAAGGCCCGCGGTCAAGGCACATATGAGAAAGCAATCAATGAACAACTAAGGTGTCGCAATGTGCAATGAAAAACTGATGCTTTTCATCTCTCTGTTCCTGTCTGTCTATCCCTCTCTCTGACTCTCTCTAACTCTGTAAAAAAAGAAAAAAGCAGTCCCCACCTTGGGGGCTGTTGTAAAAAACAAAAAGAATCCATTTCTCCTATTCCTCACCTTCCATGCCCCCTCCTGCCTGCATAGGCCGTAGGGACCGGGACAGTTCAGGCCACCCAGTCCAGGCTAGCTGGTGACCTGCAGGATGGCTGGGTCTGAGCCCTCACATCATAGAAATGGCCAGTTCTGGCCTGGAAGTCAAGGTCACACCATCCCTGTCCTGGCTTGGCCCTCAGATGCCTCAGTAATATTGGTAACCTGTTTGTCTCTCTGCAGAAACAGTAAAATAATAGTAATAACAATAAGAACAACAATACCTGCTCTGGCTGCCACACGAGACTCTGTGCAGAGTAGAACACAGAAACACTTTGGAAAAGAATGACACGCAGCATAACCTATTTATCACAATTGGTGATGAGGGTTAAATGAGTTTGTATATAAAGGACTTGGAGCTGTGCCCTGCAGAGAGCAAATACTCCATAACTACTGGTTATTTTTATTATCATCACAGCACAATAAGTATATATTATTCACGGTACTCATTGCAGTTCGCTTAGCTCTCCCCTCCCTGCTCACCATTCTCCCGCCCACCTCCTGTATTCGCTGAGGAGGACAAAGAGGGCAGCTTAGAATCTGGCTGTTAGACCGAGGTCCACAGGGAGCAGCAACATCGACCCTACCTGGGAGCCCACTGGGAAGAAATTCAGAATCCTGGGCCTTTAACAAGATCCCACGGGGGTTCCAAATGTAATAAAGTATGGGAAGAACTCGCCTGGACAGATTTTCTTTGGGGTGGCCCTTCCAGTCCCCCAGGCCTTGTGCAGTACCCACCCCCAACACTCCTCCTGCTTGTCATCATCTGCTTGGTGTTGGTTTTTCCTGCTAGGTGGGCAGTGTTGTTCTGGGAAGGGTGGACTGGTGACTGATGTGTCTCCAAGGCCCTCCATTGAAGTAAGTACAGAAGTGGTATCCTAAAAATTGGCGAAAGAGAGAAGTAAAGGGAGAGAAGGAGGAAGGGAAGGAAAAGAGGGAGGGGTGAAGAGGTGAGGAAAGGAGAATGTAAGGGGTAGAAGGGAGGGGAAGGACGAGAAAAAGGAGGGATGGAAGAAGGGTAAATAAGGAGGGAGGGAGGCAAGAAAAGAGAGATGAAGAAGTGAGAAAGAGATAAACCTGCTAGGGATAAAGGAGAGGAGAAAAGAGGGATAAAAGGGAAGGGGAGGAGAGTGACAGAGAGGAGGGGATGGAAGGAGAAAGGGCACAGGTATGAGGAAGAGTGATAGTGTGGGGAAAGAGGAGAAGGGAGGGAAGAGGAAGGAGGGAGAAAAAATGAGAGGGAGAGGTGAAGGGGAAAGAAAAGGAACCCATGTAGGGGAGGCAGCATCTCCTCACTCCACTCTGGGTATAAGAACCTCCAAAGTGAGTCAGGGCCACCACCAGGGAGCACACCTGTGGAAGTGTGGAACCAAATACTCAAACTTCCATTTCTGTTATTGTTTCATCTAAAACAAAGGAAAGCATTGGCTTTCTTAATCCTTAATGTATGGTTGATCCAAGTCTACTTAGCCAGTTGGCAGCCCCTCTCACTCATTCTCACTGGCTGTGCTCATTCAACAGTTATTTACTGAACACCTACTGGTTACCAGCCTGGTCTCAGGCACTCGGGACACAGCAGCAAACAAGACAGATAAGCATCCCCACCAGGGACATTCTAATGGGAGAGAGAGACCAGAAACAAGATAAATAACCATGATGGCCATAGTGATGTACCACAGTCTGTTTAGACCTGTGTCGATAGGCTGATGGATTTGGATATTGGCTGGTGAAGTGGAAGATTTCTGTCTAGAAAGAGCAAGGGTTAAAAAAAAAAGAGCAAGGGTTGAAGAAATATAAACGAGAGCAGAAAGGAGTGGGGAGAAATGGCAAAATTGGGACTCTGCCCCTTCCTGGCACTAGGATTCCATCAGTCATAGGAAGAAGTGAAAATGGTGGTGAGTTCATGCAACCTCTATCAAAAGGCAACCAAATAACATTCTGAATTTTCAAAAAGATGTTTTGTGTTATGGAATCCCACTTATTGTGATCACTTCACCTTGGTGTGTACCATACCCAACGGGATTCCTATGATGGGCAAAGCCACGCAGTTAGTAGGATGCAAAAGTTTTCAGACAATTCAGAAAGGGGCATATTCTATAGGACAATTGACCTGGTTTATTCCATGAATCAATGGGATAGGGAAAAGGGGTCAGAGTATAGACTAAATAAGTAACGGTATAGAACAAGCAAAAAAGATAAACATAGAATTACCATCAACCCAGCAATTCCTCTTCAGGGCATACACCCAGAAGAGTTGAAAGCAGGGCTTTGAATAGATATTTATGCACCTGTGTTCATGGCAGCATTATTCACAATGGCCAAAATGTTGAAAGCAACCCAAGTGTCTGTTTACAGATGACTGGATAAACAAAATTTGGTATATCCATACAATGGAATATTAGTCCTTAAAAGAAAGGAAATTCTAACACAGCTACCACATGGATGAACCTGAGGATATTATGTTGAGTAAAATAAGCCAGTCTCAAAAGGATAAATATGATATGATTACATTTATATGAGGTTCATACAGAAGTCAAATTCTTTTTTTTTTCTTTTTTAGAGAGAGACAGACAGGAAGGGAGAGAGATGAGAAGCATGAACTCATAGTTGCATCACTTTAGTTGTTCATTGATGGCTTCTCATATGTGCCTTGACTGAAGGGCTCCAGTGAAGCCAGTGACCCCTTGCTCAAGCCAGCAGCCATGGGATCATCTCGATGATTCCATGCTCAAGCTGGAGACCCTGCACTCAAGCTAGTGAGCCTGCACTGAAGGCAGTGACCTCAGGGTTTCTAACCTCAGCATTCCAAGTTGACGCTCTAACCACTGCACCATCATTAGATTGAAGTCAAATTCATAGAAAAAGAAAATAGAATGGTGGGTCCCAGGGGCTGAGGGTCGGGGAGATGGGAAGTTATGTTTAATGAGAACAAAATTTTATTTTGAGAAGATACAAAAGTTTTGAAGATGGATGGTAACAGGTGTACAACAATGTCACCATATTAATACCACTGAACTAGACTCTTAAAAATAGTTAAGATGGTAAATTTTATGTTATGTGTATTTCACCATAATAATAATAATAATAAAAGACATATGACAACAAAATACAGTACACAGACCTTCTTGATTTGAAGAAATCAACTATAAAAACACAAGCAAGGAAATTTAAATGTGGACTGGAAATTAGATAACATAAAATTTTATTGTTGATTTTGTAAGTTTGATATTGGTAAGAAAATGCCTGTGTGCTTTAGAGGTGTAATCTGAAGTTTGTAAAATCATATAAAGTCTGACATTTGCTTTAAAATAGCACAGAAAATAAGAAAGAGGAAAATGGCTTAAGATACTAACCTGGCAAAATTCTAATAATTATTAAATTTGGGTGATGGGTATAGGGTGTTTACTGTGCTCTTCTCTCTACTCTTAATGTATTTGAACACTTTCAGAATAAAATGCTTACAAAACACAGTATTCAAAAAGTAAAGGCAAACTTCTAAAACATGAGGGCAAAAGTGTTTGTACCATTAAATTTTTAAAATTAAAATATTTTTAAAATACTCATTGACATCTTACCTTTTTAATAGTTTTATATATTTTATAGTGCATATAATAAATACAGTAAAATACATACTTATATAATTAATAAATAAAAATGTATATGTTATGGGTGTGTTGAAAATGTGTTTGTTTTACTATTAGGAGTAGGAGTTCAGAAGTTTGAAGATTATGGCTATAAAAATTCATTGAGGCCTTGGCCAGTTGTCTCAGTGGTAGAGTGCTGGCCTGGTCTGTGGATGTCCCAGGTTTGATTCCTAGTCAGGGCACACAGAAGTACCCATCTGCTTCTCCACCCTTACCCTTCTTGCTTATATCTCTTTGTCTCTCTCTCTCTTCCCCTCCTGTAGCCATGGCTCGATTGGAGTAAGTTGGCCCTGGGAGCTGAGGATGGCTCCACAGCCTCCACCTCAGGCACTAAGAAGAGCTCGGTTGCTGAGCAGCAGAGCAATGTTCCAGAGGAGCAGAACATCGCCCCCTAGTGGGCTTGCTGGGTGGATCATGGCCAGGGCACATGTGGGAGTCTGTCTCTGCTTCTCCTCCTCTCACTGAATAAAGAAAAAAGAAGGTTGTGGCAGAAATGGGATCTTAAACCAGGTCTCCTGATTCTGAGTTCCTGCCATCTCTTATTGTAGAAAATCTTTGAACAAGTGGTTAAGAGCTCAAGTTTAAGAGTCTGACAGCCCCTAGGTTTGAATCCTAGTTCTACCACTTCCTAGCTGCAAACCCACAGGCACTTACCAAACCTCTCTCAGCCTCCATTTCTCCATCTGCACATTGAAGGATCTACTGCATGGCTGAGTTAAGAAAAGGCAACAAGGCCCTGGCTGATTGGCTCAGTGGATAGAGCATCAGCCCAGCATATGAATGTCCTGGGTTCAATCCCCAGTCAGGGCACACAGGAGAAGCGACTATCTACCTCTCTTCTCCTCCCTCTCTCCCTTCTTTCTCTCTTTTGCTCTTACAGCCAGTGGCTCTATTTTTTCGAGCATTGGCCCTGGGTGCTGAGGATAGCTTGGTTGGCCCAAGCATTGGCCTCAGGCACTAGGGATAGCTCGGTTGATTACAGCATTCGCACCAGACAGGGGTTTCCATCTGGACCAGTCGGGGTGTGTGTGGGAGTCTGTCTATCTCCCCTCCTCTCACTTAAAAAAAAAAAGCAATAAAATCACAAATTTCTGGCATACAGTAGGTGCCCAATAAGCATTAGCTGTCAATTATTATAAATTATATTTAATAATTTTCCTTGGGCAACAAGGTTTTAAAAATATTTTTATTAACTTTTGAGAGACATTGATTTATGTTCCACTTATTTATGTATTCATTGGTTGATTCTTGTATGAGCCTGACTGAGGATTGAGCCCACAACCTCAGCATATTGAAGCAATGTTCTAACAAACTGAGCTACCCACCAGGGTCCGAAAGAGCAGGGTTTTTTTGTTTTTGGGTTTTTTGGGGGTTTTTGTAAATTGTTTGATTTACTGACCCTCCCCTAAAAATCTCTTCTCAGCAAGTCTGCAGAAATAACTCATTTTAGCCCCTTAGAGAAGCCTCACTGTTTCTAACAGAACTAATTAATTTCTTTTTAAAAAGAAAATGAAAGCATACAAGATGAGAATGAAAATAAACAGAGACTAAAGAGGGCAGGAGGAGGAGAAAGGTGAGTTCTGGAGAGGGGTTAATAGAAGAGTGGTGTTTAGCATTGCTGCTACAGATATAAGGGGCACTCTGGTTATTTATGGAACAACGAATGGTTGGATGGATGGATGGATGGATGGATGGATGGATGGATGGATGGATGGATGGGTGGGTGGGTGGGTGGATGGATGGATGGATGGATGGATGGATGGGTGGATGGATGGGTGGGTGGATGGATGAATAAGTGAATGAGTGGATGGAGGGATGGGTGGGTAGTTGGGTGGATGGGTGCCTAAGTGGATGCATGGAAAGGAGAAAGTCAAAAGGACCACAGTGTGGGATAATAGATAAAGCTTTGTCACCAGCATTGCCTTTCTATGATGCTAGAATATGCCACCAGATGTCAGACTAACCTCAGGAAACTGCCTCAGAGACCATCCTGTCATCACCTTTCTTACTCACCCTGAGCCCTTCCTGGCTCATTTGGATCATTCATCATTCAGTTTTGTTGTGCCCTGCATGTACATTGCCCTCATCAGCACACCCAGAACCCCACTGGCATTGATAACGCACTGCCCTTCCAGCAGGTGGGAAATAGGAAAAGCCTGATGGATAGCTGTGCAGTGGCCGAGATGGTGTCGCTAACTCCCAGAGTCAGGCTGGAGCACGGAGAGGGGATCTCAGGGTCACCAGGAGTGATCAGTATCCGAGTCAGCCTCAGCTCCAATCGCCCTGAAATAAGTATCACATCCCACCTTCCTGATCTCTGCCCAAGAATCCACCCAGCTCTGAGCCTTTGCCTGAGAAAAGGAAAAAGAAAAAAAGAAAGGTACCAGCTCACCCGCCTCTGTAACCAGAGCTGAACTTTCACACAAACTTCCTTCAGTCCTCCAGCAGCCTAGAAAGAGCGATTTCCCGAGAGAGGCTGTGAGCCCAGGGAGGCCACTAGCCCGAAAGTCCACCCCTTGACCCCACAGCCACTCCCAGGAGAAGACCCACTTTCAGAGCAATGAGAAAGGGGGGCCAGGCCCAGAGTCTCCAGAGCCATTTGTTCTTCCAACCCCCTCTCTACCTTCATTACAAACTTGTCTTCTGCCCCAAACCCATAGGTTGAGAAGAGCTATTCCTGCTTTTCCCCCAGAAAGTGGCATTTCTCAGCAGGGTTCAGGAACACAATCCCATTGGAAAGATCTGCAAACCCTCCCAGGTCCCCACGCAGGATCCTCTGAGAATGCCTCACTTCCCCTACAGCGAGCCCCTTTGTTGCCACATCATGAGATGCCCCCGGGGTTCACAAGGGGCCTTGAGGCAGCTGATATTGATGTGCAAGGAAGGAGTTGAGGGTATTGGCAAGCCAGCACAGCCACAAACACCACCCCCACCAAATTCTGCCAGAAATGAGCTTCGCCTGACCCCCAGAGGCGCCGTGCACAGCCCCCTACCCTGGGCCCCTGCCCGGAGTTGGGGCTGGCCGTCCACCCCGTGCATACTCACTCCCATTCCTTCCTCCTGGCCTGCGGGGTGCTGTGGATTTTGTGCGCTTGGTGGGCCAAGATGACATCCCGGTGGTCCACCAGGCCACCCCGCCGCTTCAGAGGGGGTCCCTCGCAGCTGCTGTTCATCCGACGGGACTGTGGGACCTGCGAGGAGCTGGGTGGGCCCAAGGAAGCCAGACCTGGGGGCCCCAAGCCACCGTTGTGCAAGGTGTCATAATAACTGTGAGGGGAGAACATGGGATCCAGGACCCAGGAGGACTTCGACATCCATGAGCCTCGCTCAAAAATCTCAGGGTCTTCTGCCTCTGGCACAGGGTGAAACTAGAGAAGAGAGAGAGAGGGAGAGAGAGAGGGGCGAGAATGAGGGAGATGCAGAGAGAGCAAATACAGGGACAGGAGAGGTGGCAAATCAAGGGCAGAACAGTGACCAGACAGCCTCCTACACAGGAAGTCAAAATACACCCCAGGCCCGGCCCACTGGGATTTAGAATTTCCTTGGCAACTCGGGGCAGGAAAGCCAGTTCTTAGAAGCTGCCTGGCAACCGATGCAGGTGATGGAGTGAAAGGCCATGAGCTGTGTCCCGGACACACGCTCCACCTCAGAGGCGCCAGCTGCAGAGGACTCAACGCTGGATTTCTCAGCATCTCAGTGTTCCCTTCAGCAAAATGGGCATCAGGAGCCTGCTTGGTCAGGATCCTCTGATCCTTGGGCACTGCGAGCTCCAGAGAGTCATGTAGAAAACTGAAATAGTGAGTTCGAGTGTCAGCTTTAAAATCCACATGGGCGTGGCCAGCCTTCTGCTCCTTAGCTGGTTTTTGAAAAGAGAAAAGGTGCAAGTTCGTAGCACTAACGAAGGTTTCAGGTAGATACTCAACACCAGAGGAACTCAGAGCCCCAAGAAGAGCTTTGTGTCTATCCTACTCACTTATTCACTCAACAAATGCTGAGTGAGGCCACTAAGTGCCAGCCCTGTATGGGCCACTGGGGACACAGCTGTGCGTGATAGACAAATGTCTCCCTGCATCATGGAATGGACATTTTCAAGAGGGGAGAATGGGCAATGAACAAAATAAGTATGTTATGTAGAGATTAGGAGATGAAAAGTGCTATAGAGAGAAGTTAAACAAGAAAGGTGTATTTATTCTCTGGGCTGCTAAAACAAAGTGCCACAGACCAGGCAGTTTACACAATAGACATTTCCTTTCATCATAGTGCTGGAGGCTACAAGTCTGAATGAAGGGGTCCTCAGAAGGAGGATTTCTTTTGAGGCCTTGCTCCTTGGCTTGTGAATGACCCTCTTCTCCCTGTGACTTCACATCATCTTTCCTGTGTATGTCTGTGTCCTAACCTCCTCTTCTTATAAGGACACCAGTCATATTGGATTAGGACCTCATTTTGCCTTAATTACTTCTCTAAAGATCTACCTCCAAATACGGTCATAATTCTGGGGTGCTGGGGTTAGAACTTTGACATATAAATTCATGGGAGACACAACTCAGCCCAGAACTGATAAGAAGTGTTGGGTGGACTGGTTACTATATTAAATAGGGAGTCAGAGATGGTGTTGCTGAAGAAATGACATCTGAGCAGAGACTTTAGGAGGTGATGTAGTAGCCATATGGTATAGGAAAGAGTGTTCCAGGCAGCAGGAACAGTATGTGCAAGAGTCCTGAGGCAAGGTCATGTGTGAATTGCTCAAAGAACAAGAAGGAGCCCAGGGTATCTATGAGTGACCAAGGAAGAGAATAGAGGAGATGACAGTGACTGCACAGGAACTAAAGGACCACGGGGAAAACTTTTCTTGGTTCTCCTTAGAATGAGACAGTTCATAGCTTTTGAAATGCACACCTCACCTGGCAGCATATTTTTAATCCCAAACTGATTTTCCCTCCTATCATTAGCCTCTTTGTGTTTGTTCAAGAAAAGCAAACCCACTGGAAGGCCAACATGAATGAAATAGAATTAGGAGATTAAACCTCATACAAATATTGCATAAGTCATCTCAACACCCGCAAGTGTAAGGAGATGGGTGCAGAGAACGAGGCCGCTACCAGGTTGCAAATAAAAAAAAAATGGGTGTGGGAATAGAGGTTTAGCAACCTCCTGACTGTTTCCTCTCTCCCTGCTAGAGGCATTAGCAGACATGATAGTTCTCCCAGCCTCCCTTAAGTAGATAGATAACTTGATACATTTTCTTTCCAAATATTGTAACTAATGGAGTTTAACAGATCTATCCTCCCTGATGCCATTTACTCCCCTGAAACCTTACTCATAATCACCTACTATCCCTGTGTTTATAAAGTCTGTGTTTTTCCAAATATATTCCTCTTACATAGAAAAAAATTCTGTTATTCCTTCTATAAGCACTTACACATGGAGGGCATTTTGTTTCCCATTTTACAGCAATGGAACTAAGGACAGAAGGCAGTTAGTGTAGCATTTCTACCTCCAGGAAGGAGTCATCCCTCCCCTGCCAAAACCCCAGAGACCAGACACAGAGAAACACCTTGATGGAAAAAGATTCAGGCACCGACAGAAACGGTATTTGTACCTGGGAAGGTGGGAAGAGGAGGAGAAAAGACGAGAGCGAAGGCACACACCCAAAGTGACGTCTTCTGAGACATCCACAAGCTCCTCCCGAGAAAGGAGGTTCCATCCCCACCCCTGCCATACAGTGCATGGTGCCTAGTCTCCCATCTCATTACAGGACCCCGATTTACCCTGACGACCAAACCAGAAGTTATCACTCAGAGTTCCTCACTTTCTTTCACTCCCTGAGTCAAATCTATCAGCAAGTCCCATCCACTCTCCTCCAAAACATATCCTGCATCCCATCACCTCCCACCACCGCACGGCTGCCCTCCTCGCTCACCTGGTCTCAGGCAGTCTCCTCTCCTGGGTCAGTCAGCTTCCCCAAGCCCCAATCTCAACCTGCATTCTGTTCCTCTCTGAAACATCTTCCACTTTATAATAATAAAAGCCACACCCTACAGGGCTGCCCCATCTCTCTCATCTCATCCCCACCCTTCTCCTGTTGTCCTCTAAGCCAGGGGTCCCCAAACTTTTTACACAGGAGGCCAGTTCACTGTCCCTCAGACCGTTGGAGGGCCGGACTATAAAAAAAACTATGAACAAATCCCTATGCACACTGCACATATCTTATTTTAAAGTAAAAAACAAAACGGGAACAAATACAATATTTAAAATAAAAAACAAGTAAATTTAAATCAAGAAACTGACCAGAATTTCAATGGGAACTATGGGCCTGCTTTTGGCTAATGAGATGGTCAATGTGCTCCTCTCACTGACCACCAGTGAAAGAGGTGCCCCTTCCAGAAGTGCAGCGGGGGCCGGATAAATGGCCTCAGGGGGCCGCATGTGGCCCGCGGGCCATAGTTTGGGGACCCCTGCTCTAAGCTCTGGACTCAATGGCCTCCTCATATTCCTGGTCTCTGCTGAGTTCACTCAACCTTTGTACCTGCTGTTCCTTTTTCCTAGAATGCTGGTCCTCATCTCCAGTGGGTCAGTCCCTCTCATCATTCAGGGCTGTAGTTAGGTGCAGGCACTCCCATCATGTCCTGCACTGAAGTCTCTCTCTGGGAATAGTACTTATGTGTGGGCTTCAGTAACATCTGCCTCCACATGATGTCAGCACCACATGATAAGGATCTTCTGTCTTCTTTGCCACTGTGTCCCTGACAACTTAAGTATTTCTTACATGAATGAATGAATGAATGAATGAATGAATGAATGAATGAATGAATGAATGAATAGCAATAGGAATGGGTCTACCCAGGAAATCATCATCAAGTCCATTGCAAACTGCTGCCTGAGGTCTAGGACTTCTGCTAAGTAGGGAAGGGATGAAGTGTGGTGGGAAGGAAGATGTATTCTGGTGCCAGGTCTGACCTCAGCACACAATCAGCTAGCTGTGTGGTTCCCAGCAAAGTACTTAACCCTCAGCCCTGGCCGGTTGGCTCAGCGGTAGAGCGGCGGCCTGGCGTGCGGGGGACCCGGGTTCGATTCCCAGCCAGGGCACATAGGAGAAGCGCCCATTTGCTTCTCCACCCCCCACCCCCTCCTTCCTCTCTGTCTCTCTCTTCCCCTCCCTCAGCCAAGGCTCCATTGGAGCAAAGATGGCCCGGGCGCTGGGGATGGCTCCTTGGCCTCTGCCCCAGGCGCTAGAGTGGCTCTGGTCGTGGCAGAGCGACGCCCCGGAGGGGCAGAGCATCGCCCCCTGGTGGGCAGAGCGTCGCCCCTAGTGGGCGTGCCGGGTGGATCCCGGTCAGGCGCATGCGGGAGTCTGTCTGGTTGTCTCTCCCCGTTTCCAGCTTCAGAAAAATACAAAAAAAAAAAAAAAAAAAAAAAGTACTTAACCCTCTGAGTCTTCTGTACAATGATATCATCGTGGTGGGTCGGTCAGCTCTCCAGTGACAAGGCAGCACCTTGAGCACAGGACGGGGCCAAGGAAAGTGTTTGGTCAACACTAGCTCTTGTGTTGACATTTCAGCTGGTGGGCGGAGCCTGGTGGCCATGGGAAGAGGGGACAGCTGCTCTAACAACCCCGTCAATTACGCTCTGCAGAGCCCTCACCAAGAGTTCCACCGTAACTCCAGCTGTCCTGTGTGTACACATGAGAAACAAAGCTGGCCAACAGGAGCTTCCCAGCTGGGTATCCCTCTTTGGCACCTGCCAGGCCCCATGACCAGGTGTGCTGTTCTCTCTCTCTGTCCAACCATAACACAGAGGACACGGCAAAGCACATGGGGTCAGCTTCTCCTAAAAACAGCCAGGTTCCATGAACATACAGTTCCAAGAGAAGGCAGTGAAGGAAAGCAAATAGAAGAGAACACGTGGCATTAAGCCTGAGGCCACAGAAAGCCTTTTATTTAATGCAATAAGAACAGAACTCTCCAGAAGCACCAGGTGTTGCTTGTATCTGCCACTTTCCCGAATCCAAACTGAAGTCACACCTGAGATGGGGGCTGACCCCCAACTCCATGCCTATACCAGCCTGAGTTGCCATGGCAACCACATGGTGCCTGCAGGTGCTCCGGATTAATACGGGCTGGTTCAGGAGCCACAGGAGAGGAGCAGGGAGGGAAAGGCTGCAAGGAAACCTGGGGGCCTTCTGTGACTCACCTCATGTGGATGGGGGACCAGACTTCCCCACCCACAGATAGAACAAATGCTAATAACTGGAAAAGCAGCTTTTTCTAGGGTAAAAACCAGTAAAAAGATATGGCACTTAGCAAAAAATATAAAAGAGGAAAAACATTCTCTAAATCTTTGAAAGCTCATTATACACATTAGAAAGGCACATGACACCTGGCCTGAACTGGCACAGTGCAGAGGGCCCCGACCTGGAACGCTGAGGTCTCTGGTCCGAAACCTTGGGCTTGCCCGGTCAAAGCCCATACAACAAGCAAGCGATGAACAACTAAAATGAAGCAACTGTAGGTTGATACTTCTTGCACTCTCCACCTCTCCGTAAAATTAATAAATAAAAAATCTTTAAAAAAGGAAAAAAAAGACACGTGATGCTCCTAAGGAGTGGATGAGGACTCAGAAATATCCATGAAGTCCTTCAGCCAGGATATAAAATTAAAGCCGGGCAAGGGCATGTCACCCAACAAGCCTTCAGTTTATTCACTGGGGTAGGAGGATGTCTTTTTCCTCCTGTCTGAGAGAAAAATTTAAAAAACTAAAATTGGCCGGGTAGTTTCACTCTGGAGTTCAAGTAGCCACAAAAAGCTATGTTCGTAAAGCTCTATTTATAGTAGCTCAAAACAGAAAACAACCCAAAGGTCCATCAACAAGAAAATAGACAAACAAGTTGTGGTTCATCCAAAAGACGGAATAGTGCACGACAATAAAAAAGAATGTGCTATCGGCAACAATGTGGATGGATCTCACAGACACAGAGCCAGGACCCACTGTGCGATTCCACTGATAAAAAGTTCAAAAACAGACAAAACTAATCTACGGTGAAAAGAGTCAGAATACTGTTGGCCTTGAGGGCAGAGAGTTGTTCACTGGATGAAACACAAGGGAGCCAGCTGGTAGGATCACCAGATCAAATACAGGACATCAGATTGCATGGGATAAACTTATACTAAAAGGCTATTCATTGTGTACCTGAAACTCAAATTTAACTGGATATTCTCTATTTATTTTTATTTGCTTAACCTGGCAACCCACCAGGGGGATGAGTCCCTGACACCTTAAGTATTTCTAGCATGAATGAAAGACTCTTGACCTGGTGATGGACACAGTATATATACATATGTAAAACTTCATTGAAGCATTTTTCTGCATGTTTATTACATCACAGAAAATATTTTTAAAGCTAAAATAATCATACCAAATTCATTTAAAAGAAATTGAATATGTCCTTCCTCCCTACAGCCAAGTTTTGAGTTGCGAAAAAAAGGAAATATAAGCCAGGTCTCCCCATATAAACACAACTCCCAGAGGAAGTGAGAGATCTACTTCCTCAAGGTAAAGGGGAGATTGAGGTCAGAGAGGTGCAGAGGCTGGGCCAAGCTCCCTGCCTGGAGCAGGCAGGTCAAGGGTCTGGACCCGGGATTTTTGGGAGTCCCGAGGCCTCTCTCTGAGGTCCAACCTAGAGTCAGACAATGATCATTTTTCTGGCCAGACTCGCTTCTGCCGAGACATAGAGTATCTGTGGTGGGCAGGATTTTGTCCCCTGTGATCTTGGCACCTGACCGTGTTACATTACATAGCAAAAAGGACTGTGCCACTGAAATTAGATTACATTTTTTGAGAGAGAGAGAGAGAAAGAGAGAGAGAGAAAAGAAGGGAGAGAGAAGCATCAACTCGTTGTTCCACTTTAGTTGTGCAATTGATTGCTTCTTATACGTGCCCTGACTAGGACATGAACTGGTGACTTCAGGGGTTAACCCAGCAACCCTGGGATTGAGCTGGCCACCCCAGGCTCGAACCAGCAACCTAGGCACTCTAGGATGGCATTCTATCCATTGCACCACTGTCCAGGGCAGGTTACGTATGTTAAGATAGAGAGATTATCCTGGATTATCTTGCTAGTTTTGAGATGAAGAAACCACAAGCCAAAGAGTGCTGGCAGCTTTTAGAAGCTGAGAACCACCTCCAGCTGATAGCCAGCAAGAAAACAGGATGAGTGTGTCTAGCAATAGCATGAAACCAAATTATGTCAACAGCTTGAGTGAACAAGAACACGGGTTCTCCTAAAGCCTCCATAAAGGCACACAGACCACTAACATCTGGACTGCAGCGCAGCCAAGACTATCAGACTTCCAACCTATGGAAACTATGGAATAATAAATGAGTGCCATTGTTAAACCATTTATTTTGTAATAATTTGGTATGGCAGCAGTAGAAAAACAAATATACAATCCTTTACATGTAGAATAGTTTTTTACAAGCATGGAATTTGTGAAATTACATATGTATATAAACATAAACATATGTAAATAAATATATGTACATAAAAGTCTGTGACTCTTTTTGCATTGAATAATATATCTTAAACAACATTTCACACTAATTCTTATAATATTTTCTAATGATTCTATAGAATTTACCTGGCCTAGACATTTGGGTCTTCTTTATTTTTGGCTACTCTTCAAAATGTTGCATCCAAAAAAAAAAAAAAAAAAATGGCCTGACCTGTGGTGGCGCAGTGGATAAAGCGTCGACCTGGAATGCTGAGGTCACCAGTTCAAAACCCTGGGATTACCTGGTCAAGGCACATATGGGAGTTGATGCTTCCTGCTCCTCCCCTCTTCTCTCTCTCTCTCTCTCTCTCTCTCTCTCCTCTCTAAAATGAATAAATAAAGTCTTAAAAAATATTTTTTTTAAAAATGTTGCATCCACCATGTTATATATAGATTTCCATGAATTGTCACAAGTATTCTTATAGAATGACTTCCTAGAAGCAAAACTGCTGTGTCAAAGAGTGTGAACTTTTTAAAGTGTGACAGGTAGCGCCACTGAAATCAAGGCCACCCCCTGGTGCATACAGAGTAGTCAGCGACTAAACTCCCAGCTCCTCTTGGTTTGGTGCAGCCATGTGACTCACTCTCACCCACAGATATGAGCGGAAGTAAAGAGTGTCACCCCTAGGTCAAAGCTGGAAGGAGCAAGCCTGGCCTCAACACATTCTCTTTCTCCTCTGTGAACTAGACTTGAAAGACACTAAGTCCATGAAATCATGAGAGTCTGGATCCTTGAATCACTATGCAGAAGAAGAAAGCTATCTGCTGACCAGAAACACACCCCCAGGGTTATCAGGTCAGTTAGAAACATATTTCTGCTGTGCTCAACCGTTTTTCTAATTGGGGGCCTATTTGTTTCAGCAGCCTTCCTGCCTTAGTCAGCTCAGAATACCATAGACTGAGTGGCTTAAACAGCAGACATTTATTTTCTCACAGTTCTAGAAGCTGGATGTCTGAGACCAAGGACCAGCATGCTCAGTTGCTAGTAAAGTTTCTCTTCCTGTCTTGCTATGTTCTCATGTGGAGAAAATAGAAAGAAGAAAAGTTCTCTGGTGTTTCTTCTTATAAAGGCACTAATCCCATCATGAGGACCCTACCTTCATCTAACCCTGATGATCTCCCATCTCCAAAGACCTCTGCATTGGGGGTTAGGGCTTCACCATATGGATTCAGGGGCACACGATTCAATTCATAGCAATTCCCTAAATAATACATTGCTTGACGGAAGCAACACTGGTTTCATTTAATAAATGTTTTCCTTGTATTTTAAAAGCTTAGCATTCAAGGGGTATAGACACAGGGGCAAAGCCCTGGTGAGAACACAAAATTGTTCGTTAAAGAGAGCTAAGAGACAGCATCTCTACATGAAATCATTTCCTCTCTCCCCTTCTCTCCTGTTCTCTCTTGGCTTTTATTCTTCTTCCAGTTGTTGTTGGAGCTTCTCTTGGGTTGTTTCACTCCGTCCTGCCTTGCTCTATGTGCTAAGATCTCAGTCAATGAAGTATCTTAATCTAGCCCTGGGCAAACGAAGGTTGCTAAAAACCCCTGAAAATGGCATCCTCTACTGAATTATATGCTGAAGAGTGTGAAATTCAACAGACTGTGGATTCTAACAGCTGAGAGGAAGATAACTTAAATGTCATTCACCAGCCTTCAAATGTATCTGTCACCTTCCAGGTGATGTTTTATTTGGCTGATAGCAAAAGTGATTTCCGGGCCCTGAACAACCTCCAGAGCTGGTAACCAGATCTGGAGTGAGTGTTATAACTCCACCTAGAAATAAAAGCTCATCACAGGGAGCAATAAAAGCAAAAATCAACAAGTAGAACAATCAATTAAAGACACTCTGGTACAGCAAAGAAAACCATCAGGAAAATGAAAAGGCAACCTACAGAGTGGGAGAAAATAGATGCAAATTATATATGGGATAAAGGATTAGTATCCAAAATATATACAGAACTCATATAATTCAATAGCAAAAAACAAACAAATAATCCACCCAATTAATGGGCAGGGAACATTTTTCCAAAGAAGACATCCAAATGGCCACCAGGTACATGATAAGGTATTCAATATCACTAATTATCAAGGAAATGCTAATCAAAACCACAATGAAATACTACCTCACACTTGTTACAATGCATATCATCAAGAAGATAAGAGATTCTAAGTGCTGGTGAAGGAGGATATGGAGAAAAGGGACCTTGTGCACTGCTGGTGGGGATATAAATTGATGACAGGGAAACAATCCAAGTGTTCATTGATAAATGATTGAACAAATAAAATGAGTATTTCCATATAATAGAATAGTATTTGGCCTTAAAAAGGAAGGAAATTCCTTTTTTTTTTTTTTTTTTTTTTTTTTTTGACAGAGACAGAGAGTCAGAGAGAGGGGGACAGATAGGGACAGACAGACAGGAAGGGAGAGAGATGAGAAGTATCAATTCTTTGTTGCAGCTCCATAGTTGTTCATTGATTGCTTTCTCATATGTGCCTTGACTGGGGGGCTACAGCAGAGTGAGTGACCCCTTGCTCAAGCCAGCGACCTTGGGATCATGTCTATGATCCCATGCTTAGGCCAGCGACCCCACGCTCAAGCTGGTGAGCCCGCACTCAAGCTGGTGAGCCCGCACTCAAGCCGGTGACCTCGGGGTCTCTAACCTGGGTCTTCTGCATCCCAGCCTGACGCTCTATCCACTGTGCCACCCCCTGGTCTGCAGGAAGGAAATTCTGACACCTACTACAGCATAGATGAACCTTCAGGACATTATGCTCTGAATAAACCAGATATAAAAGAATAAATACTGTGTGATTCCACTTACATGAAGTCCCTAGAGGAGTCAGACCCATAGAGACAGGAGGTAAACTAGTGGGTGCCAGAGGCTGGTGGTGGGTGGGGAGTGAGTGTTTAATGGGGACAGAGCTTCAGTTTGGGAAAATAATCAAGTTCTGGAGATGGGTGATGCTGAAGGTGATGGGCGCTATAATATGAGTATACTAATGTCGCTGAAAAATGGTGAAAAGAGTAAATTTTTTTAAGTTTAAAAAAACTTCAACAGATGATATAAAAACATCTACCCGTCTCCCTGAAGGTATTGAAATACCTGTAGTAGCCCCAGCATGTCAGCCTCTTGCCTCACAGCCTCAGACAGCCTTTTACTGAGGGCACCAAAAAGCAGGTGTAGACATATACAAGGCCTTCAGGCTGACTCACAGCACAACACAAAACCACCCTGTCTCAGGCAGTGTGGACTCACCTTCCACCCCACCTTTGCAGAGGGAAGCTAAGAGCAAGGTGACATGAAAAATAAAGCCAGGGCCAACAAGAACTCTCATCACTTGGGGCAAAATTCAGAATTGCCCCACATACATGAGAACAGAGCTAAAAAAACATGGCAGGCAGATGGGAAAGTCTGAAGCTGAGGCTGAGACCAGCAAGCCAGCACAGACCCGAGTGCGGCTGTGAGGATCCAGTGCCCCATGAGAAGAAGAGGTGTCATGGATGGTCTCATTTGTCATTTGCCTTCTCCCTTGCTGGCCAGTCACAGCACAGCAACACACATGCTCCCTCCCACCTGCATGGACACAGGGCCTGGGATGCTAGATGGTTTTCACTGGTAGCCCCAGGGGAGACCCTAGATGCAGGGTGTTGGGCAGGTTCTAAACGAGCCACTGAATGTTACGCTGAATTCTTTCTCCCAACCTCAGTTCATGGATCCGTGATCTTCCCCATCACACATTTATTTATTCATTCATTCAATCACTTATCCAGCAATATTTATTGAGCACCTACTATGTGCCAGGCACTGTTTTAGGCACTGTTTAAACAAGGACAAAGGTTCCTGCACTCATAGAGCTGCCATTCCAGTGGGGGAGACAGACAAGAAACAAGATAAACAGTTAATAAATAAAAAAACAAATAAAAGATGTAGACTGTCACATGTAGAAAAGAAAATGGAAGGGGGAAGAAAGAAGGGGAAGTGGATAGTCATTTAGAGAAGGTGGCCAGAAAAAACCCTTGGGAGAGAGAAACACTGGAGTAAAGACCCGAAAGAGATGAGGGAGGAGTCATGAGGGTTTCTGGGGGAAGAGTGGTCCAGGCAGAGAGAACTGCTTGTGCAAAGGCCCCAGAGCAGAAATGTGCTTGGTGTGTTTCGGGAACAGCACGGAGGCCTGTGTGGCTGGAGTGGAGTGAATGATGGGACTAATAGGAGAAGGTGACAGGGAGGTAACCGGGACTGATGGTGCAGGGCCTTGGGGACCTCAGAAGGACTTTGGTTTTTGCTCAGAGTGAGGTGGGCACCATGGAAAATTCTAAGCAAAGGAGGGATGTGACCTAACACAGGTGTTCACAGGTACCCTGTAGTGGTCAAATTTGCAAGAAACCCAAAATGCAGATGAATTGATCATCCAACCATCGTGGGGCTCTTCTCTGTCCTGTTCACCCCACATTCTACTTATCATCAGGGCTGTTGATCTTACCTACTTACTCTCTCTCCCACTTGCCCTGGTTCAGGCCCTCATTTGCCCCATCCAGATGGACAGTAGCATTTCCTCCATGTTCATCCCTCTTGGAGTCTTTCCTCCATCCAATTCATCATGAACTATCAGATTAGCCATTGGCCAATCCCAGAGGATTCTCCACTCCCAATCCTGAAACCATCCCTGACTTCCACACCTCTTTGCCTCCACCCTGTATGCCCTTTCATCCCCCCACCCCAAAATCTAGCATAAAAGATGTTTCTGCTATGAAGCGCCCAAGAGAGTTCTGCCAGTGCCTACACCTATCGCCTGCCCACATCTGCCTATGGCTCCTTGCCTCTAGCACCTGCCACTCTCTGCATAGGCTCATACTGGCAACAAGAGCAAGGGACAGGCCAGAGGCTCTGGGGAGTCAATGCCCTTGGAAGATCCCTCAAATAACAGCTGATGGGAATTGGTGAAGAAATGCCTCCAGCTTGGCAGCCAGATGATATTAAAACATCTACCCATCTCCCTGAAGGTATTGAAATACCCATAGTAGCCCCAGCATGTCAGCCTCTTGCCTCACAGCTTCAGACAGCCATTTATCGAGGGCACCAAAAAGCAGGTGTGGACATATTGATCTTGCTTGGGCTCAGACCCTAGATCTGCCACCTCCTGCTGTGTGACCTTGGGCAAATCATTTCTCCTCTTTAGGCTGCAGTTTCCTCACCTTGGGTTGAAAGAAATTTTAGTGATTTTTTTGCCAGAAAGAAATTATTGAATACCAAAAGTAAGAACCAATTCAGAAAAAAGTGAGTAGCCCTGGAGTCCGGTCCTAAAAAATATTTGGGGACCAAAGATCCCTATACTTTGTTCTTGGTCACTAAGAATTAATGTGTGAAGTATGTCTGTAATATGGTTCTATTTCTCATATATGACCTGTATAATTTAGGGGAGGGATGGGTAAGACATGTGGAAGAAGGAAAGGAAAGAAATGTAAACTACAGAAGTAATCAGAAGTCAAAGAAGCCAGACACAAAGGCTACCCATTGTATGGTTCCCTGTGTATGAAATATGGAGAGCAGGCAAATTCAGAGAGACAGAGGTGGATTGGTGGTTGCCAGGGGCTGGGGGAAGGGAAACAGGGAGTGAATGGGGTCTCCTTTCCAGGTGATGGAAGTTTTCTGGAATTAAATAGATTTGATGGTTCTATACCATTATGAGTGTACTAAAGTGCTATTGAACTATTCACTTTAAAATGGCTAAAATAGCCTGACCTGTGGTGGTGCAGTGGATAAAGCGTCGACCTGGAAATGCTGAGGTCGCCGGTTCAAAACCCTGGGCTTGCCTGGTCAAGGCACATATGGGAGTTGATGCTTCCAGCTCCTCCCCCCTTCTCTCTCCTCTCTCTCCCTCTCTTTCTCTCTCTCTCTCTCTCTCATCTCTAAAAATGAATAAATAAATTTTTAAAAATGGCTAAAATAGTAAAATTTCATTGGGTGTATTTTATAATTAAAAAAGAAAAGAAATTGGATATATACCCTTGCTCTGGAGAGTAATTTAAAAGTAGCCAAGCCCTGGCTGGGTAGCTCAGTTGAGAGCATTACCCCAACATGCCAAGGTTATGGGTTCAGTCCCTAGTCAGAACACATACAAGAATCAAACAATGAATGCATAAATAAGTGGAACAACAAATCAATATTTCTCTCTATATATCTCTCTCCCCTTCTCTCTCGTTAAAAATCAATTCTAAAAAAAATAATCAATATTTTTTTTTAGGTGAGAGGAGGAGAGATAGAAAGACAGACTCCCACAGCCTCATCTGGGGCTAATGCTGAAGTACAGAGTTATATTTAGCACCTGAGGCTGTCGCCCCAACAGAGCTATCCTCAGCACCCAGGGCCATGCTCGAACCAATTGAGCCACCAGCTGCAGGAGGGGAAGAGGGAGATAAGGGGGAGTGAACAAGGGGGGGGAAGCAGATGGTCAGTTCTCCTGTGTGCGCTGACCGGGAATTGAACCCAGAACATCTATACACCAGGCCAACTCTTTATCCACTGAGCCACTGGCCAGGGCCTTAAAAAAATCCATTAAAAAAATAAAAGTAGCCAATATATCAAAGTCTACTGTCCTTTTTCTTTATTTTAAAATTCAATGTGATTACATCCAGGGACATTTTAAAAATAGTGTATTTTAAAAATTTTTTAAAAAGAAACAAACAAAAGATGAATTTAAAAAGAAAGTCAATAAGCCTGACCAGACGGTGGAGCAGTGGATAGAGTGTCAGACTGGGATGCGGAGGACCCAGGTTTGAAAACCCAGGGTCGCCAGATTGAGTGGGGGCTCATCTAGTTTGAGCAAGGCTCACCAGCTTGGACCCAAGGTCGCTGGCTTGAGCAAGGGGTTACTCGGTCTGCTGTAGCCCCCCGGGTCAAGGCACATATGAGAAAGCAATCAATGAACAAGTAAAGTGCCGCAACAAAGTGTTGATGCTTCTCATCTCTCTCTTTCTGTCTGTCTGTCCCTATCTGTCCCTCTCTCTATCTCTGTCTCTGTCACACACAAAAAAAAAAGAAAAAGAAAGAAAGTTAATAAATTTGAAAAGAAAAACTTGCTTAGTTAACAAAAAAAAAAAGTAGCCAAGATTTAGTGAGTACTTGCTATGTACCCAGCACTGTGAATTTCTGGGCCAGACTTCCCAGAAATTCTACCACATAGGTGCCATGGTTAACCTGGTTGCCAGCCAGCAATACTGGGACCCAGGGACAGTCTCAGGGCTTCCTCAACTCTGACCAGCACAGGACTCACCACAGATCAATTTCAAATGCAGATTCTAACTCAGCAGAGCTGGACGGTGCCCAAGGCTGCATTCTCAGAAGACCCAGCTGGTCCAAGGTTTGCACTTGGAGGTGAGGGTCTGGGGATTCTGATGAGCTGACCCTCTCACTTGTTTCCTCCATCTGACAGGCTTGGCCTCGCCAGCAGGGGTAAGATATTTCCAAGAGCCTGTGCCTGTCTGTCACTGTGAAGACAGCAGGGTTGAAAGATACTGGAATAAAATCTCCCTTGCTTGCCCTCCGCTACTAAGGGCTGTCTGGCCCTATAGACAAACACTTTGAAAAGAATAATAAAATAAATAAATAAAACCCAGTACCAAGCATTTGATGGCCCAGAACTGCAGGTGGCATTACTTTGCAGGCCATCTGCCCAGTAATTTATTCAATGTCAAATCCACTCTTTGCCTCAGGAACCCTGGTCCAGATCTTTCTGCTTACTTTTGGGGGTGAGAGGCAGCATTGAATTAAAGCTTTCTTAACTAAAAGGGAGCTGGCACTTGCCCCCAGAATGACATCTTTATGCATCTCTGCAAATTCTTACTTCGTGAAGAGAAAAAGATTATCCACGGGAATAAAGTTAGCTACTGATCTGTCTGGAATTGGGAGCCTTCCTGCAGCCTGGGCTTGGGGTGTGGATGGGACTAGAGGCCATGGAGGGAGTGAAGGGCCAACATCAGCCACAGAACTGGAGACCCCACCTCACCTCACCCCACCCTCACAAGGGACCCAAGACTGTCTCCAAAAGAGTCTGCATGGGAAATGGCAAGGTGGCCCTGAGTTGTGAACTTTGAACAGAAAACTCGGACCCTGATGGATACTTAGTGGGGACCACACCCCACCCCACCTCATCTTTGGAGGTCAAGAAGGGCACAGGTATGAGCCTCCTTCTTGTGGGTTCAGCCACAGCAGAGGCCTCTGGGAAGGTGCACCGTGCTCCCCAATACATTCTATCCTAGCTCCTTCTCCTGTCCCGGTCTCTCAGAACCCCCCAAAGTAGGGACCCTGGAGAGAGGCAGGGGAGCCCAGACCACTCGCCTTCCGCTGCGCCCCCAGGGTTCCCACAGCACGTGTTCTGGGAGCCCTCAGTAGCAGAGCCGCTGAGAGGAGGAGAGATCTCCTGCCACCAATCTTTCTCACTCAAGAAACAAAAGCCACCTGGAGAGTGTCAACTCCACACTAAATAAAAGCAAAGGAGGGATGGTCTGGGGCTGTGTCAAGCGCTGCCCTTGCTTTGCTTGGGGCGCAAGGAGGGAAGAATGTTAAATATTAAACGGTTTCCTAAGACGATGTCATTCTTCTCAACAGCCTAACCCCCATCTGCCATTTCCCTTGTTCCCGGGCATTCACACTGCACTGAGCTCAGAGAACAAGGCCTGGCCACATCGGGCGTTGGGAACTTCTGTTTCACAGACCCTTTGCCGGAGACAATGAGGGTGCTGGAGGTCTGCATGCTTCCAGCCTGTCACTTCTCCGGCGTGTCTGATTCTCAGAGTAGGAAAAGCAGACTGTAGACTTGAATGAAGGGGGAAGGGGTGGCTAGGACATAAAAAAGTAATATTTGGCTTAGTTCTGACACCATCATCTGGAGAGAGGTCACCTGTCCAGGGCAGGTGGCAGAGACATCAAATCTACAAGGGGGCCAAGGGGAGTGGAAAGAAAATGGAATTTTAAGAAGGAAAGAACTACATGCCGGAAGTCAGGGGTTTACCTACCCCCATCCCTACCGCCAAGAGAAACTATTCAGAAAGAGAATGCGGTTTTTAAGACAGAAACAAGTGAAATCTAGAAATAAAGTGCACCCTCCCCCCCCCCCCCCCCCCCGCAAAGAAAAGCTACTCATAGTAAGCAGATGAGGCAAACCATGCGTTCCTACCTTTGCTCATGGAGGTAACGTTTCAGCAAGAAAATGAAGATCCAAACCCCGCAGGACCCAGCCCCCAGCCTCCAGAAGCCCGGCTCACTCACCTGTATCTCATGGGCTCCGGGACTCCCTGGTGTGGCTAATGCGCAGCGCAGCGGGTACTCCAGGTGCCCCGAGGGTCCCACCTTGTCAGCACCCAGAGGATCAAGCCGGCTGAAGCCCACGAATCCATTGCCCGCCCAATGCAAAGGAGAGAGAAGGGGGAATGCCAGAAGCAGCCGTGTTTGAGCTGAAGTCTCCCCACAAAGGCAGGAACCAAGCGGGGCTGCTGTGCCAGCTGCCAGGGGTTGGGGGCATGAGGGGTGTTCCTGGATGCTGGCAGAAGGGAGGGGAGGAAAAGCGGCTCAGAAGCTCCTGATCACCTCCAGCAATGTGCTGCACGGGGATCCAGCACGGGGAAACAAATCCAACCAAGGGTATGACCCTCCATTACTCCTCGGGAAAAAATCCATTTCTCCTTCTTCTCTATGCCCCTTAACACTGCCCCGTGACCTCCCAGCACTGGGCAGGACTCTCCTCCCTGGAAGGACGCTGTTATTCCCCACTCCACATCCTTTCAGACAGGTTTCTCTTAAGGAGCAGAGGAAACGCAGGAACACGTGGGCTCTCCCTGCTCCACCTTGGGGGTCTGCGGAGGGGGGCGAGGGGGGAGGGGCATGTATAACAGACTTGGCAGGGGGATGCAGTCATGCTTGTCATTTACTCCCCCACCACAACAACCACCAGATCTCAACCTAAATTATTGATGCCCTAACAAAAATGAAGCGATATTAGAGATCAGTTGCTAACACCCTCTGGGCGTTTCTATTCATTCTCAAAATAGCTTCCGCTCACCCCCACCCTCCTTCCTTAAGGCAGAGGGGTTGTAGTATTTGAACAGAAGGGTAGAGAAACGGAAAATCGAGTCGGTCAAAGCAAAAGGGCAGTTGATTAAAAGTTTGTTGGTTTGTCACTTGTGTATTAGGATCCCAAAACTCAAGTGTCCCGTGTCTTTTTTTTAAAGGGGTCTCCCTTTAAAAATGAGCTTCCTTTTTCTCTTTATAAGAGGTATCTAGAGCACTGAGAATTCCCGTATGTTTCTCAGGATGGAGATCAAGTAGGGGATCTACCTCATTGGGGAAAGAGCACTGTTTGTTTTTTTATTGAGATGTAATTGGCATATATCATTATATTAGTTTCAGGTGTACAACATAATGAGTCAATGTTTGTGTGTATTGCAAAATTATCACCACAGTAAGTCTAAGAAAGTGGCGTTGTTTAAATGGAGAATCAAACTTGGACTAAATGTTTGGAGATCTTAAGGAATTAGTGTTAATTTTATAAGGTCTATTAGTAGCATTTTGTGCTTTTTTAAAGTTCTTATCTGTTAGAGATGCATATTGAAGTATTTATGGTTGAGGTAATATAATGTTCCAGGAGACAACTAAAACATCCATCAACAGATGAATGGGCCCGCCCAGGCGGTGGCGCAGTGGATAGAGCATCAGACTGGGACGCAGAGGACCCAGGTTGAAACCCTGAGGTCACTGGCTTGAGCGCAGGCTCATCCGGCTTGAGCATGGGCTCACCAGCTTGAGCATGGGGTCGCTGGCTTGAGTGTGGGATCATAGACATTACCCCATGATCATTGGCTTGAGCCTAAAGGTTGCTAGCTTGAAGCCCAAGGTTGCTGGCTTGAGCCCAAGGTCACTGGCTTGAGCAAGGGGATCACCCGCTCTGCTGCAGCCCCCCTGGTCAAGGAACATATGAGAAAGCAATCAGTGAACAACTAAGGAGACTAAGGAGCCACAACTAAGAATTGATGCTTTTCATCTCTCTCCTTCCTGTTTCTGTCCTTATCTGTCCCTCTCTCTGTCTCTCTCTCTCTCTGTCTCTGTCACAAAAAAACAAACAAACAGATGAGTGGATAAATAAAATATGGTCCATCCAAAAAATGAGATATTATACAGTCATAAAGAGAAATGAAGTTCCGATATATACTACTACGTGGATGAACCTTAAAAGTATTACGGAAATGAAAGAAGCCAGACACAAAAGACTGTGTATGTATGAATCCATCGATATAAAATGTGCAGAGTAGGCAAATCCATACAGACAGGAAGCAGATTAGTGGTTCTTACAGGGAAAAGGGTGGGAAATGACTGCTAATGGGGATAAGGTCTCCTTTTGGGTGATGGAAATGTTCTGAAACTAAATAGAGCTGATGTTGCACAACATTGTGAATATACTAAAAAGGGGTTAATTTTATGTGATATGAATTTAATCTCAATTAAAAATAAAAAACATCCCTGGCTGGGTAGCTCAGTTGGTTAGAGCAACCATCCAGAGGTACCAAGGTTGTGGGTTTGATCCCCAGTCCAGGAATATGCAAGAGTCAACATCAATGCATGGAACAACAAATCGATGTTTCTCTCCCCCACCAAAATCAGTTTTAAAAAGAAGAAAGAAGCAACAAAAAAGAGAGGGAAAGGTAAAGGGAGCAGAATGTTGCTGATTGAGGAAGCTGGAAGATGGAGACCCAGGAGTCTACTGAGGTTTTTCATTGTATTCTTCTCTCTTCTTTGTGTATGCTTGAAATTTTCATTTTAAAGAAATGGGGTGGAGCCTGACCTGTGGTGGCACAGTGGATAAAGCGTCGACCTGGGAACACTGAGGTTGCTGGTTCAAAACCCTGCACTTGTCTGGTCAAGGCATATATGGGAGTTGATGCTTCCTGCTCCTCCCCCCCTTAATCTCTCTCTCTCTCTCTCTCTCTCTCTCTCTCTCTCTCCCTCCCTCCTCTCTAAAAATGAATAAATAAATAAAAATTTTAAAATTTTTAAAAAGAAATGGGGTGGGGTGAAAGAAGAAGAATGCAGGGGTTAAAGGGGCTTCTCTGTGGGTGAGTGAACTCCCAGTTCAGCACCTAGATGAGTCCCTGGCCTGCAAAGAAAAAGAAAGTAAAGGAACCAATCCCTGGAGTCCCATGGCCTGGGAGAGCAAACTGACCCCGCAGTGGGGATTTTGTGAGAATCAAAGCGATCATGTTGAAAGGGGCAGGGGAGAATATTTGATTCTATGTGTACTAATACCATTTCTGGGAACTAATCAAGGGGCTCTCTGTGGGGTGGGGGCCCTGCCTGAGGGGGCAAAGATAGAGGGGATTTTCCTGGCTTACCTTTTTTACATTTAAGGGTTTTTGAACCAGGTGAGTATAGTATACATTAAAATATTAAATTGAAATGTGAGATGGTGTATGTCAAGGATGGCACACTTTTTCTGTAAAGGGCCAGATAATAAGTATCTTAGGTTTGCCAGTAATATCAACTCAATGACATCCTCCCCTGTCTAGAAACCAAAAACGACATGCAATGAATAAGAATGGCTGGGTGCCAATAAAACTTTATTTATAAAAACTGAGGGACAAAGATAGAGGGGACTTTCCCTGGTTATTGGGTGAATATGGCTCCTGAGCTATAGTTTGCTGACTGCTGGTGTATGTCAATTACTCAGCATCTGCTACATATCAAATGCTTTTCTTAATTCTAGGCTCTGCCACTGGCAAGCTGCATGACCTTGGGCAAGTCACTGAAGCCTCCATCTCCTCTAGTTCAAAACGAGGAGGGTTTGTTTTGAAATGAGACATCTGATATTAAAGAGCATTGTGCTCTCTAAAATACATGCAATGTGAGATGTTATTATTGTTAGGCCAGGAGCCATAAATCTATGCAATTAGGATTGAATTTTCCTGTTTTTAAATCACATGATTTGTATGATTCACTTCACGAACATAAATAGCCACACTGTTTTCCTTAAAAGTCCTTTGAAAATATCCAAAAGTTCTTCTTTTTCCCTTATGTGAATGAGACCATCCTGAGTCAGCCACCTTTTAAACTCTTGGGTTTTTTGCAAGAGTTGGTAGCCATGAATAGCTTGAACAATTGGCCCCAATTACTCATTCCTCCCTGCCATGTTCTCCAAGCACAGACTTGAATCCTCATTCTGCTTCATGACAATGTGCAGGCTATTTCACCTCTCTGACCCTCAGTGGCCTCCTCAAGGAACTGCAATAACAAAAGCACCTACCAGAAAAAGTTACGGTGAAGAGTAAATCCAAAGTACAGACTGAGAATTTAACATCGGGCCAGGACACAGCAAGCACACACTGTCAGTTTCTGCTCTCATTGTTCTCATCTTCTTCTTGACTTCTTGGGAAAATCTAGAGCAGTAGTGAATGATTCAGGCCTTAGTGCCAGACAGCCTATGCTGAAACTCCTGTTCTAGTACTTTCTAGCTGGGTGCCTCAGCTTTCCATCTGCAGGGTGGGGATGACGATGATATTTACATTACAAGGTTTTTGGAAAGTTAATTCATGCAAAGCATTTGGAACAGTGCCTTACACATAGTGCTATATAAGTATTAGTTGTTATTGTTTCTATCCATCAGGGTCTATTTAGAAAACAGAGGGCATGCTCAAATTAGATTTGAGAAGCATTTAATAAAATATACTTACAACAAGAACATGGTCAGTGGAGTAATGCAGCATCACTGGGCTAACAACACCAGGGAGTTGCTCCCAGCCAGGCCCACAGGGCAGAAAGGGAGCTGTTTCCAGACCCTGGAGAAAGAGACAGAGCTCTGCAGAGAGCAGCCTGAAGCAGCAGTGGCCTTCAGTGGGTGGATCCACACAATCCATGGCAATCTGGAATAGAGAAAGCCAAGAAATAAGTCCCCCAACCGCAGTCTTCTTTTGTCTTTCCTCTGTGAGTTCCTCCCATTGGCTGATCTAACTGAAAGCCAGTTATGATAGTTAATTTTATGTGTCAACTTGACTGGGCCACACGGGGTGCCAGGTACTTGGTTAAACATTATTCTGAGTATGTCTGTGAAGATGTTTTAAAGTAGGGGTCCCCAAACTACGGGCCACATGCAGCCCCCTGAGGCCATTTATCCTGCCCCCGCCGCACTTCTGGAAGGGCACCTCTTTCATTGGTAGTCAGTGAGAGGAGCATAGTTCCCATTGAAATATTGGTCAGTTTGTTTATTTAAATTTACTTGTTCTTTATTTTAAATATTGTATTTGTTCCCGTTTTGTTTTTTTACTTTAAAATAAGATATGTGCAGTGTGCATAGGAATTTGTTCATAGTTTTTTTTATAGTCCGGCCCTCCAACGGTCTGAGGGACAGTGAACTGGCCCCCTGTGTAAAAAGTTGGGGGACCCTTGTTTTAAAGTAAGAGTAACCTTTAAATCAGTGGGCTTTGAGTAAGACAGATTGCCCTCCATTGTGTGGTGGGCCTTGTCCAATCAGTTGATGGGGGGGAGGGACAGCCTAAAACAAAAGCTTGAGCTTGCTAAGCCAGAGAGATTTTCTCCAAAAGAGGCCTTTGGACTTGGACTGGAACATCGGTTTTCCTGTCTTCAGGCGCAAATTGAAACATTGGCTCTTCCTGGGTTTCTCAAGCTTGCGAGGGTTCAGACTGGAAACTACAGCATCAGCATTCTCAGACCTCTAGTTTCCCAGCCCACCTTGGAAATTCTGGATTTGTCAGCTTCCATAATTGCATGAGCTAATTCCTCACAACAAATCTCTTTCTATATATGCACGTCCCATTGGTTGTTTCTCTGGAGAACACTGACTAATACACCAGGAGACAAGAGAGCTCAGTGATGTCATCCTTGTAGGTCAGTCTCCCAGGGCACAGAGCCAGATGGAGAAGGGGGGGGAGGGGCTGGATGACCAATGGGCTTTGCCCATTTTTCTTTAACCAGTCCTCAGTTGCCAGAAAATCATCAGTTACTGTCTGAATCCCTGCTCTCTGGATCATTTTTCTCAGCAGTCTGCTTGACCTGATTTTCTCTTCTCTGGCTACCAAAGGGAACAGATACAAAAGGGGAAAATAGATTCTCCCAGGAATTCCCAGTAAATCTTAAGGACTGTCCTACCTACACATTTACGTTTCTAGTGACATCTGTTTTTGAGACAGCTTGCCTAAGAGAAGAGGGCCATTATCACACTGTTTACATTCTCTCTATTACAACTCTCTTGCCCATAAGAGCAGACAGCTGGCTGAACTTATAATGACCTCCAGGGTGGCGGAGGTCTCTCTGAGCCCAACAGCTGATGCTGTACACACAGTGAGCCTCTGAGAAATATGACACCATCCACCATGTGTATAATGAACACCTTTGCCATCTGCCCAGAGAGAATTGCTGCTTTTATATGCTGGGCAAAGTCCAATTACATGGTAACAGCAAGGGACAGGCAATCAGGAGAGAGGAGAGCAAGAGACACAAACGTTAAAATGCCCTTGGTTCTTGCCTGTGTGAGCCAAATATTTAAACCAAGAAAAGACACACAGTGAAAGTACTCAGGCTCTGAAATCCAATCTGCGGTATTCAAACCTCAGCTTTGCCACTTCCTACTTCTGCTTTTTCTAAGTTACTGTTTTAGCATATTAGGGCAGCCAGAACAAAATACTGCAGACTGCATGGCTTAAACAATAGGGTGTATTTGCCCACAGTGCTGGAGGCTAGAAGTCCAAAATTAAGGTGTCAGCAGGGCTGGTTTCTTCTGAGAGCTTTGAGGGAAGTATCTGCTTCAGGCCTCTCTCCTTGGCTTGTAGACAGCAGTTGTTATGCTCACCAGATGTGCTTCCTACAAGCATGGCTGTGTCCAGATTTCCCCTTTTCTGAAGGCGTGGTCATTTGGATTAGAGCCCACCCTAATGATTTCACTACAGTTGACTTTTGGGCAACACAGATTTGAACCATCTGGGCTCACTTTTACTCTATTTATAAGTGGGCCTAACACAGTTCAAACTAGCATTGTTAAAGTTCAACAGTATTTTTGATCTGAGGTTGGGAATCTTCATATGCAAAGGGCTGACTTGCTCAAGAGCAGACAGCTGGCGGAACTTATAATGACCCCCACTTTTGGATGGGATCCAATGACCTGGGTTTTTTACTTTGCAGGTGGTAATCCCCTCATTGTTCAAAGGTCCATTGTAATTACATTTGCAATGATCTTATTTCCAAATAAGGTCACATTCTGAAATTATGACTTCAATATACTGTAAGTCCTATATTTGGAGATACTACATACTGAATGTTTATATCTCCCCAAAATTCATATGTTAAAATACTAACCCCCAATGAGATGGTATTAGGAGGTGGGGCCTTTCAGAGGTGATTTGGCCATGAGGGTGAAGCCTTCGTGAATGGGATTAGTGTCCTTATAAAAGAGACCCCAGATAGCTCCTTTGTCGCTCCTGCCATGTGAGGACACAGAAAAAGACACTGCCTATAAACCAGGAAATGAGTACTCACCAGACACTGGATATGTTGGTGCCTTGATCTTGGACTTCCAGTCTCCAGAACTGTGTGAAATGTAAATGGCTGTTGTTTATAAGCCACTCTACCTACAGTATTCTGTTATAGCAGCTTGAAGAGACTAAGACAGGGGAGACACACTATAGCCCACAACAATGAGTTCATCTGAATCTCAGTTTCTTCCTTATAAATTAAGTAAAGAATCTTGATTGGGCTAATCATCTGGATTAAATCAGTGGTCCCCAACCCTTTTTGGGCCACAGATCGGTTTAATGTCAGAAAATATTTTCTCGGACTGGCCTTTAGGGTGGGATGGAGAAATGGCGCCGTGAGGAGCGTGACCAACAAATCTCCCCAAAATTTCAACAAGGTCATCAACCAGAGACAGAAAAATCTATCCTTGGAGCGTCCGGGAGTTCTACACACTGAAGGCGAAGGTAGGATCGAGCGAAAAATTGACTAAATATATAATCAACCCTGAAGGGAATAAGTCGGACAAAGGAACACTGCCTTCCTCACTAACCTCAGCAAAGGCTGCTTTCACTTCAAACTGAGAGTCGAGGGGTGTTGGGCAGATAAAATATATTTTGCTCACTTTGTTAAAGATGGCGCTGCCCACGTGGAGGCCGTCACCCAGATGATATTAATGTGTGTTGGGAGCAGGCTGTGGGCAGGCAGAATCCTTGTAGCCTGGGGCTTGGTTTTGGGATTAAGCCTTTTCCACCCTTTTTGATGTGGGGTGTTGCAATCCCATCATGCCCCAGATAAGTGACTTTGTATTAGAGACTTCCCTATTTTGTATATTGGATTAAAGGTTTGGATTTCTACACTATAAAATAGGGGCAGAACAGGAGCTTGCGCTCTTGGTTCCTGAGATTATCATTAGAGGAGAGAGCAGAGAGGAGAGCAGAAAGAGGCCATGTGGCCAGGAGAAGCAGCCAAGATGGCGGAGTGTTGAGTGAGAAGTCAGTTAGTGCAGAGTTTATGCAGGGAGAAGGAAGGAGATGGGGAACAGAGGTGAATAAGTCTGGTGAGCTAGAAACCTTTGATTCTAGGAAACTCGGATAAGCCAGTAGCTTTGTGAGCACTGAATGTGAGTGGGTTTTGGAGCCCAGTGTGTGTTTTTACTTGCCCGCCGGGTGCAAGCTAGAATTAAATATAATGGCCCATCAGTTATTGGCTCCGTTGTTTCTTTACCGACTGTCCAAATCCAATGCGAGCCTGCATGGGCTGGGCTGCTTTGATAGTGGCAGCCCTGGCCACTGGCTTTATAGGGGGCCTAAGGGTGTGGAGGAAGCTAGGCTGTGGTACAGACGTTCATTCAAGCCAAGGAAAGAGTGTGCCTGTGGTGGGTCAGCCCACGCGAGCAAATGCCTGCGCCCCATGAGCAGCAGCTGCCAGCGGCACATGGGGAGTGCGCCAAAGCGAACTTCCCTACACCCAAGCTTCTCTAGGTGGGCGGGGTGCCTCACCCAGCCATTCAAGCTAACAATCAAGCATAGAGGGAGGGGCATGCGGGCAGCTTGCAGTCCTTTCTGGAGCAGATCGGCGGATCCAATCGCTGAAATTAGCTTAACCCACAGTCTGCTCACCTCCCAACTGACCTACGTGGCTCTAACTGACAAGATCTCTCTCAGTTCAGCGATCCAAGACAAGAGGCATGATATTTTTTAGTGCCTCTTGCTAAAGGGGTGGGGGAAACTTCTGATTGACAGAGCTTTCATACTCAGGGATATACGCTAAAAAGAGGGACTGGGCAGATGTTAAGACCTCCTGTATTGTAGGCAGCGACTAGGGCATCTTCTTCCCAGCCAAAACAGGTTACAAAGTGCGGAAAGCCTGGGGAGAGTGGTCCCACAGAGTGCTAGGTGTGCTGAACAGTCCTGGAGGCTCATAGAAAGTCACCTTGAGACAAATTGGCTCCCAGCCCCGCCTGATTACGCTGGCAGCTCTGACTGCCAGAACCTTACCCAGAGCCCTGCGTTGAGTGGGGATGGAGTGGGGATTTGCCAGCTCTTTGAGTCTCTTACTCCCCAGGCAGAGGCAGCAGCAGACCTCATAGCTGGATCATCAGGCTGCTAATTCAGGAAGGAGAGACTAGGAGAGAGGCTGCGGGAAAACGAACTCTCTCATTGTCAGAGCCTGCAAACACTAACAAGCCTTGACTACCAACGAGATTGAAGCCTAATATATGACATCACCATAGAGTCTCATTAACTGCAAATCTCTACCTAAGGGTGCCACAGGGGCAGAGCCTGGGGTACAGAGTCACCGACCAGAAAGAGGGAGAGGAAAGAAAAAGGAAGAAGTTAACCTCTCAAAATCAAGAAAAATCCACAGACTTTATAACTTGTTTCACTATTTTTTTGTTTCTTTCATCTTCTTGCCTTTATTATTATTATTTCTATTTCCTCCACCTTGGTCCTTTTATCTCTGCCCATCTTATTCTTTCCTCTTCTTGAACTACACTACCCATAAGTGTTTCATTTTATTTCTTTTCTTCTTCCTTACTCTCCATGAGGGTTACACTCCAAAACCCTTAACTCTCTCTCTCTCTCTTTTTGTTTTTTTTCTTCTTTTCCTTTTCCCCTTTTCCTTATTTCTCCCTCTCTATTAGTTTCTTCTTTTCTCCTTTTACTTTTCCTCTCATTCAATCCTCAATCACGAACAAATTATTTAATTTGGGACTCAAGTTTGTTTGTTTTTTGTGGCATTTTGGGTGCTTTTTACTTCGCTTTTTAACTCATTAGCATTCCTCCCAACCCAGGATCTCCATTCTATTTAGTTCTTGCTCCACTTAATACAATAGTTTTTTTTCCTTTTTCTTGTTTCCCTCTTATCCTTCTCATTATATCTCTTAGTTGACCATCACTTACAAGCAAACCATTTTATACTTGACCCAAATTTTTTCCTTTTTTGCATTTTGTGGGTCCCTACTTCCTTTTTTGCCCCTTTAACACTTCCACCCAACTCAGGCCCTCCATTATATGCAGTTTTTGTTCCATTTAGCATAATATAATTCACAGTTCATCACGATATTTTCCTAAGGAGGAGGGGAGAGGAGGGGAAGAGAAGAAAGAAAAGGGGGGAAAAATAATAAATTATTATTGGGGGTTTTTTTCAATTTTTTTTTCCTTTTTATTCTTTATTAATTCTCATTAGTGCTATCAACAAGACCACCTTCAGATGCCATTAAGAAAAAGGAAATCGAATATCAGGGATACAAAAGATAGAGAAGTAGCACAGATAGATGTAGAAAAATCTATGGAGAAAAAATTTAATATATTGGAAACCTTGGAGCTAAATTACAGAGAATGTAAAATAGAAATCCTAAAAATACTCAGAGATATACAAGAAAACACAGAAAGGCAATTTAGGGAGCTCAGAAAACAACTCAATGAACACAAAGAATATATTACCAAGAAAATTGAAACTATAAAAACAAATCAGAGATAAAAAACTCAATTCATGAACTGAAAAATGAGGTAACAAGCTTAGCTAATAGAACAGGCCAGATAGAAGGTAGGATTAGTGACATAGAAGACAAGCAAATTCAGGCACAACAGAGAGAAGAGAGAGACTTAAAAATTAAAAAAAATGAGGCCCTGGCCGGTTGGCTCAGTGGTAGAGCGTCGGCCTGGCGTGCGGGGGACCTGGGTTCAATTCCCAGCCAGGGCACATAGGAGAGACGCCCATTTGCTTCTCCACCCCCCCCTCCTTCCTCTCTGTCTCTCTCTTCCCCTCCCGCAGCCAAGGCTCCATTGGAGCAAAGATGGCCCGGGCGCTGGGGATGGCTCCTTGGCCTCTGCCCCAGGCGCTGGAGTGGCTCTGGTCGCAGCAGAGCCATGCCCCGGAGGGGCAGAGCATCGCCCTCTGGTGGGCAGAGCATCGCCCCTGGTGGGCCTGCCGGATGGATCCCGGTCGGGCGCATGCGGGAGTCTGTCTGACTGTCTCTCCCCGTTTCCAGCTTCAGAAAAAAAAAAAAATTTAAAAAATTAGAAAGCCCTACAGGAATTGTCTGACTCCATCAAAAAGAAGAACATAAGAATAATAAGTATATCAGCAGGAGAAGAGAGAGAAAATGAAATGGAGAATATAATCAAACAAATAATAGATGAGAACTTTCCAAGCCTATGGAAAGAACTAAAGCCTCAAATTCAAGAAGGAAACAAAACACCAAGTTTTCTTAACCACAACAAACCCACTCCAAGGCACATTATAATGAAAATAGCACAAACCAATGACAAAGAAAAAATTCTCAAGGCAGCCAGGAAAAAGAAGAATACAACATATAAAGGAAGGCCTATTAGATTATCATCAGATTTCTCAGCAGAAACTCTACAAGCTAGAAGAGAGTGGACCCCAATATTTAAAGCCCTGAAAGAAAGGAACTTTCAGCTAAGAATATTATACCCATCAAATCTTTCCTTCAAATACGAAGGAGAAATAAAAACATTCACAAACACAGAAAAGATGAGGGAATTTATCATCAGAAAACTCCCACTCCAGGAAATACTAAAGGGGGTTTTCCAACCAGATTCAAAGAACAGAACAAAACAAAACCACAAGTAAAAGCTCCACCAAGAACACAATAAAAACCAAATTTAAACTGTGACAACAAAAGCAAAAAAAAGGGGAGAGGATGGAGATTAAAGGATGATGAAGTGCAGAAACATTCATAAGATAGGGTACTACAATGAATATGGTAGGTACCCTTTTCATTACTTAATGGTAACCACCCTTGAAAAAACCACCACAGAAGCACATGACTTAAAAAAGGTAGCAACAGAGGAAAGAAGTATGGAATACAAACAAACAAAAACAAATGATAGAAAAACAAAAGAGAAGAATCAAAAAAGATACAAAACTAACAGAAAGCAATTTATAAAATGGCAATAGGGAACCCACAAGTGTCAATAATTACACTAAATGTAAATGGATTAAACTCACCAATAAAAAGACACAGAGTAGCAGAATGGATTAAAAAAGAAAATCCAACTGTATGCTGCCTACAAGAAACACATCTAAACAACAAGGATAAAAACAAATTCAAAGTGAAAGGCTGGAAAACAATACTCCAAGCAAACAACACCCCCAAAAAAGCAGGTGTAGCAATACTCATACCTAATAATGCTGACTACAAGACAGAAAAAGTACTCAGAGACAAAAATGGTCATTTCATAATGGCTAAGGGGACACTAAATCAAGAAGACATAACAATCCTTAATATATATGCACCAAACCAAGGAGCACCAAAATATATAAGACAGCTACGTATTGACCTAAAACCAAAAACTGACAAAAATACAATCATACTTGGAGACCTCAATACACCGCTGACAGCTCTAGATCAACCATCCAAACAGAGAATCAATAAAGATATATTGGCCTTAAATGAAACACTAGAGCATCTGGATATGATAGACATCTACAGGACACTTCATCCCAAAGCGACAGAGTATACATTTTTTTCTAGTGCACATGGAACATTCTCAAGAATTGACCATATGTTGGGCCACAAAAATAACATCAGCAAATTCAGAAAAATCAAAATTGTACCAAGCATATTTTCTGATCATAAAGCCTTGAAACTAGAATTCAACTGCAAAAAAGAGGGAAAAAACCCACAAAAATATGGAAACTAAACAACATACTTTTAAAAAATGAATGAGTCAAAGAAGAAATAAGCACAGAGATCAAAAGATATATACAGACAAATGAAAATGATAATATGACATATCAGAATCTCTGGGATGCAGCAAAAGCAGTAATAAGAGGAAAGTTCATATCACTTCAGGCCTATATGAACAAACAAGAGAGAGCCCAAGTGAACAACTTAACTTCCCACCTTAAGGAACTAGAAAAAGAAGAACAACAACAACCCAAAACCAGCCAAAGGAAGGAAATAATAAAAATCAGAGCAGAAATAAAAGAAATAGAGAACAGAAAAACTATAGAAAAAATTAATAGAACAAGGAGCTGGTTCTTTGAAAAGATCAACAAAATTGACAAACACTTGGCAAGACTCACCAAGGAAAAAAGAGAAAGGACTCATATAAACAAAATCCAAAATAAAAGAGGAGAAATCACCACAGACATCATAGATATACAAAGAATTATTGTAGAATACTACAAAAAACTATATGCCACCAAATTCAACAATCTAGAAGAAATGGATAAATTCCTAGAACAATACAATCTTCCTAGACTGAGTCATGAAGAAGCAGAAAGCCTAAACAGACCAATTAGCAGGGAAGAAATAGAAAAAACTATTAAAAACCTCCCCAAAAATAAAAGTCCAGGCCCAGACGGTTATACTAGTGAATTCTATCAAACATTCAAAGAAGACTTGGTTCCTATTCTACTCAAAGTCTTCCAAAAAATTGAAGAAGAAGCAATACTTCCAAACACATTTTTTTTTTAATTTTTTATTTATTCATTTTTAGAGAGGAGAGGGACAGACAGAGAGAGAGGAGAGACAGACAGAAGGGGGGAGGAGCTGGAAGCATCAACTCCCATATGTGCCTTGACCAGGCAAGCCTAGGGTTTCGAACCGGCGACCTCAGCATTTCCAGGTCGACGCTTTATCCACTGCGCCACCACAGGTCAGGCCTCCAAACACATTTTATGAGGCCAACATAACCCTCATACCGAAACCGGGCAAGGACGGCACAAAAAAAGAAAACTACAGACCAATATCTCTAATGAATACAGATGCTAAAATACTAAACAAAATACTGGCAAATCGAATACAACAACATATTAAAAAAATAATACATCATGATCAAGTGGGATTCATCCCAGAATCTCAAGGATGGTTCAATATATGTAAAACGGTTAACATAATACACCTATCAACAAAACATAGAACAAAAACCACATGATCTTATTAATAGATGCAGAAAAGGCATTCGATAAAATACAACACAACTTTATGTTTAAGACATTCAACAAAATGGGTATAGAAGGAAAAGATCTCAACATGATAAAGGCCATATATGATAAACTATCAGCCAACATCATATTAAATGGCATAAAACTGAAGACTTTCCCCCTTAAATCAGGAACAAGACAGGGTTGTCCACTCTCTCCACTCTTATTTAACGTGGTGCCAGAAGTTCTGGCCAGAGCAATCAGACAAGAGAAAGAAATAAAAGGCATCCATATCGGAAAAGAAGTAAAGGTATCACTTTTTGCAGATGATATGATCCTGTACATCGAAAACCCCAAAGACTCCACAAAAAGATTACTAGAAACAATAAACCAATACAGTAAGGACGCAGGATACAAAATTAACATACAAAAGTCCATAGCCTTTCTATATGCCAACAATGAAATATTAGAAAACGAACTCAAAAAAATAATCCCCTTCACGATTGCAACAACAACAACAAAAAATACCTAGGAATAAACATAACAAAGAATGTAAAGGACCTATATAATGAAAACTACAAAGCATTGTTAAAGGAAATCGAAAAAGATACAATGAGATGGAAAAATATTCCTTGTTCTTGAATAGGAAGAATAAATATAATCAAAATGGCCATATTACCCAAAGCAATTTACAAATTTAATGCAATTCCCATCAAAATTCCTATGACATTATTTGAAGAAATGGAACAAGAAATCATCAGATTTATATGGAAGTATAAAAACCCCGAATAGCCAAAGCAATCCTAAGGAAAACAAATGAAACTGGGGCATTACAATACCTGACTTCAAACTATATTATAGGGCCATGACAATCAAAATAGCATTATATTGGCAGAAAAATAGACACTCAGACCAATGGAACAGAATAGAAAGTCCAGAAATAAAACCACACATATATGGTCAAATAATTTTTGATAAAGGGGCCAACAACACACAATGGAGAAAAAAAAGCCTCTTCAACAAATGGTGCTGGGAAAACTGGAAAGCCACATGCAAAAGAATGAAACTCGACTACAGTTTGTCCCCTTGTACTAAAATTAATTCAAAATGGATCAAAGACCTAAATATGAGATCTGAAACAATAAAGTACATAGAAGAAAATATAAGTACTAAACTCATGGACCTGGGTTTTAAAGAGTATTTTATGAATTTGACTCCAAAGGCAAGAGAAGTGAAGGCAAAGATAAATGAATGGGACTATATCAGACTAAAAAGTTTTTGCTCAGCAAGAGAAACTGACAACAAAATAAACAGATAGCCAACTAAATGGGAAATGATATTTTCAAACAACAGCTCAGATAAGGGCCTAATATCCAAAATATACAAAGAACTCATAAAACTCAACAACAAACAAACAATCCAATAAAAAATGGGAAGAGGACATGAACAGACACTCCTCCCAGGAAGAAATACAAATGGCCAACAGATATATGAAAAGATGCTCATCTTCATTAGTTATTAGAGAAATACAAATCAAAACTACAATGAGATACCACCTCACACCTGTTAGATTAGCTATTATCAACAAGACAGGTAATAGCAAATGTTGGAGAGGCTGTGGAGAAAAAGGAATCCTCATTCACTGTTGGTGGGAATGTAAAGTAGTACAACCATTTTGGAAGAAAGTATGGTGGTTCCTCAAAAAACTGAAAATAGAACTACCTTATGACCCAGCAATCCCTCTATGGGTATATACCCAAAAAATTCAGAAACATTGATACATAAAGACACATGGAGCCCCATGTTCATTGCAGCATTGTTCACAGTGGCCAAGACATGGAAACAACCAAAAAGCCCTTCAATAGAAGACTGGATAAAGAAGATGTGGCACATATACACTATGGAATACTACTCAGCCATAAGAAATGATGACATCGGATCATTTACAACAAAATGGTGGGATCTTGATAACATTATACGTAGTGAAATAAGTAAATCAGAAAAAAACAGGAACTACATGATTCTATACATTGGTGGGACATAAAAACGAGACTAAGAGACATGGACAAGAGTGTGGTGGTTACCAGGGGTGGGGGGGAAGGCACGGGAGGGAAAGAGGGTTAGGAGAAGGGGGAAGGAGAGGGGCACAAAGAAAACTAGATAGAGGGTGACGGAGGACAATCTGACTTTGGGTGATGGGTATGCAACATAATTGAATGACAAGATAACCTGATTTATTGATGTCACCCCATTAACATTAATAAAAATTTATTTATAAAAAAAAAAAGGTGGGATGGATAAATGTATAACGTGACCAAGACAAGCGTCAAGAGTAAGTCTTAGATGAATGTAACAGAGGGAATCTGGTCATTTTTTAAAAATAAATAAAACATCATTCAGACTTAAATATAAATAAAACAGAAATAATGTAAGTTATTTATTCTTTCTCTGTGGACCGGTATCAAATGGCCCACGGACCAGTACCAGTCCATGGCCCGGGGGTTAGGGACCACTGGATTAAATGATTATAAAATAAGTAAGCACTTTAAGTAGTGTTCAGCACAGGGTGGGTTTTCAAAACAGGTCAGGCTAGCAAAACACCTGAAGACTTTTAAATGGAGTCTGATGGTAGGAGGGACATGGAGAAAAGCCTGCCGTTAGATCAAGTACACATAACATTGCAATCAACTTTACTGAGGTATATGTTATCTGTGGTATAACACATCATTGTAAGTGTACAGTGTGAAGAGTCATGACTAATGTATACATCACATAACCACCACCACCACCGTCAAGGTTCAGAATATTTACATCACCCCAAAAGGTCCCTCATGCCTCTTGCAGTGAACATCCCCATCCCTGTCCCCAGATGGCCACTGATCTGTTTGCTGTCACCATAGATTAAATTCACCTATTCTATAATTTTACAGAGACAAATTTGTACAGTATGCTCTCTTTTTTGTCTAGTTTCTTTCACTCAACATAATGCTTTTGAAATTCATCTGTTGGTCTATTTATTAGTTTCTGTTCCTGTTTATTATATATCATTGTATGAATGGACCACAGTTTGTCCCCTCCCCTGTTAATAGACATTTGGCTAGTTGCCAATGTTTGACAATTATGAGTAAAGTTTCTATGAACATTCACATACAAGCCTTTGTGTAGACGTGTATTTTCACTAATCCTGGGTAAACACCTAGGAGTAGAATTGCTAGAGCATTTGGTGAACATACGTTCAACTCTGTAAGAAGCTACCAGATTGTTTTCCAGCAGTGGGCATGTCACCCCCCCATCCATGCCACCACTTGATACTCTCCATCGGTCTTTTTGATGATAACCATTCTAGTGGGTGTGTAGTCAAATCTCACTGGGGTTTTCATTTGCATTCTCTGATAGCTAATGGTGTCATACACATATACCTGCATTCCTGAGCTCTAAAGAAATAAAGGGGAGCACAGGATTCAGAGAAGGGATAGCCGAGAGCCAGGAGGTAGGCATTCAAAATGACACCATGAAAGAGCATAAGTGGGTGTGTGCATTGGGAGGTTTTACTGATCCTGCGGGGCAAGAGATGAGACTTCATGTCCTTGGGAATAGATGGTGAAAACGAACTGGCATTCTCCATATACAGCTGCGACTCTGGAGGAAACCACACTCTAAGGAAACTATAAGGAAGCTTGTACTTAAAAAAAAATTTTTTTTATAATATCCAGTGTGAGCTAGTGTTCCAGGAAACAAAGGAGGACAAAGACGCCCAGATAAGTGCTGGAGGAAGGTGGGTTTATTTTAGCTGGCTGAGCAGCATGACCCAAAAGAGGCAACAAAACATGAGCTCCCTGAAGTCAGCTTTTCTGTCTTACATACCTTTGCAGTGTTTGCTTTCCCGTGAAATGTGCCTGATTTCTTTGACCTCTTTATGTGTAGACCTACGTCATTTTCGGGTCTCCTGGAGGGGAGGGAGTATGAGGGGAGGTTTGGACTGTCTGTCCTTGACTATTCTCATATCTCATTTTCCTTGCTGGTGCTGCAAGTTCATTTCAGGGAGCTGATAAAGGGGCTACAGCTATGGTTTGTTATTTTTCTAACTAACTCAGTCAGCCCTCTCTCCCTTACTAGGACATGGAAAAACAGATATTTCTTTATGCTGTGATGGGGCATAAACATTGTTACAAATTTTTGAGAGGGCAAAGTTATATTAATCTTATTAATATTCATAGTATTTAAATATAAAATATAAACACGATGCTATTATTTATTTGAAATTTTTTAGAAGTATATAGTATAAACTAACTAAAGGTAGTCTAAGTAAATGATAAAGATGATAGTAAATGGGAAAGGTCTGTCATACCTCAGATAATACAAGATCAAATGGGCCTCTCACGGGAGCTAGGACCAGTCACCAAAAAGTTGTCAGAACCTGGCAGTCTCCTCTACATTCATCCATATATTCATGCTCAAATACTTATCAATCACCTACCACATGATGGCAAAATGTAGCACTGCGGTCAGCTTTGTGAGAAGCAAGCCTGGCTGTGCTTCTTTCTGGCTGTGTGCTCTTGGGCAAGGTTTTTAATTTCTCTGAGTCTCATTTTTCTTATCTGTAAAATGGGAATAATTGTGAGACTTGAATTATAAGGCTGGTGTGAGAAAATGAGATAATAAATGCATAGTGTCTGGAAGACAGTAAGCACTCAATACAGTAAGTTATTACTATTTTCTTACACTCAGTATATTGGGAATAAAATAAGAATGATATCCTTCCTATTGTGCTTTCAATCAAGAGGCCATCCTGGGTTAAACCAAAGAAACTTTTAGTCCCAGTTCCAAAGGAGAGTAAAGGCTCTGACATAGCAAGTAGCTGGAGGAATGGAGGAGGGAGGAGCAATCACATTGTACTGACATGGCTTTCTGGACCATTTCTTTGGATGGGAGAAGAATTCCCAAAGAGAAGGGTAGAGATAGGTCATTGCATTGTAAACACTCCTAAAGGTGTCCATTACAATAACCCTTACCTCAACCCTTCATTTCCAATGTTAACTCTAACCTATAGAAACAATTGCACAAATATTCAGAATAGCCTTGTATCAGTTACCTATTGCCACAATAATGCTACATAACAAATAAGCACAAAATGTCAGTGGCATACAATGGTAAGTTCATTGCTTGTATGTCTGGAGTCAGTTGAGAATCAGATAGTTAACTGATCTTAGCTAGACTTGCTCACAGATCTGGTGGTTGGCTGACTGACCTTGAGATGACAAGGGGAATTTGATTACCCTTCATATGTCTCTCATCCTCCATCAGTTTAGCCCAGGCATGTTCTCATGGTGATGGCAATGGTGCAAGGGCAAGTAAGCCCAGTTGCATAGGCACCTTCCAAGTACTTTATTACCAACCTTTCATTGACCCAAAGCAAGTCACAGGCCAAGCCCACAGTCAAAATGACATTATACTACAAAGTTACTGGCAAAAAGTGTAGATACAGGGGGGGGTGAAGAATTGAACCATTTTGGCAATCCACCACAAGCATCATTTGTAAGAGTAAAAAAAACTGAAGTTATCCAAATGCCCACCAACACAATGTAAATAAATTATTCTACAATACAAAATGGCATCTGGATTCGTTTCCTATTGCTGTTCTTACAAATTACCACAAACTTAGTGGCTTAAAAACACAAAAATATTATCTGACTGATGTGAAACCAAAGTGGAGGCAAAGCTGTGCTTCTTTCTGGATGCTTCAGAAGAGAATCTATTTTCTTTTCTTTTTTTTAATTCAGTGAGAGGAGGGGAGGCAGAGACAGACTCCCACAGGCTCCCTGATTGGGATCCAACCAGGCAGGCCCACTAGAGGGCGATTCTCTGCCCATCTGGAGCATTGCTCCTTTGCTCAGTAATCGAGCTCTTCTTAACACCTAAGGTGGAGGCTATGGAAACATCCATCCTCAGCACCTGGAGCCAACTCACTCCAGTTGAGCCATGGATGCAGGAGGGAAAGAGAGAGACAGAGAGAGAGAGAGAGAGAGAGAGAGAGAGTAGCGAGAGGGGGAGGGGTGGAGAAGCAGATGGGCGCTTCTCCTGTGTGCCCTGACTGGTAATCGAACCCAGGACTTCCACGCACCAGGTTGACACTCTACCGCTGAGCCAACCAGCCGGGGCCAGGCTGCATGCATTCAAACTCCAGTCCACTACTACTCTTATTAGCTGTGTGACCTTGGACAAGTTATTCAAACTTGCTATACCTATTTCTTTGTCTATCAAGAGTGTATAATAACAGTACACACACAGTCCTCATTATTTGCAGATCCCATATTTTCTAATTGGAATAGCTAACATTCATTTGCAGCTCCCAAGTCCAAACTCATGGTGCTTTGGTGGTCATTCCTGACCATGTGCAGAGCGGTGGAAAATTTGAGTTGCCCTTGAGCGCATTCCAAGCTGATGTCAAACAAGACCTCGTTCTGCCTTTTTGTTTCAGTCTCATACAGAGATGCCCCAGAGATGTGCAAGAAGCTTTGGCTCTTGAATCCCATCCTTGGCACCTATTAGTGGCATGGCCCTGGGCAAGTAACATAACTCTTTTCAGTCTCATTTCTCTTTTGTAACAGCAAGAAAATAGAATCTGCCAGGTTGAGTTGTTTTCAGGATTTAAGATTATAATCTATGTGATATAGGTAGGTAGGTGGAAGAATGACTAGATGAATATGTTTCCCAAAGAGCAATAGTTCAAAATTCATTCATTCAGTGTTTGAGTGCATTTATCGAATGCCACTGCAAATAATAAGAATCGGCTATACAGTACTTCATAGTATTGTGAACACTGAGTTAATATAAATTACTTGAAAAAAATTTAGAAGTAAATGCAAACATGTGTTATTGTAAGCACTGAATGAGGAAAACAGAAGTAAAAGTACTTGGCACTTGGTCAAGACCCAATGCATTTTAATATCCTTCTTTGCCCTTATGCATATGTCTGACTTCCCCTCTGCTCATCACAGTGCCAAGCATGTTGATTTGTCTTAAATTGGATCCTTTAGAAGCAGAGCCTGAGACAAGGATTCAAGGCCAAGTAGTTTGTTTTTTTGGGGGTGGGGGGGATCCTCAATGCATTAGTAGGGACATGAAACAAGAAAAGGAAGGGAGCCCATGTAAGTGTAAGCAGTAATATGAACAGAGCCACTTTAAAATGAAGCCAGAGCTGCCATGCCAGAGGAACTGACTCACGTCTCATACCTCAAATCTTGGAATGTTAAAAACAAGGCAAAATAACCATTGGACATAGGACAGCCTTGTGTCCCAAAGAACTATTTGCCAAGATAACAAGAAAACAAACAAACAAAACCAGTTATGATGACTACTAGACTGATGACCACTGGACTAAAAACTTTAAGAATTGCCCTGGCCGGTTGGCTCAGCGGTAGAGCGTCGGCCTGGCGTGCGGGGGACCCGGGTTCGATTCCCGGGCAGGACACATAGGAGAAGCACCCATTTGCTTCTCCACCCCCCCCCTTCCTCTCTGTCTCTCTCTTCCCCTCCCGCAGCCAAGGCTCCATTGGAGCAAAGATGGCCCGGGTGCTGGGGATGGTTCCTTGGCCTCTGCCCCAGGCGCTAGAGTGGCTCTGGTCGCGGCAGAGTGATGCCTTGGAGGGGCAGAGCATCGCCCCCTGGTGGGCAGAGCATCACCCCTGGTGGCGTGCCGGGTGGATCCCAGTCCGGCGCATGCGGGAGTCTGTCTGACTGTCTCTCCCCGTTTCCAGCTTCAGAAAAATACAAATAAATAAATAAATAAATAAATAAATAAATGTTGTTCAGAATTAACATCACTAGGCCTGACCTGTGGTGGTGTAATGCAGTGGTCCCCAACCTGTTTTGGGCCACAGACCGGTTTGATGTCAGAAAACATTTTCATGGACCGGCCTTTAGGGTGGGACGGATAAATGCACAAAATAAAATTATGCGACTGGTGTAAAAACTGTGGTATTTTTAAATATAATTGTCGAACTTACGGAACAAGCTCAAGAGTGAGTCTTAGACGGATGTAACAAAGGGAATCTGGTCATTTAAAAAAAATAAAACATCGTTCAGACTTAAATATAAATAAAACGGAAATAATGTAAGTTATTTATTCTTTCTCTGTGGGCCAGTACCAAATGGCCCACAGACCGACCAATCCACGGCCCGGGGATTGGGGACCATTGGTGTAATGGACAAAGAATTGATCTGGAACACTGAGGTCGCCCATTCAAAACCCTGGGTTTGCCTGGTCAGGGCACATATGAGAGTTGATGCTTCCTGATCCTACCCCCTTCTCTCTCTCTCCTCTCTCAAAATGAGTAAATAAAATCTAAAAAAAAAAAAAAGAGAGAGGAATTAATATCGCTCTGTTATGTTATTTACACCAATGGAAACACCTTCTTACTATTGATGTAATAATTGTTCCCCTTCCCTTTCTCCTAAATATCCCATGCCTTTGTCTCCTAATGAAAACATTGTTTGGGGCCTGACCAGGCAGTGGCGCAGTGGATAGAGCCTCGGACTGGGATGCAGAGGACCCAGGTTCGAGACCCCGGGCTTGCCATCTGGCTTGAGCAAAAAGCTCACCAGCTTGGACCCAAGGTCACTCGCTCGAGCAAGGGGTTACTTGGTCTGCTGAAGGCCCATGGTCAAGGCACATGAGAGGGCAGTCAATGAACAATTAGTGTGTCGCAACAAAAAAACTAATGATTGATGATTCTCATCTCTCTGTTCCTGTCTGTCTGTCCCTATCTATCCCTCTCTCTGACTCTCTCTCTTTCTCTGAAAAACAAAACAAAACAAACATTGTTTGGGCTTCTGCCTCAATTAATGATTTTTGAATAGCTATTCTTATTGATCTTAGTAAATTCTGTCATCTCTCCATTTTTGTGTGTGTAACAGAGACAGAGAGACAGAGAGAAGGACAAACAGAGATAGACAGGCAAAAAGAGAGACGAGAAGCATCAATTCTTCGTTGTTGCACCTTTGTTGTTCATTGATTGCTTTCTCATATATGCTTTGACAGGTTGTGGGGGCCAGAGCAGAGTGAGTGACAGCTCAAACCAGCGACCTTGGGATTCAAGCCAGCGACCTTTGGGCTCAAGGCCAGTGACCCTGTGCTCAAGCTGGTGAGCCCGCACTCAAGCCTGATGAGCCCGCACTCAAGCCGGTGACCTTGGGTTTCAAACCAGGGTCCTCCACATCCCAGTCCAACGTTCTATCCACTGTGCTACCACCTGGCCAGGCTGTCAGCTCTCCCTTTGAAAGGCTTTTTTTTATTTTTAGGTTAGCACCACTGAGTGCTGATCCTCAAAGAAACTTTGGGAGACAGTGCCAAAACATGCCTCAGTGTTACTGGACCAGAGGGGTAAAGCAGGTGCAGGTGGGGTATTTAGTCTCCAGGTCCCATGCCACACTGGATAAGGGCTGCTCGTGGGGGTGTGTACTCCCCTGCCACATATTCAGCCAACTCCATGTGTGATCAATGAGGGTTCCTACAGCCAGAGAGAGTCCTCAGGCACAGTCAAAGTTGGGGACAATAAGAAGCCATTGATATATATGGGATAGTTGAAGGACAAGAGCATATGGACAGTCCGCCCACATCATCAGTACTCAATAAATATTTGTGGACTGGGGGTCATTGCACCGGACACCTGTGCTCCTTGAAAAAGCACAGGCCTATAATGTTGGAGACTGTATGACTAAAGATTCCATTTTTTTCAATCAAAACCAATAAATTTATAATCAACCTTACATTGGACACTTGAGAAATTAGAGGCTTTATAGCTTGGGGTGGGAGTACACAGCCTAAAGTTTCACCTGGGAAGCTAGTTGTGTGTGTTTGTGAATGTGTGGTTTATGCAATTTTACCCCATGTGTAAATTTGAGGGCCCACCATCACAATCCAGAAACAGAACTGTTCCTTCTCGAGAAAAGAACTCCTTCATGCTAACCCTTGGTGATCATACACCCCTCCTTCCTGAACCCTTGGCAACCACTAATATGTTCTCCATCTCTATAATTTTGTCATTTTAAGACTGTTATATAACTGGAATCATACCACACTTAACCTTTGGTGACGAAAAGCCTTGAGATCTATCCAGGTTGTTCTGAGTACCCATAGCTTGTTCTTTTTTTATTGCTAAATAGGATCCCACATGGGTGGTTTGTTAATCTTATACACACCCCCACACAGACACACACACCCTGCATGGGGGTTACTCCGTCCCTGTTCAAAACTGTTAATGTGCAACCACAGTGTCTCTAACAGGAGTGTGTCATACCCCTTCTAGATTTGCTGGGTGGTGGGAGGGCAGGGAGGAGGGAGACAAAAACCACAGCTTGTCTTAATTGCTTCCCCTTCAACCCATCGGTGAGGGAGAGATTCCTATCCTGGGTTATGGAGATGACCACATGCACCACACCCAATGCTGGACAGAGGAGATTGACAACCATTTATTTAGTGGTCACATATACAAAAAGATTGGGGAAAGGAGCAAACTGAATGCCAGATTGGGCCACGTGGGGTTGCACTCGAGAGCACAGTGAGCAAACAGAGGGAGTGGGAGGCAAGCTTAGCAGTAGCAAGAGGGTAGGTGGCCCTTGGTTGCAATAGGAGAATGTGATTGGCTTGCTGGAGTCATTTCATGGCTGGTAGGCAGTGGAACCCACTGCTCAGAGAGACAGAGGCACTGAGCCCAGTGTGAGAAGGAAGGTTGTTGGGTGAGTGTGTGGCCAGTGGCCGCCCCCGTCGTGGCCATGCAGGTTCTCACTGGATTTGGGCAGACTGTAAAGAAATGGTAGAGCTAAAAAATGATGGGCCATTCTGTTTATTAAAGTCTCGTACTGGCAGATGAGCAAACAGGCAGAGAAGACTGCTTCCCTCTCATTCAGAGCTCCCAAAGCCCTGACGCATTCTCCGGTTCCACAACCCAGAAAATCTTCTCCGGTTCCTCCTAGAATCAAAGGCCTCCTACCAGCCTCAGCAGAGCTCCCAAAGCCCCTCAGCTTGGGTTCCATATCTGCACTCCTTCTTCTCTCCCTGCAAAACCCAGGCTGTGGGGAAAATCCCTTCTCCAGCAAACAGCCATACAATGGCTCCTCCCAAGCAGGAAGGAAATCCGCAATTTGCAATCTGCCGCCCTGAGGGCAAGCACTGTAGCCTTCCACCGCCCAATAGTGTGGGAACTGAGTAAAGAGGGGAGCTATGATTAGGTCATCTGAGGCCCTCTTGTTTTCGCCAGATGTTATCAGCACATAATACTGAGCCTTCATTTTAGACTGTACTGTTTTATGGCAATATTTCTGAAGATTTATTATGGAGTAACAGAAAGGAAAGGTAGAAATATTTCCCCTACAGGCTTTATTCATAATCACTGTGAATTGTACAGTGATCAGTATAAAGTGTCTGTTTTTTTTTAATTTATTTGTTTGTTTGTTTTCTTGTCCTGGGAAACTAAACTCCCAATGAAGTGACAGGAAGTCAAGAGAACTTTAACCTCGCTGCCACGGAGACCACATTTCTCACTTAAAAGAAAAGGGGGAGAGGCCCTGGCCAGTTGGCCCAGCAGTAGAGCATCAGTCCAGAGTGTGGAAGTCCCAGGTTCGATTTCCAGTCAGGGCACACAGGAGAAGCGCCTATCTGCTTCTCAACCCTTCCCCCTCTTCTTTCTCTCTCTCTCTTCCCCTCCTGCAGCCAGGGCTCCACTGGAGCAAAGTTGGCCCAGGCACTGGGGATGGCTCCACGGCCTCCGCCTCAGGCACTAGAATGGCTCCGGTCGCAACAGAGCAGGGGTCGGAAACTTTTTTTGGCTGAGAGAGCCATGAGCGCCACATATTTTAAAATGTAATTCCATGAGAGCCATACAATATGTTTAACACTAAATACAAGTAAATGTGTGCATTTTATGTTTTATGACCAACACTTTTAAAGCACAATAAGTCTGAATTCTTTTTAATAATGTTGTTATGCTGTTGCTAACCAATGATGAATAAAGTACTTCTTACCATTAATGCGACTTCTGGTGCTGCATAGTTTTGCTGATGGCTTTGTAGTCTGGTTGATACGTGGTGAGGTTAAGCTTCATGCAGGCGTTGAGACTTCCATTCGTTAAATGTGATTGTAGGTTGATCTTAACGTTCTTTAGATGTGAGAAAGACTGCTCACATGCATACATAAAGCCAAACATTGTCAGTACAGCAATACTCACACGCTGCAGGGTGTGGTATGTGATGGAAAGTGCGTTCCAAGTATTGACAATCAGCTGGTCCGCAGGTTAAAGTTTTTTCATTTCTCCCCACTTGTGTTTGCTCGCCAACTCTGCTTGCTGTTGTGCAAGTCTTTCCAAATCTTCCTTCAGTGACTTGAACTTATTCACGCACATACCTGAGGCCTTCAGGTCAGCAGCTTGTAGCTCAAAATCTCTGACGGAGTCACCGGGGATGTAACTCAGGTCAGAGGTCAGTGCTGTCCACTGCACACTCGTGTGGATGGGTGATGAACTTAAAAAGACGAGTGCACTCACGAAATTCTCCAAAGCATGCTTTGAATGACTGCAGGAGATTAGATGTGAAGCCCGCTAGCTGCTGGAGATCAAGATCTTGAGCAGGGTCACTTGTTGTGCATGAATCTTTAAACTCCCAGTTTTTCAAAGTGTAGTAAACGACCTGTTTCAATGTCGGCGATGAAGAGTTCCAGCTTGTTTTCAAATGCAAACACTGTTTGTTGAAAGGATAAGACTGTATTTCCAATGCCTTGCATTTTCACATTGAGCTGGTTCAGATGTTCAGTCATGTCCAAGAGATAGTAGATCTTCAGGAGCCACTCAGTGTTAGCTAACTCAGGATGCTCAACGTTTTTCATTTCAAGAAAATTCCAGATTTCGCTCAGACAAGCCACGAAACGGCTGAGCACCTTTCCTCTTGACAACCAATGCACATTGCTGTGCAGAAGCAGACCAGGATAATTATTCCCAACTTCATCCAGCAGTGTTTTAAACTGGTGATCATTTAAAGCTCAGGCAACAATAAAGGTGACCACCTGAATGACCAGTGACATCACCTCACCAAGCTACTCGCCACACATCTGAGCACAAAGAGCCTCCTGATGTAGGATACAATGAAAACTTAGGATGGGTCTCTTTTCATGTTCACAAAGAAGCACTACGAATCCTGTTTTTCCCCACCATGCACGGAGCACCATCAGTACACACCGAAATAAGTTTATCCATTGGTAGATTTTTTTTCTTTAGCGAACTCAGTGAAAGACTTGAATAAATCCTCCCCTCTTGTTGTCTTTTTCAAAACAGCAAGACTTTCCTCACGTAGTGTGACACTGACAGAATACCTTGCAATCACGCTGAACTGGGATAAATGGTTTATGTCTGTTGACTCATCCAAAGTGAGAAAAAAGAATGGTGCTGCATTTATGTCCTTCACTTCTGTTGCTTCAGTTGGATTTGCCATCGTGATGGTACAGTTGTGAACAGTTCTTGCCAACAGAGGCATGTCTTTTATTCGTTTGATTATCTTGTCTTTATCCAAAAAGTCATCAAAAAGTTCATTGGCAACATTAAGCATGAATGTTTTGGCATACTCCCCATCTGTGAATGGCTTTCCGTTTCTCACAATTGCTAAAGCACCGGCAAAGCTAGCCGAATTCCAGTCACTTTGTTGGGTCCAAACACAGAGTTGCTGCTGACTAGCTTGCACTCTACACAGTAGCTCTTGACATGCTTTCTTCCTGCTGTCCCCACTGGATATTTCGATGCAAATGTAGTATGGCGTGTGTTGAAGTGCCGCTTTATATTTAACCGTTTCATCGATGCAATTTTATCATTGCATATTAAACACACTGCAGAACCTGCTCTCTCCACAAAGGCGAATTCCTCTGTCCATTCCTGCTGAAAAGTACAATACTTCTCATCTTTTTTTCATTTAGCCATCTTCTTCGTCAAAAGGGTTTCTGTAATTAGCTAGCTGACTACTTGATTAAAAGGAGGGAAGTTTACTTCCTGACCTCACAACGAGCCGTGTACGTTATGCGTTATCCAATAAAAATTTGGTGTTGTCCCGGAAGACAGCTGTGATTGGCTCCAGCCACTTGCAACCATGAACATGAGCGGTAAGAAAGGAATGGATTGTAATACATGAGAATGTTTTATATTTTTAATGTTATTTTTTTTATTAAAGATTCGTCTGCGAGCCAGATGCAGCCATCAAAAGAGCCACATCTGGATCACGAGCCATAGGTTCCCTACCCCTGCAACAGAGCAACACCCCAGCTGGGCAGAGCATCGCCCCCTGGTGGGCATGCCTGTAGATGGTGGATCCGGTCAGGCACATGTGGGAGTCTGTCTGCCTCCTCGCTTGTCACTTTGGAAAAATACACACACACACACACACACGCAAAGAGAGAGAGAGAGAAAAGAGGGAGCTTATCCCCTTTTCTAAGGGGATAAAACACATGACCTTTGGCAATTCCAGATACTTGATTGACAGGCAGGAGTTTATGGGAATTTTCTGGACTCAACAAGCCAAGAAAGCACGGGTTCTGGACTATTGTAATTTATAAGGAATATGGTATATACTTAGTCTTCATCTCTGTAAGGCCAGTAGCCACAGCCACCATCACAGCCGCCTGGCCCATGCAGGTTCACATTTGATTCGGACAGACGGTAATGAAACAACGGAGCCAAGACTGGTGGGCCATCATCTTTAATCCTAGCTTGCACCCATGGCAAGTAAAAACACACACTGGGCATCAAAACCCACTCCTTCAGTGCTGACAAAGCTACTGACTTATCCGAGTTCTCCTAGAATCAAAGGTTTCTAGCTCACCAGACTTATTCACCTCTGTTCCCCATCTCCTTCCTTCTCCCTGCACAAACTCTGCACAAACTGGCTTCTCCTTTAGCACTCTGCTATCTTGGCTGCTTCTCCTGGCCTCCTCTACGTGGCCTTTCTCTGCTCTCCTCTCTAATGCTAATCTCGGGAACCGAGAGAGCAAGCTCCCAGTCTGCCCCCATTTTATAATGTAGAAATCAAAACCTTTAATCTAATATACAAATAAGGAATTCTCTGATAAAAATTCACTTATCTGAGGCATAATGGGATTCCTCATGAGAGTGCACCACTCTACATTAAAAAGGGTGGGAGGGCCTGACCTGTGGTGGCGCAGTGGGATAAAGCGTCGACCTGGAACACTGAGGTTGCCTGTTTGAAACCTTGGGCTTGCCTGGTCAAGGCACATATGGGAGTTGATGCTTCCTGCTCATCCCCCTTCTCTCTCTCTCTCTCTCTCTTTCTCTCTCACTCCTCTCTCTCTAAAAATCAATAAATAAAATTTAAAAAAAAAAAAAAGGGTGGGAGGCCCTGGCCTGTTGGCTCAGCGGTAGAGCGTCGGCCTGGCGTGTGGGGGACCAGGGTTCCATTCCCGGCCAGGGCACATAGGAGAAGCGCCCATTTGCTTCTCCACCCCCCCCTCCTTCCTCTCTGTCTCTCTCTTCCCCTCCCGCAGCCAAGGCTCCATTGGAGCAAAGATGGCCCGGGTGCTGGGGATGGCTCCTTGGCCTCTGCCCCAGGTGTTAGAGTGGCTCTGGTCGCGGCAGAGCGACGCCCTTGAGGGGCAGAGCATCACCCCCTGGTGGGCAGAGCTTCACCCCTGGTGGGCGTGCCAGGTGGATCCCGGTCGGGCGCATGCGGGAGTCTGTCTGACTGTCTCTCCCCGTTTCCAGCTTCAGAAAAATACCAAAAAAATAAAAATAAAAAAAATAAAAAATAAAAAAGGGTGGGAAAGGCTTAGTCCTAAAACCAAGCCCCAGACTACAAGGATCCTGCTTGCCCACAGCCTGCCACAACACACATTAAAATAACCATTCCAAGCAAGAAGGGCAACTAATATCACCTGGGCAACGGGCTTCCACGTGGGCAGTACCATCTTTAACAAAGTGAGCATAATATATTTTATCTGCCCAACAGTGGTATAGTAGGGAAAAACCACATATTGAAATTGGTGTCAGGATCTTTAGTATTGTCGGGCACATAAGTTATTTTACGCTCACTCTGTTAAAGATGTCCGCTGCCCATGTAGGGCGGCTGATTACTTTCACACTTGGGAAGGGGCTTGGTTATACTAATGTATGTTGGGGGAGGGCTTTTGTGCCAAAAAGTTTTAAAGGGAGGAGCTAGGAGGCCATTTTGGAGAGAGAGAGAGAGAAAGGAGGAGCCCATGTTGTAGCAGGGCAGGGAGGCCACGTGGAGGAGCCGACCAAAATGGCGAAATGCTGACGGAGAAGCCAGTTAGTGTAGGAGAAAAAGATGGGGAACAGAGGTGAATAAGGCTGGTGGGGCCTTTGATTCTAGGAAAACTGGAAAGATTCTCCTGGTTGTGGAACTAGAGAAACATGTGAGTGTGTTTGTTTTTTACTCATTGGCTGATACGAGTCTAGAATAAAGGAGAATCGTCCACTAGTTTTTGGCTCCACTGTTTATTTACGATCGAGCCAAATTAAATGTGAACCTAAACCTTCACGGGCCAGGCGGCTGTGATGGTGGCCGCAACTATGGCCATGCAAGGATCAAAGTACTTCTTTGGAAGAAGCCTTATCTACCTCTTCATCCTAGACCAGGTTCTACTTTGTCCTCATACCCTGAGTCTCACCATCATAGAAACTATCATCATTTGTAATTAAGCATCATTTATATCCTCCTTGAAGGTGAGAGTTGTGAGGAAGAAAACACGAGGACTTTGTTTATTGCTGTGATCCCAACAGAATCCACCAAGAACTAGCACATATTGATAGAACAAGTGAATACACAAATTTAGCACATACATGCACTGACATGCTGTAGTTTCTGATTTAATGTAATCATTAAGGAGGAACTGACCATGATTTGCCTGATACTGAAAGAGTTCCAAATAAGCTGGACTTGCAGTGCTAACACAAGAAAGTCCAGGGTAAAGCAAGATGAGTTGGCCACCTGTAACGCCAGTGGCCACCACCATGGCCATGCAGGTTCACATTAGATTTTGAGCAGACATTAAAAAAACTGTAGGGCCAGAAGATGGTGGGCCATTCCATTTATTAGAGTCTCATAATGTTGTAAAGTACTGTACCTGACTTCCGTGGGTTTATGTAGAGACACCAAGTCCAGATGAGTTTTGAAGGGTTTTATTAAAGGAGGAGATTTATTTAATATGCAGACCGCATATGACTAACATGGGGCATTGCAGACCCAAATCATGCATGCCAAATACATAATAGAGGCTGGTTATATACTATTTATTTATTTACAGAGACAGAGAGTGAATCAGAGAGAGGGATAGACAGGGACCGACAGACAGGAACAGAGAGAGATGAGAAGCATCAATCATTAGTTTTTCATTGCACGTTGCAACACCTTAGTTGTTCATTGATTGCCTTCTCAAACGTGCCTTGACTGCGGGCCTTCAGCAGACTGAGTAACCCCTTGCTGGAGCCAGCGACCTTGAGTTCAAGCTGGTGGGTTTTTGCTCAAACCAGATGAGCCCGCACTCAAGCTGGCAACCTCGGGGTCTCAAACCTGGGTCCTCTGCATCCCAGTCCAACACTCTATCCACTGCGCCACCATCTGGTCAGGGTGGTTATATACTCTTGATCACATACAGGCTGGGGGAGCATGACATCATGGCACAATTATTAACAAGCTTATAGCGTTTGTTTAGGGGATTCACAAAAACATTAAAACTTTTAAGGTAATACAATCAAAGACATTTACAAACCTTTCACTGTCTATCTTTCCTCCTTTGCCTAGAGCAGCGGTTCTCAACCTGTGGGTCGCGACACCAGCGGGGGTCGAACGACCAAAACACAGGGGTCGCCTAAAGCCTTCGGAAAATACATATTTATTATACAATACATTTTTAAATAAAATATGTATTTCCGATGGCTTTAGGCAACCCCCCACTGGGGTCGCGACCCACAGGTTGAGAACCGCTGGCCTAGAGGTATGTTACTCTCGGGATGCCAGGAAAGGAGGAAGAGCCAAAATCAATGTAGGGTGGTATGTAAATTCTGTCTCTTATTGTAAGAGAAAAGAAGTTCCTCAGACAACCTTTATTCTATAGTTAAAACTAAATGACCAATTGTCCTTGCAAGCCAGAAAATTCTACATTCTTCTCCCTCCCTTCCCCAAGGAAAGGATGGGACAGAAAGCCTGACCTTTCTTCCTAAAATATCAATATTAATTTTGCAACTTTTTGGTACCTTACTACAATAATGGCAGACATACAAATAGGCAGGCAAGACTGCTCCCCTCTCTTTTGTAAGAATGAGACGGCACTCGATCACCAGATGTGCAGGTTTTATTAGAGGAGAAAGACCTGCCAGGGCACTCCTCCAGGAGAAGTGCACTGGGTTACAGACTAGGGGCGAGTTATATAGTGTTTGAGAGAGCCTGAGGGGATACTAAGGCAAAAGTCCTGGTATGTCCAGAGCCCCTCCTTGGGGCAGCTTGTCAGCTTTTTGGAATTCCTGTCTCAGGGGCAATAGTCCAGTAAGGGTGAGGTCTGACAGATAAGCGGAACATCAAGATGGCAGTTTGGAATACACATATCTATCATTTCTCAACTCTGTGGTTACATATAAAAGAAAGGCAGTTATTAATTTTATAATATATGGTGAGGGGTGATGAGGAGAAAGAGGAGAAATATTGGAAAATTATTTCTTCTTCTGGAGAGAACTCAAGAAGGGAACCTTGCCAAGCCAAGTCCCCATTCAGTTAAGGAGGTCGTCAATTTCCATGCTGTAAGGTCTGAACCAGGCGATGTCTCCAAAAACCTGAGTGAGGAAGTAAAAAAATTTTGCAAGGTAATAATTGTTAGTTGCTTGCTGTGAGTGCCAAGTGGACAGAGTGACATGGTGATACATGGTCTCTTGGATGAGCCTCATGAGACGTGCTGGTCTGGTTCCTCTCGAATGAAAGGACATGTGAGATTTTAAGAAACAGGGAACCTGTTAGTGTAAGTTTTTAGAAGGACTGAGTATGTGTGGTTGAAAAGGAAGGGGGTTTGGAGAACATTCAGGAGGGAACTTCTCGGGCTGAGGGGCGGCTTCTTCCTGCTGTCATCCCTACCTATTTGATATTTCCCTCGTGAAGTTCTCCTTGGGGTATTGGGGAATGGGAGTGTAGGAGCATTTGATTGTAGGTAATCCTAGAGATTTCTCTCATCCAGGCCTGTAGGAATTCGATTACAAAAAGGCAAATATTTGGAGATTAGGAATGCAGAGATAAAGAGGGTTGTATAGTGGGGGTGAAAGTTCTTCCATGGCAAAGTTAGAGATATTTTTTCCTGGCAGCCCTGGAGAGAGCAGTTAGCTTGAGTTAAAAGAAATGTTTCATGTCCATTTGTAGGCTCTTCTTCAGCCAAGAAGACCCAGTGATCTTGTCCCCTTGCTATGTGAAGGGTAAAAAGACTGAGAAGCATTAAGAGGTGAATGCTGTTTATTCTCCTAGTTCTTCAGGAATATGGGAGAGCTTTAGGGTTAGGGGACCTGTAGGGGTTGAAAGATAGGATTTAGGAGGTTTGCTGATACAGGGTTTTATATTTTTCTGTTTCGTGAGGGCAGGTTTCAGTGTTGGTGTATAGGGTTAGGTAGATTTTTTTCAATTTTCTGATTCACGAAGGTCTGCATGCAGTTCTATAAGAAACTAGTAAACAAACATAAGAGGCAGGGTTCAAAAGTTAGAAAAATAAACAGGAGAGTGAGTGGACCAATGAAAGGCAATTGTCAAGATAACCAGGTTGTGCAAAACCACTGACTCCATGTTTATGAATTCACTGGGCTTCAGAGAGAGAGAGAGAGAGAGAGAGAGTAGGAATAAGACAGGGCAGTGTGGCTAGTCCCTCTGTCCCTAGATCTACTTTTATAGAAATTTTTAAAGCAACAAGAAATTACCTGTATAGCTCATTTGGTCCTTAGATAGATGGATAGTGTATTAGGAACTAGAAGAGGCTCATGGGGTGGGATTAGGTTGATATTTGGGGTGAGACAGATTAGGGTACAGGTTTCTGTACAATTAGTAAGGAGATACATATACTTGTGGTCCCACACGAGTAGAAAGCACCTGATTGGGTGAGGCAGGCTGAGAGGTGAATAGAGAATAGAAGGACAAGGGGTCAGTTTTGTTTCTCTGTTTCTGAGCTCCAGATGGTCAGGGTAGAGGAAAGAATCATCCCAATAAGTGGGGAGAGTAGAGGACTGTTAGCTAGGGTGACTGATTAAACATTCTTTGAAAACCAGTTTTCTGACTGTACAAATTCTTTTCTCTCGGTACAAATCTCCTACAACCTGCACAAACCTTCTACAACTTACATAAACCTTCAGCTTTCATGCACTTTCTTATCCAGAAATAACTGGCCTTCATAACAACTTGCTTTTCCTTTTTCTTTCAAAAGTATTTCCATACCTTATTCCTTCTATTATCAAAACCATACAATTTCTTTCTAGTCAGAACTCTTGATTTAAAATTTTTTAACCTCTAGTGACAATCAAGTTGACTTTCTTTTTATCCTAGTTTTCCTTTTCCCAAAGCCTGATTAAAAGAGTCCTTAGTTTTTTCATATATTTGCCATACGTAGACCAACCAGCTTCAGGTTTGTGGTTGGAGTAAGGCATGCCGTTTTTCTATTTTAGCAGCAGTGGGAGTTGTCAGGATTACGGTGTGTGGACCTGTCCATGTGAAAGTCAGTCCTTGGGTGATGTAATGCTGGAAGTGCCTCTTGGACAGTGTTTGAACAGTTTGCTGAGTAACCTATAAATCCTGCAAGTACTCAGGAAAAGGGTGGTTACATTTCTACACTTTGCAGCTAGAGTTTAAGTCCTAGTGACCACTGCTTCTAGCTGGAATTAGCAGCAGGTACCAGCCTATAATAGGCATGGGGCATTGAGATAAGAGAAATAAAGGAGATACTAAACATTAAATAAAGCAATAAAATCAGACTGTCAATACCTACAGTAGAGATCTTTGAGGGATAAATAAAACTTAAATATTCAAGTGAGGCATGGTAGATGGCCCTTGTGTTTACAAGAAATGAGATTAGATTATCTGCTATTTGGAAGAAATACCTTAGGCTCCTGAACGATGTCCTTGGGCCTTCAGTGGCAATTCCCAGCACGCTGGGCAAGGTCAGGTCACAGGTAGCTGGAGCAGGGCTAGAAGAGACTGAAACCTCCCTCCATGGAGCAAGGGGGCAGCTTACCTTCTCATGTCCCTCTTTCCACAGCAGAGGTGTGTCCCTTGATGGGGCCGGGAAGCCTGGCAGGCTTCAGTTCAATGACCTTTCTTTCCACTCTGGAGCAGGTCCTTGATGGAATGCTATGAAGCCTCTTAGGGTGCTGGAGTCAAAAGTTGGTATTTCCTGACTTCTTTTGGGCCTTATTTGCCTTTTCTGTTACTTCTTTGGTCATTATAGACCTTAAAAGCCATGCTCAGAAGATCTCACTGAGGGGCTTGACTAAGAGAGAAAAATTGGGAATTCAGTGTCTAAAGAAGCTTATTAGACCAAGGAAAGAAAAGATTTGATTTGTGGTGGTAGGTGGTTGGAGAATGTGGAGGGTCTGGGTTTGATTTAGGGTGAGACTTCAGGTGGTGGGGGTTAAGGCGATGCCTAGATAGACTAGGGACCGAGAATAAAATTGTGCCTTAGCAGAGAAGACACGATATCACTTCATAGCGAGGAAGTTAAGAAGGGTGGAGGTATGTCTCCTTGAGGCAGGCAGGGAGGGCTGCAGAGGAATAGGTTATCTACATATTGTAAGAGAGGACTAGTTTTGAGATTGCATGCTGCTTAATCCTGAGCTAGTGCCTGCCCAAACAGATGTGGTCTGTTTTTGATCCCCTGGGGTAGGACAATTCAAGTAAATTGTTGGGCTGCATTAGTGTCTGCGTAAAGGCAAACAGAAAGTAAGAGTCAGGGTATAGAGGAATGGTAAAAAAAAAAGGCATTCTTGAGGTCTAGGACCATGAAGTGAGTGGTGTTTGAGGGAATGTGTGACAGTAACTTGTAGAGATTAGGGACTACTGGATGGAGGGGAATTACTGCCTCATTGATTAGGTGTAAGGCTTGTACAGGGCGATAAGTCCCTGAAGGTTTTCGAACAGGAAGGATGGGGGTATTGCAGGGAGAGTCCGTGGGGATGAGTAAACCTGGTTTAAGAGGTGGGTAATTATTGGTTTAAGGCCTTAGAAACAGACACAGTTACATATTAAACAAAGACTTCACATATTATGAATTAAGAAATTTAAATGAGTGTGCTTTACTTGTTTCAATTCAAATTATACTAGAGATATTTTCTGACAAACAATGAGACAAGACGGATTATTCACTCACACAGTTCAATAGATGATTTTGGTTTTTTAAGCTTTTCAAGATGGCAGGGAGTTGCCAGCATAGAGGGGAGGAAGAAAGAAGGCAGATGGATGGACAGTGTGAGCAGCTGGATGGAAAGAAGGGAGTCAGAATCTGCAGGAGGAGAGGAGGAGGTTAAAGTATTGGTGTGGTGCTACATGGTCAGAGGAGTCAAAAGGATTTAGAGCTCTGAGGAGAGGAGAGGGGATGAGGAGGAAAGAGGCACAGTCACAGTTTGTAAGGAGGGAGGAGGGGTCGGAGAGGAGACAGACAGAACTGCAGTTTGTAAGGAGGGAAGCGAGGTCAGAGATGAGACAGCACCACAGCCAGAGCCACAGCTTCTAAGGAGGGGGAAGGTGACGAAGAACACAGTGGAGAAGGGAGAGGCCCCTGGCCAGCAGGGGAGGAGAAAGAGAGACTGGTGAAATGAGAAAACAGGATTCAGTGAAGGGAAGAGGCTTTCTGGAGGGAAGAGACTTCAGCAAAAAAGATTTGCTGAGAGACTAGAGGGGTCCCGAGAGAGGGGTGCCCCGGGGGTCAGGCAGGAGAAGGAGAGAGTTTGGGAGTTCACAGAGAAGGCAAGATTAGAAGCAAAGGTTTTAGGTGAGGTTTCTTTGGCCAAAAACGGCCTGCGTGTAGAACAAAAGGTACAGAAATTAAGGACAGGAGAGAAGGGAGAAGAAAGCCTGCACGTAAGGAATTTCTGATGCCCTCCCCGTCCGGTGGCAGAAATTGTCAAGATCTCTTAGGATATTGTAATCAAATGTCCCATTTTCAGGCCAATGGGAGTCATTGTCTAGTCTGTACTGAGGCCATGCCATGTTACAGAAGATTAATTTCTTCGGTTTGAGGTCTGAGAGACCGAGTTTGGTGAGGTTTTTTATGAGACATCTTAGAGGGGTCTGGTCGGAAGGCTTAGACTCTGAAGAGCCCATAGTGGAGAGAGGTGAGCAAGAGGGGGCGTCCCCGCCTTTTGTCACTGTCCCAAGAGGAGAGAATCTCCGTGTGAGGAGGAGTCGTCCCTGATAGAGGTGGTCACCACCTGTCAGGGAGTTCCGAGGACGAGAAGTCTGAGAGAGTGGAGAGGTTTGGCTAGGCGCCTAGTCTTCCGTGCAGTCCATTGAGACTGAAAGTCAAACCCCTCAAAACATGAGGTGTGTCAGAGAAAACCGTCCAACCAGAAAGGGGTGTTTTTAGAGAGAAATTTGGAGGCCAACCAGGGAAGGGGGAGGGAGAAACTTCTTACCTTTCTGGTCCAGCAGGGGTTCAGGACAGGGTTAGACTGCTGGCCAATCGACCTACAATTACACATCCAAACAGAATCAGGGAGTAAGCCCGGGACGAGCTGCCACTGCCCATTGCTTCCCTGGTTGTAAGTTTGGACGGCAAAGAGGGATCATCCAGGCAGTTAGTACCCTGTCCCAGGTTTCGGCACCAAATGTAAGAGTGAGACGGTAGTCCATCACCAGATGTGCAGGCTTTATTAGAGGAGAAAGACCTGCCGGGAGAAGTGCACCGGGTTACAGACTAGGAGCGAGTTATATAGTGTTTGGGAGAGCCTGAGGGGATACTGAGGCAAAAGTCCTGGTGTGTCCGGAGCCCCTCCTTGGGGAGGCTTGTCAGCTTTTGGAATTCCTCTGTCTCAGGGGCAATAGTCCAGTAAGGGTGAGGTCTGACAGATAAGCAGAACATCAAGAGGGCAGTTTGGAATACACATATCTATCATCTTTCATCATCCACCAACCTCAGCAGGGCTCCCAAGCCCCTCAGCACTCCCTCTCTCTGTACTCCAGCCAAAACAGGCTGGGGGGGGGAAAAAAAACCTTCTCCAACAAAAAAATAGCAAACAATGGCCCCTCCTACCCCAAGGAAGGCAATCTGCAATTTTCAATTTGCCACCCTGAGGGCAAGCACCAGCAGCCTTACATAGACTTACATAGACACATGGCGTTGCTCCAGTGCAAGTGAGCAAACCTAAAAACATTTATTCATCTAACACCACCCTTTAATAAGGAGCTAAAGAACAACAGAATAAGTCACTGGAGCCTTATTCCTAATATAGGGGAAATCTTTCCATGAAGCTCTGCCGAGAACCAGCATGGCTAGTAATCCCAGGTCCTGAGGGAGAATGGTGCAGAATTAAGAAAATAGACTCACTGAGAAAAGAGGATGGGATCGGGAGGCCTCTGCAATGCTGATGGCATGAACAGAGCGAGAGAGCCCCCCAGCCTGCTTTATCATATAGCATAGAAAATTAAAGCCTTTAAGCCAATATACAAATAAGGAAGTCTCTAATACAAAGCCATTTATCTGAGGCATAAATGGAATTCTTCATAAAGAGTGCACTGATAGATACGTGAATTCCAAACTGTCCTCTTGATGTTCCACTTATCTGTCAGACCTCACCCTTACTGGACTATCACCCCTGAGGCAGAGGAATTCCAAGAAGCTGGCAAGCCGCCCCTAGGAGAAGCATTTCGGACATACCAGGACTTTTAATTCAATATCCACTTGCTCGAGATTCTCCTTTTACCCTATAAATTCATCCCCCTAGCTTGTACTGGTGCCCTTCTTTTGGAGAAGTGCCCTGGCAGGTCTTTCTCCTCTAATAAAGCCTGCACATCTGATGTTCAAGTGCCGTCTCATTCTTACATGCACCACCCCCCATCATACAACAGTCAAGGGTGTGGAGAAAAGCTTAGTTTTGAGAAGATCTTAGTATTAAAAGGGTGGGAAAGGCTTAGTCTTAAACTAAGCCTTAGGCTATAACGACTTTGCCAGTTTACAGCCTGTTTCCCATAAAGCTTACCAGCAATTGTCATGGAGTGATATCCATTCAGTTGCAAAGTCTTCTTTGGGTTATGAACAAAAGAAATAAAAGACAGGGCTAAGAACTAAACCTGACAAGCTCAGGTAAGCCCTGCACAATGGCCTTGCGAACTCAGAGACCTAAAGTAAAGAGTCAGGATGGTCTAAAGCAGGTGTAAAGCCAGAAGCCACAGCCAGGGCCACTATCACAGCAGCCTGGCCCATGCAGGTTCGCATTGGATTCGGACAGTCGGTAAAGAAACCATGGAGCCAAAAACTGGTGGGCCATAGCCTTTAATCCTACCTTGCACCCGGCGGGCAAGTAAAAATACACACTGGGCTCCAAAACCCAGTCACACTCAGTGCTCACAAAGCCACTGATTTATCCGAGTTTCCTAGAATCAAATGTTTCTAGCTCACCAGACTTATTCTCCTCAGTTCCCCATCTCCTTCCTTATCCCAGATACAAACTCTACATAAACTGGCATCTCACTCAGCACTCCGCCATCTTGGCTGCTTCTCCTGGCCTCCTCCACGTGGCCTTTCTCTGTTCTCCTCTGCTCTCTCTTGCTAATCTCAGGAACCAAGCCCAAGCTCCCGTTCTACCCCTATTTTATAGTGTAGATTCAAAACCCTTAATCCAATATACAAAATAGGGAAGTCTCTAATACAAAGTCACTTTCTGAGGCATGATTGGATTGTACCACCCTACATCAAAAAAAGGGTGGGAAAGGCTTAATCCCAAAACCAAGCCTCAGGCTACAAGAATTCTCAACACACATTAATATCACCTGGGCGAAGGCCTCTTTAACAAAGTGAGCATAATACATTTTATCTGCCCAACAGCAGGCATGGCCAAAATACAGCCCACGGGCCAGATTCGGCCCACATAGTGAGTTTATGCAGCCTGCAATTAAATTTTTAATATTCTCTGCTACTTTAAAATCTCAGCTACTCAGAAGCAGAAGCATATTTGATTATTGGAATATCACTTTAAGAAGATAGTGATACGTGGAAAAGAATTCCATGTGTGACTATCAAGTGGCACTGTAGCATAGACAATAGCTGCAGTTGATAACTGAAAATGTGTCCAGGCTGTTTTTAAAATGAAATATTGTATAATTGTTTTATTTGCGATATAACCCCTTCAAGCTCATTCTATTAATTAAATATTGTTTTGATTGATTGCAATACAGTTTGGATATTTATATGGTATGTAATTATATTTTTATTAAAATAATATTGTATATTAAAATTTTTTTCACTCACTTATATTTATTCATAAACAAATTATATAATAAAATTTTGTTGGGCCCTGGCCGGTTGGCTCAGCGGTAGAGCGTCGGCCTGGCGTGCAGGGGACCTGGGTTTGATTCCCGGCCAGGGCACATAGGAGAAGCGCCCATTTGCTTCTCCACTCCCCCCCTCCTTCCTCTCTGTCTCTCTCTTTCCCTCCCGCAGCCAAGGCCATTGGAGCAAAGATGGCCCGGGCACTGGGGATGGCTCCTTGGCCTCTGCCCCAGGCGCTAGAGTGGCTCTGGTCGCGGCAGAGCGACGCCCCGGAGGGGCAGAGCATCGCCCCCTGGTGGGCAGATGTAAAGCCAGCAGGCAGGGCAAGGGCCAAGGCCAGAGCCACTATCAAAACAGCCCGACTCATGCAGGTTCGCATTGGATTCGGACAGTCGGTAAAGAAACCATGGAGCCAAAAACTGGTGGGCCATAGCCTTTAATCCTACCTTGCACCCGGCGGGCAAGTAAAAACATACACTGGGCTCCAAAACCCAGTCACACTCAGTGCTCACAAAGCCACTGACTTATCCGAGTTTCCTAGAATCAAAGGTTTCTAGCTCACCAGCCTTCTTCTCCTCAGTTCCCCATCTCCTGCCTTATCCCAGATACAAACTCTGTACAAACTGGCATCTCACTCAGCACTCCACCATCTTGGCTGCTTTTCCTGGCCTCCTCCACGTGGCTGCCTTCCGCTGCTGGCTCTACTTTCTCTGCTCTCTCATGCTAATCTCAGGAACCAAGAGACCAAACTCCCGCTCCGTCCCTATTTTATAGTGTAGAAATCCAAACACTTAATCCAATATACAAAATAGGGAAGTCTCTAATACAAAGTCACCTCTGAGGCATGATTGGATTGTACCACCCTACATCAAAAAGGGTAGGAAAGGCTTAATCCCAAAACCAAGCCCCAGGCTACAAGGATTCTCAACACACATTAATATCACCTGGGCGACGGCCTCTTTAACAAAGTGAGCATAATACATTTTACCTGCTCAACAGCAGAGCATCGCCCCTGGTGGGCGTGCAGGGTGGATCCCGGTCGGGCGCATGCGGGAGTCTGTCTGACTGTCTCTCCCCGTTTCCAGCTTCAGAAAAATACAAAAAATATATATATATTTTGTTTACTTAAACAAATCATTTTTGTATTTAACATTTTTTAATTTTAATATTTTGTCCGGCCTATTAAAAAAGCTTTCTTTCTAATCTGGCCCTGGGGCAAAAAGTGTTGGCCATGCCTGGTCTAAATTAAACCTTTCTAGCTAAAAGCAGTTTATGGCTGGTAGTAATGCCCTAGAGAGGTGTTCTTTCTAAACAAAGGTCAATACTTACTTTTACTCAAGCTTTTGCATCCAAGATAATGTACCTAATAACATGGTGGGCTATTCCTTTATTAAAGTCTTGCACTGGCAGGGAAGATTGCTTCCCTCTTCATTCACAGCTCCCAAAGCCGCTGACACATTCTCCGGTTCCACAACCAAGACAATCTTCTCCAGTTTCTCCTAGAATCAAAGGCCCCCACAAGCCTCAGTAGGGCTCCCAAAGCTCCTCAGCTCTGGTTCTCCATCTGCACACCTTCTCTTTCTCTACCAATACGGCTTCTTCCTCAGCACTCTGCATTCTCTCTGCTCTCTTACTCTGCAAACATGGTTTCTTTCTGCCTCCTCTCCCTCTTCTCTTCTTTTCAAAATTTTCTGGTGCAAACATCTCTCCTCTAGCAAACATTAGCAAAACAATGGCCCTTCCCAAGCAGAAAGATAATTTGCAGTTTCACAAACCACATACACCTGGTGCTGCCCAGCCCCCAATGCAAACTATAAGAGAGCAAACATAAAAATCGTATTTTACAAACTTATTTGACCAACAATGCCAGGTCAGGACACGATGATTGTCAGGCTGCAGACTGAACCGTGACTCATCAGAGAAGAGGACAGTTGATCACTTGTTGGGCAAATAAGTTTGTAAAATTCGTATTTTTTTTAGTTTGCTCACTTTTATTGTTACAAAATGGCACTGGGCAGCCAAGTGTATGCTTGCCCTCAGAACAGGGCAGTTGATTGCAAATTGTGGATTACATTCCTGCTTGGGAGGAGCCATTATTTTGCTAATGTTTGCTGGAGGAGGGGTCTTTGTGGGCCCAGGCAGTTTTGCAGGGAGAGCAGAGAGAATGCAGAGTGTGGAAGAAGAAGCCAGTTTTGCAGAAAAGTGAGAAGATGTGCAGATAGGGAACCAGAGCTGAGGGGCTTTGCAAACCTGGTGGGGCCTTTGATTCTAGGAGGAACCAGAGAAGATTCTCCTGGTTGTGGAACCGGAGAATGAGTCAGGGCTTTGGGAACCCTGAATGAAAGGGAAGGGTTTTCCCTATGTGTTTGTTCATTGGCTGGTGTGAGACTTTAATAAAGGAATGACCCACCATTCTTTGGCTCCATTGTTTCTGTACCATCTGCCTGAATCCAATGTGAACCAATGGCTGCGGCCACTGGCCTTACACCAATCATCACAGGTCCAGTGACAAAGTTCATCAGCCCACCTTCTGCGGTTCTATGGTGTTCAGCAGATAACGAAATGCATACCATTGGTCACTTGGCATGCAGTCCAACACAATGGAGGCAATTTTGTATGGTCTGGGTGCATATCCATTGTCTAAGGGCAGCAAGAAACTGTCCCTGCAGCTCTGTTTCATTGCTGTGCCTGTTCCTTCTTGCTAATAAGGTCAAGTAGCAGTCATCTCTTGCTATTGTGGCAGATGGGTGACCCTGATCCTCATCTTCTTCATACTGTGCCAGTCTCTTGATAGAGATTCCACAGTCTGCTAATCATACTTTGGGATGTTCCAAGTGCTGTTGCCACTGTCGTCTGTGTCTGAGTGGCTTCAAGACGTCCTATGGCTCTCTAGGCTTCACATTCTGGCAAATTGTGTTGCACGGGCATTGGAAAGGCTGGGAAGTTGCAGAATGTGCACTTTCAAGATCAGGAAATGGAAAAAAGAAGAAAAAAAAAGAGAAAAAGAAAGAGAAGAAAAAAAGAAAAAAAAAGAGAAAAGAAAAAGAAAAAGAAAAAAGATCAGGAAATGGGCAGATACTCCAGTACTTTCAGCCTTTAGTATAGTGCATTTTCATCAATGAAATAAAAGTTGGTTTTGTATCTTATTTGCATCATCTAACAACTGTTTTGATGTGTCGTTTGTGTTAATCCAAATTCGGAGGGACCCAAAACATGAAAGACAGAAATAAGGTCCGTAGTTTACACACCAAAGCTTTATTGTTTAGCTTGGCCAAGCGGCGGCAGCTCCAACAGAAATCTGAGGGAGAGCGCGCCAGCCCTTTGTTCTACTTAGTTTTTATAGTTTTGTAAGTGGGAAGTACAGAAGCAAAAATTGCAATTAGGAGCCCCTTACCACTATTGGTTATAGTCATATGTCCTTTAACATGATAGGACCACGTTCAATTTGCAAGCTATACATTATTTTGGGGAAAACAAAGTTTACAAGCCAACACAATGGTAGAAAGATGTCTCTTTACATATTAAAGGCATTCCTATATTTTCTAGTGTTTATCTGCTATATCTCTGTCCAGAGTCACACACACATTTACATAGGAGAGGTAGTTTCGGTGGGGACAGATGCCCGCAAATGACTCATTGCTATAAGAAAAGGTTTATTTTGGCTTTTCTCTTCCTGTACCTGGCTAGCCATTCACCCCTTTCCCCACAGGTGTGGTGGAATGTCTGGGAATCCATGTTTTCCTCCCCTTGCATTTACAATACAATGCCAAGGGCCATCCTGGTTATGTCAATCACACAGTACAGAGACTATTCTCACAATTTCTCTGCACACCTTAATCCAAATTAATAAAATGTTCTCCAAGCCTCCTAAAATATTAATATTAATTCTGTAGCCTTTGGTACTTTACAACACCTGTGGGTAAAATGGCTCAGTGGCTCCTCAGTTTGCTTTTCTGATGTTCTTCTTTAATAAAAAAAAAATGCTTCTCTTTCTTTTTTCAAATGCTTATTTTTTTATCACTTCATATTAATTTTTAAATATCCCCTAATTTTGTGAGTAGTGTGTCACCAATCAATCTCATGTAACCCTTACGTCTTCCCCTTTGATTCTGATGTATAACATAAATGGTAAAACCACCATTTTCCAGAGCACTTTCTCAACTCGTGAGACTTTAATTCCAGGAAATTGTTGATAGTTTGGCTCACATAAACTCATGAAAAATTCTTACAGGTTTGGAAATTGTTTTATGATGACAGGGTATTTGGTTCTTTGCACCATTAACAAGCCCCATCATGGGATCTCATTTCATGAGAATCTCATGGATCTACTTTTTTTTTTTTTTTTTTTTTTTTTTGAGGGGCGGAGGCTTCTGTGGGAGTGGGCAGCGGAGCTCCCTGGGGAGCCGGTCATTTTCCATCTTCCACTTCTTCAGGCATTTGGGCTCATGAATAGGAAGGGAGAGGGTGCCAAAGTCCCTACCACAAATGTAACAGATGACAGTCCTTGGTCGAGCTGGGGTGCCACCAGGAGCTTTCTTAAAGCTGGTAAAATCATTAGAACTGTTGGGGTTTGGTGCTCCCGGCCCCTTACCCTTGGGCTTGCAGCTTCTCTGTGGATCTACATTTAAGATTGGGGAAGAACTCCTCTGAGGTGGATTTATCTTTGCTTCAGCTGAAAACCAAGACCACCACCAACCTGGGACTACTCTGCCTTCTTTTAAGTCCCTCATTTCCACCCAAAGTCTCAGAATTCCAACCCTTCTAAAGCTCAATTTCCAAAAGCAGGGATGCTAGTGGTTTCCAACCATCATGAGTGCATCAAATAGCAATGTCTCCAGCCCCAGCTCGCACTTTTGCTTTGTTCCTGAAGGTAACATCTTCTGAGTTCTTTACATCTTATAGGACCAGCAATATCTCCAACCGTGTATGTTTTCCCAGGCTTTGCTCTGCAGAAGGAGGCATTGAAACTGCCAGTCAGTAGTAAACTTTCAGGTATGAGATGATAGAGTCTAATGATATAAGTATAGGTTTTAACTAAATGTTTCGATTGCTTTGGTTTTCATGTAGCTTATAGTCAAGATTAACTAAGTATATTAGTCATGTTCTAGAGGCCTGCCTATAAATCAAGTTCCAAGAAAAGTAAACTTTGCTTGAAATAATAGAAAAATGTAGCCAATTAAATATAAACCCGGTGATAGCTTACACAATAACAATGGTCACATATGTTTCATTTCTGCTTTTAGCCTTAAAGACACTGATACACAATTATGAGATATTTTGGTTCCTCAAACTGGTTAGATCACCCAAACACAGTTACAGAGGCACCAGACAAGATAATGTCAGGAACTGAATTAATCAGGATAAGGAAACCACTGAAACTTACACAAGAGCTAACCAATCGGCTTCTCCCATGAGCCCTAAGCTCTACCCCTCAATCTTTCCCTTTAAAAACACTTGATTTAGGCCTTGGCCAGTTGGCTCAGTGGTAGAGCATCAGCCTAGCATGTGGAAGTCCCAGGTTTGATTCCCAGTCAGGGCACACAGGAGAAACAACTGTCTGCTTCTCTACCCCTCTTCCTTCTCTCTCTTTTTCTCTCTCTCTCTTCCCCTCCCTCTGCCATGGCTCAAAATGGTTCAAGCAAGTTGGCCTGTGGATACTGAGGATGGCTTCATGGCCTTGACCTAAGGAGCTAAAATAGCTCAGTTGCCAAGCAACGGAGCTATGGCCCAGCCAGGCAAAGAGAGTATTAACTGGTAGGGACTTGCAGAGTGGATCCTGGTCCTACCACATAGGGAAGTCTGTCTCAGCCTCTCCACCTCACACTTAATTTAAAAAAAAACATACACACACTTGATTTAAAAACCATTTGAGAGTTCGAATTTTGAACGCTAGCTTGCTGTTTCCCTGGTTTGACACCCTGTTAATAAATTGTTTTAATTGTTCTTCTGCAAATCTTGGTGTTCAGTGTTTGGCTCTGCTAGGCATCTAGTGGGCAGACCCTCTTCAGTTCCATAACAATAATGTCCTAATGATGCTTTGAATTGTGTCATCTAGGCCCCAAAGCAACATGGTCCTTAGTATCCCAAAGTCTCAGGAAAGCATCTTTCTCTTCCTCTCCACATACTCTGAGAACCTGTTCAAGAACCCCACTATGACAAGCACCCAAGGTACTCCTCCTTTTCCTTCATGATGTTCTAGATCTCTGCACACAATAACTTCCCTCTCCTCTTTCAGCAAGAGCTGGAAGCCCTGGTGCGGGGCTGTGGAGCTCAGGGCATCCCTGCCACCATGGTTTGGAGATCTGAAAGAGAGGAACACTAAGAAGGCTGGACAGAAGATTACAGGATAAATGGGTAAAGAAACTGTGGTGTATGTATGCAATGGAATATTATGCAGCCATTAAAAAGAAAGGAAATTCTGTCAGCCCAGACTTTGTAAAATATGAGTGTGGGGAAACTCCATTTTGTGAGTTTTTCTTTTATATGTGGGTTGCATTATCCTTATTTTCTTTCTTTCTTTCTTTCTTTCTTTCTTTCTTTCTTTTTTTTTTTTTTGTATTTTTCTGAAGTTGAAAATGGGGAGGCAATCAGACAGACTCCCGCATGCGCCCGACCGGGATCCACCCAGCACGCCCACCAGGGGACAATGCTCTGCCCATCTGGGGCATTGCTCTGTTGCAACCAGAGCCCTTCTAGCACCTGAGGCAGAGGCCATGGAGCCATCCTCAGCACCTGGGCCAACTTTGCTCCAATGGAGCCTTGGCTGCAGGAGGGGAAGAGAGAGACAGAGAGGAAGGAGAGGGGGAGGGGTGGAGAAGCAGATGGGCGCTTCTCCTGTGTGCCCTGGCCGGGAATCAAACCCGGGACTTCTGCACGCCAGGCCGACGCTCTACCACTGAGCCAACCAGCCAGGGCTGCTTATTTTCTTTTTTACTTTCTATTGGTGTCCTTGTGAAGCAAAGGTCTTTAGAAAAATTCCAGCTTTCTTTCACTATGTATATGGTCATCTGGAAAGCAGAGGGCCTCTCTCTCACTCGAAGTTGGGTTTCAATGTTGAAACTGATAACCTACACATCCAGAGGGCATGAAGAGGATTATGACTCACATAACAGAGGTCCTTGGGGAGAGCAAGGCAGAAATCTCATGAAACTCTGAAATGACTCCAGAGAGAAAGGAGAAAAGCCTAGCTTTTATTGAAAAGGGCAAGAAATAAGTGTTGGTGTGGAGTAAAGAAAAGGGAACCCTTTTACGCTGTTGGTGGAAATGTAAGTTGGTGTAACCACTATGGAAAACAGTATGAAGGTTCCTAAAAAAAAAGGACTACCATCTGATCCAGCAACCTCACTTTGAGTATAGATCTAAAGGAAATAAAATTAGTATTTCAATAAGATATCTGCACCCCATGTTTATTGAAGCATTATTTATAATAATCAAGACATGGAAACAAGTGTCCCTTGATGGATAAATGGGTAAAGAAAATGTGGTGTATGTATGCAATGGAATATTATGCAGCCATTAAAAAGAAAGGAAATCCTGCCATTTGTGATAACATAAATGAACCTGGAGGGCACTATGCTAAGTGAGATTAAGCCAGACAGAGAAAGATAAATACTGTATGATTTCACTCATATGTGGAATCTAGAAAACAAAGTTAAACTTGTAGAACAGTGCTTACCAGGAGCTGGGGGTGAGGAAATATGGGATGATGCTGGTCAAAAGGTACAAGATTTGAGTTATAGGATTAATACTTACTGGGAGCCCTGACTGGTGGCTCAGTGGTAGAGCATCAGCCTGGTGTGCAGAAGTTCCGGGTTCAATACTCAGTCAGGGCACATAGTAGAAACAACCATCTGCTTCTCTTCCCCTCCCTCTCCCTCTTTCTCTCTATTCCCCTCCCACAGCTAGTGGCTCCATTGGTTTGAGCGTCAGCCCCAGGTGCTGAATATAGCTCAGTTGATTCAAGGATTGGCCCCAGATGAGGGTTGCCAGGTAGATCCTGGACAGGGTGCATGCAGGAGTCTGTCTATCTCCTCTCCGCACTTAAAAAAAAACAAAAACAAAAAACTCAGTTATAAAATATGACCTTTATTGGCATGTTTAGGTTACATATTTTCAGAATATGATATTGAGGAGAGGCAAAAGTACAAATCCCTCCTTCATTCCTTAAGAGAGAACCTCACATATTCGCTTCAGTCTTGGCTGGATCCAGGGGCTCAAACTGTGTTAGGAATCTGTCTCTTTCTCTGCCATGCTTCCCTTTGTGTTATCTTCTTTAGCTGTCAGGCTGTCCTTGTTGTAGGCAGTTTTATTCTCCAAGCTTAACAACTATGACAAAAATCCTGGGATTAAGTCTCATTGGCTTGGCTTGAGATATGTGCTCATGGTTGAACTATGGGCAAAAAAGATAAAATACACTGACTGGCCAGTCTTGGTTATATGCCCAGTTCTAAAGCTGGCCCTTCTCAAACCACACAAATGAAAATGGGATGATTCACTGGACAAAAAAAAAAAAAAAAAATCAGAAGAAAGATGTTGACAGAGGAAAGAGGAGTGGATGTAAGGCAGGGAAACTAGCAGATGTCCATTATACTTACACTAAAAAGTCTCTAAGACTCATTCAAACACAGTGTTCATAAATTAAAAATAGAAAATTACCATAGCTTATTGAGCACTCTAATTTGGTATTCCACCCAGAAGTCTGACTGCCAAATAATACTTCACAGCATCACATACACATGCATGCCAATAGTAGGAATTTTCATAATTTCATGAAGGAATATTTTGTCTTTGTGTTATCTTGAGTTGGCTGTAGTTTTCAAATGCTGTTCTTTTTTGCTTAGCTAATCGTAAATTACTGTGGGTTTAGCTTATTGCTACCAATTTAATTTGTTGTGGGGTGTTTGGCAAAGCCTACAGTGTCTAATAACACTCATTTGCATCAGAGTATTTTTGGTCTCTAATTTTTCAGTAAGTAGACTGTAAGTCATGTGTGAAAACAGGAAACGATAGGGTTGCAGGCAGGGGCCATGACCCCCTCTTCCTTTAAGTGGACGAAGGGACATTGACAAACTAGACATTCCAAATCACCTTCCCCCAGGCATCTGGGTGACTAACCCGGGTGTGGAAGGTCCCCCATATGGACTACCAGCCCCCACCCTCAAGTCCCCTACTTAACCCTACCTGTTAGAGAACCAGTTGCTGACCTCCACCTTAGGAGTCAGCCCGGCAGATGACCTCCTAATAAATTTTTCTTGCCTGAATTCAGGTGTCCTTCTTCAGCCAACCTTATAGGAATCATCTGTATTCACATTGCTAAAGTAGAGGTACCCACAATTTCCCAACTTTTAGGATGCATTTAGGTTGGCACTCCATGTTTACCACCCAGTTGTTCTCTGAGAGTGGGAATATGTAGAGTCTTGATTCCTTCCTAATTGTTTTGGGAACAAAAAAAATTTTTTTAGAGCTGATGACTCTTGGTTACTGGCGGTAATGAGTTGAATTTTATCCTTCCAAAAAGATATGTGTGTGTGTGTGTGTGTGTGTGTGTGTGTGTGTGTGTGTGTATACTAGAAAGCCCGGCGGTCATATGAAATGACCGAAGAATATGAATTTTTCCAAGAAAGACGCATTTGCTCTGCGACTGAAGCAAGCCTTGTCTTTCTCTGCTCAGTGGTTTCTTTTTGTCGAGAAAGCCGTTTTTGTGCAGCTTTAGCTCCTTTTCTCTCCTCTTCAGTACTGTATTTTCTAGGAGGCATTCTTAAAAGAAATTACGTTAAGACGTAGTTTTTATGTATTGTAAAACAGATGATTGCCAGTGCAAACAAATGTTCACCTTCCCCCTGACCCGCTCAATTTGCATTCAGCCGTGGCAACTTCACCCCATTGGCTAGTACAGTTACGCAAGCAATAAGCTATCGGCAACAAACAGACACTTAAGCCAAATATAATAAAGATATATATATATATATATATATATCGTCCTAACCTCCAGTATCTTAGAATATGAGTTTGCTAGGTCATACAAGTTAAGATGAGGTCATTCTTTTTTTTTTTTTTTTAGATTTTATTTATTCATTTTAGAGAGAGAGAGAGACAAAGAGAGGAGGGAGGGAGGAGCAGAAAGGATCAACTCCCATATGTGCCTTGACCAGGGAAGCCCAGGGTTTTGAACCAGCAACCTCAGTGTTCCAGGTCGATGCTTTTACCCACTGTGCCACCACAGGTCAGGCGATGAGGTCATTCTGTAGTAGAGATAGCCCTTAATCCAGGGGTCGTCAAACTTTTTATAAAAACCGCCCACTTTTGCAGTGCTGGTCAACCTGGTTTCAACCGCCCACTAGTGGGCGTTCCAGCTTTCATGGTGGGCCAATTGTGGCACCGTTTGATTGCTCTGCTATCGCCCACCATGAAGGCTAAAAGCCCACTAGTAGGCGGTAGGGACCAGGTTGACCAGCACTGCAAAAGTGGGTGGTTTTTATAAAAAGTTTGACGACCCCTGCTTAATCCAATATGATGCTGTCCTTTTAAGGAAAGGAGAGACACAGAGACATAGGGGAGAATATCATGTGACAACAAGGCAGAGATTAAAGTCTTACAGCTGCAAGACAAGGTAGACTGCAGCCAAACCACCAGAAGATAAGAAAAAGTGAAAAGGATTCTCCCCGACAGGTTTAGAGGAAGCATGGCTCTGCCAACATCTGGATTTCAGACTTCTAGCCTTCAGAACTGTGAGGGTGTCGGGAGCCGATCAACGACTGCTGGCTGACAAGGTCACAGCAGCAGAAGACCCACAATTGCTGGCTGACAAGGTCACAGCAGGAGAAGACCCACAACTGCTGGCTGACAAGGTCACAGCAGAAGAAGATCAAAAACTGCTGATTGACAAAGTCACAGCAGAGAAGACCAATGGCTGCGGGGTGACAAAGTCACTGCAGTGAAGACCAATGGCTGCGGGGTGACAAAGTCACCGCAAAAGAATAGGCACAACGATACTTCCCCCTTTGACTTTTTGAATTAATCTGGCCTTATATCCCCCCTTTTTTCTGGGTGTGTGCTATTATTTGTGGCACAGGGATAATAGTACCGTACTTTCCCTGTAGATTTGTAGTAATTTCTTTGGAAATGAGACAGAAGGTGTAAGTTCCACAGAAAAGCCTATAAGCCCCTTGAACTGGGCTCGTAAACATAAGAGGCTGGCTATGATATCCCTCGTAAAGGGTTAAGTTTGTAGGAGAATTTCTTCTTACTAATCATGTTAGAAAGAATAGATTGTGACTTGTGTATGGGTAGAAGGCAGTGGCTGTGCAGAGCACCTTTCGGCCTTCACTTAATTCATCATTTTTCCTCCCTAGCCTTTTCATGTGATAAAGTAGAGAAACTTTCCTTTTTTCTTGCTTATTTGATCTGCAGATAGTGGTACACTCTAAGAAGAATATAGTTAGAACTTAACTAGTGTGTGAATATAGTAAATAAATAAAGTTTAACTAGACAATAGAATCTTAGGTAAGGTGTTATGGAATGGCCCGTTGCGTGGCCTGGGATGGGAATGCAGTCAGCAAGAAAAGAATGTTTTGCTAAGAGAATTGTTTTATGACTGAAGGCAGTTGCTGGGCTTTCTCAGTGAGACACTCTCATGAGGTTTGTATACCTCCCCAAAAATTCTTTCTTCTGATAATGAGAGGTATGGGGGGGCATCCATAGAAGCAATAGCAATTAATGTCTTCTGAAATTATGTTGCTACTAAGCTATCTTGCGAGTGCACTCTATATATCTTTAAGTAAAAGTTACTCTTAATGTTATGTCAATTTCTTAATGGGCAAGCCTTTTGTTATCTTGTGAGAAAAGTCAGGACACTGCATAAACTCAAGGCCATTTGCCTGAGCAAGCGGTGGTCCTTTGCTACTCCCTAATGATTTTGTCTGTTAATCTCTCTCTGCCCCTTGACTCACAACAACAGTAAAGTTGAGTTATTAGTTAGTACTAATCCTTTAAAAGCTTTTACCGATGTTATTGCTATTCAAGTTATTTTTTAATTGTACTTTGAATGATTTGCCACCTGATTTGTAGTTTATAGATATAAATTAACTGTTATCTGGAAACATGTAAACATAGTGAAACAGAAGCAATGATTAATACCATGTAATTGTAACTTGGTGTGTGTGTATAAAAAAGGAGCTGTACTAGCATTTGGGAGAGATGCCTGGCAGTAAATGCTAACTAGAGAATAAAGAGAAAGAAAAGAATTCGGCTCTCTCACTCGATTTTCGCCGACGCCATCTCCTCCTGTGGGACCCCTGGAACCCCCCCGGGGCTGGACCCCGGCATGAGGGAATAAACTTTGTTGTTTTTAATACAACAGAGGGACCAGGTCTAGAATCCTAAGGACCCAAATGGCCAGAAGAAACACCAGATAAGCCCACCACAAGAACGTCACCCCCCACAAACACACAAACTCCCTGCTCAGAAAATGCAGAATTTTATCTTCCTTGTAACCACTTGTTTCTCCAACCTCCAGGTGGAAAATTCTGCTCTTCACCCAAAGTTTGCATGAGCCCTCCCATCCCTCACCAATAAAAGCCTCTCCCTCAAGCCATTCTGGGAGCAGCCCAAACCCTTGTTTCTCTTGGGACTGTCTCCCTTGTGCTCAAGCATAAGCTTAATAAAATCTGTCCAGAAATTTCTCTGGTGGCTCCTCTTGATTTCTATCTTGGGGAACCCAAGAACCCCAATGCTGGTAACATTTTAAGCCACTCACTGTGTTGTACTTTTTTACAGCTGCCCTTGGACACTAATGCATTGACCAGTGTCAGTCACTGCTAGCACCACTCTTGTTCCCACCTCTTCAGACCGACTAGCTCTCTGGATCACATCCTTTGTCCCAAATCCATTTCTCTTTTCTTCCAAAGTAATAGAATGGTAGCCAGGAACATAGTGGTTCAGTTAGATATTTCCTAGCCTCACTTGCAGCTAGGTAGCAACTGATTTCTAATTTAGAACAAAGAAGGTAAACTGTTATTGCATATGAGGGGGAAACCCTCTTCCCTGGCTCATCTCTGAGGGCAAATGTTTTGAGAGAACACAATTTATTTACCCCTGGGATGGAGTCAGAGCAATTTCAATCTCAGAGTTTAATCTTTCAGCCCAATATAGGCCCTATTACTAACCCCTCTGGCTAGAAATCTGCAGGATCCAGAGACCTTTCTGGTCTCTAACACACAGATGCTGAGAGCAAAATCCTCTGGGAACTTTGGCAGAGAAAAATGGGAGAAATGTTTTTCTGCTACCAAGTTACTTTGGGAATTAAGATTAGTAAAGGCTAATAGCAGCTGTTAGGTACATAGCAAATGTAGCTAATCAGCTGCTCACCCATGGGGAAATAGTCTAAATACACTTCTGCTGTTAAATCCCATGGTGACTGCCGAACTATCCATCTACTTCCTGACCAGGTAATTAAAAAGCACTGAATAACTGGCTTGGTCAAATGGCAAAGGCAGCAGTATATCACCACTGGTGATGTATCACAAGCGTGTGGCAGGATCAGAGGCTGCAAGTGTTTCTGGACTGAGAAATATCACAGTAAACGTGCTGTATAATACAGGCTGAAATTCACCAAGGCAGACGCAGTGGAGAGCCTCTCTGATACAGCTTCAGAGAAGAGTAGTCATGGGGATGCCCAGTAGGAGGATACGTTTCACAGCCTCTCCTGGTTGTAGCCAGATGAATAAGGTCTTGCCAATGAAATATGACCCAACATGATGAGTGACTTGCTCAAGAAGTGGAATATAGATGTTCCTGGGACCCAGTCTCTATCTATTAGATGAGGATAATGCCCTAAGCAGTAGTCGGCAAAATCATTAGTCAACAGAGCCAAATATCAACAGTACAACGATTGAAAATTTTTTTGATAGCCAAATTTTTTAAACTTAAACTATATAGGTAGGTATATTCCTTATCGAGGTAGCTCCTGCACGTGGTATTTTGTGGAAAAGCCACACTCCAGGGGCCAAAGAGCCGCATGTGTCTTGCAAGCTGCAGTTCGCCGACCAGGGCCTATGGAATGACAGAGCAACAAGATTTGAAGAAGCAGGATTTCCAAATGACATGTAGAGCAGCTCTGTCTTGCCAACATGAATGGCTCATGAAAGACTGTTACATAAAAGAGAAATATTCGTTGGCCCTGGCTGTATAGCTCAGTTGGTTAGAGCATTGTCTCATTACACTAAGATTGTAGGTTCAATCCCCAGTCAGGATAAATACAAAAATCAACCAATATATGCATAAATAAACGGAACAATAACTCAATGTTTCTCTCTCTCTCTCTTTACCTTCCTCTCTCTCTAAAATCAATTTTAAAAATTTTTAATTTTTAAAAAGAGAGAGAGAAACACATCTGTGCTCCATAAGCCACTGTATTGAAGGGTCTTTTTTGTTATAGCATCTTAACCTTTACCCTGTCTAATACAATAGCCCTGTTCATTTCATCCTCCCAAACTGAGACTCAGAGAAGGTTAAATAATTTTCCCAAGGTCCTAAAACCAACAAGTAACAAACAGAATTAGAAGCCAGGTTTATCCTACACCAAAGTCCATGCAAAAGGTTCTAATTCAATAAATCCAGGACAGAGGCTGAGATTCTGAACTTCTTGTGATGCTGATGCTGCTAAGCCACAGATCACAATGTGAGGAGCAAGGATATCAACCACTCCACTCCCCTTCCTCTTCTCAGAGTTAGGAGATAAGCATCCAGATTCCAAAATGCTAGTCTCAGATCTCTAAATGACAATAAAAACTTATTTTAAAAAAAATGTTCCCCTTTCTGTACTGTTTTCCTCTCCTGGAAATTAGTTGGGTTTATATACTCATGTGTTGTTTTTTTTATAGGCAAATTCTCTTTCAAGCATTGGATGTCTCCAAGGAAACTGTCGAACTTCCAAAGAGCAGTCACCATGAAATTATAAAATATGATGCCACTTCCTGGGCATTTTGTGACCACTGTATCACCCTCTGTCTTTTCTCACTCTAGCTCTCTAACACAAGATAACATTTATCAAGTCTGCTTGGGAAACCTAACACAAGTCATCCTATGCTCATTTCAATAGGAAACATTGACTATGAGAAGGTAGAAACAGTTTCAGCCTGGAGGGATATTATAATTAACAGCAAAAGCCATTTCAGTACCCAAAACACTGGGAAATGTTTCCCTGATGCAAACCTGACTACAATTGGAAAAATCAGCACATTCTAAAAGAAAGCCAAATTCAGTTCACAAAAGAGAAAAACAAATGGCCAGTAAGTATATGAAAAAGACTCATTATGGCTGCTACATAAGTGGAGTTTAAACAGAGTACCATTCTTCACCTGGAAAATGGGCAAAAACTCAAATATTAACACCCAGTGCTGTTGTTGATGAGAAGAAATTAGCATTCTAATTTAGTGTGAGGAAAAGTGCGTATTGGGAATCATGTGGTTATAAGTGACAGAATTCTGATTCAAATAGCTTAGCCAGCATGGGAAGTGGCAGGAGATGTATCAGTTGGTGAATCTGGGAAGTCTAAGGATGAATGCAGCTTCAAGTATGGCTTGATCTAGTACTATTGATACCAAAGATGTCATCAGAACTTAAACTATTTCTCAGATATGCTGCCCATTGGATAAGGACTTTCCTCCTTCCCATAACCTAACCACCACAGGTATGATAAATGAGATTGCATTTCTAGAAATGCAGTGTATCGACACCCCTTACATGTGACTACAATGCCCTTGCTCTGTCGGTATAGTGTATTTCCCCACCACATTGACTTTGGGCTTGATTATATGACTTGCTTTGGCCAACAGGATGTCAGTGAATGTGTTTCCGTTTTTTTTTTTGTGTGTGTGTGTGTGTGTGTGTGTGTGTGTGTTTTTTACAGGGACAGAAAGAGAGTCAGAGAGAGGGATAGAGAGGGACAGACAGACAGGAACAGAGAGAGATGAGAAGCATCAATCATCAGTTTTTCGTTGTGAGACCTTAGTTGTTAATTGCTTTCTCATATGTGCCTTGACCACAGTCCTTCAGCAGACCGAGTAATCCCTTGCTCGAGCCAGAGACCTTGGGTTCAAGCTGGTGAGCTTTTGCTCAAACCAGATGAGCCCGCGCTCAAGTTGGCGACCTCATGGTCTCGAACCTGGGTCCTCTGCATCCCAGTCCAACGCTCTATCTACTGCACCACTGCCTGGTCAGGCCCGATGTCAGTGAATGTGAACAAAAGATTTACATGTGCCTGCATGATTTAGTTTAGCTCTTGTACTCCCTTATCAGGAGAAGAGCATGCCCCAAGCAGTTGCTTCCCCCTTATATTGGGCCACAGAATTAACCAACTGTGGAGCAGAGTAAACCTACCCCTCAACTTGGTACCAACTAAGCCCAACCAATCCACAAGCTGAAGCAGAATCATCCAGCCTGTTCAAACCTTTCACCCATTTCGATATTCAGTTATCTGTTTAATTGATTTGTGGGAGCACTTAATATAGTCTGAATATAAGACCTTTGAGACCATATATAATGCAAATATCTTCTCCTGGTCCATTGTTTGACTTTGCACTCTCTCAATGAGGTCTCTTTTTCTTAAGTGAGTGGGGGGAGATAGAGAGACAGACTCCCACATGTGCCCTGACAGGCATCCACCCAGCAACCCGCATCTGGGGCTAATGCTTGAATCAACTGAGCTATCCTCAGCACCTAGGACCAACACTTAAACCAATTGAGCCACTGGCTGCAGGAAGGGAAGAGGAAGAAAAGGAGGAGAGAAGCAGATGGTTGCTTCTCATGTGTACCCTGACCAGGGATTAAACTTGGGATGTCCACATGCTAGAGCCTAGCACAGGGGTCCCCAAACTTTTTACACAGGGGGCCAGTTCACTGTCCCTCAGACCGTTGGAGGGCCGGACTATAAAAAAAAACTATGAACAAATCCCTATGCACACTGCACATATCTTATTTTAAAGTAAAAAAACAAAACGGGAACAAATACAATATTTAAAATAAAAAAACAAGTAAATTTAAATCAAGAAACTGACCAGGCCTGACCAGGTGGTGGCACAGTGGATAGAGCATCGGACTGGGATGCAGAGGACCCAGGTTCGAGACCCCGAGGTCGCCAGCTTGAGCATGGGCTCATCTGGTTTGAGCAAAAGGCCCACCAGCTTGAACCCAAGGTCACTGGCTCCAGCAAGGGGTTACTCGGTCTGCTGAAGGCCCGCGGTCAGGGCATATATGAGAAAGCAATCAATGAACAACTAAGGTGCTGCAATGCGCAACGAAAAACTAATGATTGATGCTTCTCATCTCTCTCCGTTCCTGTCTGTCTGTCCCTATCTATCCTTCTCTCTGACTCACTGTCATTGTAAAAAATAAATAAATATGTCAAAAAAAAAAAAAAAAAAAGAAACTGACCAGTATTTCAATGGGAACTATGGGCCTGCTTTTGGCTAATGAGATGGTCAATGTGCTCCTTTAATTGACCACCAATGAAAGAGGTGCCCCTTCCGGAAGTGCAGCGGGGGCCGGATAAATGGCCTCAGGGGGCCGCATGTGGCCCGCAGGCCGTAGTTTGGGGACCCCTGGTCTAGCAGCTAGACTGACACTCTATCCACTGAGCAAACCAGCCAGGGCCTCAATGGGGTCTCTTGATGAAGAAAATTTCTTATGTTCTCTGTACCCAGCTACTCATACACTACTGCAGGGGTCCCCAAACTACGGCCCGCGACAGCCTTTTACCCGGCCCCGGTCGCACTTACAGGGATTCAGCTGGTTCCCTGATTCATGATTCATTTCAATTGTAAGCGCTCTGGCGCTTACAATTGAAATAATGCGCCCACCGCTATACAAGAACTCTCTTTCCTGTATTGCGCTCCGCGCTCACTGTCCTACCTAGATGATCACGTCGCGACGTTGTAGCGCGCGATGTGCATATCTAAGCCTGACAGACTGAAGACCGAGGCGCCGGGTCCACAGCGCGGCAGCGGCTGCCACACTAGGTAAGTATATTTTTTATTTATTTTTTAATTGGATTTTAAAAATGGACCTACATTGTGGCAGAGACCTGAACCTACATGGGAGGCAGAGGCCTGGATCTACATGGGGGGCAGAGACCTGGACCTACATGGGAGGCAGAGACCTGGACCTACATGGGAGGCAGAGAACTGGACCTACATGAGGAGCAGAGACCTAGATCTATCTACATGGGGGGGCAGAGACCTGGACCTTTATGGGGACAGAGGGCATGGACCTACATAGGGGGCAGAGGGCATGGACCTACATGAGGGGCAGAGGGCATGGACCTACATAGGGGGCAGAGGGCATGGATCTACATGAGGGGCAGAGGGCATGGACCTACATGGGAGGCAGAGACCTGGATCTACATGAGGGCAGAGACCTGGACCTACATGGGGGGCAGAGGGCATGGACCTACATGGCGGGGGCAGAGGGCATAGACCTACATTGTGGGCAGAAACCTGGACCTACATGGGAGGCAGAGGCCTGGACCTACATGAAGGGCAGAGAGCATGGGACCTATATGGAGGGGCAGAGAGCATATATATATTGGTATTTTTTTTAATAATTTTTATTTATTCATTTTAGAGGGGAGAGAGAGAGAGAGAGAGAGAGAGAGAGAGAGAGAGAGAGAAGGGGGAGAGGAGCAGGAAGCTTCAACTCCCATATGTGCCTTGACAGGGCAAGCCCAGGGTTTTGAACCGGCAACCTCAGCATTCCATGTCGATGCCTTATCCACTGTGCCACCACAGGTCAGGCTATATATTGGTATTTAACTATTATCAATTTGGAATCCCTAGGAAACAATGACGTCAAGAAAGAGAAAAATTGACTCAGAGTGTAGGATATTCAAAGAACAGTGGACTTATGATTACTTTTCCATGCAGTACAAGGAAAGAGCTGTGTATTTGATATGTCAGAATATAGTGTCTGTGTTCAAAGAGTATAATTTGTGTCGACACTATCAAACTCAACATAAAGATAAATATGATTGTTTGGTTGGAGATGTGAGAAAAGATAAAATATTAAAACTGAAAAATTCATTGTCAACTCAGCAAAATACTTTTGTGAAGCAGAAGCAGCTAAATATTTCATCACTGCGAGCAAGTTTTCAAGTTGCCAAGCTAATAGCGTGCGCTGGCAGACCATTCGTGGAGGGAGAATTTGTTAAAGAGTGCCTTCTTTCTGTTGCCAAAGAGATGTGTCCAGAAAAGGCAGACTTATTTAGTACAGTTAGTCTTTCAGGATCTACAATAACATGAAGGATTGAAGAAATGGGGGACAATTTGCATCAGCATTTGCAAAACTATGCGAGAAAACTTTCTTATTTTTCCTTGGCACTCGATGAGAGCAATGATGTTCGTGATTCTGCACAACTTCTAATTTTTATTCGTGGGATGAATGACAATTTCGAAGTCACAGAAGAGCTTGCTGCACTGCAAAGCATCAAAAGAACAACTACAGGAGAGGATATCTATGAAAAGGTTTCCCAAACTGTGAAGGATTTGGAGCTGGACTGGGCTAAACTATCCATTGTGACAACTGATGGTGCGCCTAGTATGGTGGGGCCTAAGAAAGGAGTAATTGTCACCTAGAGATGGACAAACTTAACCGTTCTCATCCAATAGCCATACACTGCCTCATCCACCAACAAGCGTTATGTAGTAAATCACTGAAGTGGGACTCTGTTATGAAAATTGTGGTACGTTGTGTTAACTTCATTAGAACTAATGCACTAAACCACAAGCAATTTCAGGAATTTCTGTCTGAGCTAAATGTGGCCTATGAAGATGTTCTGTACTACACCGAAGTCCGTTGGCTGAGTCAAGGGAGAGTTTTGAGACATTTCTATGACTTACTTCCACAGATTACAGCTTTTATGCTTTCAAAAAACAAAGAAGTACCAGAGCTCAATGATGCAGAATGGAAATGGCACCTCGCCTTTCTGACAGATGTAACAGAGCTACTCAACAGTTTCAATGTGCAACTTCAAGGAAAAGGGAAGCTCATCTGTGATATGCAATCACATGTAAAAGCATTTGAAGTAAAATTAGGCCTCCTTATTAAACAAGTGAAGGAGGAAAATTTCTGCCATCTCCCCTTAACTCAAAATCTGTTAGCGGAAAAACCCTTGATTGCATTCCCAAAAGAAGTATGTGTGGATTCACTGGAAAAGTTGCAAAAGGAGTTCCAATTTAGATTTAAAGAGCTTCATCTCCATGAACAGGACATTCAGCTTTTCCGTAACCCATTTTCTATTGACATTAAAAATGTGGATTCAATTTACCAAATGGAACTGGCTGAACTGCAGAATTGTGACTCTCTGAAAGACGCATTCAAGTCAAACAACTTGCCTAATTTCTATGCCCCTCTTTCATCAGAGACATATCCTAATATCAGGAACCATGCTCTTAAAATGTCAACAATTTTTGGCAGCACTTATGTCTGCGAACAGACATTTTCTAGGATGAAAAATTTAAAATGTCCAACCCGATCTAGACTAACCGATGAACACTTGCATCATTTGTTGCGGCTAGCAGTGACCAATATGGAACCGGACATTGACTATCTGATTAGCCAAAAGCAAGCCCATAGTTCCCATTGAAATGTTGGTAAGTTTGTTGATTAAAATTTACTTGTTCTTTATTTTAAATATTGTATTTGTTCTTGTTTTGTTTTTTTACTTTAAAATAAGATGTGTGCGGTGTGCATAGAGATTTTCATAGTTTTTTTAGTCCAGCCCTCCAACGGTCTGAGGGCCAGTGAACTGGCCCCCCTGTGTAAAAAGTTTGGGGACCCCTGCAGTACTGTGGCAAAGAAGCACAACAGACAACTGATCACCTGAGAGAGGCATACAATGTTGGCGGTATACTGTTGGCAATATTTGTTTAACTAAAGATTCTCTTGGATTCTTATCAATTATAGATGAGTTTTGACTGTCAAATTTCCCAGTACTTTGGAAATTTTTATTTTCTTGTGTCACCTATTATAATTTAGTACATAGGAAACAATCTGGATGAATAAACATGTTAATAGTGGTTACTTCAAAGGAATGAGATTACTAAATAAAGACTTCCATTTTTACTTTAAAAAAAAAGAAAATTTCTTAATCTTCATGAAGTTTAATTTGTCAACATTTTCTTGTATGGTTAGTGCTTTTGGGGTATAATTCCGCTTCTTATTCAGGCCAAGTAATATCCCTTTCACTGAAATTCACAAAAGTACATTTAAATTTTAGTTTTGTTTTGTTAGCAAAATTTTAAAGCTTTAAAATAATTGATTAACTTATGCCTGAAAAGTGAGGGAGAAAGGCATTTTTCTCTAATTTTCTGTAATAAAAGACAATATTTGTCTTGATTGATGTCACCATCCTAAAAGATTTTCAAAGGCAATCTGGGCCACATGCAATTTTTGCCTTTTTCACTGCCTTCGAAACCTAATCTTGTACCACACCAAGTACAACTCCACTGTAAGAACAAACTGTGCTTCCCCAAGTGCTACATATCCCAATATACCTTGCATTTTGATTTGGATCATATGACTAGTTTCAACCAATAAACTGTGAGTGAAAATGATACATGCCATTTCCAGATGGAAGCCGTGAAGAGCTGGTGTTCCTCCTCTGCCCAGCAATATTGGAAACCATGTGTTCCATTTCCTGCAGCCACCAGATGGCAGAGAACTGCCCAAAGTGCCTCAGACAACACATGAGTGAGAAGTCAACCTTCCCTGTGTTCAACCACTGAGATTTCAGGACTTGCCTATTGGAGTAGCTGACATCACTTAATCTAATTAATGCCCAAGGAGAATCGGAAGTCCTATTAATAGAAACCACCAAAGCCCTGCAAGTTGAATTAACGTCCTGGCAGTTTTTGCATCCTCAGCTCAGAACGGAGATGACCTTTGGCAAGTCCTGCCTCCCTGATCTCTTAAGTCTGATTATCCCAGAAGCAGAACCTGAGACAAGGATTAAGGTGTAGGTGATTTATTAAGAAGTTCTCCCAGGATCACCATTAAGGGTGTAGAGCAGTGATAGTCAACCTGGTCCCTACCGCCCACTAGTGGGCATTCCAGCTTTCATGGTGGGTGGTAGCAGAGCAACTAAAGTATAAATAAAAAGATAGATTTAACTATAGTAAGTTGTTTTATAAAGATTTATTCTGCCAAACTTAGCGAAAATCTGACATAAAGTACTTGGTAAGTAATTATTATTATATGCTTTAACTTGCTGTAAGTCTGCTTTATAAATTTTATAAAGTAAAGTTACTTCCTACTTTATAAATCACCATTACTGTGGAACTGGCGGGAGGTTAGAAAATTTTACTACTAACAGAGATACAAAAGTGGGCAGTAGGTATAAAAAGTTGACTACCCCTGGTGTGGAGGAAGCACGGCAGGCAAAGGAAAGAAGCCACACAAGTACGCAGCATCAGCAGGAGTCCTGAGAAGTTCTGAACTCAGACTGATCCAGCAAGCGGTTCTTGAACATAAATTACACCCTACACAAAGAGACCAGGGATTTTGGACTCTATTGAACTGCTAGAGTTGCTGTAACAAGGTACCACAGACTGGGTGGCTTAACTAAGAGAAATTTCTTTTCACACAGTTCTGGAGGTTTGGAAGTCCAAGATCAAGGTGCCAGCAGGGTGATGTCTAGTGAGAGCTCCCCCCTTGAGTTGCATATGACCACCTTCTCACTGTGTGCTCACATGGCCTTTTCTGTAAGTGTGGAGAGTGTGTGAGCTCTCTGATGTTTCTTCTTATAAGGACACCAGTCCTGTGAGATCAGAGCCTCATACTTATGACCTCATATAACTTTACCCACCTAATTAAAGGCCTATTCTCCAAATACAGTCACATTGGGGGTTAGGGCTTCAACCGATGCATTTGGAAGGAGGGACACAAATATTCAATTCATAACAAACTCCTACACCCATCTGTGACTGGCTGCCCAGGGAGGGTGAGTGACATAGATTCCCAGGCCCTCTGGTCCTCTTTATAAGCAAGGTGGCTGCAGTACCCCTGTGCAACCCTAGGAAGGTCACAGGTGTGAGCAAGTAATAAGTTAGCTTGAAGCTGGAAGATTGCTCTAGTTCTGGGTGACAACACTTACTTCCTGCTACTTGAGTATTGAATCAGTAAGAAATGGCTTTAAAATCTGTTTTAATGGGGGACTAAATTTTAATTGTATATCTACAGATTTCTCAGTCCACATCAGGCAGCATAAGTCTTCTGCTAGAATTGAACATTTCCACAGGATTAGTCTCCTATCTCCTCTCACAACCTGGCAATTTCACCAAAGAAGTCCCAGGTTTTTCAGAAAATCCATAATACTGATGGCAGGGCCTTCATTTCCTCCTCATTCAAATGCTCCCAAAGTACTGCCAAGCCCTGGCTGATCTCCCTGTCAGATTCCTCTGAGAGGGAGCAAACACCTGAGAAACCTCCACCCAAAACCCAATCAAGCATTTGTCTTAAAAACATTTGTCGGTCCTGGCTGGTGGCTCAGTGTTAGAGTGTCAGCCTGGCATGTGGATGTCTTGGGTTCGATTCCTGGTCAGGGCACACAGAAGTAACCATCTGCTTTTCCACCCCTCCCCCTCCCCCCTTCTCTCTCTCTCTCTCTCTCTCTCTCTCTCTCTCTATCTCTCTCTATCTCTCTCTTCTCCTCCTGCAACCATGGCTTGGTAGGAGCAAGTTGGCCCCGGGCACTGAGGATGGCTCCATGGCTTTGCCTCAGCCACTAAAATAGCTCAGTTGCAGAGCAACAGAGCAGTGGCTCCAGGTGGGTAAAGCATCACCTGGTAGAGGGCTTGCCAGGTAGATCTCCATCGGGGAGCATGCGGAAGTTTTTCTCTCTGCCTCCCCACTTCTCACTTAAGAAAAATTTTTTAAAAAGCATTTCCCTTGAAAATCAGGCATCTTCTGTGCAATAAAAAGGAATCCATTTTCTGCTTCTATTTCTTTACCAACCTCCATGAAGAGCCAGTGATTCCAGATCTGGGTTCTGTGGATGTCAGTGGTTGGCACAGGGGTGATGAGACACCTATCAGCGGGCTGGCAGTCTCTGACCATAGTGTGTGCCTGCCTACAGAGAGGTGGTGACTCAGGGGGACACGTGCCATTCCATTATCCCCCAGAGCAGCCAAGCCAGGGTCTGTTCCAAACAGCGCAGGTGCTCCTTAGCCGGAAGACGGGTAGTTTTCTCCCAGTTGAACTTGTACTTGGCAGAGAAATTGCTCAGCTTTTTACAATTATTGACAGCCTTGTCATTTCCAAAGTGGAGTGAGAAAATGGAAATTCTTGGATGGTGTCAGTGGGTACACAATGGGTGTACATTTGCTCTCTGTGTTCAGAAACATCTGTGGTCCCATCCAGTTGCACCCTGAAGGGAGATGGGGAGCTGCCAACCCCTATAAGACTGCTTCCAAATATTAAAAGAAATAATTTAAAATATTATTAATTCTGGGTTGACAGCAAACACAATCCTTTAGTTTTTCTTCCCCCACTTCAAATCACAAATCAACTCAACCATTTCTAGGACATATAACTCTACAGGCGGTTCCGGTCCATGTGTTATAAGAAATGTCAAGGCAGACTTGTGTTGGGGCAATGCCAACTCTTTGTAAGGTTTATGCCTTTCAAAATTGTGCTTTCTTCACATACTTAACCAAGTGCAAGTTGAAGAGACAACATAATCTACTTTGAGAGTGTGTTCATTTGAACTCTCCCAGAAGCAGACACTGAGATAAAGATTTGAGGATAAGTCAAGTACTTAAGAAGTAGCTTCAGTAGAGAATAAGGATGCAATGCAGAGAAAGTAGTCAGCCATTGAAATGCATTGGCCTCCATGGGTAACCAAAGTTCAATCCCTCTAGGGAAGTATGGGAGCCCCTGAGAGTCATCTACCTGAGGGGCAGGGAGCTGAGGTGTTGATCCACCCACTCCCCTCAGTCATCAGTGGGAGTCTGCTCTAGGGCCACTTTGATGCCCAGGACTCTGGCTGCCACAGTTGAAACAAAACAAACTCTTTCTCTTTACAAGAGAAAGTTCCCCCTGAGAGAGAAAGGCAGGTTCTGACACCAGAAGACAGAGCGTACCAAGGCAGAGGGAAAATGTGTGACCTCAAGCTTCTGGAGATGAGAATCCTGCCACGTAAGTAGCACTAAGCTTTTGTAACCCATCAATTGAATGATAAATGTAAAAACCAAAAGGTTCCACGGACGAGGCTGGATTAACTGACAGGAGAAAAAAAATCCCTTCTTTTTAAATTATGGCATAAAACACGTAACATAAAAATTACCAACAGCCATTTTAGGTATACAGTTTAATGATATTAAGTACATTCACATTTTGTAAAGCCATCACACCATCCATCTCCAGAAATCTTTTTATCTTGCAAAACTGAAACTCTGTCCCCATTAAACATTATGTTTCCATCCTCTCTCCCCCCAGGCCCTTGGCAACCACCATTCTACTTGTGTCCCTGAATTAGGCTTCTCTAAGGACCTCAAATAAGTGGAATTATACAGTATTTGTTCCTTTGTAATTGGCTTATTTCACTCAGCATAATGTCCTCAAATTCATCCATGTTCAGCATGAGTCAGAATTTTCCCTTCCGTTTAAAGGCTGAATAACATTCCCTTGTACATGTATACCACATTTTATTTATTCATTCTTCTATTGATGGGCAGTTGGGTTGCTTCCACCTCTTAGTGATTGTAAATAGTCCTACTATAAACATTTAGTATGCATTTTTGGAGAAAAAGGGACCCCAGTTGCTGAGCTCTGAAGTCCAGCACTGCCCAAGTGCCTAAGGCCATGCTCCCATGGTTGTTCCCCACCTGTAACTGAGATGGGCAGGGGCACTGAGGCAAGCCAGGCCCCGGGAGATGCAGGGCTTCTCTGGGATAAGACAATGAGCTGAAAGGCCCAGCTATATCTCTGAGCTGCCCTGCCATCTTTGCTGCTCCCATCCCACCTTTCTTCCTTCCCTTTCTCCTTCCCTCTCTCCTGCACATTGCTGACAGCTCTTCCAGCCTCCCTGCCTCCATCCTCATTTCCCTATGTCTGTATTGCCTCTAAAAAATCTCTCACATGGCTTATCTCAACTTGACCTCTGCATCTTGGAAATCCAGTCTCACAAGGAAACCATTTACCAAACACCTCATTGACTTCACATGAAAAATATTCATCCTTCTGTCATCTCAAAAAAAAACAAAACTGGCTTACAGGGTTTTTAGAGAAGCTTTGCTTACTTTAATTAATAGAAGAAAGAATTGGGGGACCAGTTTTCAAAATGATGAGTTCAAAACCACAACTCCAAGGTCATAATTCAGAGATCAGGAAGCGGCCACTACAATACCAAAACTCTGGAAACTTACAAGCTAGGGGTTGGACACGGAAACTGCTAGGAAATAAAAATAAAAAAAACAAGATCTTGCCACCCATCCTCAGCAGTACTAACTGGTGAAGCAGTGAAGTGTTAGACCTCCACCTTCCAACTCTAGAGTGTTTCTAGCTCACTAAACTTAATTCATCTCCAGAATTCTAGCTGCAAGGGAGTCTTTGAAATGCCATGTTTTGCTGCCCAGCCTCTACTTTGCAAGAAGATACATGAGAGGGAGGTTGGCATGTATGCTGAGAGCAAATCCACCCATATCAACCACCAGGTGGAAAATTTAAGACATTTTCTGTTCTTTGTCATTTTCTAATGTTCACTGATTCTCACAGAAACCAAAGCATATAGCCCAGGTATCCTGGCCCAGGATCCCCCAGAGCAGACCTGGAGATAAGTATTTCAGTATACGTAGTTTGTTGATGAGGTAATCCCAGGAAGTGAGGTGAAGAAGTGTGGAGAGAAAAATACATAAGGGAAGCCAATAAAATATGTGATCATGAGCACTTCATTAGTTAAATACTGCTGTATAACTTAGCAACTTAAAATAACACAATTTATTATCTAACAGTTTCTAAGGATCACAAATCTGGGAATGTTTTTAATAGGTCTTTTGCATCAAGGACTCTCATAGGCTGCAAAGATGTCTGCCAGAGCTGCAACCTCAACAGAAAGCTTGATCAGAGAAGGAGACACTTCCAAGGTCAGGTGGTTGCTGGACATCAGTTTCTTCCTGGCAGTTGACTAGTGGTGGTCTGCAGTTCCTTGCCACATGGCCCTTGCCACATGGCTTGTTTCATTAAAGGCAGCAAGAGAGGCTGCTAATCCGACAGAAGGGACCATCTAGTGTAGCATGATCATGAGTCTGACTGCCATCACCTTTGCCACAGTCTATTGGTTAAAAACAAATATACCCACCCTATAGAGAAAAAGAACACAGAAGATATAAATATCAGGAGGCAGAGACCACTGGGTTCTTAGTCTGTCTGCCACAAGCAAACTCTGTGTCTGAGCAACAGGGGCTCAATCCTGCCTGGGAGCTCTAAGAGACCATGAAGCAGACATCTCAGAATTGTCCTACTGTAGAGTGAGAAAGGAGAATATCTATCCACCAGTATCTGTCTCACATCGTTTGAGGGCCACTCCAGAGGCATTAATTTTACAGCACTCTTGCTTGCCCACTGCCTTAGTCCATTTGAGCTGATATAAAAAATTGCAATAGACTGGTTGACTTAAAAACAACAGAACTTTGCCTGACCAGGCAGTGGCGCAGTGATTAGAGCATCAGACTGGGACACAGAAGACCCAGATTCAAGACCCCGAGGTCGCCAGCTTGAGTGCAGGTTCCTCTGGTTTGAGCAAGGCTCACCAGCTTGAGCCCAAGGTTGCTGGCTCAAGCAAGGGGTCACTTGGTCTGCTGTAAACCACCCCCCTCAAGGCACATATGAGAAAACAATCAACGAACAACTAAGGTGCAGCAACAAAGAATTGATGCTTCTCATCTCTCTCCCTTCCTGGCAGTCTGTCCCTATCTGTCCCTCTGTCTGACTCTGTTTGTCACAAAAAAAAATTTTTTTTTTTAAAAACACCAGAACTTTATTTCTGGCCCTGACCAGTTTTCCCAGTGGACAGAGTGCTGGCCCAGTATATGGACATCCTGGCTTCAATTCCAGGTCAGGGTACACAAAAGAGGCAACCATCTGCTTCTCTCCTTCTTCCCCTTCCACAGCCAGTGGATTGGTTGGTTCAAGCATGGCCTCGGGCGCTGAAGATAACTCAGTTGGTTCAAGAGCCTCAGCTTCAGATGCTAAAAATAGATAGATTGATTGATTGATTGATTCAAGCACATTGAGAATTAGGATTTCAACATATGAATTTGAGGGGTCAGGGGGTAGGGGGAGACACAAATATTCAGACCATAACACCTAATAGGCTGAGCACAGTGGTTTTAGTAAGTGCAATGAGCTGAATGGTGGACTTCCAAAAGATATATCCATCTCTTAACTTATTTGGAAGTGACTTTATTTGGAAAAAAAAGTTTCCTCAGATGTAATTAAGGATCTCAAGATGAGAACATCCCCAATTTAGAATGCACCCTAAATCCCATCACTGGTGCCCTAATAGGAAGAGGAGATAACACACAGAAACACACACAAAGAAGGCCGTATGACAGTGGGGGCAGAGACCGGAGTGATGCGGTTACCCGCCAAGAAATGCCAAGGATTGCTGGAACCAGCAGAGACCAAGGGAGAGGCACAGGACAGATTCCCCTCAGAGCCGCCAGAAGGAACCAACCTGCCGACACTGTGATGTCAGACCTCCAAAACTTATAAATTGCTGTTTGGAAGCCACTGTTTGTGACCAATTGTTATGGCAGCCCTAGGAAACAGATACAGTCAGAGAACTGAAAGCAGTTGTTGGTGTAACAGAGACTGTTTGCAAGCGACCTCCAAGGCAGTCCAAGGAAGTAGGAGTACCAACAGCATCACCATAGCACAATACTTTATTTTTCTATCTCTGAAAAGTTGTTGTAAATGCAGCAAAGAAATCATAAAGGTGGCAGTGCTCCATTCCCCCAGGGAGCAGACATTGCCTATATTTCTGCCTATCTGGCATCTATCTTTCCACCTTTTTATTAACATCAAGATCTCCCCCTTTTTTTTTTCTAGTGGGAGATTCCCCTTCAGAGTAATATTAGCACAAGGGCTGTTTCAATGCCAGCCTCCCCTCCCGGGGCAGGCACGGTCTCACACTCACCAACCCCAGGCTCATTGCTTTAACTCCTGGGTCAGTAGCCTAGGGTCATTTGGGAGTATTTGAAGGACAGTGGCAGAGTAGTAGCACATGGCCAGAGCTGCCTGCCATGTGACCTTGGCTCTGAATCCTCTTGCTGGCCCCAAGGAGGAAGCTTCATCTTACATAAGACACTCCAAAGCTGAACTTGTATGAAGTTTTCTATCCAGCATGAAAGTGCACAGGCAAATTGTGACAATACATGAGTGACCAGGAGAAGGGATGTGCTGAGCCCTGCCAGGAGCTTCCCCCTCCCCACAACATCAAGTGTTTGCTGTGTAGACAGAAGGGGAACTCTGAGCAGAGCTGGTGCCCAGTCCAGAAACCCACCTTGCCTGCCTCCTGTCTCAGGGACTACTGTTTCCAGGTGACTGGGAGATTTTGGGAAAACTTCTAGATGCCAACATTGACACAGCTTCTCAGTGTTTTACACTCAATGTGGATTCTAAATTCCTGGGTCTGTGAGCTTCTGCAGCAGAATGCAATTGTCTCCATGGGATTTCCCCTGAAGTAGTCGCTGACCCAAGGACTCGTGGGCAGGTGGTTTAATTGTGAGGTGGCTCCAGGAAACACAAGTAGGGATTGGGGATGTGAGACAGAAAAGGAAAGGCAGCCCATACAGGTGCGCCTATGAGTGTGTTACCAGCATAGAAACCTGCAGCTCAATCTCACTGGAGAACGCCACAAGACTGCATAGGGTACGCCCCTCAGTCATCCCGCCTGAGGGCAGAGGGAGCTAGGCCAACAACCCACCAGTTCCCATCAGCCATTGGTTGATAGCTGCTGCTGGTGGCAAGGGTAGGGATGTAGCTGTTAATTCCCAGGCACTTCCGGCTTGGTGTGTAGCCTTTGGCAACTTTAGAGCAAGCCCCTGGGCCAGAAGATGCAAATATTGGCAGCTGGGAGTACTTGCCAGTGGTTATGGCCACACACCATTAGCATGAGCACGTCACAACTCACATGCTGTCTAGCAGACCCCAGGGCTCCCTCACTCTCTTCCCTTTCTCCAAGCCTGTTCTATAGCTTCTGACAGATTCTGTGAACCTCTGATATTATGATTCGTAAAACACCTCCTTTAAATATAAGACCCCTAGAATCCATTTCTGTTGTGTGCAAATGAAAATCCTGATCAATATACTCTGACATCCCACATATAAAGTAAAATAATTTATAAATAACATATCTGGGCAGTTTAAAATATTTTTTCTTCCCCAAAACAATTTTCAAAGTAACGATGAGAAATTTAAATGAAAAAAAAAAAATAGGTGTGGCCTGGTTTCAGTGACATCCCACATGCCCAGGTTAAAAGTCTCTGTTTAACTGCTACCATGCTGGTCCAGCCCCCACTATCTCCCACCTGGGCCAAGGCAGTTCCCTCCTCTGGTCTCTGGGCTGCCCCACCCACTCTTCATATCGCTATCCATTAATCTATCAATGGCTTTATAAATTATATCTTGGCTATTATAAACAATACTGCAATGACTATATGGGTCATTTCTTTAATGTTGGTGAGGCCAACCTATGCCATCTGATCTAAAATTTCACACTACTCTGTATTTTATTTTACTTATTTTAATTTTATTTTTTTGACAGGGAAATAGAGACAGAGAGAGGGATAGATAGGGACAGACAGACGGGAAGGGAGAGAGATGAGAAGCATCAATTCTTCGTTGCAGCACCTTAGTTGTTCATTGATTGCTTTCTCATATGTGCCTTGACCAGGGGACTACAGCAGAGCAAATGACACCTTGATCAAGCCAGAGACCTTGGGCTCAAGCCAGTGACCATGGGATCATGTCTATGATCTCACATTCAAGGCAGCAACCCCCGCACTCAAGCTGGTGAACCCGTACTCAAGCCGTATGAGCCCGCGCTCAAGCCAGTGACCTCGGGGTTTCGAACCTGGATCCTACGTGTCCCAGTCCAACGCTCTGTCTGCCTGGTCAGATTTTATTATTATTTAGGTATGATGAAGCCAACAGAGAGGAGATGGCTGCCATTTAAAAGATACTATAGTTTGTTGCCTGACCAGGTGGTGCCACTGTGGAGAGAGCATTGGCCTGGGATGCTGAGGATCCAATTTCAAAACCCTGAGGTTCTTGGCTTGAGCACAGGCTCACCAGCTTGAGCACAGGGCAGGGTTGCCAGCTTGAGCACGGATCATAGACATGACCCCATGGTCACTGGCTTGAGCCCAAGGTCACTGGCTTGAGCAAGGGGTCACTGGCTTGGCTTGACCTCCCTGGTCAAAGCATGTATGAGAAGTAATCAATGAACAACTAAAGTGAAACACCTACGAATTGATGTTTCTCTCTCTTTCTGTCTGTCTCTGTCTCTTTCTCTTGCTAAATATATATATATGGTCTACCGGAAAGTTCTGTCCCTTTCTATCACAACAAGTTTTGACACGTAAGCACATATTTATTTGGCGCATGTGTGCCTCTCTATTTTTATCACTTAATGTATACATACTACGTAGCAAATTAACTAAAACAAAGTTGATTCACATTAGTCTTATGTGTGAAGCAATAGTGTACCCATGGCTACTGATAAAGTTCATTTACACCACTGCAATTTTTACGAATTTCAACAAGGAAGAAATGCTACAGAAGCATGTCTGTTGCATCCACCATATTCCCCGGACTTAGCACCCTTCGACTATCACTTGTTTTTGTCCTTACAAAATTTTTTGAAGGGCAAAAAATTCAAAAATGAAGAAGATATCAAACAAGCACTGGTTCAATTTTTTGCATCAAAAGATAAAACATTTTTCAAAAATGGGATATACAAATTGCCCTCACGCTGGCAAGAAATCATTAATAATAATGGCAATTATATTATTTAATAAACTTTATTGACGGTAAGAAAAATTTGTATTTTGTTTTATTCCAAAAACAGACAGAACTTTCTGGTAGACCATATATATATATATATATATAGTTGCTCACAGTTTCCAAGTGGACAGGGCACATGGTGCAAGGCAGGGCCACACAAGAAGCACCAGAGTCAATGAGGCATCAGAGAGAGCAAGGGGAAAATGTGGGCAAAGGTCTTTATCATGTTTTCTTCAGAAAAGAACAAGTGAGGAAAGGTGAGCAATTTTAAGGTTGGCTAGTCTGAATAATTTCAGCAGGCTCTGAGGACTAGAAATGATCCCTACTTCTCTGGTATTCTGGCCATGGGGTGATTAGGGCAGGTACATAATGTTCTGAAGTACAAGAGCCTTATTAAGGAGGTGCACATGATGTGGAATCTGGATTGGAATCCTTTACTATCTCTAGGAATTGGCTAAGCCTGGACAAACTAGCTCAGCCAGACTCCAGATCTCAAAGTATCAGAAACAACATTTTTTTATTTGTTTGTGACAGAGACAGAGAGAGGAACAGATAGGGACAAACAGGCAAGAAGAGAGAGAAATGATAAGCATCAATTTTTTGTTGTGGCTCCTTAGTCTCCTTAGTTGTTCATTGATTGCTTTCTCATATGTGCCTTGATGGGAGGGGGGGGTCTACAGCAGAGCAAGTGATCCCTTGCTCAAGCCAGTGACCTTGGACTTAAGCCAGAGACCTTGGGCTCAAGCCAGTGACCATGGGATCATATCTATGATCCCACGCTCAAGCCAGCGACCCAGCACTCAAGCTGGTGAGCCCACGCTCAAGCCTATGACCTTGGGGTTTCAAACCTGGGTCCTCTCCATCCCAGTCTGATGCTCTATCCACTGCGCCACCAGTGGATAGCATTATTTTTTCCATCCAGTTAACAATACCTGGCATACTGTGTCATTGACTTTTTTATTTTATTGTGTGACTCCCCAACTAGGTGCCAGCCCCATGAAGGTCTGTTTCAGTCCTGGCTATAACTCCAGGACCTGGGACAGTGCCTGCTATATGAGTGAATGCATGAACTGAACCATGTGTTCCATGAGTTATCCAATGACTACTCTCCAGCAACTGGTATGAGAGTCCAGTGACTACATGGTGTTTTCTTGCATCCCCAGTGGAGCAGGACATCTGCCTGGCACTCACAATCTAGTGTTAGGGAGCACCATATTCTGTGACCATCTAGTTCTTGGGCTTAAGCAGTTCACAGGAGTTAGACTCCCTGGACAGAGATGAGGGCCCTCATCTTGAGTGAGTGAAAGAGGGTGCTTCTCCCTGGAGGTGACTCTTAGTCACATTTTTCCTTCACTCCCTCCTCTGTCCTAAATATAGCCAAGATGCTAGGAGCTTTTTGAAGCTGGATTGAGCAATTCTTTTTTTTTTTTTTTTCAGAGACAGAGAGAGAGATAGACAGGGATAGACAGACAAGAACGGAGAGAGATGAGAAGCATCAATCATCAGTTTTTCGTTGAGACACCTTAGTTGTTCATTGATTGCTTTCTCATATGTGCCTTGACCGTGGGGCTACAGCAGACCGAGTAACCCCTTCCTCGAGCCAGAGACCTTGCGTCCAAGTTGGTGA